>NC_049237.1:1644129-2244129 GCF_011100685.1 Canis lupus familiaris
GTTCCCTGCAGCCGGCGATGCAGCTCGGTGCACGGTACCCCCCGGAGAGCCGCCTTCAGAACAGTGTGTCCTCGGGCCCGGCCGGGTCCACCAGCTAAGCCGCTGTCGTGTTCCCAGTCCTCGGTTGTAGTTTCAACCGTCTTGACAGCGTGTCCACCAGGAGGAGGCCAACTTGGGAAACCACTTTCTTGGCTGGTCCCTGAGAAGCACCTGCTCGTCTGTTCACGTTTGGTGCTGAGCTCGCTCGCGGCCGTTCAGTCCCTCTCTGGGCTCCACTCCTCGTCCTGTTGTCTCGCTGTTTCTTTGTTGCTCCATTTGGAGAACACAGGCACAGCCGACTTAGCATCATCGCTAAGGACGCTGAGATTTTCAGGATGGTCACCGAGTACCAGCTTCAGCCTCGTCACCAGCTGCACTAGCCCCTCACGAGAGGGTCAGCCGGGCACTGACCTTTCCTCTCCGGCTGAAAGTCCTAGCTGATAGCTTCTTTGGTAGAAGCTGTTTCGTCTACACTGAAAATGTGTTGTTTGGTGCAGCACCCTCATCGGTTATCTTAGCTAGGTCTTCTGGAAAACCTGCTGCTTCATGTTGCACTTCTGTGTCGTGGAGGTGGCTGCTTCCCTTAAACCTCCCGAACCAGCCTCCCAGCCTCAGACTTTCCTTCCGCAGCCTCCTCCCCTCTCAGCCGTCCTAGATCTGAAGGGAGTCGGCCTTGCTCTGGATTAGGCTTTGGCCTAAAGGAACTGTGCCTGCTGTGCTCTCCTGTGGGAACCACTGCCGCTTTCCCTTTAAATCAGAAACTAGAAATGATGAAGCTCTGGGCCTTGCTGCTGGTGTGCAGAGACACGGGGGCCTGGGTGGCTCAGCCGGTTAAACGTCAGACCGTTCATTTTGGCTCAGGTCATGATCTCAGGGTCGTGAGATGGAGCCCCACATCCGGCTCTGTACACAGTGGGATCCTGCTTGAGAGTCTCTCGTCTCTCTCCCTCTGCCCCTCCCCTCCTCACTCTCTCAAATAAATCGGTCACAGGTCTGTTTTTCACTTGAACACATAGAGGCCCCTGTACGGTTATTAACCGGCCTTACTTCAATATTGTTGTCTCAGGGACGAGAGGGGGACAGATGGGGGAACAGCCGGTCGGTGCAGCAGTCAGGGCACATGACCTCTGTCCATCCGATCTGTCTTCTCAGGAGGGTGCAGTTCGTGGCGCCCCAAAACAATTACAGTAGTAACATCCAAGATCACCTAATATAAAGTCTGAAATTCTGTAAGAATGAAGGACCACAGTGACAGGCATGAAGTGAGCAAATGCCGTTGGAAATGGCACTGGCAGGTGTGCTCGATGCAGGGTTGCCACAAACCTTCAGTGCTTAAAAAGTATTTATTTGCAAAATGCAATAAACTGAGGCGTGCCTGTACGCCACAGGGACGTGGAGGGCCCCATTCTTCACCCCTCTGGGAGGAGCTGGGGGCCGCCGCGTGCACGGTCCTGCTGGGCCGCCTGCAGGTGCATTTTCAAGTCCGTGTGATCACGCTGTATTCACATAGGGTGTGCGGCATGCTTTTACTAGAGGTTGTTTCTAACCCTGGTGTATTTAGAGACTCCTTACTATTAGCCAAAGTACTTACTACATTGTTCGTATTTAGTATTAACGGTTAAGGCACGGTTGGCGCATTATCCTTCCTGGTCACCGCCTGGGTCCTTGTGGGGGAAGTCGCGCCAGCTGTCTGGGTGGCAGTGTGGTCCAGCTCTTTGAGGTTGACAGCATATATTTAAATTGCAACAGAGGACGTTTCAGCTGCATAAAATCCCATGTCTGAGTATTTGTCCCATTTAGAAGCTTCGCTTTTGAGCAGAGTTGTCTGGAACAAGCCATGTGTTGTAGCCCTATTCTTGGGGATGTGCTGCAGGGGTGAGGGCGAGCTGGATACCATACATGACGGGAGCCCAGGACACCCCCCTTCATGTGTGCACAGCAGCCGAGGCTCCCTTGGGGGCACCTTGGGCCTCCTGTTTGCCAGGTTCCGGTTCTTCACTTGGAGGCTGGGGCTGCTTTCCTGGCCCGACGTACGGTCTCCTGCCCTCCCACCGTGATGCATGCCCGCCCCCCTTCCGAGCCTTCTCGGGCAGGCCGGGGAGAAAGCGCGGGAGGGGCTGTGCTGACAGGTGTGGGCACGTCTCCCCTGCGGTAGAAGTAGTGCCACCGCCGTAGGCAGCGCCCACGGCCGGGCCTGTCCGCACGCGGGCCTTCGTAGATGTTTTAACACACACGCTGAGCGGAGCGGCTTGGTTGTGTGGGTCTCCCCCTGTGCTGGATGCTCACTCATTCCTTTTTCCTGCTGTTTCAGATACAGCCAGGCTGATGCCCTGAAGTACGTGGGCATCGAAAGAGAGATGGAAATCCCTTGACGTCTGCTACCTCTTCCTCCCCCTCCTCCTTTCTGGAACAGCTGCCTTAGCTTCAGGAACCTCGAGTACTGTGGGCAATTTAGAAAAATAAAATGCAGTTTGAAATTCTGAATTTGCAAAGTACTGTAAGAATAATTTATAGTAATGAGTTTAAAAATCCACTTTTTATTGCCTTCTCACCAGCTGCAAAGTGTTTTGTACCAGTGAATTTTTGCAATAATGCAGTATGGTACATTTTTCAACTTTGAATAAAGAATACTTGAACTTCCCCCTGTTGTTGGGTCATCAATGGTACAGATCTGTCCGCGGATTGATTTTAGAAAAGGGATGCGTCTCTAATGGGAGAACACGCTCACATTCAGCTCCCGGGATGCTTGGTCATTCTGTGAAGCTTAAATAGAATATATAATTACATAATCTGTGTATGCTACGTAACACGTGCCTATTTATAATTGACAATTTGTCTAATCGTAACTTCAGTATTGCCTATTAGTGAAAGATTCCCGCAAGCGACCGAGGCTGGCATCCTGAGGCCGCGGCGGGCGGGTCCCCTGGCACCAGAGCCTCTGAGCTGCCTTCTCTGTGTATAAAGTAACGGCAGGCCCAGCTGGCTACGGCGCGGAACCCCAGGGGAGGTTAGACACGCAGTCAGAAGCTCCTCACTACCAAGGTGCTGGGTGTGACCAAGCTAGTTTTCTTTTTTGAAGTAAAGATTAAGTGGGGTTGGGAGGGGGAGCGTGAAGGCCATGGGGTGCTGGCTCCTAGACTGACCGCTGTCATCCGTCTGTGGGGTACAGCTGCCTTTTCTGGAGTACCGGCTCCAGGTGTGATTTACATGATGTGAGAATATTTAATGTGAAACTAATTAAAAACCTACCTTTCTGGGGCACCTGGGTGGCTCATTCCACTAAGCATCTGCCTTTGGCTCAGATCATGATCTCAGGGTCCTGGGATTGAGCCCTGTGTCGGTCCCCCACAGGGAGCCTGCTTCTCCCTCTCCCAGCCCTGCCCCTCCCCCTGCTTGTGGTGTCAAGTAAATAAAATCTTTAAAAGCAAACCCACCCACCTTTCTTTCCAGTTATGCAAACACTGATAAGCCTCTCTGGTCCAGGCTGCATCAGCCGTAGCGACGCCAGTCGGAAAAGTTATTTGCCACTTTGCTTTTTTTGCAACGAACAGCCCTGGCGTCAGCTGCCAATCTCGTTTGTGCTGCTCGTGTTCTGGGCCACGTCTGGTTTGGAAGGACTCAGTGATGTTTGTCCAGGAGACGGCGCCATAAGCTCAGTTGGCTGCTGCTGCTTCCCGAAGGGCAGCCACCCCTTGGTGCTCGCCCTCAGAGGTGCATCCCCCACTTGGCACTCAGGTGAGCGGAGCCCATTCCTTCATGATCACCCAGTCGATGAGCGGCCCCGGTAGGACATCGGGACAAGGAGCTGCTTCCAGCCACAGTGTTTGTCCTGGTGGGAGCGCCCAGCCCTCCCCGCGTGTGAACAGCTGGGTGGGGCGTGGTCCTCGAGCCCAGGGGAGGTCTGCTCAAGACCCCCACAGACCCAGATGCATCAGAGAGCAGGGATTCTGAGCAGCACACACAAGCTTTCTGTACTTGGATTTGAAACATGCCTCGCGGGTCCTGTTGGCCGACGTCGTGAGCACAGGTTCTCTGAGCAGAAATACTGGACGGGCGCCCGGTCACGTGACAAAGGGCATCTTTGATCTGGTCGGGTTCAGGCTTTATAATGGGGCAAGGGTGGGGCACAGAGCTTGACCTATGAGGTGTTTAAACACCCAATTAAAGCCAAGATGTGGGGGAAAAAACTAAGTTCAAAAAGTGGGTGCTCTCCCCACCCCCAGAGCTCCCCACTGGGAGGTGAAAGCGTGTGAGCCTCGTGCTTCCTTCCCCACCTAGGGGAAACCCAGGAAGAGGACAGATGTGGGGAGCCGAGTGCTGCATCAAGATGCACAGATGTTCCAGGCACCGTTTCCCAGTTCGGGGCTCCCTCTAAGCCTTGCCTCCCTTGCCTCCCCTGGTCCTGAGGAACCACGGGCAGAGGACATCCGGGCCAGACCAACACCGCGCAGGCCCCCGTGAGAGCCCCGCCAGAGAACATTCTGCTTGTCAGTTACTCCCAGTCGGTACTTAGTCTCTGAGGAAAATGCAAACTACAATCCATCTAGAAGCTGCTTAACTATTTTCCAATATTGTCCTGGTTTATCCAACCTCCAGCCTTCACCGTGTCCGTCGCGAGGCAAAGTCCTGGCTTCCACGTCCACCCGGGTGCTCCACAGCTGCCCTCCTCCCCGCCAGCGCCACTCCCGTGAGTGACTATCGTGTCATTTCAGCTTGCACCTAAGTCATGAAGACAAGTTCCTAGTGTGAACGTTTTTTCTTTTTTTAAAGATTTTATTTATTCATGAGAGAGAGAGGGGCAGAGACCAGGCAGAGGGAGAGGGAGAAGCAGGCTCCACACAGGGAGCCCGACGTGGGGCTCGATCCCGGGTCTCCAGGATCAGGCCCTGGGCTGAGGGCGGCGCTAAACCGCTGAGCCACCTCGATAAGGCGGTTTACAAAAAAGTCCACGTGCACCTGTGAGGATGGGGCCGTTTGGTCCGCCGCTGGACAGGTGCGTGGACTGGCGAGCGGAGGCTCTGGTCATCAGATCCAGCCGCCCAGACAGCCAAGGGATGGGGATTGCTAAAGTGAGCTTCATCCAAGGGGGATTCAATTCAGAGACGGGTCAGCCTGTTTGATTTTTCACCCGGGTGTGGTGAAATCTGAATTTCTTGCAAAGGAAAATTAGGGACCAGCGTGCAGGGGGACGGGCCATCTTAAAAAGCCCTGGCGATGGAAACATTTAAAACTGCATCCCGGGGGCTCAGCGGTTTAGTGCTGCCTTCAGCCCAGGGCATGACCCTGGAGCCCCAGGATCGAGTCCCGCGTTGGGCTCCCTGCATGGAGCCTGCTCTTCCCTCTGCCTGGGTCTCTGCCTCTGTCTCAAATAAATTTAAAAAAATAAAAATAAAACTGCAGCCCCCCCCCCCCCCCCCCCCGCGTTCTCGAATGTTCTCTCCAAGGCACTGAGGGCTCCAGAGCGCAGGATAGGCTGGTTGCTCACAGGCTGCTGACTGCAGCCTCACCTTCCAGCTCCTACCCATTCCCTTGGATCACGAGCCCCACAGCCTGGATGCTGGTGGTGTTCCTTGGGCACAAGCCCCAGGAGGTCTCCCCAGAGGTGGCGGCTTGAAGGCGACAGCTGCAGTTCTCTGTTCCTGGGAGGGGTGGGAGCCGGTGGGGGTGGGGTGGAAGCAGCCCCGAGCGCTCCCCCTCCCCAGGACCCACTCACCTTGGCTCCGCGGCATCCGCAGCCAGTCTGGCCCCAGGAGGGGAGGGCCGTGGTGGGGACCCCAGGCACCTCCCAACCTGGGGTCTCTGCCGGTCTCTCCGGTGCGTGCTGAGAATCTTGCGGCGACTGGAAAAGAGGCGCTAGACACGGGAAGCTGGGAGCGGACCTTCAGCCTCCAGGTGTCAGCGGTCCTAATAGGTGCTGAGTGGAGTCGGGCACCAGGAGGCTCATCACTGGGGGGGCGTGGGGCAGGGGACGCCCGTCACCCTGGGGCCCCAACAGGCTCCGCCCCACCCCTCCCCGTGGCCCCCGCAGGCCGCTGCGGTCCCCACGAAGCCTCCCCCGCTGTGCGAGCCTCCAACCTGGGGTCCCGGCAGGGCCAGCACCTGCCCTCCTCGGGGCCGACCCTGCGGGCCCCCAGGGGCGAGAGGCCGCAGCGACCCCAGCGAGTGTGGCCAGGAGCCTACCGGTTGCAGCCTTTCTGACCACAGCAAGACACCGGATTGTAAATCTGCACCATCATTGTATATCTTTTATTTACATGTAGAAATTAGTAAAACTTAAAACCAAATGCGACTTGTACAGAAATCCTTTAATTTTCTTTATTTTCACACATTAAAAAATGAAACACACTATACAAATGGTTTTTCATAGCAGATTACACGTGGGCCCATTAGACTTGCTCTCCAAGTGCTGCCAGGACGACAGCTGTTAACCCCGTAGCCAACGTAGCGGTTTAGATGCAGTAGCATGCAGCCCTCAGCAGGGGAGGTTCGAGTCCCCTCTGTTCTTAAATTAGGTTAAATGGCGTTGGTGTCCATATTTACAGACTTGAAATGTATCAATCCTGAGCAGTTCTGATGTCCGGCTGAGGCCAGCGGGGGGCGGTTGGCCTCAGGTCTAAAAAGGGAGGTTCAAATGGTGGCAGGCTGGCTGCTATGAACTCGGGTTGTTCTCTCCACCGGGAACTCTTCGCTGCAGGTCGCAGTCAGACCCTTCTGGAAGGGTTAAGCCAAGTAACTGTAGGTGTCCTTTTCACCATCGACTCGCTCCAAGTATTCTTTCTCGATCAGAATGTCAATGCATTTCTGGGCATTATTTTAAGAAAAACAGAGGGAATGGAATGAAGAAAAACACACTTATTAGCAGAATGGAGCCCGGCCACCTCACCTGGGCTGTGCCCCTGCCCCTGGAGGCTCACTCGGGGACCCATCCCACCCCACGCGCCCTGCAGAGCGGCTTTACTTCCCAGGCAGCCCCGACCTCACTTTCTTGAGCCAGGAAACTACCCAGCTCCTCAATGTCCTCACGGGGAGGTCGCCTGGGGCCCTTTGGGGACAGCCCAGGCACGGCCTCCCAGCACCCCAAGACCCAGAGGGGGCCTCCCCCTGGCTGTCGGGAAGTCACCTCTCACTGCCACCCTCGGGGGCTCCGCTCCGTCCCAGCTGCTCTTTACCGAGTGGTCTCAGAGAGAGAAAGCCGCTGAGCTTCTATGTTCAAGAACCCACTAGAAAGGAGGCAAGGCGATGGCCCGGAGCTGCGGGCGCCCCCCAGGTAGGACCACAGAGCAGGGACAAGCGGGCGACGGACAGCCTACAATACAGACGAGAGGGTCCCCCGAACGTGACGCGGGGCCCGTCTTCGGACACAGCAGAGTGGGAGCCCTAGAAGCCCTGTCCGCACACCGAGCACCCCACAGACAGCACCGCCGCGGGCGGGACGCTCGGCGGGTCGTCATCCTCCAGGGAGCAGAGGTGCTGGCCAGGAGGCGGCCAGAGCGGAAGCTTCTGGAATGCCAGTCCCGTTTTAACCTCCTGAACTGGGGTCTTGGTTGTACAAGCGTGCTTACTTGGGCCCTCTAGGATGTGCGTGCTGCTCGGGAGATGGGACATGCCAACAAAAAGTCTAAAAAATTAAGCCTATTTCCTTCTGTAGAAACCTGGCATGGACGACTAAGCCGCGTTCTTTCCACTAGTCTCAGCTACGCCTTTGCTCTTCTCACATAATCAGCGCAGCGCTGCGGCTGCGGGCTCTGGTACCTTGATTACTGGGACCCGCGGTTTGAATCTCGAGGACAGCTGAGTGAGAACTTCTCCGAGCAGCTGCTGGTGCTTGAGGACCTTCCTCATCTTCATGATCCTCACGATGGCCGCCTGCGCCACCCACGGGGGAAACAGCACGTTCCCTGTTACAGCCGCCCTCAGACGCCCCGGGCAACCACCCCATGCACCGCAGGCAGCCCGTGGGCCACTCCAGGGTCCATGCTGGAGCCACGGGGGCCGCCCCGCCGGGACCCCTGCCCGGGCCTTCCGTGACCTGCCACCGTGTCTGGCTCAGCCGCTGGCGGCCACCCCGAGCCACGGCCACCGCACACGCCACCCACCGGCTTTGATCCGCCGCCGCAGCCCCAACCCGACGCGGGGCCAGAGTCACCTGAATCAGCAGCTTGCGGTCCTCCTCAATGTTTTTGTGTGTTGTTTCTTGTTCCTGCTTCTGCTCGGTTTTCATCGGCACATTGATGTTGACCCTTAACTTCTTACTGTCAAGAAACGCAGGAAACCAATCACTGCGGCTTCCAAAGACAGGGGTGGAGGGCTTCCCCCGGTTCTGAATCCCTGAGAGGCCTCCGCTCCCCTGGCCACCGCCTCCGGGAGGGCCTCCCCCACAGCCAGTGACAGGACACCTGCGTCACAGGAGCCCCCGTGCCGCCCTCTGGTCTCCCAAATTTTGTCAAATGAAATAAAATCAAGACCCTTGGACACAGAGGTCCAGACTCGCGAGCCCCCGAGGAGCTGGCTGCCAAAAGCAGGAACCACCAAAACTGGACAGGGAGTCGGGCGAAGGACACCTGGGATCCTGAGGCGGAAGCCCTTCCTGTGCCGAGGCCACCCCGCACACAGCCTCCACTCGCAGCCACGCGGGGGTGGGGGTGGGGGTCTGTGGTCTAGGAACACCTACTTAAGATTTTCCTTACTTTTTATAACCGAGATACAATTTTATTAAGGTATCTGGCTTCAATTCCACCTCATCAACATTCGCATTTTCGTCCTCCAGAACCTACGAGGAAGACAACCGTTACTACATGATGTCAGGAAACAGCTTCGTTCTAGCTGAACACAGAACATGCACAAACATACCAGTAACTTCGACTTCAATAAAATCTGTAGGACTTGTGCCAAAATGTCCTGCAGTTAAAGAGAAAAAGAGAAGTTAAAGAGAAAAAATGCACTTCTCTCTGCAGTAAAAACCACACGCAATCCCGTAGTTGGTTTTCCTGACACACAGCAGCCGCCCAAATAGAAGAATGTACCCGGGGGAGAGGGTTGCTTAAGAGGTCCCGACATCCCCTACCGCCACCAGCACCTCCTTTGAGTGACGCCAGCCCCTCTCTGGCCTTGATCACCTAGTCAGAAGAACTGACGACTCAGTTTTAAATATCAGAAACCACCTTGATTCCTCACTTCAACCCCCAGGAACGTATTCACCCCTTAGCTGTCCGACAGCTCATCCGGGACACAGATCACCACAAAAGCAACGCTTGAGGGCTTCTGGACCCCACTGTCCATTTCCTTCGCTCAACTCTTAGCACTGTGGGTGCCTCTGGCTATTTCCTCGCCTGTAACCATGGCTGGGGGGGCCACTTCTAGGCCCTTCTACCACTGTGTCCCATGACACCAGACGACAGCATCTGCCCGATGCCTGCATGCCACCTGCCCTCACCCCCTACCCCAAGGGACAGAGCGGGCCCACCCTTGCCTCGAGAGATCCCCATTCTGGTCCTAGGGTAAAAACCTACAGCTACAAAAGCGAGAGGCCTCTGGTCTAGTGACAAGCCTGGACCCCTCAAGCAGGATGGGGACAGAGGAGTCACTTGAGAGCTAAATCCGATGGAGGGACGATGTGTCCCCGGGAGGGAGCAGCCCTCCCCACAGGAAGTACTCCTCCTGGCAGAAGGCCGGCTACCCTGGCGCAGGGGCCAAAGCAGCGCCCTCCCCACAGCCTGTGGCGGCCTGAGCCTCTACCCTGATTTGAGGTCTTCTGACGTGAGAAGTGAGAAAGACTCTCACCCACAAAGGGGCAAGTTCATTTTGTTATCAGAATTTGCAGATATATTTTGGGCCAACTTGAGGCATGACTGAAAAAGAAATGATTCTCCTGACACTCAAAGAGACCAGTATCACTGCTGACAGCAAACCCAGACAAAAACATCACAACAACAGATCAATATCCCTATGAATGTAGATGTAAAAATTCTCAAGAAAATACCAGCAAATGCAGCCCACCATCATATAAAGAGTATTCTATACCATGCCCAGCTAGGGTTCACCCAGAAAGGCAAGGTGGCAACAATAAGAAAAGCCATCACTGTAATAGACTATATTAATAGACAAAAAGCACCTTTTCATCTCCATGGAGAAGCAGTTTAACAAAATTCAGCATTTTTTCATGATGAAAACACTAAAAACAAACAAAAACCCCAAAAATAGAGGGAACTTCTAATAATAGGAATCTAAGAAAAACCTATAGCTAATACCATGCTTAACAGTAACAAGCTGAAGCTTTCTCCCAAGATCAGGAACAAGACACGGATGCCTATTCTTATCACCTCTCTTCAACACTGTATTGGAAATTCCAGCCAAAGCAATCAGGCAAGAAGACAAAATAAAAAGCATCCAAGTAGGAGAAGGAAGTAAAACTAGCTCTACTTGCAAAGGACACGATTGTGTATAAAAAAAAAAAACATTAAAGAATCTTCAAAAAAACTAAATGAGTTTAACCAGGTTGCAAGATACACGATCAATATCCAATAATCAATTTTACTTCTGTTATCTACCAGCAAAAAAACCAATTCCACTTACAGTAGCACCAAGCACAATACTTAGGAATAAATTTATTTTATTTTTATTTTTTTTATTTTTATTTTTTTAACTTTTATTTATTTATGATAGTCATACAGAGAGAGAGAGAGAGAGAGAGGCAGAGACATAGGCAGAGGGAGAAGCAGACTCCATGCACCGGGAGCCCGACGTGGGATTCGATCCCGGGTCTCCAGGATCGCGCCCTGGGCCAAAGGCAGGCGCTAAACCGCTGCACCACCCAGGGATCCCACTTAGGAATAAATTTAACCAAAGTGCAAGACTTGCATACACAAAACTATGAAACACAATTGAGAGAAATGAAATGAAAGACAACCTACATGAATGTAAAGCTGCTCACGGTCATGGGCTGGAAGACCTACTACTGATAATGCAGAGGTACGCCCCACAGCAATCCAGAGATGTGATGTAGTCTCTAACCATGGACAAGCTAAATCTGAAATTCTTATGGGAATGCAAGGGACCCAGAACAGCCAACACAATTTTGAAAAAGAACACAGCTGGAGGTCTCAGTTTCAAGACTTACTACAGAACAACGGCAACCAAGACGATGACATATTGTCATAAAGACAGACATCCAGGTGACTAGAAAAGAACTGAGAATCCAGAAAGAAACCCATCCATCTGTGGTCAACTGATTTTCAACAAGGCATTACCAATCAACAGGGAAGGAAATCTCTGACCTTGAATCAGGGCAATGGTTCCTTAGATGGACACCAAAAGCAGAAGCAACAAATGAAAAAAGAGGCTCCATGTATAAAAAATACAGAATTCTTACAACAGTAGAGGGCAAATAAAACATGGGCATGGCCACAGGATTCGAACAGACATTTCTTCCAAGAACATATATAAATAGTCAAGTCAGGTTGAGGAGACAGTCAACACCATCAGTTGGTAGGGAAATGGGAAATGTGAACACAACCACAATGAGGTGTCTTCGTATCCACTAGCGTGGCTAGAAAGTAAAAAAAAAAAAAAAAAAAAAAAAAAGGGAAATGCAAATGTTGGTCAGGATGCGGAGAAACCAGAGCCCGGAGCCCTCATGCACTGCTGGCGAGCCTGTGAACAGGGGCGGCCACGCTGTTCCTCAATGAGCTAATCCACCATGACTCGGATATTCCACACCTCAGACATATACCCAAGAAACCTGAAAACGCATTCCTACAACAACGTGTACGTGAGTGTTCACAGCAGGACTATTCCTAATGATCAAAATGGGGAAACAGCCCAAATGCCCATCAGCTGGAGAACGAATAATAAACATAATGTGGTGCGTCCATACACTGGAACGTATTCCAGCCGTAAAACAGAATAAAACACAGATATATTCTATGACACGAAGAAACCCTGAAAGCATGGTAAGTGAAAGGCAGACAGAAAAGAAACACCACAACCAGGGACATGAAATGCCCAGGGTAGGCAAATCCAGAGACAGAAAGTTAGTTAGTGGTTGTCAGAGGCTGAGAGGAGAGGAGAGGAACGTGGTTATTGCTAAACGCTGATGAGTTTCTTTTTGCGATGACGGAAAGGTTCTGGGATTGGGACAGTGGTGGTGGCTGTATGGCCTTGTGAAAACCTTGTCTATTTTACGTACACCCTGAACGGCATACTTAAAAATGGCGAATTTTATGCATGGGAGATAAATGTCACTAAAGAATATGACTGATAGGAAGAATACCACTATAATTAAGTGACATGCAGGCTTAGTAGGAAAAGCCTGGCTGGGAAGAGGGTGAAGGATGGACTGAATGAACGAGGGAAAGCATGTGCTCACATGTGCATGTTATACCGAGTTTAAAAACGAAGATTTTTAAAAAAACAATGTGCATTACTTATAATCCTAAGGGAAATCACTATTTCAGGTCGAAGACCCCCAGGTCCTCTGTCCCTCCGTCCCCACAGCACTCGCCAGACCAAGGAGCCTGCAGCACACACGGGAGGCCGGGAGGCGGGGAGATACCATTTTGATTTGGGTGCTGTCCGTCAGCTGCTGCACGGCGTAGGCGTCTTCCGTGTTGTACTGAAGCAGGATCGCCATCTGGAACGTGGATGCCTTTGAGGCCCCACATACAGAAGAAAGAGAAGCAAAATTACATGCGTGGAAAAACCTCCAAAAATATACAGCCGAAGTCTGAAGAACTTATTTATGAAACAAATTCTGCTCAGGAGATGCAAAAAACCAAGTAGCCCCACAGAAAAGAGAACACAAAGTGTCAGGACTCCACCCTGCTGCGACTCTTCCTGGAGGCCGTCCTCTCCCAGCTTCCACAGGAGAGAACGCCCAACTCTCTTCTATGATGTTTCACACACATAAATACACGCTATTTATGCTTCCACATTCACTGAAATTTTGGCTCTGCCACATAAGCTAGGGTCCCGAGGAAGTGCCTTAAATGACCCTGGGCCTCAGTTTCTCCTCCGCACACTGTGACAGTAGTCACACGGGGCTCCCTATTCAGGACTGGGTGCCACGGAGGGCACTGGGGGCCACTGTTAACACGAAGGTGTCCTGCCGAAGGGAGAGGGCTGCTGTCATAACTAAGTACCCACAACTCCGGCCCCTGAAGCTACACGTTTGGTGTGCATCAGGCAGGAGCCATGCCCAACGCTTATTAAACATGTTACTGCACTAGCAGTCACTGCGCTTCCGAAGCGGAAGCACTAGCACCCCCGCCTCACGGAGGAGGGGACAGAGGCATCAGTCAGTAACGGTCACCCTCAGCGAGAAAGCATCGGATCTCAGCTCACCTGCCCCACAAACTGCGCTCTGCCACAGGCCTCCCTCTCGACCGTGGCGCCCACCGCTGGACTCTAGAATTCTGGAGTTCTAGAATTTGTTGTACCCTTGTTTAGACCTCAGACCATACATCCCCCAAACAGAAAGGTGACCTTACCTGCAAAGTGTACCTATTTTTGAAGCAGTTGGTTACCAGTTCCCCTTTGGACAGTTGATATAACCAAGTCAGCTTCCGGCCGCTGTGACGGCTGGCGTAGAAAGCTGTGAACCGCTGATAACTGCGCTCCAGCTGGATCAGAGGATACAAAAGGACACACAGCGTTGTGAGGAGCGTCTGCCTCACCACGCAGCACAGCATCGTTCAGTAAACACAGTGCTCCAGGGTCACAGCACAAAAAGCTGGTGACATAGAAGTGAAATGCAAACATCCGGTGCTTGACTCCTGTGAAGCACTCGGGCATTTGAGGGTGCCATCGAAAACCATCCCGGACGTGAGGCCCGCAGGTTGCCATTGGGGTGAGCGGCACCTGCCCGCAGACACCGCCCCCCGCACCCTTTCCACACCCCTGCACTCATCTCTGCTCAGAGTTAACAGGATGCGAGACAAACCCACCCTTACCTCTGACGGCAAGGCAAACGTGCAAGACTGCTGGAAGGGCCACGACCCGGAGCTTAGCACTTGGATACTGAAATCCACTGGGGCGGGAATGAAAGTGCGGGAACACAGTTAGTCTCAGAAACCCAACAATGCTGCTGCTCAAATCAACGTGGGCTGCTTTGCATGGAAGGAAACACACTGACTGAAAAACCCTGCTGCGGTATGAACGGCAGAACTGACCATATTTCAGTGAGACTGTTTCACTCAAGTACAATTAGTAAAAGGTGGAAAGAGCCAGAAACTCTTTTTCTACAGAGAGAGGCAGTCTTTCATTTCACTTGTAGCTCAGACTGAGGACACCATAGGGCCGCTCTGCTTGGGTCCACTGAGGCCCCCGAGCTCGCCCAGCACGGCTGGCACCGGGGCCCAAACTCAGGAAACAGAAGCCTCAAGCGCCAGCGGCTCACTCCAGGGTGTTCTGTGCAGCACGCACAACTGCAAACACACACACACACACACACCCACTACGTATGATACCTAACCTGTAAATTGTAACAACAACTGCATCATCACATAGCTAAGGAATCCACTGGCATCCCTGCCACATTTAACAGTGGAATGGCTCTTCAGTTTCGGGGAAAGGTAAAATTCCCATTTTTTGCTTAAAAAGACAATACTACCATATGATGATGTCAGCATCACCTGCCGGGTGCCACCCCGCGGACCTGACAACAAGAGCGTGGCCTGGCGCCCAGTAGGGCCTCATCCCCATGCCAACCTGGAGCCGAAATCTCAGGTTAGTCTGACTCTGTGATCCACACAGCCATCTGCAACTCTTTCTCATAATTAATAAATAAATAAATAAATAAATAAATAAATAAATAAAATAGAGAGAGAGAGAGAGAGAGAGAAAGCTAGAATGGATCCACACTAAGGTTAAAGAAATTTACTAAATATTAAACTGTGTGGAGCCCGGAGCTGGTAGCTGCCCAGGGTGGGATGGCCATGCCGCTGGGGCCCCTGGGAAAGGCTGACATGCTCTGTGCCTGCCATCTCCTAACGACACACAGGAGTCAGGAGGATCCCGGGCTTCCTGTTTGCCTGTCCCGGAATTTCTGATATGCACTGACCACCCTTAGTATTTTGTCATCTCTCTCGTTTGCCACAAAGGACATGAACTTCTCTGAGAACACTGCCCGTAAAAGCAGCTTACACACGCTCGTGGATACTCACAGTCTAGCGGTTCTGAATTCGTCAGGTGCTTTTTGAATTGCTCATTCAAATCTTTGCTCACGCCAATGTCTTGAAACATCCGCTGAAGTTTAGAGGTATATTCAAAACCACAAGCTTGCTGAAATGAACCCAGATAACCATCTTATTAATTTCTACAGAAATAGAAGTGTATACAAGGAAATCTGATGGAAGTCATACAACTGTACGAGAGCTACTAAGCTAGGAGTAACACTGAACCACATCTCACGGGGTCAATATGTACAGATTCAAATTAATACACTGCCCAAAATATAGCCATAGCCAAGCAGTTAAGTCTTTTTCACCCAGTAACTTTCATTTGAGCATCTAGGAGCAAGGATGTCTAACAGAACACACAGATGACCTATTTTATGTCTCTATTCCACTACTGGGGGGCTGAACTCTGTGTCCCCCAAACTCCTATGCTGAAGCCCTAACCCCCAGCGTGATGGTATTGGGAGGTAGGGTCTTGGAGAAATGATTGCCAGATGCAGTCATGAGGACAGAGCCCTCCTGATGGGATTAGGGTCCTTGTAAAAAGAGGCCAGAGTCTGCTCTTGCTCCTCGCCACATTGGAGCACAGCGAGGAGGCGGCTGTCACCATGGTGGGAAGAGAGTCCTCACCAGAAAGCGAATCAGCCAGCATCTGGATCTTGGACTTCCAGCCTTCAGAACTGGGAGAATAAATTTTTAGTGTTAAAGCCCCCAGTCCATGGTGTTTTGTTACGGCAGTTTGAGCAGAATAATATACCCACATAACTAATTTCAGTCGAAGTGAAATAGGTCTAAGACACATCACAGCACTCAACAGGTTAGCAGGCACAAGCTCAGCGCAGAGGTGGCTGGATAATGAAATAACTGCTCAACGATCAAGTAAAACGCTGTCTTCCTGCAGGTACAATCGCAGACAGTGAACTAAACCCAGAGCAAAACAAACACAAACCAACTCAAAGCCAACCACATGCAGGTGGGCTGAGCCACCCTGAGTGGTTCTGGTGTGTGAAGACAGAGTGGGGACGAATGTGCGGAGTAGGAGATGCTGCGGTGGTGAGCACGGCACAGCCGGGTCTGACGGGACAGGAGGCCCCTCCAAGAGCAGCATGGATGGGTTGGCAAAGCATGTGAAACAGGGAGGGGAGGCCTGACCGGTCACAACCCCCCTGTAGCGGAGCAGCGGGGCTCATTCCATACAAACTCTTTGTTACCTAGACTAGCGACTCTGCCCACTGACAACCTGCAACAGCTAAGATCTTTCACGATGACTTAAAAACTGGATTTTTCTCAGGACATGATCAAATTTACCTTTAATTTTGAGATCATGCTCGCCTCGGCATCATCACTGGCACTGTTCTGATGTACGAGTCTTTTGGCCAGCATCTTTGCGTAGAATTTCTGAAACACGTCTTTATCCTCTATATACTTGAAGACCACCATCTAGTGAAGTCACCAAGAGAGCAGATTTAATGCACTAAACACACGCCGGCAGCCGACACAGGTGCTTTATTTTGACTGGCCTGTGTGCCAACGTTTACAGTGGTAAAAAAAAAATACCATCCACAGTCTTGAAATATTTTCATCAACCCCTTTAATCATATTAAGTTGGTCTAGACTTAGTACTAATGAGGAAAGTACGAGTGCTAAAATTAATGACTCAATTTAGGGAGTAAAACCATAGATATGAAGTAAAATAAATGATCCTATTAATTTTCACATTTCAGATGCCCTATACAAGTAACCTTAAAACTTGGGAGATAAACTGCTACTGGAAACCAGAGTGATTAGTAAGAAGCGCCTTACCACTTGGTTGAGCGTGTCTTCTAGCTCTGCTTCTTCTGGATTCTTGGAACTGGAAAAAAAAAAAAGGTATACTGTTTTCAAACAAATCAGTAAACATTTACTCAGCAAGTACCACTGAGCCAAACTTTTCTCACCTATGGCAACGTGGCAATCTTACACTGAAACTATCACGGAAGAACATGTTTACGAAATAATCGTTTTGGACATGCAAGATGAAAATCAACAGAGGATACTTATTAAAGTCTGCCCTGAACATTCAAGCTTTCCTTTCGTTTCTGAAAGGAAATCTACCTAAACACAAAATAAAGGAACTTTACTTTGCCAACTGCTTCCTATAATATGCTTTAATTTAACTCTGAAAAAACCAAAAGCACATGTAGATTTCTAATGGCCTAAGCATTAAAGAAAACAAAACTGTTTAAAGCCACTAAAGCACTGCCTTCCTCTGTGGTTCTATGTAACAGAGGGCTGCCCTTAACAACTAATTCTTTCTCTTTTATGAACAAGTATTAACTGAAAGGTGACTCTAGGGTAAATGAAATTTTTAAGGTTTTATGAGTCCTTCATAGATAAGATCCCCATAAGTTCACATGAAATGATCCAGCTCATGATCCAGCACATGAAATGACCAAACAAGCTCTGGAAAGGTATTTCTAAGAAAATCCAGTCCTAGTCCTCACACAGGTAGCCCAGGGTGGTTTTTCTCTCTGGAAGAGTTTTCTTTCTTAGCTCCACTCACTAGTGCGTGCTCACTGAAGCAACCCTAGCATGTGTCTGCCATTCTGTCTGCTTTGGCAGCATTAACTAAGAAACAACACACCAAGAGACTTGGTGAGGGCCTCTTGTGAAAAGGCAACGTATAAAAAGGATAATAAGTTTTTTGCCAAACTGAAGGTCTGCTAAAGCATGTTATTAAAATATTGAAAAAAAAAAAAATAAAATAAAATATTGAGAATTTTCATATAATCTAGCCTAAAAAAAAATGAAATCAGGTCAGAGGAGGCATTCCACTTTAAAGTCCATTTTTATTCTCGAAGGACTACAAGAAAAGATCGGACTAGAACGGCTGAATTATACACTGACCAGACTTGCAATAAATAGAAAACCACCCCCAAATACCCCATTTTCACCAGCCTTGGGGACATGGCTTTCTGGCAAAGTCAGAGAGACAGCTAGTGACATTATCAAACGTTTTCCCACGTCTGCCAGGAAGACCACATATACTTCCGTTAATATAGTAAATTACGTTAAATTTGCTACCACCAAGCCATCCCTACATTCCTAGGACACTATACTATGTTCTGGAGAATTATTCTTTAGTTCTCTAATAAATTTAGTCTGCTAACACTTTACTTAGGATTTCCCCAACTCTGTTCTGGGACTTGTTTCCAGTGTTTTTCTTGGTACATGTAGGTATCCTCAGTGTTTTCTGCAGTGGGGTTAGGTGAGCCTTTAAGAGATGTTTATTCATCTCAAAACCAGGACAACATGGGGGCATGGGAAATGACTGCGTTTGTTGATGGATTGCTGGAAAACTGAAACAGAAGCTGAGAATACCCAAATACACACAACCTGGAACCCTAGAAGCACAACGCAGAGGAGAGAGCCACAGGAGATCATGGGGCCTCTAGCTCTTAATAGACACACACACACAGAGGAGGAGGAACAGGTGAGAAACATGATGGTTTAAAAAAAAAAAAAAAAAAAAAAAAAAAAGAATACGGGGGCAGCCCAGGTAGCTCAGCAGTTTAGCACCGCCTTCAGCCCAGGGCTTGATCCTGGAGACCCGGGATCAAGTCCCACATCGGGCTCCCTGCATGGAGCCTGCTTCTCCCTCTGCCTGTGTCTCTGCCTCTCTCTCTCTCTCTCTCTGTCTCTCATGAATAAATAAATAAAATCTTTAAAAAAATAAAAATAAATAAAGAATACGAAGGGCGCCTGGCTAGCTCAGCTGGTGTAGGGAGCGACTCGATCTCAGGGTTGTGAGCTCAAGCCCCAATCTTTAAAAATATATAAATGTAAATATACACATACACAAAGAATACGAAACAGCAGTAAAACGAATTGATCACATGAAGATAAATGTTAAAAGTGCACACGATAATTCAAATGCCAGAGTGCACAGAAAGTCTTGTTTCAGAAAACAGCCAGTGGGAGCTCCCACAGGAGATCTTCCCTGGCATCATGACCGAGGCTCACAGAACATCCGCAGGGAGTACAAGAAGGACACTTACTCCTTCCTTCCTTGCCACCCTCGTAACCACTGCTTGACCAACCTGTGAACTTCATTTAGCTAAATAAATTCTATAATTCTCAAAGCCCACAGTAACATTAAAAAAAAACAAAAACCCACAATAAAAACCCACTAGAATTTATAACATGAAGTATCTTTTAAGGAGACAAAGAAGATGTATTTGGTTTAAAGTGTTTTCTCAAAAGGTACAAAGATGACAATCTAAAATATGTAAAATATAACAGGAAGTTAGTTCTCATATATAAGCAGAGACTTTAAATAGATTTACTAACAAAAAAATCCCTACAAAGTCACTAATACCTTTTCTTCAACAAGGAGTCACAGTATCGAGCCAGCAACTCAGGGGATTTACTGGACGATTGGGCCATTTTGGTAACTGCATTGTTGTTAATGAAGCGACCGCAGGCCTGTGGGACATACAAAACACAGTCAGAGAACATGTGGGCCCCCCCCCACGCTGCAGCAAAGACGCTGTGCTCGCACCCACCTTGTCAAGTGCGGCCACGAAACCAGCATCGTTGTTGAATGCCGACATTACCAGGGCATTGTATTTTTTATGAACATCCAACACTGTCTGTACATACATCTTGGGGTCCTTGGGAGGGGAAAAACAGATAAAAGTTTGTTACTGGGGATTAAATGATATATTCATGTGTTACTATAAAACATTCTGAAAGGTTCAGAAATTTCTTCAAAGATGCTGACACAGAAGATCAAGAAATAGCTTTGGTTCCATCATCAAAGCACATAGGATACTTTGCTTATATACATAATAAAATAAATTCTCTGTGCTTGAAATTAAGTACTGATTTCCAGCTTATATAAAAAAGAGTGATTCTTTAAATTATTTGAAAAATCAAAGGACTGCAGGAAACACAATTTTTTTAAGTGACAGTTTGCTTGGCCCATTTTTTCTGAAAAATTCAAATTTTAGGCTTCGCTGGAAAAACCAATCAGCTAGCATGATCAGTAATCAGCTGGATACTTAGAGTTTAGGGGGGCAGGTGATGTAAGAACAGTGTAAGATTGGGGTGCCTAAGTGGCTTAGTAAATTAAGTGTCTGCCTTCAGCTTAGGTCATGATCTCAGGGTCCTGGGATCGAATCTCATGTGAGGCTCCCTGCTCAGCAGGGAGTCTGCTTGTCCCTCTCCTTCTGCCCCTCCCCTCGTGTGCTCTCTAATAAATACAATCTTAGAAAAAGAAAAAGAAAGAATAGGGTAAGATCAAGGTCCGAGGAAGTACGCAAGGGTGTAAGTGGGTCGGGCAAGGCCGAGAGGTCTGACTCGCACACCTGACTGCGTTGCAAGACTGGATGGGACAGGCCAGGGCCAGGGAGACAGGCAGAGCACTGGAGGACTCGGCAGGATGGGCAATTAGGAGCTCTGGACAAAGAAACAACATAATGGGAATACAATGCCCAGATCAGCACAGGAGAAACTCTGGCAAGGATGCACAAGGAAGACAGGAAGGACCAGGAGGGTAGGGAGTCAAGGGAGACAGGCCTGAATGATAAAAACAGAGTGGCTGTCGCTGGGAACTCACCACACACCCGTGGTGTGAGGATCCATACAAGGACTGTCACCACCACACTGTGATATGAGGTTGGTGCTATCTGGATTCTTGCTCAACAGGCGAAGAAACTAAGTCATTTGGGCATCTGGCCAAGGGCTTCAGTGATGGCTGTCAGGCTTGACCCCAAGCAGCCTAACTCCCAAGCCAACATCTCCTCCACAGCTCTGAGAAGGGAAAAGGCCCAGATGACAGGACCAGTCCACAGCTGCAGCAGCATGGACAGATGTCACGTGCCAGAACAACGCCAGCAGCTGGCCCCTTCACAAGCAGGAGGCATGAGCGTGGGGGCCTCACATGGCTGCCAAGAGTCTGTATATTTCTCCCCCCCCCCTTTTTTTTTTAAAGATTTTATTTACTTGACAGAGAGTGAGAGAGCACAAGTAGGGGGAGTGGCAGGCAGAGTGAGAAGGAGAAGCAGACTCCCCACAGAGCAGGGAGCCTGATGTGGGGCTCGATCCCAGGACCCTGGGATCATGACCTGAGCCAAAGCAGATGCTCAACCACTGAGCCACCCAGGTGCCTCTGCAAATTTCTGACAGATATTAATACTCAGGTTTCAGGAATGAAAAACATAATTCCCCAAATTCTAATCGTTCTGCATCTTACAATACTTTGAACTGTTTTCCTGTGATAGGGCTATACTAAGAGTTACGAAGATTTTCTGTTAAAAAAATATAAAAATGCCAAGTTTATTATTATTACAAATACATTGAACTAGACTATAATTTTAACAGTATGTAAAGCAGTCTTGACCTGATACAGACATTTAATAAGGGAAAATGTTAAGAGGGAACACAAAATGATTGCCAAATAAAAAGTACCTAAAATATTGGAAGCCAATATCACATATATTTAATATCTAAAAATTACCTATCTTCAAGTGTTAAAACACACAGTGTTAACTGCCCAATCAGATATCTTGTTGTTTCATGACAACTATTACAGATGTAAAAAAATTTCTCCCATTTTGCACCGATGGTCTTAATTCACAAGTGCAACCAAAAGCATCTTCCAACTGGCATACATCTTATTTCATAAAACTCATTTAAACTTTTTTTAACAATGAAAACATTGCTTAATCTTAGGTTTGCCACTGAAACTGATATTGCTTTTGCTAATTTGGGTTTTGGATTGCTTTCTGATTTCACATCAAATTATTTCAGGACATTCACATTTTCTTCCCTTTGCAATTAATTCCTCTGTTAAAACTCCAGCCTACAGCAAAGTATCCAGGCACCGGAAAATGCCAGCAAAAATTGTTGGGGAGTATCTGGATAAGGTAACATTCAAGGGGAAGGTCAACAGCATTACACAGAATCACACATCAAAACTGCCAGTTTAAGGACTTATTTTGCTTCCAACACATGTTATTTTGGGGAACACCACTCAAAGGACTTATGTGAAATATATTATGTACATAACCATACTAACATGGATTTTATTTGTAGGAAGGACGCCCTCGGCAGCAGAGAGGGCACACACACAGTTGTAACCTGGCATCAGACCGCACTGCTTCTGCAGCATGTGTGCTCCTTGTGGTTCCCGGAGGCATTCATCCTAACCTTCAATTCTGCGTGAGCGCGCCCCTACCCTCGCCATCAGTGGGTTCTTCGGGGCCAGGAATGTGTCTATACTGTCTATCACGCTTGCGGGAGAATTATGCTTTTCTCTGTTTCCATGATTTCTTGAGCGATATTTCTCAGACTCAGGATTTGGAAAAACATGGATATCCCAAGAAATGGAAGGAAGGAAAGACCAATCAGATGGATCACCCCCAAGGGTGCAGAAGTCATCAGACTCTGATCCCAAGATTCTAGAGACCTAGCCAACAGTCTGGCTGGTGCAAAAGGAGGGGTCTGAACAGACCCCATGATGAAGCAGCAAGTCTTGGAAACCTGAACCTCGAATCTGAGGTCCTGAGAGAAGCCGCTTAGGTACTGGCTAGGGCAGATGAAGGTAGGAGCGCTCGGGGTAACAGAGAGAAGAGCAGGTGTTTCACAGGGTTATAAACATGACCGAGGTGAGGAGAGACGAGAGATCGGCTAGAACAAATGCATGTTTTTCATTAAACTTGTAAATTTTTGGTGTTTAAGAAAATGAACGGAGTAATAACTGTTTTGATTCATGACCATCTGCTCTATTCAACAGTATGCAGGGCTTTCTGCTAAGAAACACGACACTTGTCAGGGCTTGTCCCTGGCAGCTATCATCCACCCTGATGTGGTTTCACTTGTCTTTACTCTGCCAGCGACAGGCATATTTATTTCTAGCCCAGACCAGACTTCCCCACTCAGCTCACACGACCTGCCCTTGGCTGTGCCATGGGATTCCCAAACTCTGTCCATCAGAGAGGCCCCGGTCTCCTCCCTGAACCTGCTTCTCTTCCAGAGCTTGCTTTTTCCATTTCCCTTTTTCTAGGGTTTTACTGTAGAAAAATTCAAATCTCTGCAAAATTACAAGGAATGGTAAAACCTACTCCGTGAACCCATGATCCAGGGTCAACAATGATTGAGCACAAACACCTGGCCCCCCAAAGTCTAAAGCACCAAATTTCTTCTCCTCCCCACCCCCAGCCTCACCAACCCATGCGGTTTCCTGTCTAGCCACCCAAACAGACCTGACCCAACACTCACGCTCTACCTCCTTTTAATCTATTTTCTACACTGGTACAGTCTTTAAAAAGAAAAAAAAAAATCTGGGCAGCCCTGGTGGCGCAGCAGTTTAGCGCCGCCTGTGGCCCACGGCGTGATCCTGGAGGCCCTGGGATTGAGTCCCACATCGGGTTCCCTGCACGGAGCCTGCTTCTCCTTCTGCCTGTGTCTCTGCCTCTCACTCTTGCTCTGTATCTCTCAAGAGTAAATAAAATAAAATCTTAAAAAAAAAAAAAATCTGATTGTATCAATTTTGTGTCTGTTACAACCATTACCTGGTTTCCTCTTGCCCTTAGGACTAAGGCAGTATCATTAATGTGGCTTTTGAGGTTTCCTGGCCTGGCCAGCCGGCATGGCTACCCTTTCAGTTTTACTCTGTGCCATTTTCTTTGTCAAGTCATAATAGGTTTCTTGGTTCTTGCACTGGGTCATGTTTATACTCACTGAGGGGCTTTGTCTAAGACCCCCCTGCCTAGTTAGCTTCAACTCCTCTACTGGTCTCAAGTATTTTCTCAGGGAAGCTCCCTGAACTGGCAGGACAGGGCGGGCCTCCTGTTACATACATACAACGCCCAAACCCCCACTGGAATGCTAACCATACTTGTGAGGTGTTGCTACTGGCAGCCTCTCCTGCCAGGTATGAGCTCGGGGAGGCCTGCCAGGACCACATCCACCTTGCTTATAAGCACAGGGTAGAGGCGTTCACCAGATACTTCTTGAATGGACAGAGATCAGAAATGCTGATAATCATGACTGAAATATTACCTTTTATTCCATACATTTCCACTAAAAAAAAAAAAAAAAAAAAGGATCAATTTCACAAAAAGAAAAAAATGTACTTAGGAGCCTCACATAACTTCTACCTTATCTTATCCTATCTTCCTTAAAACCGTATAGCACATGTGTCAGATGAAGAGGTCTGGGGAGTTGGTGTGTATTAGGGTTTCTCAGGATCACTTGTGGTCCTGATGTTGTAATATGGCCCAAAGCGGCACACTGGGGTGTGACAGGCTCAAGGGGCCACCCTCACCATTTCATGTACATCAGCTGGTGCTCTCTAAGCCAGCACCTGATATGACCTGTCCTTGGAAACCCGTGATTCACCTAGACTGCCTGTTAGGCACACATGGCACCCACATTTCTTATCCAGCCGGGAGGAAGGCAGCAGGTCCATTACAGAAGCTTTGAGAGAGGCCTCTGAGGAGGGTCAGTCACCGTCACACAGCACCCACAGGATGGGCGGGGCCTTGCTCGACACTGTCCACAACCTTAAATGCAATTATTTGGGGGCAGAGTGATTCTTCCCCAGAAGCATTAGCACTTGGTCCTTGGAGCCACATTCTCACCACATGCAACACAGAGAGAAGCAGAAGTTTCAGGAAAGAACAATCCCAGACCAGCAGCCAGAGAGAAAGGCAGGTAAAAGTCTGTGGGCACCAGGACTGCCCACTCAGACAACTGGCCGTGGAAGGTTTGAACCCGAGCCTGGCCTTTTCCCAGCCTCCTCAGGCTTCTGACGTGCTCCCTCCTCAACCAGTCTGTGCGCACTCAGGAAGTAAAATTAATTTTTGTCTTTAATAATAGGCAAAACCCAAACCAAACAAAAACACAAAGCCACTGGAGACAAGCAAACAGAGAGGCCTCACGCACCAACCAGTGATGTGACAATCTTTGTTCTATGCCACCATCTCACTCCTTCTGATAAGCAGAAATCGCCAGTTTTTCTGACTGCGGTTTAAAGTTGAAAATGCCGAGACAAAAAAAAAAACCTACCAATGTAACCAGTGCTCTGTATTCTCATTACTATAACCTCTGTCCACCTGTTACTTCTGCTTCAATCCTATGTACTTATCTTGCAATCATGGCTCTGAGTCTCAGACTGTAAATAACTCATCTTTAATCATTACCTTCGGATCTGATAAACTTCTATGAATGCCTGGTCCCAGTTACGTAACTGGGTGGGCTTCCATCACCGGCCCCGGGCCTCGTGCCAGCCTGGTTACCTCCCTCGTCCTGACTCACACTTTTACTTCCCTTAGATCTGAGGGGAGGCTGGAGTCCCTGCCTGCAGCCCTTCCATATGTGCTCACTACTGAGGCTCCAAGTTGGCAAGATTCAGGCACAGAGCAATGAGAGGTGAAAATATTAAAATTTGAAAGTGGAACTAAGATGGGCTTGCCAGGAAAAACTGTGACTCCCCTAAGAGAGAGAATGATGCTGCAGAAAGTAACACATCAGTTTAGAAACAAAAGCACTGCATCCAGGAATGAAGTGGGTGGGTAGGTGGTTGAGAGGTCATGGGTGGTCTTGAACTCATCTGAAGACAAGCAGGGGCCATTCAGGACTTCAAAATACACAGCAAAGATTAAACCAAAACGTAGTTTGACATGGGATATAAACTCAGATCCGGTGAGTGAGGGGCTTCCGTAACTGGTTTGCTCATGGGAAGATTACAGCTGTGCCCACAGTTGAAAGAAAAAAGGGTGTATTCTGGATATCAAATTCAAACAGTGAGTCTTCTCACAGCCGGGTCATCCTAAACTGGAAATGAATACCTGTATGATTTGTCTTTTAAAGAAAACGCTAATTCTTTCCAGCCCATGGCAAGACAGAAAATAGATTCATGAATTCAGCTGTAGGCTTTCAGAACCAATTTCCATTATCAGCACATATCAGTTCTCTGTGTAATTAAATTTGTCAGTTTGACTTACTGGATAAAACTGCCTCCTCCTTCTCCTCTCCCACATCGACTACATCAGAACTGGCACATTTTTTTTTTCCTTTTGCTTTTTAAAAAATGTTTTTATTATGGAAGAATTTAAAACCTAATCAAAATAAAGAGTAGTAAAATCAGCACCCATAATCCATCCCTCAGCTTTTAAGGGATAGCTTGAGGCTGGGGTAGCCCAGGATCTACTCACCCTGCCCTCCTCCAATGTAAAGATTTTAGGGGTGTGTATTCCATCCCTTCTGACCAAAGCAGGCTAGGCTCTTGATGTAAGGGTCCTTGGCCAATTTTATCACTGTGTGGGTAATTTTCTTCTATTACCAGCATCCAAAGAATGGCTGAGTCAGGACCAAGTTATTTAAACATTTTACTCCAAAAGATAAAGGGAATCTTGGCTGGATGAACAAAACCCAAGCCTGCCAGAAGCACCCCACACTGTGTCACTCTGCTCATTCTGGTGCAAGTTCATACAAACAGTTGGGTTCCTGTAATTATTTCTAACTCAACTTCTCAATCCCCAAACAGGGCTTTTCCATAATTCTGGTAAGGTCCTTAGATACACGGTCAGAGCTTTCTGATTTCATTTTGGCCTATATCATTCTCCATTTCAAGTGCTCCCTTTTCATAAGGACAATCATTCCTGGAGCCAGACCCCTGGGTGGCTCCTGAAAATGCTTCCTCCCGTTTCAAGTAGATGATTTTTCTCCCAGCTGCAAATAAGCCTTTACAACTTTGCTCCCCAATCCATCTCTGCAGCCTAACACCCCCACTGTTAGACCAACAGCTCTGCTGGATAGGAAAGGGTCTACAAGCCCACTCTTGCTGGATTACACCTCAGTCCCAGGGAGGCGGAGGTTACTAAATCAACACGGTTTCAAGAGGACTCTACGCTCATCTGTTGCCATTTCTGCCCTGAACACAAGATAGTATTGAAGTGTTGTCTTCTAACCTGATTTATGTTCAATTTTGGAGCCCTCTTTGTAGGGAAGTAAAACAGTACTCAGATTGCTGCAAAATCATGTGCTAATTAAAAATTCAACATGGAACCAACTGCATCATCAAGCATTCATTAGCAAGTACTTCCAAGTCTATACTGACACTTTTCCTGAACCTTATTTTGGTATTTTGCTATAAGCTACCATCAAGCGAAATTATAAAGCCATCCAACGACTTGGTATCACGTTTACTTGTAAGTATAGTGTTGACGACTGTCCACATTACTGGCATTCTCTTTAGGATGGGCCACTGGGGAGAGTATTCTCAGCTCTGAATGCCAATAAAGCTGTTCTTCTGAGTTACAGGCTTATTCCTTATGATCACTAGGAATCCAAGAGCTGACTGTACTTCACGGCACTGACTGCCTTTACCAGCAAGCTCTCTGGTCTGACTGCAAAGGACTGGAGGTGTGTTTGTGACCCATCTCTGACCAGTATACTAGACTCCACTGCATGCATTTTGAGCATTGTCCACCTCTACACTTGGCTTCGTTTGGGTTTCCTATCCTTATTTTGCCACTATCTCTTATATCCCGTTGTCTTTTATGTACTGTGTAGGCAGCCTGAGTCCTGCTGGGGACAAGGAGTACAATTAACATGGAAGTATGCTGACACCCTATTCTGCACCAGGGACTGTGCTAAATTCTGAAGACATGAAGATGGATAAAGCCATTCCTGTAAAAGACACTTTTACAGACATGTAAAATATAAAGTAGTGTGCATGTCATATAAAGAGCCCAACATGCTACTATTTCAAAGGGGTGACCAGCAAAGGCTTGTGGAAGAAACGGCATTTGAGTTGGGGCTGGAAAGAGAGGTAGGTGTTTAACATGTAGGGAAAAGAAATGAAATGTGTCTGGGCAGAGAGAACTAGGAAGGTCCCACAAGGTATAGGAAGGTGAGCAGATGATGGATCCAATGAAGAGAAAGAATGGGCGAAAACATGGGAAAGGAGATTCTGGCCACGCAGCTGACGGCTCTTCCTCTTTCCCATCGTTGTTATGTCACCATTATCAAGGAACGCTTGTTGCACAGGATGCTAGCACTAAAACTATAAAGAGCATAAACTATAATGAGGTGCCAGCTGCCCTCTCCAGGGACTGCAATCCACGGCAGTGACAGGAAACACAGAAGTGATGCACAGATACAGAGTGGCACAGGAGATTTTTATAGATGCCACAGGGGCATAGGATGGGGGGACACTCACTTAGGGCTTGAAGAGATAGTGAAGAGTTTTTTGTTTTTGCTTTTTGTTTTTGTTTTAAGAAAGGAGGATCTGAGCTGGTCTTAGAAGCAGGACAAAGCAAGCAGAAAGCAAGGAAGATTGTGTTACGGGCGGAGGGAACAGCCTGAATATAAATAAATGATATGGCAGGGAAGACAAAGTTCAAGAGAACAGGGGTAAATCAGGAGAGGATTTTGATTTAACATATCTAGGTATACATATCTACAATATATTGTAGATTTAATATACTATAATAGAAAAGAGGTTTTATTTTGCTTTGTTTAAAAAAAGGATAAGGAATGTGGAGTAAAACTGTCAAAGCGTTCAGTGGTACTTCTGAAAGACTGGAGTGCCAAGCACCGTGAGGGATGAATAGGAAAGGACAGTGGGAGGACCACGTGGAGAATGAAGTCATGGTGCCTGCATGAACATGGTGGCGCTGGGCCTGTAGAGAGAACACTTGGAGGGGTAGGGAAGGGGCATGTCCACACCCTACCGACTCACCCAAGAGGACAGAGCAGGGGCAGGGCTGGCAGGCAGGCAGCCCTTACTGGTTCGAGAGGACGCGGAGGCCATGCCCAGGCTCAGTGGGAAATCACACCACTTTAGGTTGTGAATGTTGTCACCGGCAAAGGAGGAGGGCAAGGTGGCATATCCTATAGAGCTGCTACCCTACCCCGACCCCTGTGCTAAGGAACGGAGGAAGGAGAATGTGAGTTGAAAAATGACCCTATAGGGCCCCTGGGTGGCTCAGTGGTTGAGCGTCTGCCCTTGGCTCAGGTTGTGATCCTGGGGTCCTGGGGTCCTGGGATCGAGTCCCGCATTGGGCTCCTCACTGGGAGCCTGCATCTCCCTCTGTCTCTCTGCTTCTTTCTCGGTGTGACTCATGGATAAATAAATAAAATCTTAAGAAAATAAAAAAACAAAAAAACAAAAATGAACTTGTAATACAGTGACTAGGCAGATGAAGTCATCTGGACATGAAGACAAAGGTGAGACATTTCCATTAGGGATTCCTGCCATCAATCCCATCACAAGAACGCCACAAATGCTTGTTGAATGAATGAAAATAATGATTTCAATTTTATCTGCAATGTTTGTTGGCCCTCTGATTTGCAATACCACCCAGCATCCTTCAGCCAGCTGCTTTGGCAGATAAATAACCTGAGAACCCAGCACAGGGCAAGCCACACTGTGGGTTTCAATCTCTTCGAAGAACACTTGACAGTGTGGGCTCTGCTTTCAAGATGTTCCCTAAGACCCAAGTGGACAGGGTCCTCCTATATTTAATACAGAGTATTTTTCTAGTTACTATACTACAAAGACTGAACACATCTGGAGTGCTTTGGTCCATCTATGTAAGCACACAGGGTCTTTCAAAAATTTATTTTTTAAAGATTTAAAAAAGATTTGAATTATTTATTTGACAGACAGTGGGAGAGCACCAGCAGGGGGAGCAGCAGAGGGAGAGGGAGAAGCAGGCTCCCCGCTGAGCAGGCAGCCTGATGTGGGATGCAGGGCTCCATTTCAGGAACCTGGGATCGTGACCTAACCAAAGGCAGACACTTAAGAGATTGAGCCATCCAGGGGCCCTTCAAATTTTTGACTTTGGTTTTAGTGCCACGTCAGTGTGCTTGCTAATCCATGCTGCCCCATTCTTTTCGCTTCAGAAGCCACCCATGGGAAACTTGCCTATAAAACAACTCGTCTATTTAAAATTATTTGTCGGTTGTTCGGTCTAAACCAGTTTTAAATCCCATCCTTGAATATTTTTTGTGTGTATAAGGTTCCCAAAGTCCTACTGATACCCCAACGTAACAGGTTACTTATCCTGCCTTTGTTATGCATGAATCGGCACGCTGGCTAAGCATCCATGTCCCTCAATCATGAGGACCTATGAAGGCTGGAGAGAACTCTTCCAGATGCACTGGAATCCTGCCTGGTGGGTACGATGGACTCACACTGGTCAGCTTCAGCCACGCAGGCTGACACTCTCTGTATGCTGAGGAGCCCGGGCCCGACTGCCTTCCCGAGGGCTCACTGGCCTGGCTGTCAGGCAGGTGCGAGCAGCGGCACATCTAAAAACAGCACGTGTTAAGGGCTCTCAGGGACACCTCGCAAGGACTGCCAGTTCTTGCTTAGGTAAAGAGGGAGATTCTCCTTGTGCAAGGGATTCAGGAACAGCCTTTAATTTTAAAAATCTGTTTTTAACTATGAAAAAAACCTCTCAGGTAGGAAAACTCTCAGGCAGGCTTTGAAAGTTTCAGTGCATAAAATATTATTTTAAATCACATTACAAATTCAAAACCTATAATAATTTCAGTCTAGGCTCAACTAATCAGTAGTAAATCTAGTTTTCTTTTCTTTTTTCTTTTTTTTTAAGTCTAGTTTTCTAATCGATACCTTTTCATGGCCAGTTAAAGCAGAAGTCCAGCTTCTAAGTAAAATCATTTCTCTATTTGTGAGAACTTCATCTGTTTTGTTTGGTATAAACAGAATTATAGGACTAGATAAAAAATATTTTAGCCCTTAAAAACTCATTTAAGCAGTGCCTTCTATGACATTTAATATGCTCACCGTAAATTATTTTCATATACTATGATTCGATTCAATTCGGCAAAAATTTTCAAACTTTAATAATGGTCTTCTCAAAGTAATTAAATCCCACTTAAAATTATGTATAATGATTATAATTTTTTAAAAAATTAATACAAAGTCGCTTCCCTCTGCTGCTTTTCCTGCAGCACAAGTGGGAATTGGAAAACTATCACGATTTGGGTTACAATATATCTTTTGTATTTACCACATTTGTGATAAAAATACCTACTTACAAGTATTTATGTTTTAGGTAGCTATATTTATTCTTTCTTAGAGTAAGTATTTAAGCACCTACTGTGTGCCAGGCTAAGTACTGGGCACACCTGCCCTCTCTTGAGCGTCTTCAAGTTTTGTGGGCTTTCCCATCACTGGATAGAACCCAGGCCACAATGGCTGTGTAAGAAACTCATGCATCACTGCAAACTATGAGTCAACTGAAATTTTAGAAATAAAAGAATGAGACGGAAATTCAGGGAAAACTTACAGAAACAGTGGAAGTATAATATATGCTTTCCCAAAGAAACATTTTTCTTCACAAGAACAGCTTAGAAAACCAGTTTCACAAGTTCAATATAAAAATAGTTCATATGGAAATAATGTTATTTTATGATCAATAATAACATGTTATTTTATGTATTAAAAAAATAGCTGACTTTTGAAAGTTAAGGCAGATGCCATACAAGTTTATTAAGCTATACAGATTACTCTTCAAGAGGGAGAGCCTTATTTCTGTTTTTAAATTCATGGGAATCACTGGTTTACATCTAAGTAATTAAAGGATTATTTAAATGTTTAATTTCCGGGGCACCTGGGTGGCTCAGTGGTTGAGTGCCTGTCTTTGGCTCAGGACATGATCCCAGGGTCCTGGAACTGAGTCTCACATTGGGCTCCTTGTGAGGAAACTGCTTCTCCCTCTGCCTGTGTCTCTGTCTCTCTTATGAATTAAAAAAAAAAAGGAATAATAAAAAATTTAATTACCAGTAAAAAAAGAACTGCTGGTAAATATGGTCTATTTGTGCTGCTTATTGTTGACAGATGAAGGTTTCAGGTATAAAAAAATAATTTTATTTAGAAACTAAACTTGGTTTAACTGCCCGTGAAAAAAGTAAATGTCAGATTTAAGATTCACCAACCCAGTCAAAGTCAGATTTAAATTCACCAAGTCAGGTGATCATATCAAACAGAAAGAGAAAGCCATAGTACTTGAGAATTATAGCATGATTACTTCTCCATTTAGGACCTGACTTTGGTTTGGAAAAGATGGACATTAGAAGTAACACCCCATCATCCTATGAAAATAATCTGAGTGCATTTATCTAGACCACGAGCCCCCCCCCCCCCCCCCCCACACACACACAAGGACGCCTCCTAGCACAGAGAACATACACAACTGGTCACCTAAAAAAGCAAACTGCTTCATGTAGCTACTACTCCAACCCATGTCTGATGAAATAACAGACTCACCACTTCACTCATTTCAAGGAACACAAGTTATTTACTTGGCTCTGCTGCTCATGTGGCTAAACTGGGTTTTGAATTAACTAGTGTGAAAACACCTTACATTATTGCTCAAGACTGGCCCTTCCTAAATGACATGTGTGTGCAAGCGTGAGCATGTCAGGCCCTTTGGAAAGGAACATTTAGTTTGGAAATAAAAAAAGCCATCCAGATGTAAGGATGATTTTTAAATGAGTTTTTAAAATTAAAACTGCCATCACTGCTGAGCACTCAGCACTTAATGCACCAGATTTAATAAGCACTTTACATGTACTACTTGTTCATAAAAACTCCATTATTCTATTAAAAAAAAAAAAACCCAATTGACACAGATGGAAAAACAAGTTAGCAGGAGGGTCACACAGGTGGAGCAAGGATTTGAACCCAGACTGACTGTCAAGGGGCCACACTCAATCGTGCCTCAGTTACAACAGCTCCACACCTCCACCACCATGTGTCCCCGCACTGGGGACTTCACACAGTAGCTTATACTGAAACCTGGACACCTCTTTCACAATGGCCACTACTAAGCCAGATCTCTTCCATCTGAATGTGTAAAGTTAATTATTTTATCAATCTGAAGGAGGGGTTTATATCCACCTGGTTAATAATTCACAGTTGTGTCAAAAGGGAAGCAGCAAGCCATTAAAGGGAATCTTCCAAAGTTAACAGAGAAATGAAGATTTTAAAAGATGTATTAAAGACAGTATTGTAAAAAAAAAAAATACAGTACTGTCAAAAATAACTAACATTAAACACAATAAAATCAGAGACTAAAATGTTTTCTGATTTAGATGTAAGAACCAACCATGTTCTAGAAGCTTTTCCTTATTCTCCCAAACACTATTAAAATTAAAATGCCAACAGGGACAAAACCAAGGACAACTTACCCATCTTTTAGGAACACGAGGTACTCCCTATGAGAAATTATCACCTGAAATTACACTAGTAGGAACATTCCATATGCCTCCTGGCGTAGTAGGGTTCATAGGACTACTACACGTTTCAGGGATGATCCAGGGCAAAGAGCCCTGTGACCTTCTGGGGGTGGGGTGGGGGGTGGCAGCAGCAGGGGTCCTCAAAGTCCCCAACAGGTACAGCCTGTGGCCGGTGGGTGATGGAGCCAAGTGTCTAGGAGGCTTTAGTCTATTCATTCTATGGATGAATCTTCTCTTTTCTAGTGTAAGGAATGTAATTGTGAGAAGACATGAAGGGAAAAAAATATCAAGAAATGACATCCGCAATGCCTGAAAGATATCAGAGAAAAGTTCATGGAGGAATTTACTAAACCAAGAGGTTTGTGAACCTTGTTTTAAAAAGCCAAAACAAGGTTCCCTGTGAGAGCTCTAGTGAAAATCTTATCACTTGGATTCATAAATGGAGGCACACATGTCTGCAGTTCCTGTGTGGAAATGGTTAGGCCTGACTGATTTCCAATTACACAGTACTTACATTTAAAGCAGCTTCTCCACATTTTTCAATTGCCGCAAGACCCTGATTATGAATGTGTGTCTCTAGAAGTTTTTTCAATTCTCCTAGGCCATCCTGGATTCTAGATACAAGATTATACATGCGACCCAAATCTGAAAGAAGAAGGTGCCACCATTATACACGGAATAAACTTTACATATCCATTGTACTAAGTATGTATTTATACTGTGATGAAAAATACCTTGAAATAAAACGGTGTTTTCAGATCTAAATAATCAAAAATGTTTTAATTATAGCCAAATATTTTGTCCTTTGTATATGTATATTAAGCTGAAAACAACAATGAAGTTGTCCTATTGTAAAAGTTTATTTTTTCCCTTTAGTATGAGAAACCACCAAAATAACAGAGAAAAAACATCGTTTTATCAGAAAGTGTTTCTGATGCTACCTAAAATTCTCAAGCTTGAGATATTATTTATGTTAGATACATAATAGGCACTCAAATATTTATTTTAAGATTATTTATTTATGAAAGACACAGAGAGAGGCAGAAACACAGGCAGAGCGAGAAACAGGCTCCCTGTAGGGAACCTGACGCAGGACCATGACCTGAGCCGAAGGCAGACTCTCAACCAGAGTCACCCAGGCATCCCTCAAATATTTATTTTAAAAAAATGAATACATTTAAGGAGCATTTATGAATATCCATCTCAACTCTACAAACAAGTGAGTCACAAAAGGGTCCCCAAATTAACTACATGTGTGGCACATGGTTAGTTTATGAAGGACAAAGAAAAAAACTTTTGAACTTCAATCTTTTACTGAGTTCCTAACATGTCCTGGTAAAACCTGAAGGGTAAAAGAAATACTTTTACAAAATACTAGCCTTCACATCTTGAAGAATTTTTAGTTTTTTATTTATTTATGATAGTCACAGAGAGAGAGAGAGAGAGAGAGAGAGAGGTAGAGACACAGGCAGAGGGAGAAGCAGGCTCCATGCACCGGGAGCCCGATGTGGGATTCGATCCCAGGTCTCCAGGATCCGCCGTGGGCCAAAGGCAGGCGCCAAACCGCTGCGCCATCCAGGGATCCCTTGAAGAATTTTCAAAATAAAAATCCTCAAGAAAAAAATCGGGGGTAGTATCATTTCATGCTGAAGTGTATGCAACAAGTTATATTCCCAGTGGAACTGCAAAGATGCTCTCCCTGCCCCCGAAAGTTATACCCAAAACACTCTACAGAGGCCTGAAATCTACACACAAGGTAAATGCACACTCACATGTTAATCTTTCAGAAAGTGATTGATGTTGGTGATATTGTTACCTCTGAGTCTAGAATTTCAAACAATGTCAAAACTGTAGGTCATAATAGACATGCACATGTCCTGAAAGTCTGAGAGGCTCACCTTCATTTTTGTCAGCATCCAACAAGTTCTGGAATTCTGTGTGGAAAATTTCCAAGTGTTTTTCAATGAGCACTTGCTCACACTTCCTTGCTAGTTCATCTTGTGTGCTTTCATGAAGGTAGACCTGGACCCTTCTCTGTTCCTCGAGCAGACGGGCCTCTGCCTGCAGGAATTAATTCAAGCAAACAGTCTGGGTTTGTTTCTAAAAAATTGTTACGTGAAAAATGGCAAATTAAACTCACAAACCTGCTCTAATAAATTAAGAGAAAAGGGAAGGAGTTCTTTGGTTTTGGGTGAACACCAACCATATTTAAGTGGTCAATGATGTGCTCATTTTCTCTATAGTATATTTCTACCTCCAGCTCCTTTGAAATGACTTACCAAGGTCATCACTATGAGCAATTCAAATGCGTTTATGCTACCTTTCTTCCTTCAGATACATGGCACTTCACCTTTTGGGGGAAATATCTGAGAAACCTACGGATCATCTCTCATACACAGATACCATATTTAGAACCCCTACTTCTGGCCGAAAGCTACTGAAGTCAAGGGTCACACAAATATATTCCCTGAGATGACGACCACATGGAAATAGTTATCAGTAATCATACTTTTTAAAAAAAATTTAAAGAAAAACATGGGCTTCTTTTGCCAATCTGGGTATGTGCCTCTGTAACTAGTGGATTTATTAATCTCGAGTTCTTACAATTCCCTTCAAGGAAGAGAGGAAAACAAAGATGTCATAAGAAGGGCAGCAAAATAAATGAAAGTCCATGTATTTTACAAAGCATCACCAGAAATTTTGTAAAGTATCACCAAGGAACCACTAAACTATGGAAGCAAGGACAAAATTTCAATGATAATCTCAAATTATTCAGGTGATCTGAATAAAAAGAAAAGCTATATTTTGTATTATAAAAGTACCAAACTTTGCAAAATGATTTTATTTTTTTTAAAGATAGATAGATAGATTTATTTATTTATTTATTCATTCATTCATTCATTCATTCATGATAGACACAGAGAGAGAGAGAGAGAGAGAGAGAGGCACAGACACAGGCAGAGGGAGAAGCAGGCTCCATGCAGGGAGCCGGACGTGGTACTCGATGCCGGGTCTCCAGGATCACGCCCTGGGCTGAAGGCAGCACTAAACTGCTGAGCCACCCATGCTGCCCTGTATATTTTATTTTTAAAGTGTGTGTGTGTGTGTGTGTGTGTGTGTGAGAGAGAGAGAGAAAGAGAGAAAGAGAGACATCAGTAACCTAGAATAGTCAATAAATCTTTTGTAGCTCACATTAGTTTCAATCACACGAAGACAGTGGGATATGTTAACCCAAATGTGGTTTAGGGTTCATTAATCAAAGCCATCCCTATTGCAGAGAAGCCAAAGAGTCTCAAGTGGTTCCACTAAAATATCCCTAAACATCACAGAAAAGGGAACACAGAGGAGGAATTTGCACATCTAGCTCACGATGGCAGCTAAAAGTAGAATCTTAAAGGTTCATGCTCTATCTCAATATTATTCATGAGTTTTGTATTCTATTTCCTGACAATGTTTTAATTTAAACATAATTTATCCTCAAGTTATTAAATAAATTGTGCCACCTTTTATCCTGTGGTTTTGCATATTCTCAGGCATCTACTGGAGGTTCTGAATGATGTATGCGTGTACTACCAAACACTTATAAAAATTATTACTCCCATTTTATAGATGAAGAAACAGAGGACCAGAAAGGTTAAGGTCAACTTCCCAGTAAATGGTTGAGCAGGGATTTAGAGCTAGACTTGTAGCCCAAGGCTATATGCAAGAGAACAGTTCACATGGTTAGATTCCAGTTTTATGCTTATAGATTCTCTGTATTATGGATTTCCAGAAGGTGACAGAAGCTATGTTTGGTTAAGATCCAACTGGATTTGGGACCAACCGTTAAGCCCTCTAGAAAGGAATCCCTGTAAGAGCATCAGGATGCAGGAAGCAGGGTCACATTGGTTTGGAAACATCCAGACCACTGGACATCTTTGCTCTTCAAGCTGTCTTGGCTGTTCCAGGCCTGATTTAAAAACCAGATTTCCAGGGATCCCTGGGTGGCTCAGTGGTTTAGCAGCCTGCCTTTGGCCCTGGGCATGATCCTGGGGTCCAGGGATTGAGTCCCAACGGGCTCCCTGCATGGAGCCTGCTTCTCCCTCTGCCTGTGTCTCTGCCTCTCTCTCTCTCATGAATAAATAAATAAAATCTAAAATCTTTAAAACAAACAAAAAACCAGATTTCCCTGCTTTGGGGGTGCTCATGGAGCTCTGGCCTCACCAGCACATTTCCTTACACCAGACTACGATTACCTCCCCCAGTGTGGCTGACGCAGATGACGGGAACTCTGAGAGTTCCTTGTGCTGCTCCTGCGATGTGTACCCTGATAGGAGACCCCACTCTTGGTTGGCATGCAGAAAAACTAACTGAACCCACTGACAGACACAGAGAACTACTACTCCTCCAAGTGTAATTCTTCTGAAGAGGTCCATTTTTGTTAGTTTTGAGGAATCAGAAATTTGTTTGTCGAGGACCTTCAGCTTCCAGCTTCTAATCACGATCTATGGGGAGATGCAACCAGAACAGCACACATAAACAGGGTGGGGCGCTATGCGCTTAGAGAGGTTCCCTGTTGCTCCAACTGAGTTGATCTGTTCACTTACTCTGCGTGCTGAGTAAGTGAGCAGATCAACTCAGTTGGGGGGCTCTGTGGTCACTCCCTGTGCTCTCCCAGTGAAGAGAGAATAAAGGGCAAAGCGGAGATCAGGTACCGTTAGCTGGACTCCCAGGAAATCGTGTACCTCTCAGTCAGGGGTCAGCAAACTAAACACTCCGGGCCAAATCCTGCCTGGAGGTAAAATTTCACTGGAACACAGCGACACTCACGTGTTTAGATGTCACCACGGCTGCTTTGTTCATGACAATGGCAGAGCTAAACGGTTGCAACAGAGACCACGTAGAGTGAGCACAAGTCTCAAAATCTGCTACCCGACCCTTTACAGAATGGGTTTGCGGGTTCTGAACTTTGGTCATTCCTCACAGTGGTAAGTCCAGGACACCCATATTCCCAAGGAGAACAAGAAAACAATTACACTAGAACTTTGCCGTAACATACCTAGTACAGAAAAAGATTGATGGTACACAGTTTATGATTAATCCTATATCCTGTAGTTTCAGAAGGACCTGCTTTACTATAAATGTGAGGCTGTACTAGAGATTGTTGGAGAATATTTCAGAAGTGAAAAAACAAGAGCTTAAAGTTTGCAAATCCAGTAATAGGTGTTTCTTAAAAACTTACTTTCTCATTGACACAGGACTGTGGCTCCCATCAGAAACACACAGACACGCTAGGAGAGACAGCTCAGAACACAAAAGTCACATGGCTGTCACAGTTCTGCCCTCAGAGCAGCACAGAGAATACGGAGCCATGGTTATCAGATGAGTTTATAAAAGCTTCTTGGTGCACTGGGTGGAAGCATCTGCACCTGCTATGACATGACAGGACAACAAGGCCTGAGAAGTGACCTGCAAAGAAAGCTGCCTACATGAAAAGGACTCACTCACTGGAGCGGCAGTAACTACTGTAACTTAGTCTACTCTAAGTGCCATATTTAAGCTTACCTTTTTCATATACTCAGTAACTGGGTTCTGCTGCAAGAATTCAGTGCTCTCCCTGGTATAGAATCTCTCCGTGTCAGCCAAAAACTGAGATTCAAAGGACTCTTTGTACACTGTCAGCGTAGGGCCCTTGGCAAATGCATCGTCTTCATTCAGCCCCAATTCCACTAGAAATAAATAGGAACTATATTTCAATTACCCCAGTTTTTGTTACACTTTACACAACATACCTGGGTGTAGCATTCAGTTTATATTTATAAAAGCTAAATGGAAAATGATAAGGCATAGGGTAAATGTGCTATTCACTGGTACTAAAGTACACGGTTTCAATGAGAGAAAAAGACAGAAGATCCAAGACATAGAAGCAAGTAATTCTGACTCATGGCCAGGCATGCTTCAAAGTTATCATGCAGCTTATTTAAAAAACTTTTGTATTTCTAAAAGCTTAAAAATAATACACATGACATTTATTTTTTAATTGAAGTATAACTGACATACAACAGCCTACTGGTTTCAGGGGTACATCACAGTGATCTGGTATTTGTGTACGTTACTAGATGGTCCCCACAGTTAGGTCCTTATCCGTCCCTTAGAGTTAGTACAATATTGCCTACATTCTCTATGCTGCTCCTTACACCCCATGACTTTATACCTAGATGTTTATAGCTTGTAATCCCCTTCATTGATTTTACCTGCTCCCTAAAGAGGGCTAAATTTAAACTTTCAGAGAAAATACGATCCTCCTAAGTTTTTAAAACACTTCGTTTATCGGTTTCTCAACCTCAATTTTTCAAACCGATAGCAAGATTTCTGTTTATCATTCTGCTCCATTAATGACACTCTATCATAGTGTTATATACAGTAATTCAGTAGACCAGAAAATTATTCAAATGTCTAAATCTTCAAAATTGCCCTAAGGTGCAAAGATCAAACAATTTTTATGATGGGGTAAAATCAAACAGAATCACACTAACTTAAAGAGAATTCTGAGTACCTGTGTAAATTCAAACAATATTCTTAAATCTAAAATATCTGTAAATGAATCTGCTGGGATACTGTTACAACTATCATTTGATACAAAAACTGAATAAATTAAAGGGAAAATATTTACCATAAGACTGTACAACTCCACTTATCAGTCTTGTATTGATGGTTTCACCGTTTCTTTCCTTTTCAATCAGTTTTAAAACAGCATTCGTTACCTTGATAAAGAAAAGAGACGTGTGGGTCATAGACTGTAGTGTGCATATTACTACACATCTCTGAGATCGAGTCCACTGACAATGCAAGACGAGAGATACTCACAGGACATTCTAAAGGAAGGGGGAGACAATGCCTAAGGAACAAACCTGGGGATTTTGAAAGGGCAACATGCACACTCACACAAGCAGGTACCTGTTTATTCAGTGGCCTGAACAGACAATCTCTCCAAGTCACCAATGCAAGCTGGATGAAAAGAAAAAGGAGAAGCATAAAATGTCTATACTTTCACTATGTTTTTCTAAGACTAAAGTCCTAGGAATCAGACTGAATCTCACTGATCAGTATTTCTAGATCATAACGGGGTAAAAATCTATCATTGTGATGAAATGAGAGACACTGACTTGAGTTAACAACTTCAGGAAATATCAGAGTACAGATGTTTATTAGCCTGCATTTCAATAATTAAGATAAAGAGGAAAATCTGGATTTTAGGAGAAAATACATATCAGCTTATAGGACAACAGTGGATTCAACCTCTAACACTGTTCTTTGGCCCAAATTTAATTTCTAACCTAACACACTTAATGAAGGTAATTCCATTTATCATTGTTTCCTAATACTCAGTAAAATAAGTAATAGACAATAAAAAATTAGCAAGTTCTGTATCATAATTGTGGTGATTTATGTTGCATGGATGCATACAACTGTAAATATACCAAAATGGACACTGCATAGATGCAGTTTACTCTCCATGAATCACTCAGATTTCTCATTTTACTTGTATTTTGTGTGTGTGTGTGGGGTGGTGGGGGTGGTGGTGGTTCTTTGAAGGATTTTTAAAAGTTTTTAAAACTTCCCACAGAAAATCACTATAAAAATGTCCCCCACAAGAGAAATGTTGTAATTCATTCACTATTTTTAAGCTGTTTGTTAAGAAAGGTATTTTTCAGAGTATAAGTCAAATTTATAACAATTCACTACTAATACAAATTGCTGAGGAACTTAAACATAAATGCATTCACTCTTATTTTTCCCAAATTTAACCACAGATAAAGCTGGGTTTATGTAAGACTTGTATTTCAGAAAAGATTGTACGTAATAATTTATGTAATGAACTTTCACTGAGTGATATTTCTACGACACAAAAAAGAGACAACATGAAAGCAATATTTAATAAAAAACTATTTTTAAATGTATTATTTTAAAAAATTTTAATTCCAGTATAGTTAACAGTGTTATATTAGTTTCCAGTGTCCAGCAATTCTACACATTACTCCCTGTTCATCACAGTAGGTGCACTTCTTAATTCCCATCACCTATTTTCCCCTTGCTCCCACCTACTTCCCCCTCTGGTAACTATCAGCTTATTCTCTATAGTTAAAAGTCTGTTTTTCGGTTTGTCTTTTTTTGTTTGTTTGTTTTTGGTTTGTTTCTTAAATTCCACATATGAGTGAGATCATATGGTACTTGATTTGCTTAGCATTATACTCTTCAGATCCACCCATTTTGTTGCCAATGGCAAGATTCCATCATATTAAGAGAAAACTATTTTTAATAAAGTATGAACAATACATACTCGTGTAATATTAGCATAAAAATAAGATTTCCAAATTAGAAACTATGATATCTGAAAAGATGCTCGGAGGCTAAATATGAGGAAGAACCTCATTTTTGAGGAAAAATGCAACCCTGGGGCATTTGTTTTGAAAATAAATTTTCCCTGTGCAAATTCTCTGTTGCTATTCTTTCAACTCTACAGACTTCTTTAATGCAGGAGTCAGGCAGGAGGGAAAATGCAATGCCATGGCCATGAACTTCTAGTAAAGATATACTGCACCTTTAAAAATAACTTTTTTCCAAACATTTTTCTAAAGTAAGACAGCCTTAGACAGGTCTAATTTGACTCTGGATAATTTATCACTTTGAGGGAAGAAAGGAAGAGAATTGGCAAGATAAGAAAGAAGGGCCAAAGGTACTCCAGATAAAGTTCAGAGGAACAGAATCCAGAAAAAAATTTTGCTCAATCACTTTAATGTATCAACAATTAAATTAATTTATGTCCTCTGGTGGACATAAAAGGAAAACAATAATGTTCTATAATTAAAAAGGAAAAAAGAATTATTAGGAAAAGAGAAAAGCTTTATATTTCCTGACAAATCATCTCCACCTTCTGGAACTTTTAGAAAATACAATGAGAGATCATTGTGCCCAACTGTTTCACTGTGTCAACTGAAGCTTGAACTGTAAATGAATTCATCGGCTTCACTGGAACAGCACACAAAGGAAACTGTTTCTAGAGAGAGGTATTAATTAGTCTTTGCTAAAATAAAAAGTATGGCTGCCTATCTTATTTCCAAATGGTAACTACAGGACTTAAGAAGATAGAAAGTATGGGTTTCAAAGCAAATAAAAAAATAAGAGCTGTCAAATCTTGAGGTATGCTTGTACTTCTATTTTCTTTATTCTTGAATAAAACACACAAAAAGTTAAATTAGAATGATTTTTAGGAGTCTGTGATGTTATTGCAGGGCACATGCGATATTTCAGGTCAAAGTGGCACCAAGAGGAAATCAACCCAAATCACAAATTCCTACACTGACAACTTTCAGTCTCAAGAAAGCATTTCTAAGTGGAAAAGAAAAGGGCAAGTACAAAAGGCTCAAATCAAAACACTAAATCTAGGAAGTTTTGTTAAAACTATACAACCGAGTACCTTTATGAAGCAACAGTTTGTATAGAAATTGAACTATTTAAATGGTTAAGAGTCTGTCTTGCATCTGTGATCCATTATGTTTTTCTTTTATTAAATTTGTCAATAGTAAAGCAATAAAGTACTGCTATTATACCAACAATCTTGGATATGGAGAGAACCCTATTATGCAGAACTTGACATTTTCATACCACTGGTTCAAGAAGAGTATAGACTGTGCATCTGCTGGCCTGTTCTGAGCGGACAGACCATTCTGTGGTCGAGTCCTACCCTTCACCACTTTACGACATCAGTGGTCCCATCTGACTGCGCGGCAGTATCAGCCAGAGGGCCTGCTGTGACACACTGCTGGGCCCCACCTCCACAGATTCTAGGAAGTCAAGGCCGGGGCCCAGTAATCTGCATTTCTAACAGGTGCTCAGGTGTCCATAATGGGGCAGGTTGGGGGACCACACTTTGGAAACCAATGGGCCTAGGAAGAGCTTCCCTGACTGAAGAAATAAATTAATGAAGATGATATTCAATCATTCAAATTTTGCCTTTTCAAAATCTATTTTCATGGGGTCTAAAAGAACCCCTTGGTTTTTTACTCTGTCCGTAGCGTATTATTTTGTAAAGTGAGAAGGCAGGAGAACATCTCACAGCATAGTCCTCTCCTTGAGCAGTTTCCCAAACCACAAAGACCACGAGGGCTGATCTGTAAAACCTGGGTTTCAGGCTAGGGACCGATCTGCCGGACACAGAGCCAGCATGTGGGCTGTCCAGCGCCAGAACTGGGACAGTTCCAGGCTGACCCGGATGGCTGGTCAAATGATCGCAGAAGAGACTTGTTATCAGTCCATGCAGAAGGGTGGAGGCTGTATTTTAGAATTCCAATTTATTCATCCTTCCCCTTTCCTGCCACAAAATATTTAAGAGTCATTTATTGATAAATTAAAGCAAAAGAAATTAATTACTATTATGAAAATAGCTTAATATTGGTCTAGATTCCCCTACTGACAGGGTGAGGTAGGTATCACTAAGAAAATACACATGTGAAAGGTGTTTAAAAAAAAAAATAAAAGAATCTTACAGAATAGATCTCATAGATTCCTTTTCGTCCCTCGTCACATTCACGGCGAACCCAATGTCTATTGAGGTAGGCACAAATTCCATTCAGCACTTTGCTTGAAAATCGGTAATCCTCCCACTGTTGAGTGTAGAACTTCAGTACACTCTCATCCATCAAATCTTCTCCATCCTACAAACAAGTTAACTCAAGCTTTAAGGACTCATTTGTCACATGATGAGTTAAAGATAAAAATTAACTAAAACAAATCTGCATTAAAACACATTTTTGTGTTTGGTTTCAGATGAGCTTTTTATTTTGTATACAAAAACATGCTCATCTGCTTGTGAGAATCAGATCAGAGAGAACTTTAATAAGAACTTCTTCAAACTGGAACTTTTTCATAGTGGTATTAAATATGCACATATGCTCATACAAAGAAACTGGAATTCTCATTTATTTATTTTTACAGAACTCTGAACTGTTAGAATGAGAGTAATTCATTTTTATTAACAAAGGAATTTACCTCCAAATCATCCCTATTTTTGGTATTTTCTGTTAAAAATTAAAATGTCCTATGAACAATTTAGACCATGGGGCCAATACTATTCGATTTTTTAATGCATCTTCCTCCTTCATTAAATTTATCCAAAAAATGATAAATATATAGTTTTTGTGGTAATCTGTTACGTCTCTGTAAAAAATAAAGTATAATGGTGCAATATTTCTTCTTTAACAAGATCTCGAGGGGAAAATCTGTGCATTTACCAAAATTATTTTTACCAAGATTTCCACAACTTAAACCACAATTTTTTTATGTGAAGAAGCAACTTGACATTTTTTCTCAGGTTTTAATGACATCTACAAAGTAAAGTGTACCCTTTAAAAACTGCATGTTTCACTACTATGGATACAGTATACATATATACTGTAGCAGAAAAGCACCAAGGTAAAAGCAGGAGGGACACAGTCCTGCTGGGACCTGAGGCTCCGGGCATGCCACCCCCTTGGCTCAGCCTCGTCTCCCACCAGAGTAAGAAGTCTTGACAAATATGTGGTACACAAATGACCCAAACAAGCCACATGAAAACCTGATCATTATCTTCAGACAATCATGTTTTTGTTCATTTAAATTTACATAAGGAATGAACTATTAAATGTAAAGCTAAGTCACTCTGAATTATAGTACATGACCTTTTAGTTTAAAAAAAAAAAGGCAAAAAAGATCACTGATACAGCACAGCTACCAATACTTTCATACAGTACAATATACTACTAGTGTTCCTCATTTTATTTTTTATTTTTTTTTATTTTTTATTTTTTTATTTTATTTATTTTTTTTTATTGGTGTTCAATTTACTAATAGTGTTCCTCATTTTAATGCTGAAGAATAATTAATTCCAGTGTTCACTTTACAAAATGTTATGAATAAAAATAGGGACACTGTGGTTTCAGCAAAACATTACAAACACTGTTTAGGGATCATGAACATTTTAGCCACAATTTGTGGTCAATCAACTATGGTCTGTTAGAATGATAATAGGTTTCCAATTACCTCGTAAAATATATTAAGAAAGCAATTTTGAAGCCTGCTGAAATTTTTGCCTAGGATCTGTGTAAATAAAAAAATCTTTAAAAGATATACACAGCACAAATTTCCCCAAGGTAGAAAGTAGAGATGTCTTCACTCACTCTATGTGATATGGGTAGCACTAGATGAAGGAGCCACTTGTCCATCCTGTGGCTGGATGGAAGGCACCACAGTGCCCTTGCTACAGAGGATGGAGATGAAGGCAGAAGATGAAGATGAAAAACATCACTGCCAGAACCATCCTAGCCAAGGGCACGATTTCATCGTAGTTCTGAAACATACTACGTGACCATGTGTAAAAAGCAAAGTCACACTGGAAAAATGTGATTTCCAAAGGTTAGAAAACCTTATGATCATTTATTATACGTCTGTATACAAAACAACACACTGGGTTCGAAACACAACATAGGTCATCTGAATTCATAATTAAATGCTGGAAATTAAGAGTCATCAATTTCTAAAGACCAAATAGAAAATGGTTAGGAAAGTGCTACTCTGGTATAGCTACCAAAAACTTCTCATTTAACAAACTAAAAAAACAGGAAAGGGCTTATGAAAGTTTCATCTTGACAACAGGTCAAAGACTAAGCAATAGCAAAATGCACACATCAATGCCAGAAACAATGAACCCATAACAGCGAGCAATTTAGAATTCAATCATGTTAGAATCATCATTTCACTACTACTTTTTTACACTCTATTACAAATGGTCAGTATATATGTAAAACCTCTTACCTTAAGAAGATTTGTCAAGTAATTCTTCAAAAATTCTTTAAGTCGTTTGTATAATTCCAAGCCAACAAACTGAGCTCCCCCAGGCGTCTGTCCCTTTTTTGATTTGGAAGGAGGGACACCAGCCCCTCGGGCTTGGTTTGACTGGTGAACACTCGTGCAGTAGTTGTAAACGTGACTTGGAGAAAAGTTAAGGAAATCAACGTGCATCATCAGTATCAACATTGATTAATACCAAAAGATGTTTAAAGAAAATATGTTCATACCAATATTTCCAATATAGCAACAAAAATCTATAAAAACTACAGCGGAAAAAAACTTCCAATCAACAGGGCAATAAGGCTGAAGTCAACCAGCCCCACTTACAAGCTTGTCCACAGGCCAGGGAGCAGCCTGCTGAGAACAGAGGAAGGTTCTGAGGAAGGTCGCCAAGGAAACACGGGGATCTTATCTTCTCAGATCACGTAATGCGACTGACCTTGTGGGATATTGTCCCGAGAGTGTATCAGAAGGCATGAAAAGAACTGGCCATTGGTACAAAGGTTCCAAACAAGAGACAGAAGCAATTACCTCCTTCAAGAAAACCAAAAAGCTCTAACCATAGTCTATTTTAATTCTTAGCTATATTTCTAGAAATATACATGATACATATCAAAATAACTAAAATTTTATTTTAAACTGATCAATCACAACAGAGCAAGGCTCCTGTGCTATTAGGAGGGACGGAGATGCTGGAGTCACAGAAGAGGCCCCTAAGTCGACAATAGCTCTGGGAGGCTGCCGAGCATGGGAAGATGGGCCGGCTAAGGCAGAAAACCACTCTACTTTGTTGTAACTTTTCATACTCTTTTAGTTCGTCTGCATGAAGTATTACTGGGCTAAAACTAATTGAAAGACAACAACACTGACTGAGAAAGAAAAATCCAGTAAGACAAAATATTCTGGCCTATTTGTTTCAAGTTAGTGGGTAAAGACTGAGGCAACTTCAAAAAATAACTCCATACTCCAGAATACGTTACAAATGGATTAAGAATTAAAATATACAAACCAAAACAATAAAACAAAGAAAATACACACAAACATTTTCCTGATCTCAGACTGGAGAAGGCTTTTCTCAGCAAAGTCATCAAAACACTTAATCTGAAATTGTGAAAACATTTTAGGGAAAGGTATCCTTAATGAGTTACTACCTTTAATCAATTAAAATAATCAAAAACAATGTGAAAAAGTTAACCTCCACGGGAACATGGGCAGAATATACCAACAGAAAATACCAAAGCTGAAAGAAATACATACAAATGGCCAAAAATCTGAAAACAAAACAAAAACAACAAAAAAATGAACAAACTTCAACCTCAGCAGTAATCAGAGAAGGATTCCTTAAAAACAGTGAATCATTTTATTAAATGTTTCAGATGCACTGAGAATGGCAGATTATAACACACGACGAACTCTCATAAATTCATGATCCAGTTTGGACAAATCTCATATTCCCATACTTGTCTCATTCCACTTACATTCCACCTCAACCTTTTAGGAAATTAAGTCGGGCAGATTTTGCAACGTGTGCCTCCTCCTCCTCCCTCATGCCAGTCTTCCTTCCACTTCCTCTAGGGGCAAAGAGCCCCGTGATTTGGTGCACAGCACTCCTGTGAATGTCTTCATAGCTTACTGCGAAACTGTACATGGTATTACTATCCCATCTGTACTCAAACGTTAGCTATGGTACAGATCTACAGGCAGCTATCCCTCTTCCTGTTGATGGGCCCTATTAATGATCACGTGGTGGGCTACAAGTTTGGGCACTGACAAAACTGCAAAGAACAGTACTATCAAGTTCCCTCACATATATGTTTAAGTTTCTCATAGCACAGAGTTGCCAGGTGACAGGAGGGCCACCATGCACTTGACTACACCTTGCCAGATGTGCTCTACAAGTCCTTAGGTGTCACCAGAGGTGCACACATTTCATTGCCTATAGTCTCTCCCACACATCCAAACCATGGCTCATCGCGGTTTTCTTTCTTTTTTTTTAATAAAGATTTTTTTTATTTATTCATGGGAGACACACACAGAGAGAGGCAGAGACATGGGCAGAGGGAGAAGCAGGCTCCAAGCAAGGAGCCTGACGTGGGACTCGAACCTGGGAATCCTAGATCACGCCCTGAGCAGAAGGCAGGCGCTCAACCACTGAGCCCTCCGGCGTCCCTCGTCTCGGTTGTCATCAGCATTTCTCTGATTACAGGGAGATGGAGTAGCCTAGGAGTTTATTGTTTTTATTTCCTTTCCTGTACATTCTCTGTCCTATCTTTCACATTCTTTTCAAAAACAGTTTGCTTGGACACTGATGAGAGTAGAACATGATAGAACCACTCTGCAGTTTTTCCTGTGCAAAGGGTAACATTTTTAGATACATGCCTGGAATAGAATCCCACTCAGCAGTTTAAAAAATGAACTGTTACAAATCAGTTTTAAAAACCTGTTGAAGGGGGGATCCCTGGGTGGCTCAGAGGTTTAGCGCTGCCTTTGGCCCAGGGCGGGATCCTGGAGTCCCGGGATCAAGTCCCGCATCAGGCTCCCTACATGGAGCCTGCTTCTCCCTCTGCCTGTGTCTCTGACTCTCTCAGTGTGTCTCTCATGAATAAATAAATAAAATCTTTAACAAAAAAACAAACAAACAAAAAAACTTGTTAAAGGGAAAAAGCCAGCTATGTATGGTTCCATTCACATGAGATTAGGCTAAACTAATCTACTGATAGAAATCAGGAGTGATTTCTTCCTCCTTAGAGGGTGAAAATGGACCATCAGGGGCTCCAGGGAACTCTATGTATCTTGAGTAGGATATGGTTTACCTGGGTGTATAGATCTTTCAAAAAATTCAAACAATCTATTTAAGATCTGTGTACTTTGCAGTATGTGAATTTTGCCTGAAAAACATCTTTAAAAACAAGTATATTGGGGCGCCTGGGTGATTCAGTTGGTTAAGTGTCTGCTATTGGCTCAGGTCATGATCCCAGTGTCCTGGGATAGGGTATTAAGTTGGGCTCCATGCTCAGCAGGGAGTATGCTTGTCCCTCTCCCTCTGCCCCCTCCCCCTGCTCATGCTTGGTCTCTCTCAAATAAATATTAAAAAATAAGTATTACAGACCGACAAATACTGAGTTGCCACTTTGACTTGGCAGTTTACTATGAAAATCCCTGCTGTATCAATTATATAGTCCAGTTATTATCTTCTTGTAGTTTGTAGCCTAACTTTTTTTTATGAAAAGCACCATATAAAGAGAAATTCTTAATTTGTCATCAAGTTTATTCAAATTTTCTTTTACAGTTTACATTTTAATTCTTACTTAGGAAATCCTCTTCTCTGTCAAGGCACTAGTGCATTGTCTTTCACAACTGATTTCACACTGAGATTTCTAATCTAACTAAAGTAAAATTGTGTATGAAGAACAATTATAATTTCATATTTCCCTGCACGGCTATGCAATGGTTCACAAACCACATATGACATGGTCTATCCTTTCCCCACTCTAGGTATTACTATTTCTAGAAAGCCGTCCATTTCAGTGAAGTTTTCAAGTATACTTGCCCAGTTGTCTGAACTCTTAAAAAACCTGTTTTCTGTGATATATTTATTTTAAATGTTATGATTAATTGTGCAAAGAATCAGTTTGGGGGTTTTTACTTCTTTTTAAAAATGTACTTCTTTGTATTATTCTCTAGAAAACCCTGCCCTGATCTGTTAGCTTGGTATTTTTGTTCTTAATGTAAGCATTTAAAACAGATTTTCTTCTTCACACCACTCTGGGTACATCACTTAGGTCTGATATGCATGGGTTTCCCTTATTGTTCAGTTGTCTTTTCTCTTTTCCATTTTTTAGGTCTCTTAAGAGTTGTTTAGGATTTTTTAGATTTCCAAAGTGATTTTTTTTAACTTTTTAAAAAAACCCTTTAATTTCATTTTAGAATGAATCAGAGAATATTATTTCTTTGCTAGTTTCTTAAATATGTGATGAGACATATAGCTGAATGTGATTTTCTTTACATGTGCTTAAAAAAATATCCATTCTCTTACTGTTGAAAACAGGAACCCATTAGAGCATTCAGTTTTTCAAATCTTGGTCATTTGTCTGTTTATTAATTACTGAGAATTTTTTAATGGAAATCTTCCTAATTATAGATTTGCCAGTTTCTCTCTTATATGTCTCTGAAATACGTCATATATTTTGAGGCCCTGTTAACAAGTATATAAACTTTGAATAATATTCCTGATTATTTGTTTTTTTATTACTAGGAGGTAATCGTGGTCACTCTTCACAATCATGCCTCAGAAAATCCACCGGATCAGATGTATGGTTAGAATTTACCTCAATACGTTTGTTCCATTTCTTAATCTGCAATTTATATCTGCAACTTTATATCTCTCTTTCTTGGTGTGTCGATGCAAACCACAGCAAAATGCACTCTTTAAAATGGAGTCGGACAATTTCCGATGGATAAGTTTGGTTTTATCATAAAACCAAAATATAAATATACTGTTTTATACATTGCTATTTGGATTAATTTTTATCACCTTATTTTGTTTTGTATTTTCTTTTTCTTTCTATTGGATTGATGGATTTGTTATTCTGTCGTAGTTCTTACATCATTCTGGATTAATATACTTCATTTGGTTACCTAGAAATTTGACATGCATACTTTTTGCCTTCCACCAATTCCAGAAAATTCTCGGGTTGCCATCTCTTCAAATATTTCTGTTCTCCTATTTTCCACTACAGGTATGTCAAACATTTTCATGTCACCTTCCATACCTCAATTCAGGTCTTCAGTTCTGTTCTATCACTTTATCTTTGTTCAAACTTTCTAGTTAATTGATTCTGAAAGAATCAATGTCAAATTTGCTGTTTACTTTAAACATTTTATTTCACACCTAGAGAATTTTCTGTTTCTCCCCCTTGGTTTCTTTCTTTTTTTTTTTTTCCTTGGTTTCTTTCTTTTTTTTTTTTTTTTTTAATTTTTATTTATTTATGATAGTCACACAGGGAGAGAGAGAGAGAGGCAGAGACATAGGCAGAGGGAGAAGCAGGCTCCATGCACCGGGAGCCTGACGTGGGATTCGATCCTGGGTCTCCAGGATCACGCCCTGGGCCAAAGGCAGGAGCCAAACCACTGTGCCACCCAGGGATCCCCAACATTTCTATATGATTTAAGAGTCAAAAAAGCAATAACAAGGAAAATTATAAAATATTTTGAACTAAATAATAATGAAAATAAAACCTATCAAAATTTGTGGAACAAAGGTAAAAATTCTTTCGAGAAATTTATGCCTTTATATACTTACACTAGAAAAGGTAGGAGGACATTCTGGCAATGGTCCACAAATTGATATACATATCCAATGCAATCCCCATCGGCATCCCAGTTGGTTTCTTTGTAGAAGTGACAAGCTGGTTCTAAAATTCATATGAAATTGCAAGGAAACCCAAAACAACCTTGAAAAAACAAAGCTGGAGTACTCATACTTCAAGATTCCAAAACTTTCTACAAACCACAGTCATCAAGACAGAGAGGCACTGGCAAAGGACAGACATACAGATCAGTGGAACAGAACTGAGAATCCAGAAATAAACCCATGTGCCTGTGGACAAGGATTTTCTACCAAGGGGCCAAGGCCTTTCAATGGGGGAAAAGGGACTTTCAACAACTGGCGCTGGGACAACTAAGACAGGCACATGCAAATGAATGAATTTTCCACCTTATACTATAGAAACTCAAAATGGATCAAAGACCTAAACATGTACGCTAAAATTATAAACCATGTAGAAGACGACATAAGACTAAATCATGACCTTGGGATTAGCAAGGGATCCTTAGACATAACAACAAAAGGAGAAGCAACCAAAGGGGGGGGGGGGAGTCAATGAATTGGACTTCATCAACATTTAAAACTTTTGCATCAAACAATCAAAAAAATGAAAAGTCAATCTACAGAATGGGAGAAAATATCTGTAGACCATGTATCTGATAAAGTATTTGTGTTTAGTATAAAAAACCCTTACAATTCAATAAAAAAGACAACCCAATTACAAAACAGGCAAAGGATCTTTCTTTTTAAAGATGAGAGAGAGCAGGGTGGGGGGTCAGAGGGAGAGGGACAAGCAGATTCCACACTGAGCATGGAACCCGACGTGGGGCTCGACCCCGGGACCCTGAGATCATGATCTGAGCCAAAATCAAGAGTTGGACGCTCAACCCTGTCACCTAGGCGCCCCAGGGCAAAAGATCTTAATTGACATTCATTCATTCATTCATTCATTCGGGGGGGTGGGGCAGAGACACAGGCAGAGGGAGAAGCAGGCTCCATGCAGGGAGCCTGACGCGGGACTCGATCCTCGTTCTCCAGGATCACACCCCGGGCTGCAGGCAGTGCTAAACCGCTGAGCCACCTGGGCTGCCCTTAACTGACATTTCTCTAAGCAAGGTATAAAAACTGCCAATAGATACATCATTAGTCATTAGGAAAACATATCAAAACCACAATGAGTAATTCATATCCATTAGGATGGCTGGAATCAAAAAGATACCAAGTGTCGGTCAGGATATAGAGAACCTGGAACCCACACACAGCTTGAGGGCAAGTAAATGGTACGGGCCACTTTGGAAAAGTTATGCAAAACAGTTAACTTAGAGCTACCATCTGATCCAGAAATGCTGCTTCTGGGTATCTACCCAAGAGTATGAAAATATATGTCCATATAAACACTTGTTCACAGATGTTTAGAGCAGCACTATTTATAACAGCAAAGAGGCAGAAACAACCCAAATGGTCATTAATTGATGAACAAAATGTACATCCATTCAGTGTAATATTACATAGCCACAAACATGAATGAAATATTGATATATGCTACGACATGGATGAAGCTTGAAAACATTATGGTAAACGGAAGATGCCAGTCACAGAAGACCACAGGGATTAGTCTGCTCAGGATGCTCTAACAAAATATAGACTGGCTGGCTTAAACAAAAGATAAATTACTAGGGGTAGAGAGATTAGAGAGATTAAGAGGATGGTAACTAAAGGGTACAGGGTTTGTTAGGTCATGAAAATGGTTCTAAAATTTCTTAGTGACAGTTGAGCACATCTGAATATATTAAAAACCACTGAAAACCCACTTAAATGGGTGAATTACAAGGTATGTGAGTTGTATCTTGATAAAATCATTATTAAAAAATTCAATGCAATCCCAATCTTTAATCCTGGCAGTTTTTAGAGTAGAATTTGACAGCTAAATATAAAATGTACAGAGAAATGCAAAGGACCTACAATAACTGGTATGTGTGTGGGGGGAGACAAAGTTGGAAGATTTATACTACCTGACTTCCAAGAGTTTTCATAACGCGACAGGAATCAAGAAACAAAAAATGAAAATAGCAACATCCCATATAAATACAGATGCAAAAAATATTTCACAAAACATTACTTAGATATTATTCCTTTAGGATGGGTATATTGATCAATGAAACAATATGCTAGAAATAGAACCATACTTATATTGTCACAAATTTAACAAAGGCACCAAAGTAATCTATTGGGGACAAGTCTTTTCTACACATGAGGCTGAAATAAAAATGGAAGCCATATGGTGGAAAAATTAACCTCAAGCCTATCTCACATATACAAAAGTTTACTCGATGAACTATAGACTTAAATGTAAAAGCCCAAACCATAAAACTTTATGAGAAAAACATATTATCTTTCTGACCTAGGGAAAGGCTTCTTATAGGTCATAGAAGGCAGTAACTGTAGGAAAAAAAAATAGGTTTCCTCAAAATAAAAAACACCTTCTCATCCAAAGACACCATTAAGAAAAGGAACAGCAAGGCTTAGATAGGGAGAAATATGAGCAAAACCCATGTGACAAAACAGTGGTGCCCTGAATACAGAAACAATTCCTACAACTCAATGATAAAAAGACTTGGATACCACACAGGGATCCCTGGGTGGTGCAGTGGTTTAGCGCCTGCCTTTGGCCCAGGGCGCGATCCTGGAGACCTGGGATTGAATCCCATGTCGGGCTCCTGGTGCATGGAGCCTGCTTCTCCCTCTGCCTGTGTCTCTGCCTCTCTCTCTCTCTCTCTCTGTGTGACTATCATAAATAAATAAACATTTAAAAAAAAAATAAAAAAAATAAAAATAAATAAAAATAAAAAAGAGACATAAGCTAGAATAAACATCTGACAGAACAGGAAAATAAAATAAGATACAAAATCATAATATCTAAGCCAGATCCTAAAATCTACCTAAACAAAGTGACCTATCACTTGTCAACAAAGTGACAGAAAAAACCACACTACACATTTGGAGGGCTATATGTCAAAAGTAATTTTTATTTCAGTGTATTTATCTGCAGCATTTCTAAAAGCATTCAGGTAACAACCAATTTGTAATTGTGACTAAAATACAAATATTATCAAAGTAATCAAGGAAAAGCAAAAAAAATTTTTTTTCTATTGTCTCTAACAAAGATGCTTATCTTCGGGGACAAAAGAACAACAAGTGGCTAGCTATGAGCTAAAAATGGGGGTATGGTCAGGAGATCATTTCTGTTCCCTCAGAGGGATGGTTCAGAGCAAGTTCTCTGCAAGGATCAATTACTATTCACATAAAAAACAAAAACCTTACAGTTATATGTTAATTTACAATTGAGTATTTGTGTTAAAGGTGATTTTCAAGTTAATATAAACAACCATTTTCTGTACAAGTGTGTGTGTGCGTGCGCACATGCACGCAGATAACACACAGAGGGATGTGCCCAAAAGAGCAGCTGCGAGGACCACTAGTGTGGCCCTGACTTGAATGGAAGATGGAAGGAAAGGAGGTATACTTTTCATTATGTGCCTTTTTGGACTTCTAAATCTTACATGATTATTGATCTGAAAAACAAAAATTCCATTTTAAAAAGTCCCCAAATACATCTATTTTGGGGTTCATGTAGGTTTTTCCTCCCAGGAGCTGCAATCCACAAAGTGAATGGCTGTGTGCAATTGCGGAAGAGTCCAGCCTAAAGCCTGGCTACTCCTCATGAAAACTGCTGGCCTAGGCAACTTTTACTTACTGTTTTTTGTGAAGAGGAAACTTTAGACACAAAGCTTATACAGAAGATAATAATAGGTGTATACTTTTTTTTTTTTTTTAAGAGGGAAGGTAGGGGAGGGGCAGAGGAAGAAGAGAGAGAATCCTCAAGCACACTCCTGGCTGAGCATGGACCCCAACGCTAGGTTAGATCTCACGACCCTGGGATCAGGACCTGACCGAAGCCAAGAGTTGGGCACTTAACCAACTGAGCCACCCAGGCATCCCTAGGTGTAGATTTTTTAGGGAGCAGTGAACCACCTCTTATAAAAAATGGCACCAATTGTGCTTTGAATCCAGGCTGAGTCAGCAGAAAGGCAAGGAACACAGCCCACACATTTGGACACACTCTTTGACAACACACAATATTCAGCTTTTCACAATTTTTAGCTTTGAATCAGCTGTACTATGGGGGGAAATGTTATCAGAAAAGGAAAAAGCAGGTTCTTCATGTGTATCAGAAGCTGTTTGAGAGAAGTCATCTATCCAGGGAAACTAGTCCTTCCCTGAGTCACCCCGGAGTCAGATGTGAAGAAAGACACTGTTGGAGTATTTCCAGTGTAGCATCTGGAAGGGAAAATAATCCATATTGAAATAATTCTGAAATGGATGCACTCCTGAATTACTAGGTGTGGCCTTTTTCTGGGAAAACCACAGCCCTCACGCTTCCAGATGCTTTCTTTCCCTCTGCATGAAGTGGGGGTCCTTCTGTTACTCCGCTTCCAGAGACCACACTGACCACGTGCCATTCCAACACATGAACAACTACGTGTTAATGCATCATTTACTTTAGATGAAGAGTATAAAAACAAAATAAATATGACGAATATTTAGAAGAAAATGGGTCACATCTAAGATTACTTTTAAACCAAAAACAACTAAAATAGATTATGAGGATAAGCTAAATATGGGAATAAGAGGAAACCATCAAGAGGTAAAAATAAACTAAAAATCTAAAAGGTAATGAAATAGAAGCTCCATTCAGGAGTCAATGGGTTAGTTGTTTTTATGTAAGGCAGCCAGAATCTAATAAACCCGTATATTTGACTTTTAAAACTTTTGAGAGTCTCTTTAAAAAAGTTCACTGGAGATTCTTCGGTAACACAGCCAAAGGCAGAAAATATATGAGGAATGAGCAGACATGGGGTCTCTCGGCGCCAGCAGGCCAGTAAGTGGTAGGTAGTATGACAGTTTGTATTGAAGAGCCACGCCTGGTTGTGCCTCTACAACAGGCCGTACAACTCCTCTGTCACCACAGAAGTGTTCAATCATTTGCCAGGCCATCCCTCTGCATGACTGGTAGGGACAAGTCACTGAAAGGGGTCACATCTGATGCAGAGGGGTCTAAGGCAAAGCCACACACGTGCACACATTCCTGCAGATGTTTCCAGAGCACCTTCCCTGCTGCAGGGACTATAAAGGAATGGCTTGTCTCCCACTGCAGGAGTGGTCCGCACACATCCACCTGTAAGACCAAGGAATGATGCCAGTGCTTCGGGGAGACATGGGGGACTCCAATGACTGTCACCTCCAGCACCACGCCTTCAACTCACACACCTCTGGGGAACCTCTCCACGAATTTTAGTTACCACCAAACTCACATGATTTTCATTTTCTAAAATAGAAGTTAATTCAATTCAAGAAGCAAAACGAAACAGAACGATTTTCCACCACCACTTCTTACCCAACTGAAACTTAAGAGTGGAATTTAAACAGTTAAAATTAAAATCATTAAAAATCATTTGGAAAGACTACACTAGAAGTTGCATTTAAAACATTAAAAATACTTCCTATATTCCTATAGGAATTGACATCACATGTCAACAAATGTATCACCCGTACAAATATGCAAGAGCCCCAAGACCACCTACCATTTGGTACAGTTGGTCTGTAAAGTTGTAAAAGAATCAAATTCTCACTCAGCTATTGTTAGGTATGGTTCTAAAAAGGGATAGCCCATGTGAAGCAACTTTACATCCACAGCATATTTCAAAAGCAAACTCTGCTTGCAACTGAAATTGTGACTATAAAATTTGAAAATGCTCAGTGTTCTAAATAGGTGTAAGATGAATCAAATTTAAAAGGAGGGGTGCCTGAGTAGCTCAGGGTCATGCTCAGTGGGGAGTCGGCTTGAAGATGCTCTCTCTGCCCATCCCCCTGCTTGTGCTCTCTCTCTCAAAATAACGATATATCTTCAAATTTAGAATGAGAAAACCTGAACATATCATGTTTATAGTAATAAAAACAAAAAGTTGCTTTTAGAGGCAACTATGCAATATAATTTGTGGGTTCTCTCTCAAAGATAAATATGATTTGTCAACCTTAGAAACTATTTTAATAGTATAAGGTCAGCAGTGACAGGTAGACTTTTATGGGCAGGTATAACTAGGACTCCATTTGCATAATAAAAAATAATAAACTATTTTTTAAATTTTTATTTATTCATTCATGAGAGATACAGAGAGGCAGAGACACAGGCAGAGGGAGAAAGAAGCAGGCTCCCTGCAGGGAATCCGATGTAGAACTCAATCCTAGGACCTCAGGATCATAGTCTGAGCCAAAGGCAGACTCAACTGCTGAGCCACCCAGGTGTCCCAAATAAACTACTTTAATATGCACGTTCTATACTGAAAATCTTAAAAAGCACAAAAGAACATTTGAAAATTTATCATCGGGCAGCCCAGATGGCTCAGCGGTTTAGTGCCGCCTTCAGCCCAGGGCTTGATCCTGGTGTCCCGGGATGGAGTCCCACATTGGGCTCCTGCATGGAGCCTGCTTCTCCCTCTCCCTGTATCTCTGCGCCTCTCTCTCTCTCTCTCTGTGTGTGTGTGCGTGTGTGTGTGTGTGTGTGTGTGTCTCTCATGAATAAATAAATAAATAAAATCTTAAAAAAAAAATCTCAGGGTCCTGGGATCGAGCCCCATGTGGGGCTCCCTGCTCAGCCCAGAGTCTGCTTCTCCTCCTCTCTCTGCTCCTCCCCCCACCCTCGTTCATCTCGCATACTTGCATACGTTAATAAATAAAACTTAAAAAAAAAAAAAGATGAAAATGTCCAAATACAATCGGACTAGGTGGTTACTTCAAAGTAGACATGGATCATCATCAATCTACTGTGCAAAGAATTTGTTATTCTTTTGGCCCAATCTGCTTTTCTGTGAGATTTTAAGTTTCTACAAAGCTAAGAGAATTCTGCAGCAGGCAGGCCAAGGAGGTAGAAAGGCCACTACCTGGAATATCCCCCGTGTGCCCAGAGCTCCTGTAGGAGAGCTGGCAAGAGGCTAAGTGTGTCAACCTGAGAAGAATGACGCAGCAGCTGGGACATGCCCGCACAGCTGGTAGGTACTGCAGCAGCAGCAGGACCAGCATGTCCTGGCATGTTATCCCTGCAAAGCATATGCTACAGGCAGCCAAGGGCTCAGCAGATTTTACTATAGGTGGAAAAGTGCCCCCAACTCCAGGGATGGTGAACTGTGTCAAAGAACATCAGGACGGAGATTAAATATGAATCCCAAGTATGCTCATTTGTAACCTCTTGAGAGGTAAACAGCCAAGACTAGGAAACAGGAAAGGGATTCTTAGTGTACCGGTTCGGGAAAAAGACGACTTTGGAAAAAAGAGGCTAAGAAACAGAATAAACTATTTCAGCCCACAGCACTACAGGGTTTAAAAGCACTACAGGGTTTAAAAGACCAGAAACTTCAAGACTGACGAGAACTTATGGAGGCATACGGGGAAAAAAAAAAAAGAAAGACCTCAACCTGCAGGTTTCTCTTGATTCCAAGGGAAGGCAAAATCATGATTTGAGTGTTCGCAGACCAAAATTAAAAAGGATTTTGGTTGAAGACGAGGGGCAGGTAGATCTGGGGCCTGGCAAAAACAGAAACTAACCACACAGCCTGGTAGACAGACTTGATCACATGGGCTGCTCTCAGTTATGCCACAAGGACCCGCACATCATCCTGCACCCCCTTCATAAATATCTGCTACATTAATCAAGACCACGCTTGTTTTGAACCAAGCATGACACCTCAAGCATGATGGTGTCAATAAACTAAATAAGAAATGACATGACTTATTTCAAGTTCAAAAGAAAGAACATCTGCTGTTATCTACCCCTGTTACATATCCACCCATACAGAATGCATTCCTTTATTTTACTGCCAAAAAATCCCCAAAACACTTCACCACTGTATTGTATCTACAGCTGACCCTGGCTTGAACAACAGAAGTTTGAACTGCATAGGATGATTCAATTTAAGTGTGGATTTGTTTTCAATAAGTACAGTACAGTACTATGAATGTATTTTCTCCTCCTTATGATTTTAATATTTTTTTCTACCTTGCTGTATTGTGAGAACAGACGAAACAACACACAGAACACACAAAATATGTGTTACCTGACTGTTTATGTTCTCAGTAAGGCTTCCAGTTGACAGCAGGCTATTAAGTTTTTGGGGAGTCAAGTGACACGCAGAGCTCGGACTGCACAAGAGGTCAACACCCCAACACCCGTGTTGTTCAAAGGTCAACTGTGTAGTATGTAAGACATCACAGAAAGTTGCAACCGAACAGGCAGGCATGCAGCGAGGAGAAAGGGCTTGAGACTAAAACTTGAGAAGAAAAAGGAAGCCTTTGAGCAGTGGCTGGAAACAAAGTGGACTGAACTAGACCTTTCGGACTGCAGATGCTCTCGGGCTTTTTTCTTTCCAAAAATACTGTTCTCTTTCCCTTGCCATCTTGAGTTAAAAAGTCAAGAAAAACGTTTACACTGTATAATAAGGCTCCAAGAATATTTGTGTCATATTCCGAAGCAAGACACTTTCTCGAGAAAGCATGTCACATATGTTTCTCCAGCATAAACAAAGGGTAAAAACCTAGCTGTTAGCTTCCAGCCAGAGTCAGGAAGGAAAAGGATCCCTCTTTTCTCTCAACCAGCTTCCCTCTCCCCCATTTCTGACCCATTCTCCTTCAGCAACTAATGACCAGGATTGTCTGACTCTGAAGAGTGAACAGTGGGGTACACAGTCTGCTCCTCCTTCCCGGAACCCAAAGCACCTGCCAACCGGCAACGGAATCAATTGTCAGCATCAGATGTCACTGTAAACCAGCCCGTAGGAGACGATCTGAAGAGGCGATTCAGTAAGTGGTTACAGGAGAGACTGAACATACACCCGGAGAGAAAACTTTAAAAAAGATCTATTGCATCATGCAAACTGAGGCGGGGCTAGAGCTCGCAGCAGTGTTGGAGGCAGTGCTAGGTCTTGGAACACTTCAACAGAAGTGAAGATGTGCTTCAGAAAGAGGTGTCTGCTGCCCCAAAGTTCTCATTCTGACAATAATGACACTGAGACTAAAAATGCAGGTGAGGGGGGAGTGTGCTTGAGAATTTGCAATAATTAATACAAGTAGACAGGGGCACCTGGGTGGCTCAGTCAGTTAAGTGTCTGACCTCGGCTCAGGCCATAGTCTCAGGGTCTTGGGATCGAGCCCTGCATTGGGCTCCCTGCTCAGTGCGGAGCCTGCTTCTCCCTCTTCATCTACCACTCCCCCTGCTCGTGCTCTCTTTCAAATAAGTAAATAAAATCTTTAAAACTGTGGCTGCTACTCATAAATATCTAAAGAATTAATGTAAAATATTTCAGAGTCAGGCTAGCCTCTCCACTCTTAATAAATGTATGAAGCCATTACGTTCTCAAAACTGGGAGGAAAAGAATGCTCAATTGTAGAGTAGTATTCCCCCCAAAATTTTAAAACTGAAGAACTACATATTATAATTATTTGTAGAATGCAAGAATTCAGTAATTGCTGCAAGCGGACAAAGTCTCTACATTCTAGAGTTCTAAAAGCCTAACACCTTGGACAAAGGACCAATCTGATTCAGCCAAAAATGACATATTAAGAAATTCTCCAGAGACAAATCAGCAGGTACATGTCCATGGTCTCCATCGGGGCTTCCCTGATTTTTCTGCACACCAGAAATCCAGCCAAGTGCCTTGTCTCACCACTGGAATCATCTTCAGCTGTATTACTTACAAGATTAAAAAAACAAAAGCCGTGCACTTAAAAGCAAGTCACAGCCCTCTTGAGTGGAGTCATGTCCTCTCATTTGTCAGAGATTCTATTCTTGAAGGTTTTCTGTATCTTATGATCTAGCAATCCCACTCCTAGCCATCTACCCAAGGTAACTGAAAACACTTGTCTACACAAAAATTCACCTATACTATTTCTAACAGCATCGTTCAGGAAGAGCCAGAGAGTGGAAACACCCCAGATGGCCCATGACTGACGAGTGGATAAACAGAATGCAGCATCTACCCACCCGATGCCGCAGTAGAAAGGAATGACATGCTGACACACAATACAACAAGGATGGAACCTGAAAACACTGTGCTGAGTAAAAAAAGCCAGTCTAAAAAGGCTACATACTGTGCAATCCATCAGAAAGGTCCAGAATAGGCAAATGCATCAAGGCAGAAAGTAGATTAGTGGTTGCCAAGACCCAGGGGAGGGAGAATGGAAAGTGACTGCGGATGGGTAAAGTCTTCCTCTGGGGGCGATGGAAATAGTCCACAATTAGACAATGTCAATGGCTGCAGAGCTTTGGGAATACACTAAAAACACTGTATTAAAGAAGGGTGAATTTTTTCACACCCACGTAGGGACACACATACACAATAGGGTGAATTCTGTAGTATGTGAGGTGTATCTCAATTAAGCGGTTTGTAAATGTATGTGCCTGTATGAATGTGTACTCTAATTAGCTTTAAGTTAATTCTGAGCTAGACATGTAGCTTCATATCTATTTAATGTTAATTTTGGGGAAAAGATTCTAAAATATCAGCATGGCTGATGGTATATTGGAATATCACAAAACCAAGTTTGACAATTACTGATACATACTAAAAATTTACACGTGAGTCTCCACTGAACTAACAACTTTATAAACTACTAGAACCAGTAACAATCTGCTCTCTACTGAGTTAGCGTAAATTTTATCTTCTTTTATTTGATTGGAATCAAGAAACTCCGCAAGTTAAAAAGTATATCACAAGTAGGTAATAGAGACCAGGAGCTGCATCTTTTACACCCTCGTGACATCTGCAGCATTCAGGCAGCCCCTTGCATACACTATGCACCACATAATGCGTGAGTGAAATGCTTTACTACCATATTTGTAAAACAAGGTCATAAAAGTTAAGACTTTTTGCTCTATGTGGTAACCCTTTAGAGGAAGGTCAGCAAACTGCTCCCATCAAGGGCCAGACAGCAGGTATTTCTGACTTTGTGAACCAGACCATTTCTGATGCAACGACTCTGCTCAGCCCCCAAAGCACGAAGGTGGCTGCAGACAATACAGAGACCCAGGCTCCCTTGCTTTAACCAGCACAGTCCAACAGAACTTTCTGCAAAACAGAACTTTCTGCAATGACAAAAGTAGTTCGCCACCTACAAGCACTTGAAATACAGATAGCATGACTTAGGAACTGTTAATTTTAGTGACTACAAATGTGAACAGCCATATGTAGCGAATAACTCCTACCAAACAGCATTGCTCAAGACTAACCAACTAGCCAATTTCACCTCTGGTCAAAAAACTTAAAGAGTGAGTTAATTTTTAAAGTTAAAAAAGAACTCCGATTGTGTCTCAGAATGAACTGGAAAGAGGAAAACACGATGTAAAATTTCTAGCAATTCATAGATCACACTATAGGAAATAATAAAAATTCTAAGCAAATTAATTGCAGCTCAAGCAGTAGGATACGTGTAGAGTTCCATGTATCTGGATTTCGCCATACTTTGTCTGGTATATACTTGCTGGATTCCAGCTCTGAGGTCGTCCCATATCTGGTCGAGGCCGATCTGCTTCAGTCCATGAGGATTCTGACTCCGGTTCGAGGACATTGTGAGTAATATTCTGAAGTCGTCCAGTGTAGCAATCCTTATGCAAAGTACAGCTAATTCTCCATTAGATGAAAATATACAGTATCATTCCAAATTTATTCACAGCAGCTCAGAAAGGATGTCCTTTAAATGCAGAGAATGAAATCTCATTGCAGGCAGACCTGAAGAAGAAATAAAGTGAATTAATGAATTCTTTCTTGACATCCCAGGGTGGGTAAGAGGGTACCTGCCGCATAGATAGAAACATTCAGTCTACAGGCTTTAGTTGGCACCACACTCATCTACAGAACACTTCTCTTTCTCTGTGCATACAAAATCATATGATCTACGTACACAAATATGCTTAGAGATTTAGTTTGGAATCATACGAATTCATAAGAAAAGTGCTCACAAGAAAAGCTGTGTGGAACTCTGTAGAAGCACAACTAATACTGTTGCCTTTCTTTGCCTTCTGAAGGTATCAAAACCCAAAGGAAACTCCCAAAAAGAGAAGCACAAATACCTAAAAAGTAGGAAAACCCAGCCAGCACCAGCACCCCACCTGATAGTGTGGTCGGGATGGTAGTACCACCTGGTACTATTACCTCTTTAAAACTACACGCCTTCCTAACACTTAATTTTCCCCTAAGGGGAAAGAAATTATCACTTACATTCCCTAGACTCACACACAGTTCAGTTAATTCTATCTTAGATAAGCCAGGCACCTCATACCCATCGAGATGCTCTTTTAATTCCTAGCAGCAACTGAGAAAAACTTTCTACTCCTCCCATTTTTACCTTCTCCTCCCCATACCGTGTCCACTGGGCACCATCACAGTAACTTCAAGTAAATGGATTACTATGGGGCCAATTCAACCTTCTTTCTTCAAACCTCTACATGCCAGTGACTCACAGAATGAAGTTTATCACCAGCCCAGACAGCTCCTCTGAGGCCCAGACCCAGCTCTACACCCAAGTGTCCACTTCACATCTCCTCCGGCAGGTCTCTGGCTGAACTCAGGGACCATCCCCAGCTCTACCGCTCACCAGTGTTGCCCAGCTCCGTAAGGGGCAGCTCCATGTATCCACGTGTCAGAAACTTGGGAATAATTCTAATGCCTCATTCCTATTCTTTCGCATTCCAGTGCTACTCATTTTAACCTTTGGGGTCATGTCACATCCACTCACTACCTCCTCTTCCTCTCCCAGTGGATGACAACAACGACATCATCATCATCATCATCATCATCATCATCATCGTTGTTGCACACAGGGATGCCATTTGAGCAGTCTACACTCCCAGAGCGCCCCTCCCTTTGACTCACCCTCTCAAGGCTTCACACAGCAGTTGAGTCTAAAACTATAAATCTGATTAGGTGTCGGGGAGTCAAGCTGGTGTCTGAGGCAGGGAAATCCTGAACAAAGCACCCCCAGATCTTCTCTTTAGGAAAACTTGAAATAATTTACTAGAGTTGTTCTATACGAGATTAGCAATTTTAATACCACGGCCCACCACCAACACAGTTACCCACAAAAGCTGCAGCCCCTCTCACACCTGAGCAAGGGCTACAGCCCGGGCCCCCAGGAGCCAGCCCTGCCTGGGGCCCTGTGGGCTGCAGCTGCTCAAACCACTCACTCTCTACAAGATCTTTCTATCTCTTCATGTGCCTCTTACAAAACTCTCCCCTTTGGCCCCCGGGCACAGCCACGCAGGCTTTTCCCTCCTTTCCAGGCCATGCCAGTCCCCTTCTCACTCCTGAGAATCTCTGCATCTGTTGCATGGGCCAGTGAGCCCCTGTGCTCATTCTCTACCCATGTCCATTTGGGGCAGGCTTACCAGGAAGTCCCAGATGAGGCTTGCCCCCTTCATGGGACTTCTCCTTCTTAACTCTTATTCCTGGTAATTCCAAGCCTGGGTCTCCCTTCTCTGGTGAGAAGGATTCATGGCACAGAGACCATCTCTTTTGCTCACCACAGTATCCTGAAAATCTCACTCAGAGCCTGGTGCATATAGGTCAGTGTTTTGTATGAATAAATGAAATAATAAATTGAGGAATTCAAAAGCTGGATGTTTTTTACAGGATTTAGAAATAATGAAACATCACTATTATAAAGCATCTGAACTTACCCCCAAGTCCCTCTTTAGAATCTCCATTAAATTTGATCTTGTTTCTTCTAAACTTTTTCCTTCAAACACTAGATTTTAGGCTAAATGTTTTTAAATAAATTTATTTTTTATTGGTGTTCAATTTGTCAACATATAGAATAACACCCAGTGCTCATCCCATCAAGTTTTAGGCTAAAATTTATTTCTTGCTGTTTCATTTAGTAATGTGTATTATTCTGGTCACTGCAATGTATATGTATTTTAACATGGTGTTTAAACAGACTTCTAAGAGTTATAGAAATTCAGTGATCATTAATATTTTATTTAACAAATATTTAGTAGGAACTACCACATGCTAGGCACTATCATAGACACTATCTTATGTATTATTAATAGTCAATCAAAACAGACATAGCACTACTGTTGTGGAATAAAGCAACTTCTTAAAAGCTAACCCATTAACTTCTGGTATGTGACATACTTGTAAACTGAAAAATTTATGTACCAAAAATATTTGCTTAGAGCCGATGACAAGAGGACTAGAGGTAACCTTAAAGATAGTTCTGGTCCTTCTTTTTATAGATTAGAAAAAAACTTATTCAGAGAAGTAATCAAACCTAACCAGAATTAAAATGCTGGAAAGTGGCAGGACCACAAGCAGACAGACCTCTGGATTCTCAAAAGCCAGTATTTCCTAATATTCTAGTCTGAATTTTAGGTTCTTTCATTTGTAAGGTGTCAATAAATAAGGAAACTCATTTCAGGATTTGCAAATCAATCAACATGATACACACATCAATGAGAAAAGATAAAAACCAAGTTATCATTTCAATAGATGCAGAAAAAGCATTTGACAAAGTACAACATACATTCATAATAAAAAAAAAAAACCTCAACAAAGTAGGTCTGGAGGAAACATACCTCAATATGAAAAAGACCATCTATGAGAAACCCACTGCTAACATCATCATCAGTGCGGGAAAAACTAAGAGGCTTTCCCCTTTGGTCAGGAACAAGACAAAGATGCCCACCTTTTATTCAACATAGTACTGGAAGTCCTAGTCACAATATCAGACAAGAAAAAGAAAAAAAGACTCAAATCGGAAAGGTAGAAGTAAAACTCTTACTATTTGCAGATGACGTGATACTATATGTAGAAAATCCTAAAAACTCCACCACTAGAACTGATAAATGAATTCAGTAAATTCAGCAAATCAATATGTAGGAATCTATTGCATGTCTATATGCTAATAATGAAGGAGCAGAAAGAGAAATTAAGAAAACAATCCCATTTACAACTGCACCAAAAATATTACAAATACTTAGGAACAGATTTAACCAAAGAGGTGAAAGATCTGGACTCTGAACACCATAAAACACTGATGAAAGAAACTGATGATGACACAAATGGAAAGACATCTCAGGCTCATGGATTGAAAGAACAAATATTGTTAAAATATCTATTCTACCCAAGCTATCTACAGATTTAAAGTACTCTCTATCAGAATACCAATGCATTTTTCACAAAACCTAAACAATCCTAAAATTTGTATGGAACCACAAAAGACCCCAAACAGCCAAAATAGTCGTGAAAAAGAAAAACAAAACTAGAGGTATCACAATTTCAGAGTTCGAGTTATATTACAAAGTTATACACAGTGATCAAAATAGCATTTTGTACTGGCACAAAAACAGATCAGTAGACAAGAATCGAAAACCCAGAAATAAACCCACAATTATATGGTCAATTAATCTTTGACAAAAGAGGCGAGGATATGCAATGGGAAAAAGTTTCTTCAACAAATGATGTTGGGAAAACAGGACAGCTACATGCAAAAAAGTGAAACTAGACAGCTGTCTTACAGCATACACAAAAATAAACTCAAAATGGATGAAAGACCTAAATATGAGAGCTAAAACCATAAAAATCCTAGAAGAGAGCACAAGCAGTCATTTCTCTGACCTCAGCCATCACAACACCTTTCCCTTGTCTCCTGAGACAAGGGAAATAAAAGCAAAAATAAATGATTGGAACATAAAAACAAAAAGCTTCCTCCACATGCAAAGAAAACAATCAACAAAATTGAAGGGCAATCTATTGAATGGAAGAAGATATTTGCAAATGGCATATCCAATAAAGGATTAGTATCCAAAATATATGAAGAATTGATACAACTCAACACCAACCCCCCCCAATAATCCAATTAAAAAATGGGGCAGAAGACATGAAGAAATATTTCCTCAAAGAAGACATCCAGGTGGCAAACAGATGTATGGAAAGATGTTCAACGTCATTCATCATTAGAGAAATACAAATCAAAACTACAGTGAGATATTATCTCACACCTATCGGAATGGCTAAAATCAAAAACAGAAGAAACAACAGGTGTTGGCAAGGATGTAGAGAAAAAGGAACCCTGTTGGTGGGAATGCAAACTAGTACAGCCACTCTGGAAAACAGTATTGAGGGTCCTCAAAAAATAAAAAAAAAAAGAACTACTCTATAATCCAGTAATGGCACTACCGAATATTTACCCAAAAATGCAAAAATCCTAATTGAAAGGGATGCATGCACTCTTCTGATTAATGCAGCCTTATTTACAATAGCCAAATTATGAAGCAGTTCAACTGTCCAACAACTGAATGGATAAAGTAGATGTGAAATATATATGCATAATGTAATATTACTCAGCCATAAAAAAGAATAAAGTCTTACCATTTGCAACAACATGGATGGAGCTAGAGTGCATGACTCTAAGCAAAATACCCCAGAGAGAGACAAATACCATATGATATCATTCATAAGTGGAATTTAAGAAACAAAACAAGCAAAGGAGAGAGAGGCAAATCAAGAAACAGACTTAACTACAGAGAACAAAATGATAGTAACCAGAGGGGAGATGGGTGGGATAGGTGATGGGATTTTACAATGTACACTTATCATTATGAGCAGTGACTAAAGTATAGAATTGTTGAATCACTATATTTACACCTGAAGCTAACCTAACACTATATCTTAACAATATTGGATTAAATTTTAAAGTTTAAAATAAAGAAGGTTTAAAAAACAAAACAAAACAAAACAAAAAACCCCAAAAGCAAAAAACAAAACAAAAAGAAACAGAACAAAACCCAGGGAAAGACTAAAAGAGCCAAAAGAAAAACCCAGATTCACAGTCACCAGTTTTCTATTTATTAATCTTAGAAACCCAAACGGCTCTAATTAAAACAGCCAATAGATTGAAAGAGCTAATAAATCATTCCTAGCTGCATCAATATTAAGTCCATTACAATATTTTAAAATTTAAGGAAGCCAACTTTTTAAAAATGTCTGAGATTTTTTAAACTAAGAAAACCACTAAACAGCACAAAGGATAAAGTCAGGATACCACTTATCCTCTGGCAAAGTTAAAACACACTAAATAAAACGGTCAGTGTAATTTTTCTCTAGAACACCTCTACTCTTCTAGCTCAGCATCCGAATGTTCTTTATATGCTCTTTCTTCCAAATGTTCTTTATATGCTCTTCCTCTACTACATTTGGTTCCAATGAGTCTTACTCTACACCAAGACTTGCTGATACTCTGTAAGATCAAATATACAACCTTTTCATGCTAAAATGTCAAGTTTTACTTGTCATACATGCTTTATGTCTAATTCTACACATGTAATTTTGTGCCAAAGCACACTTCAGTTTATATGCAGAATATGCTGGAAAATAAGCAAAATATTCTATTTCAAACTACTGATTCCAGTTTTCTAATTGTCCCCACCGAGTGCCCAAAATTCATACATGGTTGATCTGAGGTTCTCAAAAATTCACGTCTTCATCTATTTAACTCAGAAGTTTGTTTATTTTTGAGAGAGAGAGAGAATTTGCACATGTGTGCAGCGGAGAAACAGAGGGCAAAGCAGAGAGAGAATCTAAGCAGGCTCCACACCCAGCATGGAGCCCAGACACGGGGTTCCATCCCACAACTCTGAGATCAGGACTGGAGCCAAAAATCAAGAGTCGGATGCTTAACCACACTGAACCACCCAGGCGCCCTGTATTTAACCCAGAAGTTTAAGGAGGTTATTTTTACCTTGTATTTTCAATATCCCCTAGGGAGCCTCCCGCCTACGTACTTAAACACTTATTACTAATATTACAGCAAAGAAATCCGAAACTAAGTCTAAAAGGAAACAAGTGAGCATATCAGAAAAACGTTTTAAAGGTCAGAGGACATGCTGACAGCAAACAGCTGACCTGCTGGTATCTGGGTGACCTCTCTGGAGCAGATGGGGGGACAGAGTTTGGGTGGGAGATGCTTCTTAGGAATGAGGCATCTGTGTGATGGGGGAAACAGGAGCAGGCAGGGGAGTGAGCTGTGACAAAGCCCCTACAGAACTGGCACCCACCCAACAGGGAGCACTGCAATAAGCACTGTCAGAGTGTTACACGCAAGGGCACAGGGCCTGGCTGGCCCTCCTGCTGCCATTGGGCTCAGACGCTGCAAGAGGGCCAGACCTGGCAGCTCTCTGTAAGATTGCTTGGAGTGATAACATACAACACAGATTATCAGAAAAGATAGGCTTATCTGTCAATGTTGCAACTTTAGAAATATACCACTTTACAAAGTATGAAGCATCTGTCTCATGACCAGGCCATCAAAACCGTGGATAGCCTTAAGCAGACTTCACAAAAAATCAGTTGTGAATGGTTTTTAGGTAAGGGGTAAAATATTTCCCCAATAAATCATATCATGTAGCCAAAAAACTCTGGAGGCCCAAAAAGCCAATGGCTATCAAAAACAATGGACAAAACTAAACAAAATACATACTTAGGAAATTATGTAGTTTTCAAAAGTACTCTGGTACAGTAGACCTTTGACACGACAAGGTGTACCATCTGTGGTCACTGACACCCAGGAGTTAACACTCAAGTTTTCAGACACAGATTCTGCAGGTTTGTACAGGAAACCAGGGCACAAAATGCCACCAATCACGGGCAGAAACCAACAGCAATGCCGGCTGGACCTAGTGAAGCCTCAACAATCACACCATGTGCACACATATAATTCTACTTCACTTTCATCTCTGCCTCGGAAAATAAAGATAGTGGAATGGAACACGAGGTAAACAGGTCACATAGGAACAGGGAGGTTGTATATTTAAGGACTTCTCTCAGAGACTGTGTTGTTCCAAAGGGTTATGAAAAGTTAAAAGAATCCATAATAAACAAGCTTTCTAAAAAAACAAAAAAACAAGCCTTCTAACAGTTCAAACTGTGAACTAACCAAACAGCCTATTTCTCAAGAGTAACGGTGCACAAGACTCCTTCACTGACTAAATAAACGACCTCCAAGAATCTTGAAAAATACATCTTCTTTGATATTAGTAATTCAGAGTCTCATTAGTAATAAAAGGGCTTCTAAGAAAAATGAGCACTTACAACAGCCTTCCACTGAACACTCATCAGAGCATCAACTGAATAGAAAGGTTATGGGAAATGCTAGCTTTAGTGAAGTATTTTAAATCATTTTGTTTACTACAAGACTTCAGAGGCCTTACTAAGTGGATATACCTTATGAATCGCCATCACAGTAACAATTTAAAGCCTTTCCCACTCAGGCTGACTTGGCCACAAGAGTATTTTTTTCCCCGAACCTATCTCAGGACAGAGTTTTAAAAAAACAAAACTAAACAAAAAACCCACAAAACTATGTTTTCAAGGAACAACAGAGCTTTTCTTTTTCTTTTTTTAATAAGATAATTCTGCACCAATCCCTACTTATTCCTAACATTCTTGGATCAACCAGTTTTACAATTTTTTCTTTAATAATGAAATATACCTCACACTTCACTTGATAAAATAACACATCCTTGTTTTTGTGAGCTAAAATGCTATTGTTCAAACTAGTCCCCTGTTAAAGGGCTTCTAGGTGCTTATTTCTTAACAGTTATAAGTGATACTGCAACAAGCAGCCTTCTGAGAACTTCTCTCCTGCTGACTTGAGTGTGCACAATAAATGCCTATAGGTGTCTGCCTGATAAATGGACTATGGAACCATCTACCAGGTGAGAACACACAGGAGAGGAGGCACAGATTGTGGGAGATAGTTTACTTTTGGACACAGTGGATCTAAGGAGCTTGTGAGTCATCCTAGGAAGCTGGGTTGTGGAGAGATCATCTCTGACAGGCACCACCAGGATCTTTGGGAACCAGTCAGAGAAATTATACAGAGAGATGGGCTCAAACTGATTCCTGAGAACATTGGCAAACTGACTAGAAGACGGGGAACCAGAGTCTGTATCTGCAAAGTTACAGCCCCAACGAGAGGACCCCTATCCTGGAGGCCACAGAAAAGAGGGCCATGGTCGGCGGGGCCTCATCATGGTCATAGAAAAAGCTCTGCTCTTTACTTCTTGTGTGACCTTGGGTAAATCACTTGACGTATCTCACGGGGGTCAGGAATAATGAGGCAACATAGTGAATCAATGCTAGCTCTTATTTTCATCATCACGACGATAATCTGAAATGCAGCTTCTGGCTTTAGTTTTAAGTCACTAGTGACACCTCAGTAAGGAAAGTCTCACTGTGGTTTTAAGGATAGAAATCAAACGGGAATGGACTGGGAGGTACAGAAATGCAGACTTTTTTGGCCACAAAGGAGTGAAGAACGCTGGAAGGGGGTTGTGAGGTCTGAGAAAGAGAGAGAGAGCCAGGGTCAGGAGGGCAGAAGGCTGTGGTTGGCAGCGGGAGGTCGGATCACTGACCAGGGAAATAGCGCGGTCTGAGCAGGAAGGCCTAGGCTGCGGGGCCAGGCCTGAGGAGGACAGAACAGAATGGCGTTCGAGGAAGTGTCAGTCAAGGCACAGGGAGCAACGTCCACATGGGTGGGGAATCACCTGAGGTGGTGGGTGCTGAGGAACTGAGCTGGCGCCTGGCTCTCCGATGAGCTTCTGGCGTCCGCGGTGAGCAGGTGCCCACCACGGGGAGGAGAACTGGCCGCGCACGCCCCCGGAGAGTCAGTCTGACTGCAGCTCTAAACCTCACAGGGCTTGTGGAATGTGGGAGAATATAAACGGCCACAGCTTGGCTTCCAGGAGGCTTACCATCTGAGGATGAGCGGGACGTTTAAGGAATGGAGACAGGCTACAGAGGAGCTTCGTATTCCCAGGGCAGGACTCCAGGGAGCTTGGTGAAGAAGTAAGGTGGGGGAGGAGGTGAGGGGAGAGGGTAAGGTTTTGGCAGAGAAGGCAGGCAATGCAGCTCCAGGAGTGCTTGGTCAGAGACGGAAAGATGGCCTGAGGGCTTGCTACTGGGATGTGACCGTGACTGGGAGACACAAAGGGGACCGAAGCCTCTAGTTGTAGGAAGGAGGATGGCCTCCCCTTTGTAAGACTCGGCCACGGCCTTCCAACTGGCCTATGGGGCCAAGCATTTTTTTTTTTTTACTACACATCTAACAGTTTGTATTCTCCTAATGTATTATTCCCCTTCGCAATTCCTCACCGTAGAACACACAGGAATATAAATTCTTAAGACCTTTAAGGAACATAACTACCTCTCCACACAAGAGGAGAAACCCGCATGTTTTAAAGTAACAAGAGGGGCAGCCCAGGTGGCTCAGCGGTTTAGCGCCGCCTTTGGCCCAGGGCGTGATCTTCGAGACCCAGGATCAAGTCCCAAGTCGAGCCCCCTGCATGAAGCCTGCTTCTCCCTCGGCCTGTGTCTCTGCCTCTCTCTCTCCCTCTGTGGCTCATGAACAAATAGATAAAAACAAAAATAAATAAATAAAGCAACAAGAGAATCATAGCCCCTCCTCAGTTTCACCTCAACGACTCCAAAAGTCCAGATACCACTTTTGCATACGAGTAAAGTCCTGTTTACTGTCAGACCAAACACATCCAGCAGATGCTGCTGTAGAAGCCAACGCTGAGTGCTAAAGCAAGATAAATCAGTTGTACCAGGAACACAAGAAGCAAAGTTTTTTTTTTTTTTTAAAAAAAAGATTACCTACAGTGCTTCATTTAGGCTGATGGCTTCTGAAAATCTAAAAAGATAAAAGCACCATTGACTTAAAAAGTTAGTTTCTTCTAAAAATAAAGGCTCTATTAAAGCTAGTGAAAACACAATTAAAATTCACTGTTAAAAAACAAAACAAGCTCTTCCTGTAAGTGATCTGAGGTGATCCACTATCCTCATGACCCAGAAAACCCCACAAAATCATGCAAATCAAGTGATTAAAATCTTCGTGTTCACTTTGAGAAACTTGCCCAGAAAGAAAAAAAAAAAAGAAACTTGCCCAGGCCGTCATACACACATCGGAAGAGCCGCCACGTCTCTGAAGGATGTTACCTTTCAGCTGCGATGTGCACCATTCTGTCGAGAGATGGTGGAGCCGGGTAGGTGAGCCAGGCCGGACTGGGGGCCCAACACGGCTGGCAGCCCAGACAGTGGATTTTTTTCTGCACATGCTTAAAAACAGAGAGCTGTGGGACTGAAGGATTTAGATGTAGATCCTCTGTCACTGGGCACATCCAGGTGAATGAGATCCCAGTGTGGTTGGATTAACCCCCTCGGGAGCATTCCCTGCCACTGGGAGACAATTTTGACTGAAACAGAGGGGACTGTTCCTAGACCAGAAGAGGGCACTGCGCAGAACCAGAAAGGTTTCCCAAAGGAAACTGAAGAAATAAAAAAAAACAAGACTCAATTTAGCTTTCCTAGGTGGGTAACATTTTAAATCTGATTACATCCGAAATGATCCTATATTGGGTCTTACCCAATATAGGAATTACTTATTTTCTGACACTTGGTTAAAAGAATGAACAACCCCTGGGCTCTGATTTGCAGGGTGGCACAGAAGACAACGAACTGGCCACCAATGATTTACACCTAGGGTAACTCTTGCGAATGCACAGCAACACATATGCATTCACTGTATGGTTTATGTGAGCAACAGCCAAAACCAAACCTGGAAACGACCTACATGTCCACTAATGGGAGAGGTCACAGATAAACTGTAGGAGGCTCAGTCCCACGACAGATTACACACACCTTGAGTCAACTGCATCTACATACCTCAGCATGGATCAATTTGAGAAAGACACTTGTGTGGAAAAGGTGACAGAAAATACATCTGGGTATGATCATGTTTTATATATAATATTGATTTTTTTTTTAAAGAGTACTTCTATGGGAGGAGAGAAGGCACGTTATCTGGCTAAGGCATGGGCCACCATAGTGCTTCTGTTTAAAAACAACAACAAATACCATACTTGTTAGAGATATGTTCTCTCCTGCATGAAATGGTATGATGGCTGGGGTTTACTCTAAAATACTGCAGGAAAAAAGATGAGTGACAGATATGTACATTGTAGTTCCTATTTGGATAATAGGACTACTATTACTATGGAATAATAAAAAGCTAACAGCAATCTAAACAAACCTACACAATACACAAAACAAAAATAGAAAAGCAAGAGGCTGGGAGGGAAGGGCAATTCAAGATCGTACAGGGACTTTCAAAGACTGGGAAGCAGCACATGGGGAGCTTCCAGGTGGAGTGGGGCGCAATACTGGAAACAGTGTATTCAGGAAGGTAGGATGTGGGTTCACAGGTGCTCACTGCAGGAGTATGTAGCTCACTGCAGCGCATGCCTGGACACGCCGCTGTGGTGTTCTATGGAGAGCTCTGTGATGTTCTATGGAGAGCCAGCCTATACATGATACATAAGAAAACGATACATAACACAATTCGGCGGGTTAAAGGGTACTCAGTGCCATTCAGAACTGAGATCACAAAGTTGCTAAGCTGAGAAATTCTTAAATTTTTCTTTTTAGAAATTCTTAACTTCCACTGAAGTTTCAGATGTAGACAGTACCTGGACCAGAGGCTGAATCAGCCCACCCGCCTGAAGGGTACAGCCGAGGTACAAGTGCCCTGCAAGAAGACTACAGCTCCTGGCTGTGAACTCTGCAGGCCATTCTGTTGGAGACTGAAACAATACACGTCTACACTTTCACTCTAATGATTCCAGGAGGCCGCCCCAAGCAGGATGGTGTGGCGCATCTACTCTGCCCACACAACCCTCTGCACACCCACAGCTCCACCCAGCTCCCCGTCCTCCTTTCCTTCCCCGAATCATAATGTCCCCAAAACGGAAGGCCTCCCTCTCTGCCTTTCTTCCCATCTCAGTTAACAAGAGCTTCAGGTGCCCAACTCAAAGCCCTGTGGTAATGAAAGCACCGCCTGCCTCCCTAATAGCCTGTGCTCCCACCTTCTCCATCATGGACACTCCGCCCTCCTCTCCAGGCCCTCTGTGGACACTTGACATTAGGGCCCCTGCTGGGCCTCCTCACTGCCCTCCCTACATTCAACCCAACCAGCCCCCTCTGTATTTTGTGGCTCTGACTCCTCTCCTCACCCTGTTGTGAAATCCATTCCATCAACGCCCCCCTGGTAGCTCCCGAATCTGCACAGCTCTCTGTACCCATCGTAACTCCAGTCCAAGAGCTATCATCCCACCTGGGTCACAGACACGACTCTCTTCACTGGCCTTGTTGCCACCAGTCCTGCCCGCTCCGATGCACCCTTCACACTGCTGCCAGGGTTACTTTTTTTTTTTTTTCCCCTGGGTTACTTTCTAAAACAAACACAGGGCAGCCCAGGTGGCTCAGCGGTTTAGCGCTTTAGCGCCGTCTTCGGCCCAGGGTGTGATCCTGGAGACCCGGGATCGAGTCCCACGTCAGGCTCCCTGCATGGAGCCTGCTTCTCCCTCTGCCTGCGTCTCTGCCTCCCTCTCTCTTGTGTGTCTCTCAGGAGTAAATAAGTAAAAAATCTTAAAAACAACATCATCAACAACAACAACATACAGCCATTCATTCTGTTAAGTGAATTTAACTCCAGTGACCTTGGTGTACACCCTACCACACCCATGAGCACCCCAGTGTGGCTATAAACTGTGTAAGGGAAGGACCTGATATTTACTGCAGCCTATGATGCTAGACTCTCTGCCAACAGGAGCTCTAATACTCTCATTTAATCCTTACAGTAACTATATTCTCTGCATGGTACCATCTCTTACAGATGAGTAAAGTTAAGCTCAAAGATATTAAGTAATCTGTCCAAAGTCACTGCAAATAAGTAGCAAGGACTCGGACCCAAGTGTTCAGAGTCCAAAGCCACGTTCTTCCCATCACCCTATCCCACACTGCTTCTTTAGAGAGGTGGAGATTTCTTACTCCACTTCCTTAAGCATGCTACCAAGAGCTTACAACCTTGGCTTCCAAAGGAACCACGCAAAACAACGAGCCACAACTTCATGATGTGAAAATGTCCAAGGCCAAATGACTGCAAACTAAAAGTCCAAGGAAGAGCTAGGAAATTCATGAAATGGTCATTTATTTACACATGCACCTTGTAATCTATTTAAAACCATGTTATTTGAATATTCATTAATTAGTGAATGTTAATTATTTAAAATTTTAACTTTTTTTTTTTAAAGATTTTATTTATTTATAAGAGACACAGAAAGAGGCAGAGACACAAGCAGAAGGAAAAGCAAGCTCCATGCAGGGAGCCCAATGTGGGACTCAGTCCCAGAACCCTAGGTTCACACCCCGAGCTGAAGGCAGATGCCCAACCACTGAGCCACCCAGGCATCTCATAATTTTAACCTTTTTAATCAAGAAGAAATCTTGGGGTGCCTAGGTGGTTTAGTCTGTTAAGTCTCTGATACTTATTTGGCTCAGGTCCTGATCTCAGGATCCTAAGATTGAGTCCCATGTCTGGGCTCCTTGCTGGGCATGGAACTTGCTTAAGATTCTCTCCCTCTGTACCCCCCAACCTTTAAAAAAAAAAAAAAAAAAAAGTAATCTTAAAGATGCTAGAACAGGGGCTAATATCTTATAAATCCAAGCCAGCAATTTGCACATTCAAGAATCAGGATTCTACTTGTACACTGACCAGAAAGGACACTTACCATCTTAGATAAGTCTACATGACTTTATTACTGAATTTAAAGGCTTGCAAACTTTATACTTACTTATAAAACATATTATTCCATTTCTACATAGAACTAAAGGAACAATCGCAATTAAGTTCAAACAATTACAGTTGACAAGAAGCATAAAAAATTTCAATTAGTACCTTAATAGATGGCTTTTAGAGACATTACCTGAATTGTCTACTCATTTAAAGTCTTTCAAAGCCTTTCAATCCAGTTATAAAGAGAAGCAACAGAAATACATGGCCACATGGAAAGTAGGTTCTGCTAGTTCTCAACCAATTCAAAACCAAATTCCCAAGACCTGAATGTATCTTAGGTGCTTAAATTGCCTTGTTTATGTCTTTACTCAAAGCTAGTCATTAAACATTCAGGGCATTACCAGACCAGGTTCTGTTAACATAAACTTACCAAATGACCCATCAAGTCTAGTGCTAGGTATCCACCCAAAAAACAAGATAACATATGTCCACCCAAAGATCCATGTACAAATAGCACAGTTTTATATTAGCCTCAAAGTGGAATAACCCAAATGTCCAGTAATAGGTGAATGGCTACGCAAAATGTTGTACGGTACCAAAGAACACAATTTGGCAATAAAAACTGAAGTACCGATATGTGCTATAGTACAGCATGGGTGACCATCAATAACATCATGTTAAGTGAAAACCAGATGCAAAAGACCACATATTATGTGATTCCCTTTGTTACATGAAATGTCCAGAACAAGCAAACTTAGGGACAGGCAGTAGAGTGGTGTTTGCCTGGGGTTGGGGATGGAGAATAACTGCAAATAGGTACATGGGATCTTTCCTAGGTGATGGAAAGGTTCTAAAACTGATCATGCGGTGGCTGCACAACTCAGTAGCTTTTGTTAAAAATCACTGAATTATGCATTTAAAACAAGTGAACTTTATGGTATGTGAATTATACGTCAATAAAACTATTAAGAAAAGACAGCAAACTAGCTATAAATTTTTATGGGTCAAATTTAGTTCATTCACAAAAAAGGAATGTATCTCTCTCTACACGATGACTAGGTTCTGCACACATTCTGCACAGGTAAGGCCCTTAGCACAAACAACAGTCAACAGTATTACTGAGTGTCCCACCGGGAAGAGAACTTTTAGAACTGCTGTTTAAGATGTTACCAAAAAAAAAAAAAAAAAAAAAAAATTGTTACCAACAGAGGTGTTTACCATATTCCCCTGCAACATATATAAACAAGTGAAAATGTAATTTAAAAGGCTTAGCTTGGGCAGCCCGGTGGCTCAGTGGTTTAGCGCCGCCTTCAGCCCAGGGTGTGATCCTGGAGACCCCAGATCGGGTCCCACGTCAGGCTCCCTGCATGGAGCCTGCTTCTCCCTCTGCCTGAATCTCTGCCTCTCTCTCTCTCTCTCTCTTATGAATAAATAAATAAAATCTTTTTTTTTTTAAATAAAAGGCTTAGCTTAAAAAAAAAAAGGCTTAGCTTAGCTGATGGTGCTAGAGAACATGTCCCATGGCATGATTTACTACATTAAAGGCATCGACAAATAAATAAATAAATAAATAAATAAATAAATAAATAAATAAATAAATAAATAAAATAAAATAAAGACATAGACAAAAACTGCAATATGAGCTCAACGGGTCTGAAAGAAATCATTCCTGGCTGCAATGATCAAGAAGACTTCACAAGATGTGGGCTTTGAACTTTTTCTCAGGGACGAACAGGTTCTGAACAGCAGGAGAGGCACGGGGAGGGTGTTTCACAAGGGACAAAAGGCATGGGGCTGGGTGAGGGGTCTGTGGAGGCAGAGGGCGGGTGTGCAGGTGCAGGAAGCCAGGCCTCCTTTCTGAGGGGGCAGCGGGGCAGTGCAGTTTCCGAAGAGGGAAGTGACACGTCTGATGGGACTCTGACGTGACTTTGGAGGCGTGAGCCGGACAGCTCTGTGGACCTGGGATCAGAGAGGACCTACAGGCAGAGAAACGACCTGGGAGGTGATCAGAACTGAGTGAGCGGCTGGACCTGAACATCTCGCAATGGGAAAAGGCAGGGCAGCCGCCTGGAGCCCCCCCAATCAGTTGCTGCGGTAGCAGGGGGCCACTGTGCACATGGGTGTACAGGGGGAACGAACGGCCTCCCCACATTTCTCTCGGGATTCCAGAATTTGGCAGACCTGGCACTAAAAATTCAAAACAACTTAACTCTTGCTGATGGGAACGCTCCATGACACAAATGGTCACTTGGCTGTGTCTGACATCGTCACAGATGCTTTTACCCTTTGACCCCACAATCGCACTTCTAGCACTTTAGCCCCCAAATAAATCAGCCCAAATCCACAAGGGGTTGTAAACAGTTTAGTCACTGCAAAAGCCTGGAACACCTGCCCCCCACCCCCACCCCAAATCCATCCCCAGGGGTCAGAGCCAAATGATGGCACATCCATACAATGGAACGTTGTGCAGTCACAAAGGCAGGCGGCCCACCTCCACGGGCTAACACAGTGAGTTCTCGGTATACACATTAACCGAAAAAAAATCATGGTTCCTTATGGGCACGAGGGGAGTAAATACCAACATGCAGCTATAGTTTTCGTTTTCAAAAAGAAAAGAAAAAAAAAAAAGGCTAAACCAAAACCTAAGTGTTCCCTCCAGGGGAAGGCGGAGGTGAGACTTCAGTGCGGGCAGGTCCACAGGCAAGAGAATTCAGGGGCCCTGTGATTACAGATGGGAAAAAACTACAAGTAGTTTTCACTAACCTCTAGCTCAGCAATTCCTCCAGTCATGAACATGGGCGACAGACCACAGTCATTTTAGCAGTACCCCTGACTGTACCACCAAGAAATGCACAGATATTTTCATTATCCTTTGCCAGTTACTGCCAGGATCATTTATGTTCACTGATACTTTGGAATTAGAGCAGTTATGAAACCCACTCAAATCTTAAGTAGAACATCAAATGTTAATGTGTGTTAATTCTTGGTGGTAGATGTGTTTGCTATACTTTGATATCTTTCATGATTAAAAAAAGTTATAAAAATATCTGTGAGCCATACTTGGCCTAGGGATCTCAACCAATTACATCCTCTGCTTTAGGCAATCACATGGCAACAATATAACTGTAAAGTACTTTTTTTTTTTTTTTAAAGTAGGCTCCACGCCCAACGTGGGGCTCAAACCTATGACCTCAAGATCAAGAGTCACATGCTCTACTGACTGAGCCAGCCAGAGCTCAACATTATAATTGTAAGTAAATATGAGCTTATAAGCACAAAGTCTCATGGTAGTTCTAGGTGAAATGATAATCATCCAGATGCTCATAAATCTGCCCACATGAAATTTTTAATATCACTAAATTCAACACTCACTGAAAAAGTTCTCATACTGGCAAAACCCCAGGGGTTGAAGGGAGTTAAAGAGAAACAACCCAATGAAAGAAAGGTGATCTTATTAGGGGAAATGTTAAGAAGGGTAAATCTAGAGGGAAAATGAAGAGCTTAATTTTAATATATTGAATGTGAAGTGATTTTAAAAAATAACACCAAAATGAAAATACCCAAGGTGGTTAAAAAAATATAGAACTGTAGCCCAAAGGAAATCACACCTGAAAAAATTAATTTAGTAATTCACAAAAAAGTTGTTGGCATCAACACAGATAAAATCTTCAAAGCATAAAGAACAAACTTAATAAAGATGAAGAGTGAAGCTTCTATTTAAAGGGCACAGGAAAAATGGGTCCCTGCTCTCGTCCCCCAAAAACAGTGCTGCAAGAGACAGGGAACGCACAAGTAGGAGAACCAGGAAGCCAGAAAGTAGAAGCCAGAGGAGGATAGTTTTATGAAATCTCTAGTCTTTGACCGTGTCAAAAGTCTGGGATAAATCAAGAAAAAGGTCTATGATGAGAAAGTCACTGATGGCAGCAATCCCAGGAAATGGTGTCTTCAGGAATATAGCTCCAACAGAGTAGAAGCCAAGCTACACCCGAGGTGGAAATGGCCCACAGAGAGTGATGTGAGACGATGCTAGACCCATGCTGGCACTAGATCCAACAGAAGCCTGCCTCTCTTGGTATCTGGGGTCACACGAGGGTTCTTGGACTAGCTGGGATAATGTGCTTATAACCCCCATTCAACATGACAAAAATCAAAGCGTGTGCAAGACACGAATTTACCTTTTAAATTATAAAGCCAGCATACTAGCATAAACATTACAAACTTATTGAATAAGGACATGACAACTATCATGCTTCAGCTTCCAAAACTAACCACGTACCTTATTCAAAAATAATGTACAACCACATCTCTAATATAAAGTTGACTATATTTTGCCTGCATTCATGCTCATGAGGGGCCCCTCTGATGAGCTCATCCAGATGACTCTCCAACTCAGAGCACCGCCCCCACCATGAGACAGAAAATACTACGCCAACCCTACAAAGAGACAACTAAACAGAATCAAAATCCAGTGAGCACTGCTAATCAGATTCACTTAGAAGGTAACATTTGGTTCCTTCGATACTGTCCGTTCTAATTCTGCTAACTCATTTTAAACTAAAGACTCAAATACCCACTAGAGATTTAGATGAGACATCAGATGTTAAAATGCCTAGTTCTATACCTGGTACAGAGTAGAACTTCCCCAAATGATAGCTTCCTTTCTTTCCTCTGAAGTACAGTAAAGGTTGTAGGAGATCATCCTTAAAGACTCATCTAATTCACCTGATTTTAGCCAGAAAATGATTAAAACCCATCAAATGCATAAATATACAAGGACTCCTTTAATATGTTGAAAATCATTCATGTAGTTTTTGTAAAACTTTCCTTAAAAATAAAAGTGGAGCAAAACTATGAAACTTTCAGAAGGTAACAGGAGAAAACCCAGATGACCTTGGGTGTAATGATGCCTTTTTGGACACAATACCAGACCCATAATCCACAAAGGAAATCACTGACAAGCTGGGCTTCATGAAAATAGAAAACTTCTGATCTATGAAAGATAATGTCAAGAGGATAAGAAGACGAGCCACAAGGTGAGAGAAAGTATTTGTACAAGACACATTTTATAAAGGACTGCTAATCAAAATATATGAAGAACTCTTAATTAAAACTCAGTAAACCACTTGGTTAAAAAATGGGCCAAAGATCTTACCAAAGAAGACATACAGAGGGCAAACAAATAGATGAAAAGATGTCCCACATCATGTGTCACCAGGAAATGAAAACTAAAACAAGAAACCACCACACACCTGTTGGAATAGCCAAAATCTGCAACACTGAGGCTGACAAATGCTGATAAGAATACGGAGCAAGAAAAACGTTGCTAGTGGGAATGCAGAAACGATACAGCCCCCTTGGAATACAATTTGGTGGTTTCTTAGAAAACTAAACATTCTTTTACCATAAGATTCAGCATGTACACTACTGGGCATTTACCTAAAGGAGATGAAAACTTACATCCACACAAAAACCTGTATATGGATGTTTACAGCAACTTTATTCATAATTGCCAAAAGTTGGAAGCAACCAAGATGTCCTTCAGTAGATGAATGCATGAATAAATTGTGGTCCACCCAGACAATGCAGTATTACTCTTCACTAAAAAGAAATGAACTGGGCAGCCCAGGTGGCTCAGTGGTTTCGCGCTGCCTTGGGCCCAGGGTGTGATCCTGGAGACCCGGGATCGAGTCCCATGTCGGGCTCCCTGCATGGAGCCTGCTCGTGTCTCTGCCTCTCTCTGTGTGTGTCTCATGAGTAAATAAATAAAATCTTTAAAAAAAAAAAAAAAGAAATGAACTATCAAGCCAAGACACAGGGGAATTTTAAAGGCATATTATGAAGTCAAAGAAGCCAATCTCAAGAGGCTACATACTGTATGATTCCAACTAAACGACATTCTGGAAAAGGCAAAACTACAAAGAGACAGTTAAAAGGTCAGTGGTTCCCAGGGATTTGGGGTTGGGGGGAGATAAACAGCAGAACATAAAGTAAACTACAGACTTTGGGTGATCATGATGGGTCAGTGTATGTTTGTCGTTTTAACAAATGTACCACTCTGGTGCAAGATGCTGATAGCAGGGTGAGTCTGTGTATATGTGGGGCAGGGGTACATGGGAAATCTCTGTACCTTCTTCCCCTTTAATTTTGCTGTGAACCTACAACTGCTCTAAAAAAAAACTCTTTGTGAGGAAAAAATGAAAGCAGAGGCTCATTTTTTATTTTTATATTTCACTCATGAAATATTGTGTTTTATAATCTGGAAAACATATAATCTGGAAAACATGAGTAAACAAAAAGCAACTATCAAATACTGTATCTGCTTATTTCCTGAATTCAAAATTAGGCTATTTTGCTCATTATTGTTATTTGAGTAATGGAGGTCTCAATAAGTGAATTTCCCACTTCTGTTACTATAAAAATGGAAGAGGCATCAATAACTAAAGGTTTTTCTTTGTAAACTGAAAATCTCTTCCAGGCCTGTTCTGTGGCTGGAGGGCAGGGGCCCTGTCCACAGCTGAATCCTCAGCACAAGGCCTGGGCACACTGCAAGTGCTCCAGGAATATTGGGGAACTTACTCATCCAAGGATTTTAAGAACACACCTGAATCCCTGAGGACACTTAAACAAAAACCGATACAGAAACCCACTCAGCCTATCAGCATCACAGAACTACTACAAAGTAGAGAGAGAGGCTGCATCCAGCAGTTGCCGACGTGTCTGTTCGTTTTGTCAGGGTGCAGAAACAGTGCGTGGGAGAGAAGGGGGGTACGACATTTACATGATGAACAGTAAGGTATGATCATGAAACTAACTACTGAAATAAGCCATAAGCCGAGGAACAAGGCCAGGACCCACAACTGCAGGGCAAAGGGATTTCAGGTTCCATGGGCTGGTTTCTCTGTCTGCCTTCTCCTGCTCTCTAAAAACCAGCAGAGGTTTGCAATTAGCAGGCCTTCAACCTTACACTAAATGAATTAATACAGTTGCATTCTCATGTTCAATCTTTGTCTTTCTAATTATATAATATAAATATATGCACATGCTAATTCAATTCATTCCGCAACACACCCACACACTACTTTGTAATTATGAGAAATTTCAGATGTCATTAAGTACAGAATTTTCTCCTATGAACAACTTAGGAATTAAACAATTTTTGTTCTTAGGCCTAGGTACTTGAAGAATTCCTTAACATAAGAGAGTCCTTCTAAATCCTAAAAATCCACATCACTGAACTTCAATTCAGGCAGCACAGACTCCTCTACTTTATCACGTGATCTCCAAGTAGGGTGACCAAAGCTTCAGTAGGGTTTAGAAAACTGCACAACACACACACACACACACACACACACACACACAAAAGAAAACTGCACAAGACCAGACGTTTATTACTTAACAGGTGCACGACAGACAGATTTGTCCACAGAAACTAGTTTCCACGGCTGAAGACTGAACTTCAGATCTCAGCTTTGGCACGAGGCTTTTATAAGCACATTTATTCAAGGATCTCACTTGGCGCTGGCATTTCATTTCTGAGCATTTTCGTTCTCTTTAAAAGAAAGAAAAATGGTATTATACTTCGTCAGGATTATCGACATGTATTGTTTTTCAAACTGAGGCCTGCAATCCAATAGTGTGTGGGTCATGAAATCAACTCAGTAAATGGCAACTGGAACTTCTTAAAACAGTGAAAAAAAAAAAAAAAAAGAGCTCGAAGAACACAACAGGAAGGCAAGTATACGCAGTGCATCTTTTATTTTTATTAATTTTTTAAAAAGATTTTATTTCTTTGACAGAGAGAGAGAGCCAGAGAACACAAGCTGAGCAGGGAGCCTGATGCAGGGCTTGAGCCTTAAACCTGGAACTCCGGGATCAGGGCTTGAGCCAAAGGCAGATGTTCAACCAACTGAGCCACCCAGGTGCCACCAGTGCATCTTTTCAGTTTGCCAGTGTGTGTCTGGGGTTCTCCCACAACATGTGTTTCTTACTGTAGAAACAACTTGAGAAGCGTGGATCAACATTACACGGGACAGGACTTTTTAAAATATTGTAGTTAATATATAAACGTATGTGGATGTTTGTGGTACTTCAAACTTCTAGCTTCACAACTCACTGGCTGTGTGGGCTAGGGCAGATTCCTGACCTTCTGTGCCATAATAATCTGTAATGGGGTTAATAAGGGTACCTATCTGACAAGGTGGTTGAAAGGAACGGATGAGTTATGTAAATAAAATATTTAGAAGAACAGCTGGCACAGAGTAAGCACTTGCTACTATTCTATTCATACTAACATTTCCACAAAGGTTATCAGATATCCCTGATAATCCTAACAGCAGTACACCAATTTAAAACATAACAAAAACTCAGGGGAGAAATGCCAAAGCCAGTATGTTTTTTGTTTTTTTTTTTTTTTTAAGTCAAAACAAGGTAAACTAATGTTGCTTGAAAATTTCTGAATACCCTTGAAATAGGGCAGTACTTTCCAAAGATTCTCATGGAAGTGTGTCTGTCATCAGAAGGTGGGAGCTCTGGGGGCACCTGGGTGGCTCAGTTGGTGGAGTGTCTGCCTTCTGCTCAGATTGTGATCACAGGGTCCTGGGATCGAGCCCCCTGTTGGGCTCCCTGCTCTGTGAAGAGTGCTTCTTCCCTTTCCCTCTGACCCTCCTCCCCACTTGTGCTGTCTCAAATAAATAAATAAAATATTAAAAAAAAAAAAAAAAGGTAGGAAGCTCCCAGGAGCTTCCCACCTGGGGATCCAGCCAGGAGCAGTTGCCAGAAGTTCAAACTTTCCTTGAAATCTTTTTTCTTAAAACTCACCGGAGTCTTTCATTCTATCACCGAATGGGTTTAACAGAATGCTTTAAAATGTCAGCTTGCGAAATGTTTCTTATCTTATTAGTTAATGGGCAAGCTGCTGTCATACTGAATCCACTGAGTTTGGAAAACCCACTACTCATAAGAGCTTTCACTGCTTATCAACACCCAAGAAATTTCCGTCTTGGTGCCACAGCATTTTCAGGATCCAGACTGACACAGACACACAAATCCAAACAGCAAGTCAAGATTCCCTCCTGAGATGGCCAGGACACTGGTGGTACCGGAAACATATTCAGGCCACTGAGGATGTATATCCAGACCTGCAGCTAGGGTGGCACAATCACAGGCCGCAAGCAGGTACCCAGTCTCTCCCTCTCCCGGTGAGGTGCAGACCCAAGGGCTGCTGCAGGAAAGGGTGTTTTACCACAACCGCTATAACTTTCATTTAAACGAAGTTTCAACTCATAGTCCCCACAATGCCCTTCAACTCATTTCCAAATTTTCCGCAAGTGTGGTGAACAGGTTGCCTTCTAGTGGGTGAGTGCTAAATGAGTGGCTGGTGAAAGCCACCCCATCTCTAGGTGAACCAGTCACCTAATCTGGGGTTTCTCAATCATCACTTCTCTTAATTTTTAATTAATACTAAAAAAATCAACCCTGAGGGCACCTGGTCACTCCGTAGAGCATGCAACTCTTGATCTTGGGGTCACAAGTTCAAGTCCCACATTGGATATATATTACTTCAAACAAGCAAGCAAACAAAAAACCTTAAAAAAAAAAAAATCCAACCCTGAGCCAAAATTCTGGTCAGCCACTTTCCCTGGCTAAGCAAACTTTCAAAGACACTTCACATTTCACTCCAAATTGGTTTAAAAAGGCTAAACTGGGGGCCTGATTGGCTCAGCCGGTTAAGCGTCCAACTTTTGATTTTTGGCTCAGGTGGTGATCTTATCAGGGTCACTGAGATCAAGCCTCACACTGGCCTCCTCCCTGGGCATGGAACCTGCCTAAAATTCATTCTCTCCATTTCTTTTCTTTCTTTCCTTTCTTTCTCTTTCTTTCTTCCTTCTTCTTTCTTCTCTCCCCACCCTCCCTCGCCCCATTAAAAAAAAAAAAGGATAAACAGTCCAACCTCAAACTCTGATTTACAACTTTTACATTCTGATTTGTTTTGAATACATTTTAACAATTTATTCACCCTCCTGAAGATACCAAAGGAAATCAAGAATCACCTTCCTTTAGATGAAATGTTCCCAGTGCGTGAACCAATCTTGATTTCTAAGGTTACTCTGAGCTTGATGCCTCCTACTGCTCCCATGGGTCCACCTGTCAGAGATCCGCACTCCCTTCTGTGCACATGATCAGCTGCTGCACAGGATAAGCAGCTTGCTGAGAAAGTTCTTAGTAGCTACTACAACATCAAGTACTTGTATTTTCTGACATTATAAATACAGGAGAAAAGGTATGGTGATGAAACGTAATACACAAGTGTGTGTATATAAACCTGGGCTTTGAGTCAATCGAATGTAAAATTAAATTCAGCCTCTCGATTATTTGAGTAGATCTTCTAAGCCCATGAAAACATGCCATTCGAGGATAACCTTCAGTAACAGAGGGTTTGTGGGGTGTTTTTGGAGGCAGGTGGGAAAGTTTTTTTTTTTCTCTTTTAAATCTAGTTCCCCACCTTGACTCAAAACAATCTAGCTATATCCATAACAAAGGGAAAAATGTAGTAAACCCAAAACAACAGCTTCCCTTAAGAGGATTCTGAAACACCTCTAATGCTAGATTCCTGGCCTGTTCACTTTTTTTTTTTTTTTTTTTAAACTGAACTGCTCCAAGTCAAGATTATCTCCTAGTTGCAGAAATTTGTAGCGAATAGTTCATTTCTCTCACAGGGTATATACAACTAACTGGTTTTTGTAGTCACCATAAAACTGGTGTTTTTTAGATTATTTAGGGGCAGAAGAAAACAAAAAAGGCTCTCTTGCACCTCTACAATAATTAAAATGCACACATAAATATGAATAAAGAGGGCACGTGGGTGGCTCAATCAGTTACCTATCTGACTCTTGGTTTTGGCTCAGATCATGATCCTAGGTGAGATGGGATCTTAGGCTCTGAGCTGAGAGCAGAGCCCACTTAAGATCCCCCCCCCCACACACACACACCATGTGCTCTCTCGCTCTCTCAGATAAATAAATCTTAAAAAAAAAAAAGAAAAAAAAAAAAGATACTCCAGAGGGCTTGGGTTTCAGAAACAGCTCAATCTTCTAAAATAAAACTTACACATCAACACTGCAAAGAAACCAACTTATGCAAGGTATAAGTGCAATGAACTATATAGAAAGAAGCACATGCTGCCAAGGGAGTCATCCGAATGTGTTTTAAAATTACTTTTCACTACAGCCATTAAGGGAATCTACTGTCCTAGTTACTTACACACACACACACACACACACACACACACACACACACACTCACCTAATAGATCTACCAAAAAGACAATGTGGATGTTTACCTTATACCACAGCTAAATGGGCAAAAGGAAACTTTAGTGTAATATGGCTTGTTGGTTAGTCTGTGAATTCTTTTTTTTTTTTTCAAAGATTTATTTATTTATTCGTGATAGACATAGAGAGAGAGAGACAGAGAGGCAGAGACACAGGAGGAGGGAGAAGCAGGTTCCATGCCAGGAGCCCGACGTGGGACTCGATCCCAGGACTCCAGGATCGCGCCCTGGGCCAAAGGCAGGCGCTAAACCGCTGGGCCACCCAGGGATCCCTGAATTCTTTAACCATAGACATTTTCCAAAAACTAGCCTTATCAAAGGAAAATTTCTACACTGCGGATAAAATCTCAAAGTTAACAGAACTCCCCCAAATTGGTTTGATTTACTGAAATTCCATTACATTTTATCATAGAGATCGTATTCCCAGTTTGAAGAATCAAGACAGGACAAACAGCCAGAAACATACCCAGCGGCCTGCTGTCAAGTGGGCCAGGCAGCATGCTAGCTTTGTGCCCAGAGTTGGACTGGCAGTACTTTTTGGAGCTTCTGGGGACGGGGTGGGGTTGTGAGGTAAAGGATGGTCAAGAACCAAAAGTAGAGGGGATCCCCGGGTGGCTCAGTGCTTTAGCGCCTGCCTTCGGCCCAGGACATGATCCTGAAGTCCTGGGATCGAGTCCCGCGTCGCGCTCCCTGCATGGAGCCTGCTTCTCCCTCTGCCTGTGTCTCTGCCTCTCTCGCTCGCTCTCTGTGTCTCTCATGAATAAACTCTTAAAAAAAAAATCTTAAAAAAAAAACAAAAGCAGAGCCCATGCTACCAAATCACGGCAACTCCAACGGCTCTCGTCTCCAGACCCACACCAAATCTTGAATATGGGTGAAGTAGTATGAGGAGGTACAAGTGACACAAAGCTGGTGCTAGAACTCCAAGAGAAGGTGTGAGTACAGAGCACCGTGAAGAAAGGACTGGTAAGATTGGGTAGCTCACTGGACATGGACAGGAGGGGAACACACTGGTCTCAAGATGCTCGCAAGAGGGAAGCAAGAGAGGGGAGCCTGGGGCAAGTGGAGCCAGAAGGCAGGGTGGCCGGGCTGGACAGAGAGCAGGACAGGAGAGAAGCTCAGCAACAGGCCGGTGAGCCAACAGCTGGAACTATCACATCTGCTTTGGCCCCAACAACTGGAAAGCCCCACAGCAAAATAAACTAGAACAGAGAATCAAGTCATAGAGGGTTCTCCTGAATGGACGTCCCTCAGGAGAAGAAAAGATATAACACAAAGGAGCACAGTATTCTCTGCGGAAGCGAATGTCGAGAGATCTTTCTAGAAGAAAAAGGCTCAGCGGAGAACTTCGGGCATCGCTGCATGTTGCATCCCTCTCCTTCAAAGAGGCTGAAACGCTCCAGAACACAGACCTTCTCAAACCAACCTGATCTAACGTTTCCTGTGAACACAGTTCACACTGGAAACCATTGAGCTAGAAATGCAGGAGAATCAGTCATGCACCAGGGATGAATCTAGGAGAATAAAGAGACATGAAGTCTGATTTCTGGTGGACTGAAATGCTTTTTCAGTAGAGGCAGTTTAGAGTTTTAAAGGAAAAAAAAATTTTTTTGGAAATATCTTTGTAGTTAATGTCATAAACCAGTCTTTTCCAGGTTTTAAAAGTACTTTTAATACAACAGCACCAAGAAAACGTGAGTGATGCACACTTTGGTTTTATTGTTGTTCCTCAGCAGTGATTATAGATTAATGCAATCCGCGCACCTAAAATTTTTTTAGATACTTCCTATAATAGCATGTAGGATTCAGACATGGAATAAAGTGAAGCAGAAGTTGTTTCTGGACAACTACACATATTACTGTATTCATGGGGATCCCGTCACTTCCCACACTGCTCCAAAGAACACAAGCATTTCCAGACTTGATCAGTGCTTCAAGTCAGGTCAAAAATGAACGTGTCGATTTACTACTACTACTTGCTACTGCAAGGCACTTATTTTTCACATTCTAGATTCTAATATCAGGATGTGTTCCACAAAACAAAATGCATTCTTTACTAAGATGGTGGGGTTTTCTTCCCTCAAAGGCTATACTCAGGGTATTGACATACCCTGCAAGAACCAATCTCCTGTAAGATATACATCTCCCTGTGAAGGCAATGTATATTAACCTATGTAAGGTCATACTCAATATGCAACCCGGCATTTCCTAAATTTATTTATTCACGATCTTCCCACCCAACCTCCTACCTTATGAGTCTCACAGATCATAGACGGGCAACTATTGCTCTAAACAAATAAATAAAAATACTGAAAATGCAGTCACGTGTGGAGGAAACGTGTAGTAAAGTTGAGCACTGTCATTCTAAAAATAGTGACCAAAAAATAAACCAACAAAAGCAAATGAAGCTTCATAATATAAGAGTGATTATATGCATGACAGGCTCACCAGAGAAAGGCCGCAGCTAAAATGCAGACATTAAAAACCACCCATTCATGCAGAGTCCCCCTACACAACATTTCCGAAGGTGCCACCCAAGGGAGAACTCTGGGCAGACTGCCCAAAAGGCTGAGCATCTTCAGCATCACTAGGCCTTGCCCGGCTTTGTGTTTTTCCGGTCCTCCTGTTGGTAGTGTTTCTTCAGCGTATCAAATAGCAGACCCAGACTGGGGGAGTCTCTGAACACCAGAAAGACGTTCCGGGACCGTATCCACCGCTACCATCAACCAGGGACAGAGAGAAAAGGCTTCGGTCCAAAGTGGGGCTTGTGCAAGCAGCAGAGAGCCGAGGGGGAGGAGTTCCAAAGTCACCAGCATGGCTTCGGCCCCACCTCTGGCACATACATACTATACATACTAGGTGCCAAGTAAACAGGGGTTATTATTTCCTGTAAGATGGACCTGCAAGGAAATCTCTCACAGATTTGAAATCTTCAACATGGTGGAAGTCCGAAGAAACCACGCTTGGACTTTCTCTTCTCTACGTTCCTGCAAGCTAAAGGCGCCCCCAGCCCTCCATCTACCCTGGAGAACTGCCCCTTTCCCCACGTCCTGACTTCTGGCTGTTCCTCAGGCACACTTAACTAATTTCTACATAGTAAAGGTATTTTATTCTTGGTATTCGGTGTACCTCTTTTCTCATCATTCCAAAGGCATTCCCCATTTGTCATTTAGAATACATTTCTTAAGTCGATGGAAACATTTCAATTTTCCAAGCTATAGCACAAGGTATGGCAATGAAGTTTTCTTCCAATTTTTAGCAAATTTATATGAAGCATAACGACAATAGGTTTAAACATTCAATTTAAGGGGCATCTGGGTGGCTCAATGGTTGACCGTCTGCCTTTGGCTCAGGTCATGATTGATCCTGGGGTCCTGGGATCGAGTCCCACATCAGGCTCCCCATAGGGAGCCTGCTTCTCCCTCTGCCTGTGTCTCTGCCTCTCTATGTCTCTCATGAATAAATAAATGAAATCTTTAAAAAAAAATTAAAAATGCAATTTAAAAACACACCTATTATTACTAGAAGTTATGAAGTAATCATAAAAGAATAGGAAGTTCACAGTATCACTAAGAAAAGCTTCCACACTCAGTACAGAATTTGGTGGTATAATTTAATAAAATATCAAAACCTAAGTGAATTTTGTGCAATTAAGATGGTTTCATGGAAAGCGCGAAATCCGCAGGGACCTGAAGTAGCTGAAGGCTGAAGAGGTGGAGGGGAGGCAGTCCTGCCCTCACGCACTGAACCCTCCATGCTAGCTTGGTGCCAGCTCGCCCAGACAGGGACGGCTCGCAAAGCCACTGCAAGGCCTTTCCAGCGTGACACCAAGCAGAAACACCTCACTGGCAAGGAGTCACACTCCTTGGTTGTTTTCTAAATATATGGGCACTGCAGAAAACTGGAGGAAAAAAAATGAAAACAAGAGTAGCCTAAAAATAATCCATAAATCCACTGCTCAGAGATAATCACTATTATCCTCTTGGTTTAGGACTTTTTTTTTTAACGTATATACTCACCAACAACCCAAAATTTTAGATGTGACATATATTGTTTTATAGCATGTTTCTGTCATTTAATATTTATTGGATAATAGTTGAATACAGAATCACAGATGCTAAGTTATCTAAAAATGATCAAATAATCATCCTTAATAGCAAAAAACTGAAAACACATGCTCAAAAAAGGTGTTAAATAAGTGTCCTAGTGACAGAGTATTAATCTACTAATCATTTTCTTTTCCTGGACAAAATTTCAGAAGTGGATTAGCTATTTCGAAGGGCACACATATTTGTAAGCTTTTGTCATGTACTTTTTTTAAAGATGTTATTTATTTATTCATGAGAGACACAGAGACTGAGAGGCAGACACACAGGCAGAGGGAGAAGCAGGCTCCTCGCGGGGAGGCCAATGCAGAACTCGATCCCAGGACCCGGGGATCACAACCTGAGCCGAAGGCAGAAGTTCAACCACTGAGCCACCCAGGCGTCACTTGTCATGTATTTCTCTCAGAAAAGTCACACTAAATTACATTCTTTCTAGCAACGTATGAGTGGGCTCGTTTCTCCATACCCTCACCAGAAGTGGTTTCTTTTTTAAGCTTCGCCCAGTATGTAAGAGCAGCATCTCACTGATGGACATTTCTCAAAGGAGTACTGCTGGTGAAGCTGAAACTCTTCATGTTTCCTCCTTCTTTTATAAACTGCCAGTCTGCCCACTTTTTGTCCATGCCAGAGGAACGGGTCTTCTTTATCATCTTGGTTTATAAGCCCTCTTTTGACAGTAAGGAGAGTTAAATTGCTTGTAAGTTACAGTAGTTCTCAGTTTGCCACTTGCCCTTATTCTGTTTATGGCACTTTAGCATACAGAAGCTTAATAATTCTGACTTTTTTCCTTTACAGAAATTTTTTCCTTTACAGTTCCTACTTTGGGTGTTGTGCTGTCAGCCTAAAATCATCTGTATTATCTTTTGTTTCTTAAAACATTTTTTGGAGGACACCTGGGTGGCTCAGCAGTTGTGCGTCTGCCTTCGGCCCAGGGTGTGATCCTGGGGTCCTAGGATCGAGTCCCACATCGGGCTCCCTGTGGGGAGCCTGCTTTTCCCTCTGCCTGTGTCTCTGCCTCTCTCTGTGTCTCTCATGAATAAATGGATAAAATCTTAAAAAAAAAAAAAATCTGAGAATGATATTAAAAAGCACACAAGTTTACCAAACTAAGATTACAATCATTTTGCACCACTTTAAATATTTTCACCAGCGCATACACACCTTAAGCACACAGATTTTAAATGGTTGCATGGATTTCATACAACCTGTTTTCCAAAATATTTTCTCACACAGGCCTTTTTAAAAATTGCAACTTGTGGGGCACCTTGGTGGCACAGTGGGTTAGGGTTAAGCTTAGTCTCGACCCAGATCATGATCTCAGGGTCATGAGATGGAGCCCTGCACTGGGCTCTGCACTCAGTGTGGAGTCGGCTAAGACTCTCCCTCTCCTTCTGCCCCTCCCGCTCATGCTCTCTCCCTCAAATAAATTAAATTAATAAATTGTATTTATTTATTAGACCTGAACGGTGTTAAAATGGGTTTTATAAATTTGTGCCAATTTAATGATGGTCTGAGGTTCCAGAACTTTCATTTCTATCCCATCAGTGCCCAATTACTCTCCTTCAGCGTCTACCAGTTACTGAAAGACCAAGAATAAGCTCACGCTTGGTGATCAACCGAGTTCTGCATAGTGGGCTCCGTCATAGTCATTGACTATCAATCCTTAAAGCATTTTCATTCCGATCTCTTCTCCCCTTCCCCTTTCATATAAAACACTGAGGAAGCATCTGGTTGTAAGGGGGAGCTCTGAAGTCCCCCTGCCCTGCTTCAGGCTTCACCACCCACTAGGCCTGATCTTAACCACCAGCGGCCTCAGTTTCTCCACCTATACGTTGTAAGGTGGAACCAAGGACGGTACTTAACACTCCCTACAAGAAGTGAAAGCCCTGGAGGGGATTCCACTTACTCGATCCACGTTTCCCAAGGGAAAAAATTTAAATGAATCTCAAACTTAGGCTTCACAAGTCTGCTTTTCAAACATGAGTAAGATTATGCTTTAGAAAGAAGACAGTTTTCCAAATGCTGTTAAAAGCGATGACATTCCCACAGAATCCACACACTTTGAGAAGGCCTAAAGAAATCTTAAAATAGTATCAATTAAAAACCATCTTATTTTTTTTTTTTTTTTTACAAATGAGGAAATATAGGCCCAGCAAAATTAAGCTTGAATTAGACCTCAGGTCTTCTCTACCAAGCAAAATGTTCTATGCAAAATGTCCTAAGTAAAAATAAATGAACGAATAAACAACAGACACATGGCTGGAAAATATCTGTATGAATAAATGTTTTAACATCATTAAGTATCATAATTCTGTTTACAGCACGCATTATCAAATGTACATGTTATAAACAGGGAGCTGAAAAGTCCTCAGTAATAGAATGGAGTTAAGGGTTTTACTCAAATATAATGTATTCTTCATTTAATGTTTACTTCTCAGTTTTGAAAAGCAAACAAATACACCTTACTGAGAAAATACTAGGTAACAGAAAAAAGAGCAAGGTGAGCCTAGAACTGGCCCTTAAAAATGGTAAACTTTTTTCTAGGCACATCTACTAAAAGACAATTCGAGGGCAGCCTGGGTGGCTCAGCGCCGCCTTCAGCCCAGGGCCTGATCCTGGAGACCCAGGATTGAGTCTCACGTTGGGCTCCCTGCATGGAGCCTGCTTCTCCCTCTGCCTGTGTCTCGGCTGTGCTGTCTCTCATTCATAAATAAAAAATTAAAAAAAAAAAAAGACAATTCGAAACAAGCCTATGGTCCCCCAAAGACATCATATTCCAGACTGACTCAACTGCTGAGGACAGAAGACCTGTGGCTTTGGAAGCCATGTAAGGCTGAAACAGCAAAGAACAAAAATACACACACATTCCTAAATTTGGGGGGCCCTCATTTTTAATTTGAACGGCAAGTAGCAAGTCAATTTAAAGTGCTCATTTTGGGGTGCCTCGCTAGCTCAGTCAGAAAAGCACTCCACTCCTGATTTTGGGGTTGTGGGTTTGAGCCTCACATTGGGTGAAAAAAATAAAAATCTTAAAAATAAAATAAAGTACTTCATTTTAATTTTCCAAGTTCAAAGAAAGGTACACTAAGCCTGCTGGGTATACTGGAGGTAAATTTCTGAACAAAGGCCCACAAGGATCCAAGAACGGCCTCTCTTGCAAAAGAGGTCACATCAGACTCCAGTAGCACCGGCACCGCCGGGGCTGGGCGTGCCCTATCTCTACAACAGGGAAGAGCCTCAGCTACCAAGGGATTTCATTTCAAAAGCAAGACTACAATATTTAACCTGGGGGCAAATACTTCAATCCTCTGCTGGACAGATTAGATAGATAGATAGATAGATAGATAGATAGATAGATAGATAGATAGATAGATAAATAACTAGCTAGCTGCACCTTAAAACTAGTTCCCAAGGAAAAAAGCTAATTGAAGTTTCACCACTTGTTAACACTTTCCTAGATTCCCACTGCTGAAGAAAACCTGAGTATTTTTCTGTTGGGGCACTATATTGGATCCAACGATGACCCCAATGATAATAAAACTTTCATTCTTACCAGCATAAGCAGGGTTTTCTGCAGCCCACATCAGAAGTGGTCAAACACTGGGTATCAGAATCATTCCAGATTTACTCATTCAAAAGACAACTGGGATACCAAGTTCCATGCTACTTTGGGGAGGCAAAAGGAAGGCATATCCCCTACCTTCAAGGAATTCATAGCCTGAAATGCATAAAGGCTGCAATGACAACACTAAGTTAATCACCTCTAGCAGACAATATTCAGCAAGAGGCAAAGGAGTCTTAGGGGCTGTGACATGGAAGCAGACTGCAGAACCAGTACAGCCATTCCTGTGTCCCTCTGGCCTCTTGATGTGGCCTCCCAGACATTAGGACTGAGAGACACGGCTGCAAGGACCTGAGCATGTGGCTGAGAGAGGGAGGGTATTCAAAATTAAAAGCCTAAGCCTGTCTACAGTGTCTCCTTTTTCTTTTCGGCAAAATCGTTTTTAAAAGACGGTGCCGACGAGGAAAAAAACGTCTAATATTTTCAGAGAGTAATTCTCTCAGACTTGATGCGCAGTCTCCCGAAACCTCCAAAAATGGGCACGGTGGGGTTTAAAGCTTGCGCGCTTGGGAACTGGAAATGCGGTGCTATTTGACTTAACGGGGAAAGCAACAAATAGCACTTCCACTTAAAAAAAAAAAAAAAAAAATCCTAATATCCAAGCACCCTTTTTTAAACAAAGAAAACCCAAAATTCCTTTTTCCACAAAACGGCTGGTTTTGCTTTTCAACATTTCCGCTCTCGCTACACAAAGCCATAAGCTCTCCAGCGTTTCAGAGAATCAGGTAGACAAGGGGGAGGAGGTGTTAAACTTAGAACTGCACACGCTGCGGCGGGGCGTTTTGGGAAAGGGTTAGGTCCCACACACTCAGGGCTCGAGGTAACAGCGAATTTAGTCGCCCTTCTGTCACTCCGCTAAGAGCGTTTCCAACAACAGCGTGGCCACTTACTCCACTCTTCACTTTGTCTCAAACGCCACACTCCAGGGAAGGGGCAATTACACGCAGCAGCAAATACAGGACTTGAGGACGCCGACTGCAATTCCGTATTTGCACACTTACCACCGCTAACCCCAAACTACGAACTAAAGAGCAACCGCCTCGTGATCCAATCGGAACAGAGAATCCTGTTTTTGGCAAAAGAGAGAGAGAGAGAGAGAGAGAGAGAGAGAAAACCCTCAACTTTGGGGCTCAAGTCTCCAGGAATGTTCCTCAAGCGCCTCCCTCTCCCTTTAACCATGTGGGCCACCGACCCCGGCGCGGCACAGGTGGGGGGGGGCGACCCCGCCCGCGCCGGGTTACCTGCGGGGTCAGCGCGCGCTCCCGCCGGGCGCAGGGCCGGGGGCGCGCCGAGGCCCGGCCCGACTCGCGGGCGCCGGGGGGGGGGGGGCACCGGGGGGCGCCGAGGGTCACCGGGGGCTCCGTCCCGCCGGCCGCCGCGCCCGCACCCGCGCGCCTCCCCGGGCCGAGCGGCGACTGTTGCCCAATAATCGCGACCTGCCCCGTCGCAACAATGCGGGGGGGACCCCGAGAGCAGAGCCCGGCTCCCCGGCTGCCCGGCTGCCCGGCTCCCCGGCGCGCGAGCCCTGCACTTTCTTGAGCGCGAGTCGGAGGGGGAAGCGCCGCGCGGGGGACTAGCGGCCCGGGGGGGGGGGATGGGGGCGAGCCCGGGCGCCCCGAGGGGCCGCCGCACGACAGGCCGGGCCCGGTCGCCGCCGGGGGAGAGGCCGGCGCCGCAAGGCCGGCGCCTCTGACGCTCAGACGCGATGAATCGGGCTTTTTTTTTTTTTTTTTAAATCCCCACCCCGCGCCCCAGTGCGTAGTCCAGGCCTGGCCGCACCGAGCCCGCGGCCCGCGCAGGCCGCAGCCGGCCGGGGTGACTCAGGCCCGGGCCCCGCTCGCTCCCCTCGCGCCCCGGCGTCCTCCGCCCACGAGTCCGCCGGCCCGGCCGCCATGCCGGCCCGCGGCGCCTCAGGCCTCGCCGGGCGCCTGTGCTCGGCCGCCGCGGCCCCGTCACTGCGACACCGCGGCTCCGGCCCGGGCCTGCGCCGCCGCCGCCGCCGCCGCCCGCCCCACCCGCCCCGGCCCCGGCCCCGGCCCCGGCCCCGGCCCCGGCCCCGGCCCCGCGCCGCCAGGCCGCCCGGCCGCCACTCACCCGCATCTCCCTGCGGCCTAGAGGGCTCGGCGACGCCTCCGCCTGGCCGCCGGGCCGGCCCCGGTCGCCTCCCCGTCCCGCCGACGTCTGGCCGCGTCCCTCAGCGCGGGGCCGCCCCGCCTGGAGCTGCGCGCGACACGGCGCCCGCCTCCCCCGCCTCCCCCTGCCCGCCGCCGCCGCCGCCGCCGCCGCCGCCCGCGCCGCGCAACCTCCGCCCTCTCGCCTCCCCTCCGCCGCTCCCCGCCCTCCCGGCCTCACCGGCTCCGGCTCCCGCGGGGGAGAGGCTGCGGGGGGAGGGCCGGAACGCGCCGCCATCGGCGTCCGGGGCGGGGGAGCCGGGAAACCGCCGCCGCCATCTCCTCACAAGCCCGCGGCGCGGGAGGGGCCCGGAAGCCTCCCCGCGGCGCGGCCCTGCCCTGCCCTGCCCTGCCCTGCCCTGCCCCCGGGGGCGCCCCCCCGCGCCCCCCGCGCCCCCGCGCCCCCGCGCCCCCGCGACCGGCCGGCTCCCTACCTGGACGCCCGCGGCCCCGATCCTCTCCGGGCGCCTCCCGAGACCCGGCTTCCCGCCACTTCGGACCTCACGAGGAGGGGTCACCTTTCTAGGTCACGGGGGGCGGGGAGGGCACCCGCGTCTGGAGGAGCGGCCCCGAAACACCCTCGAGGGGGGCCTTGCGCCTCCTGCCTCCGGGGGCGGGGGCTCCGAGCCCCGGGACACCTGCGGCCCTGCAGCCCGTACCTGAAAGCCTGGGCCCAGCGGGGCGCGCCCCGCTCCCGAGGGAGCCTCCCCCCGAGAGAAACGCGGCGAGGACGCTGCCCTGCGCTGAACGCTTCAGCCAACTCCGTTTGGGCCCGCGACGAGGAGACACCCATCAGGACGCGCGGGAGGCTCCCCAGGTGTGCGTGGTCGGCGGCGACCTCAGAGAAAACGTCTTCACGTGTCCCCTGGAGCCGCGAACGGCAGCCAGGTGACATCAACGGGCGCTCGGGGCCTCGGGGCCTCGGAACGACTCTAAAACACTAATTTCGGCAGCACAGCCAGCCGCCGGGCGCCTTCCGAGGGGGACAGAGGACGGGGCAAGCACGCTCGCCTGCGACGACCCCCGCCACGGACCAGGGAGCCGGCCCACCCCGCGAACACGCGAGGAAGGATTCCCAATTGGCCTATCTGGGCAAAAGATGTGGTGGATGTAACTTCCTGTTTTGCTTCAAACTAAAACAGAACAGGGATTCTGCTACGAGTACCTTGGGGTGCAAGCCCTAGGCCTACAGCACAAAGCTGCCCCCAGAGCCCACAGTTTATCCTCAGTAATAGGGGTTTTCCTTAGAAGAACCATCCCGCCGGTGCCATGTGGTTCCTTCTATCGAGATGTGGTCTCTGGGAACACCGAGGTGCCTTTGGAAGTACTGCACTTCCCCAAAGTGTGTAACCTCGGCCTGTGCAAGGGTGTCAAAATTCTTGGTTTATCTACTATCCTTATAAATAACCTAGTCAAAAGAACACTTACATCCATTTAGCCATGTTTCGTGGGCACATGGTAAGACTGGAAGTAAAAATGCAAGGCTTGTCCCCGTGGACAGTGCTTTCCACGACACATATATGGCTTCCCGTTTACAGCTTTCATTTCTTCCCTTTTCCCTTTTTACTGGAACCTGAGCTTTCCTCAGACAATAACCCATCTCATCCCCCATAACCTGTGTTCTTCAATATTCTCATTCCATACGGCCTCCTTGCCTGGCACCTCACACAACTAATGTACCAGCTGAGTGGGCCACCTCTCCCTTTACTGTGTATCCCATTCTCTGCTTTTCTTGGAGAGAAGTATTTCATCCACCCATACCACCCTCTCCGCTTCTCCCTGCCTTGGTCCAGGTTGTTGACTTCCTTCTGTCCTTTACTCTCTACCCATCCGCACTATCATTCTTAGCAGTTAGACTATTCCATTGGCTTTTATTGCCCCTTCACAACCAGGCTGCATCTACACCCCTCCTACTCTGGGCGTGTGACCTTGCCTTAGACCTAACAGATCAAGGCCATCTACTCTCTTTTCACTCCAAAAAATCCTTTCCCCATCTTCTCTACCCCCATCTTGGCAAAATTGATGTCCTCCTTTCAGATGACACGAAGTTTGGAGGGATGAATGACCTGGGTAGATGTCAGAATCAAAACTCAAAATAGTCTCAGACTAGAATATTAGGCCCAAACCAATGAAATAAAATATAACTTTTTACAATATAACCTTATGATATGATGAAGTTTTAGATTTAGGCAGACCCTGGTTTATATCCAGACTCAAACTATGTTTTCCTCTAGTTAAGTCAGCTGTTAGAATGGCGGTAAAAAGCCCTACCTCTTAAGGTTGTTGGAAAGAGTAATTCCTCTAAAATCCCAGCATAATTCCCAAACACTAAGTATTAGTTCCCTTTCTTTCCTTGTCTCCCATAAAGTATCTTCCATTTTCTAAATCCTGGGGGCCTGAAAACTCAAAATTCTGGCTCATTTACCTTGTACCCCAGAGCTGGTCACCACATCCTAGAGGAATCCTCTATTTTGGCTCAGTCTGTGAGGTCAGACATTATCATGATCATACCCATCTTCCAGTGAAGAATCCTAGGACTCAGAGAGATAGTAGGCAATTTGCTTCAAATCACTCAGCTTGGTCAGCAGCATAACCTGATCCAGTAATTCCCAGGTCTATACACATCCACTAGTTCACCAAGATATATTCCCACACCTATATTGTTCCTTTAACCTTCTAAATGATTTTCCTGGTTCTGATCTCTTGTCTGTCCTTCCAGCCTGTGCAGTGACTGACTACGGAGGATTCTCTCCTAGCTGATACCTTCATCACTATATCTTTGTCCTTTCAAACTTTTTAATGTCCCCCCCCCCTCCCCACACACACACGCCACTGTTCATAGGGATCAGTCCAAGCAAGCTCTGACCTGGCATTTAAGATTGGCCACAATCTTGTCCTAGCTTACTTTCCCTAATTTATTTCTAGCCACCTCCCAAAAGGAAGTCCCAACTTCACTCGGTCTTGTTGGGCCTACTGTTGGCTCACAAATACCAGTCTTAAATCACTATTTACAAGTGCTTGCTTCCTCCCTTAACCAGAAATAGTTCCCTCTTCCTTTCGTACATTTGTAAACCCTGCTCTCTTTTTGAGATCCAGCTCACACCCCTCCCTCCAGGAAGCCTACGCTGCACCTTCTACCCAGGCTTTTGTGATCTCTTCCTAATTGCTGACTTCTCACATGTGCCTTTAAACTAGATGGTCTGGGCCTTGGGTCGTGCAGTAATTCCTGGGGACTTCAATACTGATTTCAAGGCTCATTCCAAATCTACTGAGTCAAAATTGGGTGGGCAGGGACAGGGAGGGAATTTGAAACTGTCAGAGTTTATATCCTAGTTTTACTACCTCTGGGTAGCATTAAGTAAGTTACTTAACCTGTCTGTGCTTCAATTTCTTCATGCAGGAAAAGAGGGTGATAATTGTGCTTCATATGAGGTTGTTGTGAATTAAATATCTAATGAACATAATCGATAATAATGATGACGATGATGATGACGATGATGAAGAAGAAGGAATTACCCAGAGCCAGTCTAGTGACCTGAGTTTTGGGAACCACTGATTTAATAATGAACCTTCCTCTGCCAAAGTTTCGAATATTATGACCTTAAAACTTCTGGTATTAGCATTATGACATATTACAATAAGTCTTATTGGTTTTGAAACTGTATTTTAAGGAAGACGAGCCAAGCAAACAGTTTTCCATTAAATGTGTTTATTGAATCCAAATCATGAAATGCACCTTAGGTGTGATTAAAAAAAAAAAAAAAAGAAAAGAAAAAAAACTAGTTCCTCTTAGAAAAACAGCTACACTACTATAACTATACAGGGACTCCAACCAGCTAAGTATTCAAAGGAAGCAGGAAAGAGATGAAATAATATCATGATTTCTTCCACTTAGGACAATGAGTCGTAAATTGCTTTTGAAGAAGCAGATTTTTAAATCCTCTCCTTTAATTCATTAGAAAAAAAACTCAAAGTTCGTTTTGGTCCACCAGATTCCAAATCAACAATATTTTAATGGTACTAAAGGTAAAATGTATAAAAATTGGGAAGTGGAGATTTACTCACTGAAGTAGCAAACTAAATAAGTCTGAGTGGGGAACACCAGATGGGTAGTCCTATCTTCTCCACTCTTGACTTATAAATGGCCTGTGTCAACATACACAAAGGCCTTGTTTTTATTACCTGTAATTCACCAAAAAAAAATTTTTTTAATGATAGTCACAGAGAGAGAGAGAGGCGGAGACACAGGCAGAGGGAGAAGCAGGCTCCATGCACCGGGAGCCCGATGTGGGATTCGATCCCGGGTCTCCCAGGGATCCCTCACCAAAAATTTGTAGCGCCCTCTCTTAAAGACTTAAATAGCTCTGAGAGGGAACAGGGTTTGAGAGTCATTCACATGTCAGGATTAACTAGTTCCATCAGATTGCTTTTTTTCTAACAGAGGTCAGTAGCACCTGAAGAATGGAAACTTTTGGGCAAATCAGGCTTGGGAGAAACACAGAGCACCTGGGGTCCAGAGCTTTTGGGGAGAGGAGCTATAAGCAAAAGAACAAAATGAGGAAAGAAGATGGAAATATTTAAAAATATTATCTGTCCAATTTCAGATTTTACGTATTGAGAAGTCCTAGGCCTCTTGCTCTGGGGACCCGTAAGACACGAAATACTATTGTAAGATAGTCCTGAGTTATGAAAGTCTTTGAGGTCTGACTTGGGAGACTTGACCACCATTGTAACATTCTGTTAGATTGGATCCTGTTAAATTACAACTCCTTTTCAAATGATCCGACTTAATCTCTAAGAGACAATTATTCGGGAGTTCCAAAAACTGTCCTAGACTGCTACTTCCAGGAAGCTTTCTGTGACAACCCAGCCCCATTTCCTCTTGTGGATGAGGTACCTCTCTTTTGGGCCTCTTTTTTTTTTTTAATTTTTATTTATTTATGATAGTCACAGAGAGAGAGAGAGAGAGAGAGAGAGAGGCAGAGGGAGAAGCAGGCTCCATGCACCGGGAGCCCGACGTGGGATTCGATCCCGGGTCTCCAGGATCGTGCCCTGGGCCAAAGGCAGGCGCCAAACCGCTGCGCCACCCAGGGATCCCTTTTGGGCCTCTTTTACACCATAGGCGTGCTGTTATGAAAGAGTTGATCAGTATTGTATTATAATATTTCCCTGCTCCATCTCCCACTCCCTCACAGGCTGCAAGCTCCTTGATTTTAGAGACTGTGTCTTTTATTACCGTGTCTGTAATACTTATCACAGTGCCTGGCACACAATATACTGAAAGAACAGTTGGAATTTAACTCATGGATTATTTAGGATGGTTTGTAATCTGAAACCCAATCGTGTCACTTTCCTACTCAAAGAACTAATTCTCTGTTTCCTACCAAAAGAATGCCAAACACCTCATTCCTAATATTAAAACACCCTCTACACCTTGGTTTCCATGGATCTACCCATACTTGTCCGTTCTGGTTTCTTCTACCTATCAAGCTAAATCCAAACTGGGCTCCCATGAACACCCAAGTAAGCTCCATGCATTTCTTCATGTAACTACACCTTCCCAGTCAATTGCTTTTCCCCAGTCCCTGCTAACCCAAATACAATCCATCCCGCTGGGCCTACCTTAAATACAATCTCCTTAGTGAAACTATTCCTGCTCCTCTGTCTGATGTGAATTCCACCCTTCCCTCACACTGGGTCAGCTTCTTGAGGACATTCTTAAACAAGTCGCTTATAGGACTGTATCAGTCAAGATCCTTCAGAGAAACAGAACCAGCAGCATGTATATACAGAGTTCTATGTATATACCAATGGGACATATATACATATATATATACGAGAAAGAGAGAGAAATTATAGAGTTGGCTCGTGATTATGGAGACTGGCAAGTCCAAAATCTGCAGAGTGGGCCAGCATGATGGAGACGGAGGGAAGAACAGATGCTGCAGTCTGGGTCTGAATGCCTCTGCTGGCTCAACCGCCTCTTGCTCAAGGAAGGTCAGTCTTGGTTCTAGGCAGGCCTTCAACTGATTGGATGAGACCCACCCATACTGCAGAGGGCAATCTGCTTTACTCAAAGTCCATTGATTGAATTGCTTCTTTCATCCAAAAAACACTCTCACAGAAACATCCAGAATAATGTTTGACTAAATATCACAGCACCATGGCCCAGCCAAGTTGACACATGAATGTAATGTTTGTAAGCACTGAGCAAAATATCCTGGACATAGCAAAGAACATTTCATTTCTTTAGAAAGTAGCTTATACTCATTGCCTCTGGTTTCACACCTCCTGGGCACTCTTTGAGCCACTTCTATCCACCTTATTTAGTCCAACAGTTTCTCCTCTGCACTTGGTATCCTTCCAGCCTGTTGTCCCATCCTGAAACTTGTCATTCTTTGGCTCCCAACCCCCAACGCTCTCATAGCTCTTCCAACCTATCTGATAACTCTTTCTTCATATGGCTCTCTTCTACCCACCACTTAAACATGAAGATTTTATTCTTGGGGATCTTTTCTTGCTACATTCTCTTTTTGTGAGATTTTGTCATTCCCATGGCTTCAATTGTCAACTATAACAAATTACCATCTCTAACTCAATCTGGGGATACATCTAGGGTTATGATACCTGACGTTTATACAGTTTGGGGGAAGGCAATTCTCTCTCTCTATCTCTCTTTTTATTATTTTTAAAATTTTTTTCTCTCTCTTTTTAAAAGAGTGTATTTATTTATTTGAGAGAGAGAGAGAGAGAGCATACAGAGGGAGAGGGAGAAGCAGGCTCCCTGCTGAGCAGGGGAGCCTGACATGGGGCTGGATCCCAGGATCCCAGGATCATGACCTGAGCCAAAGGCACATGCTTAACCAATTGAGCCATCCAGACACCCTGGAAGGATGTTCTTAACAAAATCTCTATGCTAAGATAGCTAGCAAAAATTTAACTCTATATGGAAGCTATACAGTTGTACCCCATTAATCCCAAACAGTAGGTGTTCCTTACTCAGCTTCCCCTAAACAGATTCCCCCAAATGTCTGAAGCACTCCAATGCCCTTGGATCTGAAGGTAAGGTGAGAGGAAGTTGGGGTGTGATAAGGTAACAGTCACAGTTTTCATTAATGTCAGCGACTTCTGAAGTATTTGCAAACACATACAACTACATGAGTATAGATAGAGTCGGGGTGGGGTGGGAGTGCCCGCCAGCAGCTTGGAAGGACTCGTGCATGGGATGGGAGGAGCCCTGAATCTAAAACTTCACGACCTTTGAGCTATTCATCTCTGTGTTCAGCCTCAACCTCTCCCACGTTCCAGGTCACTTATTCCACCTGTTTGCAGATGCCTGTACTTGAATGTCCCTCCTCTGTGAGATCATTTGGCCTCAAACAAAGCCCACTATTCTTTCTTCTCCCCCTGACCCATCCTGTATCTCCTTTGTTTTTTGTCTCTGGGATTGGCAGCACCACCTACCCAGCCATTCAAGGGAGATGACTCAGTTTTTTGTTTTTGTTTTTGTTTTTGTTTTTTTACCTCTGCCCTCTTTTTTCACCTCCACATCCACTTGTTCATTAAATCCTATCAACTTGAGACCTGGGTTAGCTTGCATTTGGACCAATACAGTGGCCTCCTTGCTGGCCTCCCTGCCTCCTTCTAATTCATTCTCCACATAGCCATGGAATTATCTTTCTTTTTTTTTTGTTGTTGTTGTTGTTTTTAAGATTTATTTGAAAGAGAGAGAGGGGGGCCAGGGGAGGGTGAGAGGGAGAGAGAGTCCCAAGCAGACTCTGAGTTGAGTACCAAATGTGACACAGAGTTCCATCTCATGACCCTGACGTCATGACCTGAGCTGAAACCGAGAGCCAGCGCTTAACCAACTATGGCACCCAGGTGCCCCTGGAATTATCTTTCTAAAATAGGTAATGACTCCCCCAAGAAGCAAGACAGCTAGGCACCCTAGATTTAAATCTCGGCCCCACCACTTATTCGCTGTTTGACTTCTCAAAAATAATTTCATCAGTCTGCAACTCAATTTCTTCCTACTTGTAAAATGGGAGCAGTTCACACTTCACAGGGATGGTTTTATGCACTAAGTCACAGTGCGCCATGGTGTTGGGTATCTGACACCTAGTAAGCATTTGCTATATTACAGTCATTATTGTGTAGTGCTCCCGTGGAAAATGTTCAATGATTTTACATTCTGTAAGAAGACACTCGATAATAATCTTCACAGTGTGACCTCCAGTCTCCCTTCCTCGCTTCCACCCCAGTCATGTCCCTTCCCAGACCTTGTGCTACCACCACACTCCACCACCAAGCAGATCTCCCCAGGAAGTTTAGGGATATTTCAGTGTTCTTCATTGGGAATGTCCTTCTTTCCTTTCCTTTTTCTTTTTTAATAAAGATTTTATTTATTCATGAGAGACACTCAGAGGCAGAGACATAGGCAGAGGGAGAAGCAGGCTCCCTGCGGGGAGCCCGATGTGGGACTCGATCCCAGGACCCTGGGATCACAACCTGAGCCAAAGGCAAGATGCTCAACCACTGAGCCACCCAGGTGCCCCTCTCCTTTCTTTTTTTTTCCTGAAGAAATCTAATCCATTCACCAGGTCCCTGATTTCCTGCCACATTCTCTATGAAGTTTCCTCAGCCTCTTCTCTACCCTGTGTCCTGATGTTTTTGCATAAACATTGGCCAAAAGTCCTCTGACAAAGTCTTTCTCATTCTGAACTGCCTTTTTTTGATTGCCAACCATGGGGTTTAAGTCTTTGAGCCATTATTCCTGTATTCTCCTATGTAATGTCAGATGTATAAAATTTATCTTGGATTATTCCAAGTTTTTATTGGCATAAATTAGAGAGAACATTCTAGTCATGAATGATGAAGTGTGTTTTCCAGGTCACACTACGTTTGTGCCAGGAAAAACTTTATAGCCCATCATCATCATTTGTTTATATGATATATTTTAAAGAGCAGCTGTAGTATTTAGATAACATGTACAGAGAATATAAGAAATTCCAGTGACCCCAGGGCTTGGTTTTCTTGATCTGTGAGTGGCTTTTTGACTCAATATTCACTTTGGGGAGAAAGAAAAAAGGATGCTAAAGAGGCTGCAGGCTAGAGTCCTCAAAAAACAGATAACAACCAAAAGATATATTATTGTGCTATTTCCTGGGGGAAATTACCCCCTGCCCACTAATTTTTTTTTTTTTTCCTCCTGGGGAATGGCAAGTGAAAGAGACCTCTTTTGAATGTGCATGATCTCTCTGACCATTTTTTTAAGACCGTGTGTTTAATTTTGACTTGGAATCTGGATAAAGAGTTCCTGGCTAGTTCTGCTGGCAGAGTAAGCTCAGAAACCAAACTCTCATTGTACAGGGAGTGCTCCAGTTTAGTTCTGCTGGTACTGTCCCAGAAACTTCAGTCGATCTCATCAGCCACTGTCCCTGTCTCAGCAGCGACAAGGCCATTGGCAGGCTTTTGGCTTTTCTGTTGACACCATCAGGGTTCAGGTGTGCTTCTGTGAGCTAAAGTGGTTAGTCAAGGGGAAATTCCATGATGGAACAAGAGTTAGAAACATGCCCCTGGAATATCTTGGTAGGAGAGCAAGGAACACAGGGAGGTGGGAAGAAGCCAGCCCAAAATAGACATTCAAGTTTTCCTCCCATTCGGGAAGCTCGTCCATCTCTCCCAGTCTTTTGTCAGTAATACTTTCCAGGCACCAGGGTGGCTCAGTGATTGAGCATCTGCCTTCAGCTCAGGGTGTGATCCCAGGGTCCTGGGATCAAGTCTCGCATGGCGCCTGCGTCTCCCTCTGTCTGTATCTCTACCTCTCTCTCTGTCTCTCATGAATAAATAAATAAACCAAATCTTAGAAGAAAAATATTTTCTCTCATTTGTCCTTCCTCCCAACAGCTCTAACCTTTTACTAGAAGATTAGAACTCAGTAAATATCCAGCAATCTGTCCTCCTGCTTGTTAAAAGACCGCTGACTTGCATGCCTTTAAATTAGGAAATGTTACTCAGACTGTGCAGATAGACTTACATTCCCCCAGTTACCAGCAAGATCACCTGGAAGAAATTGGCAATGGAAAATATATATATATACTTCGAATCACAGACACTTAAGTTTTCCTGATAGAATTAGGTCAGTACATGTAAAGAGTGGGTGTAAAGCTCTGATGGTCAAAATAAACTGCATTTCCTTAAATCCCATGGTATCCACAGTTTTGAAAAATAGAGTAGAGCATTTACTGTGATGTGTTTCTTGAGTAAGCACTTCCTAAACCACTTGCTAACTGACCTACTTTCTCCCCCTGCAGCTAAAATACTATGCTGGCTGGAGTTTAGACCTGGGAAGTAGGGGTGGCTCTTCCCTGCACAGAGTGGAATCAGAGTGGGATCAGAGTGGACTCAATTCCCACAGTAACACTGCGACAGGTGCGCTTTTCCACCTTAGCCTGAGCAAGGCCATGGGAAGAAACAAGGAAGAGATGCCCATAGGTAGGAGACAGACTTGGGTGTCTCAGCCTGTGCCTAAGACAGGAGACCAAAGAGGAAAAGAGCACAGAAGGCCCCCCACCAGCTCCTCCCTCGTGTCCCCCTTCCAGCAATGCCACCAGGAGCAGATGGGCATCTTGCATCACAGCCCCTGGCCCAATAATCCGCTTCTTCCCAAAGCCCCCTGTTCCCTCCTGCCAGGGTTCTCTGCACCTCTCACCGTATTTAACATTTTCTAGCCTTACTCTGTTTGGGAACCAGGCTAGATCCGCACTGTACTGGGTTGCACAATTTGTGCTCCACCCACCTTTCCAGGCTCACTTCCCACCCGGCTCCTCCCAGTCCACCATAAGCTCCACGGGGGCTACGCACTGGGTAAACATTCCTGCACTTTTCTTCCTTCTGGCCTTTGCTCATTCTGCCTTGGATGCTCTTCATAGTTCTAGGTCCATCTGTTGCAATCCTACTTGTCTCTCAAATCCCAGTTTACTTATCACCTCCTCAGACTTCTCAGATCCCCTTGGCTGAAATTAGTCTCCTTCTCCTTTGTGTTTCTAGCACTTTGCTTGTGCCTCGGCGATAGACATGGATTCTTGTAGTTAGTATATTTGCTGGACTCGGCTCCAGGTTTCCTGTCTTTCATCCTCTTAATCTGGCCTTCCAAGTTTTTAATTTTGATGATGTCCACTTCATCAGACTTGTCCTCTTATGCACCATGCTTTGGGTGTCAAATCTAATAAGACCCATGCACCCAGCCCTGGATCCCGAAGATTTTCTCCTACAGTTTCTTCTGAACATCTTGTGGTTTTATGTTTTACCTTCAAATGTGGGATTCATTTTGAGTTAATTTTTATATGAGGTCTGAGGGTTAGGTTTATTTTTCGGCCTATGCACAGCCAGTTACTCCAGGATCATTTGTTGTAAATCTGTCTTCCCTCCACCAAACTGTTTTGGTAACTTTGTCAAAGATTAGTCAAACTGTGTGTGCTTATATTTCTGGGTTCTCTATTCTGTTTTATTGATCTATATGTCTAGATTCCAGGTGCCTGGAGGGCCCAATATAGGTCTTTTTTTTAATGCTGGCTCTGGGGAATTGTCTCCAAATAGTAGCAGCTAACTTAGTGCCTGGCACAGAGTATATGCTCAATACGTTTTTTAAAAAAAATATTTTATCTATTTATTCACGAGAGACACAATGAGAGGCAGAGAGAGAGAGAGAGAGAGAGAGGCAGAGACACAGGCAGAGGGAGAAGCAGCCTCCATGCAGGGAGCTGGATGTGGGACTCGATCCTGGGACTCCAGGATCATGCCCCGGGGCTGAAGGCAGGTGCTAAGCCGCTGAGTCCCCCGGGCTGCCCTCAATATGTTTTCGTTGAAAGAGTCAATGATAAGTGCTTTATAAATGGGAGTTAGAGTCTTGCTGAATTAATTCTTAAAATTTTGAGAATCAAAAGAAGTCAGACTTCTGTGCTCCTTCAGAACCTTGCGATGACCCGGTGATAACTTTTTTGAAGGCCTCTTCGCACAGAAATTAGAGTCTCCATACATCCTACACACTCGAGAGGCCTGTTGCCCACACTAGCGCCTGGACTCTCTCTGCATGCTCTCCATCCCCTGCCCCTTTACGTGCTGCCTGCACAGAGCTGCCTCTGACACACTCAGCAGTGGCCTCCTCTGCAAGCCCCACCCCCAACACACACACATAACTTGCACCCTGAAGGCTTTCTGCCCCTCTGCACAGGCTCTCACACTCACTCCATGTCCACGCCACCAGCTGCTGGTCACCTGCTCCCTGCTCTCCTAAGTGCATTCTGGAGGATGGCCAATTGCCTGCCCAGCAACCAGACCAGCTCCAGCCTGGCCAAACTGGTAAACCTCTCTCTCTATCCAGCGGGCTGAACCACACCTTCTCCAGTAAGATCCGAACACCTTCTAAGTTTGTCCTTCCTTGGGTTTGTCTCCCGTCTGCTGGGGCACCAGCAAGAGTTTCCTTCTGTCTTATGTAGCCTCCCTTTCATCATAATTAATAATCCTTTATGTTCAGCTTCCCTGGTTAACCCTGTGGCTTCTATCTCCTGAGTAGACCCAGACTGCATACGTGGGCAGCCACCAGCCTCATCCATCAGAGCCCCTTTTCCATCTATGCAGCAGTGCTCCAAGGCACAACTCTGGGAGCTGTCACTTACATGTTGGTATGAATTCAGTCAGCCTGTTATGGTGGAAAGCTCCAGGACTTTGGCAATAAAAAGCCCAGAGTTTAAGTTTGGCCACTATAACATCACTCAAACTCACGAGTGATGTTCAACATGACACAGGCCATCTTGGCCAAGACACCTTATCCACTGCACCTTACCAGGAGAGACTGTGATGATCACGCTTCACAGCTTTGCTCTGCTGATGAGATGAGGATCACAGGGTTCATTCCTCGTGATGTTCCAAACAACTAGTCATCATTTTCATTTAACCTTAAGACAAACCGTGGAGCAAAAGACTCTGACTCCTGCTGAGTAAATTTCAAACACAGGAACAGTGGGGGAGTTCTTCTGAAATCATAGCACAGAAGCAGTCACTCTGGTGTAACATTCATCTAAAATGCTGCCTCTCCGCCAATACACCCTCAGTAACGGGTGAGATGACAACTCTTGACTTCATTTTAAAGACAAGGAAAAGGAAGTAAATATAATGTTCACATTATTTAATTAGGATCTCTTGCTGTTTAGAAGGTGAAGTAGTTAAGGATGCATGCATGTGAAAGAAGAATAGGGACAAATGAAATGTGTTTTTGGCCCAAACATCTGAGTATGGGGTAATTACTGTAAGAAAAGCATGATGTCAAATCAGATCTCGACAAGTCATTTTTAGAAACTGGTGATTGAAGTAAGTATCAAAAAGGAATGCAAAAAACAAGTGTTACAGAAAGGATTTCTCAAGAATTTCTGAGTTTCTGAGGCAACTTTACTTTGGGTTGAAAGTTCTTAATGCTTATATTTTACAAACTCACTTAATGGGCAGGGAGTTCAATATGCCAGTAAATAATGTACAGAGAAAACTCCAAATTGCAACCATACTACTATATTCAGTATGTTCAGAACACTTTTTATAAATCATTATATAAAGTATATTATGATTATTTTCAGTATGATTATCTGAAACTATCACTGTTGAGAAATGAATTTTTTGTTAATTTTTTCATTCTGACTAGTATTCTCAAAGAAAATGGTAGGACTCCAAAGAGCTTGTTTGTCTAATGTTAAAGTCAGCAGTGATATGAGTTCTACCAAAATCAGCTGTCATCCTTTAATGCACATTATCCTTATGGGGGACTTTGCATAATATTTGATCTGCTTGCACATCGCTCCTCTCCACCCAAAGAGAGGTCAACCTCTGAAATGTCACAGTCCTTGGCGTTAATGTTCCTTATGGTGACTTTAACACAGGCCCACAAAGTGCTTTATACTCCTCTGTTTAAGAGGTGGAGCCAAATTCCTGTCTCTTTGAGTGTGTGCCTAACATAGTGAGTCACTTCTATTAAACTGAATAAAGTGGAAGCAACAGTGTGAGTTTCAGGAGATTGGGTCACCAAAGGCACTGCACTGCGGCTTCTTCCTGGATCCCTTGGATTGCTTGCTCTGGGGGAAGTTGGCTGCCATGTTGTGAGGAGATCTCCACGTGGTGAGAAGCTGAGGCCTCCTGCCAGTAGCCACGTGAGGGCGCCCTGTCAAAGGGATCCCCCAGCCCCAGCCAAGAGATCTGCTCTCTACCCTCTTGAAGCTTACAAGGGAGGGGTAACTGAGTAACTGAGTAACCACTTAAGGATATTTGTAAGCTTCATCTGGGATGATGGCCAGGGAGGAGAAGGACATGGTGCTATGAGGGATTGTCATTGGGTGGGTGGGTGTGGATCCCCTCTTCAGGGAAGTCAGGGTGGCTTCCCGAGGAATCTGTGTCAGAGCAGAGATGGTTAGGATGTAAGGGAGTTAGCTGAGAGAGGCAGGGAGGAAGGCTGTTTGCAGGGGAAACAGAATGTTTGGGGGCTCCATGGTGGGAGTGGGGTATTGTGGAGGCACACAGAGAAGACCAGTGTGGCTAGAGCAGCAAGGGAAGGAGATAAAGCTGGAGAGGTGGAGAGATGCCAGACCACAGAAGGCCTTGGAAGCAGGCCCGATGGTCAGCCAATCGGCACCAATATGGCCATGCTGTCATTAAGATGGTGACATACTTCCGCACAGTTGATAAATAGCTGCTACCTCAAGCTACCCTAGTGTTCCCCCAGCCCCTCCACCAGTCCAGCGGCCCCGCCCATCTTTTGGACTTTCCCACAATCCAGTAATTAAAAGAGTCATACCTGGCATAATGGGGCAGGGAGTACAGATATTTAAAATGCTGCTCCAAGATGCTGGCATCTGTTCTGATGATCAGTACCTGTTTATTATTGCTTATTCAATGTTTTGACTATTTTTCAAAAGATTTTTTAAAAAATTTATTTGAGAGGTGGGGAGGGAGAGAGAAAGAGGGAGAGTCCCAAGCAGACTCCGAGGTGAGCGTGGAGCCTGACGTGGACCTCCAATATCACCACCCGAGATCACAACCTGAGCTGAAATCAAGAGTCAGAGGCCCAACCAAAGGAGCCACCCACGCACTCCTGTTTTGACTATTTTTAATATGCTCCTGCTTATAGGCCATGTAAGGAGTTTAGTGTTTAATCCAAGAACGACGAGCTACCTTTGAAGAAGAGGACACGATCAAAGATAAGCCTTCTTTTGCTTATCATTGTATCCCCAGTGCCAAGCCAGTGACTGGCACATACTTGGTGGCCAATACATATTTGTTGAAGAAATGAATGAAAAATCAAACTCAGTGCCTTTCCTTTTCAAGCCCATTCTTTCTGAATCTCCCTTTTCGGTGAACGGCATCATCCCTTAGCTACCATAGCAAGAGAGTTAGAACTCAATCCTAGATTCTCCTTTATTCCACCATGAAGACAGACACCAGATCCTATTGGTTTCATCTCCTTTGGCGTTTACCACCTCTGATGCTCAGGTTGCATCATTTCCTGTTTGGACGAGAGCAGACTTCTCCACACTCAATTCATTGTCTTCACTTCTCCAACTGCTTTCTTTCTTCTTCTTACTGTCTAAATTCAAACTCCCTCATGATCTGGTTCCTGCTCAACCGCAAGGCCAGTCATCTGTGGCCATTCATTGCACATCTCCTGGACTCCCATGTTCCTTGAGTGAAAATGAGCAACCCTGGATCCAGGACCGGGTGTCGTCTGCCTCTATTCTTAGAACTCAGCATCATATCTGGCGCAGAGAGGGCAAACACACACATGTTTGTGGTACTGAATGGAAATGAATAAGACTTATTTTTGTCCCGGTGCTCTATCTGTCACAACAGTGTGTCACAGTGAAGAATGTTCATAAGGATCACCACGAGTCATTAAGAATTGGATGAAATTCTATTTATAAACATAATGTACTATATCTTGCAAAGTATTGAAATGAGAGTGGTTATGATTTTAAAGTTTTGATTCTTAAAGGCATAATTGTTTAACTATTTTTGGAAAGTAAATGGTGTAAAATTGCATTCTGTTAAGTCCTTTGGATATTGGGAGAATTTGACTATGGTTAAAAATAATGTGTTTCCTTGGGGTGTGTGTGTGTGTGTGTGTGTGTGTGTGTGGTTTTAGCAACATTTGTGAGTTTCACATATTCTCTCTCAAATTCCACATTTACACCATTTTTCTGTTTCTTCAAATTATATCAGAAACTTGCAAACTTCTAATTACTTGTTTTTATTTGCTGCTCTGAGAGATTGTGTTTGGAATTAAAATTAAATAATTAAATTTAGGTATAATTGAAAGTGTGGCTAGAGCAGGCCATAGGCAAAAGCTTATGTGAATTCAACATGAAATGGGAAGAAATGATGCCAGCAGGTACCATAACAGATGCAGCCTTCAAAAGGGACCACATTTCCATCTGTTGAAGGCAGCTGGCTCAACAAGACTGAGAAATAAAAATCAAAAGAAGAGGACTTCAGATATATGGTGTAAATCTCCTTGAAACTAGGAAACTTCAACCAGAAGTTGAACAGCATAATTTTAAGAAGCAGTTTTAGTGAGGGGTGGGGCAGTGTCTGGGGAACAGCTGTAGTCGGAAGGCTGAATAAGACACTATAATTATAGCATTTGAAACTCTACAACTTTTCTAATATGTAGTGTGAACAATTAAGATGATTAGGTGATAATTGTCTCAATTTTCTTACCAGAAAGGTGACTTTGCCTCCAAAGGTAAGTAAAATGGTTGTCAACCAGGTTAGTGCTGATGCCTACGTTCAACTCAGAAATTTCCTCTGGCATTAATGTACCACCTTAGGCTCTGTCCTTAGAATTGGGTAATTTCTCTTCCAGTGATCAACATAAGGCATTGGCTCATCAAGGCCATCTAATTTGAAGTTACCTCTGCGAAATTCTGTGAATTTCTCAAGTTTGGTCAGCCTTCACACTGTGGACAGTGAGCTTATGGGACTGGCTGAGAGACGATTGTCACTATGAATTTTATTTACAGAGCATCTCATATTTTGGACCTGGTTAATTTGAACAGGGCCTCACTTGCATTTTGCCATGATACCATCTTTGAGAAAACCAAGTCAGAATTTTTTTTTTTATTTTTAAGATTTTACTTGCTTATTCATGAGAGACACAGAGAGGCAGAGACACGGGCAGAGGGAGAAGCAGGCTCCCTCCAGGGAGACTGATAGGGGATCACAACCTGAACCAAAGGCAGATGCTCAACCGCTGAGCCACCCAGGTGCCCCTTGATAAAATTTCAAAGAGCATAAATAATTTCCAGGCACCCTGAAGGGCTTGGAAGCACTATTTACATACCACTTACTATCCTGGTTACCAAATCGCCATCATCTTTTCATGAAACAAGTTCTTTTAGGAGCTGGTGATTTGTCACTCTACATCAGTTTTTGTATCAATACACTTTTATTAAACACATTCTATGTGCTTAATGTTATGCTTAGCACTGTTGGGGAGAAAAAATAAACATGAAGGAGGCAATAATGAGTCTGGCAGGATAAAGCTCTCTCCCACGAATATTTTTTTACCAAAATGAGAGAATATATAATCATAGCGTACGTAAACTGTGTCACAATGATGGATAGCAGAAGTTCAAGAGGTAGACATCCCCGTGCTCTAGGGTAGCGGGGACTGGCTTTATGGAAGGTCCTCACCATGCAGAGGGAAATGCAACCTCAGTGCTTTCCAACAAAATTATAATCCAGACTTCTATCAGTTTACAAAGGATTTGCTTACATTTCATTGTAATGATGAATATCAGCTTTATGGGGGACATAAGTGGGAACGTGCAATACTGAGAAGATCTTTCTTCGGCCTCCAACCCCACAACTCTTCGGGGTTTTTCAGGATGTCCTCTTCCAAACCACCAACCAATCATTAGCACAGAGGCTGTAGAACCTCTCAGGAGCCATTTCCTCCTGATACTGTGAGTGAGAACAAACACACACAAGATTTTTGGGTCTCCTAATTCTCCAAGATTTTCTCTCAAAATATGTTTGGGCCAGAATAAAACTTTTCTTTTACATATCTTCAGCTATACTAGAACCATTTTCAATTTTCACTGAAATCTTATCTCTCACTTATAAGAGACATCAATTGTTTCTGCTTGCTCAGCAGCCATTCTCCCTAATTCTGAGCACGAGAACTCCTTTTGGAGCATTTGCCATTGGGGTACCACAGCTGGCTCATCTCGGCTCATGAGAGCCAAATATTAAAATATCAGAAATCTGGCCAGCCTGTTGACATACACAGCCATTATTTAATGTCAAACCCTACAAACTCACGATTAGATAAATTATACTTAACATCAAGGCAGTACATGTTCAAAACTCATCATTTACTAATTATTTCACTATGTTGTATTATTATCATTGATCTTGAGGTTATTTATGTTTATTTTGTCTGTATGGTAGAAATATTATATAACGGGTACTTCTGCACATCTCTTCCCAACTTGGTGCTCAGGGACCACCTTGGGAACTTGAGATCTACAGTGGAAATTGGTAGACTCTACAGATGAGGACTCTACTCCCCACCCCCAGAACTGGTTGTTAAACACTTACTGGACACCACTGGGTGTCCCCACCGTACCCATCTCAGTTCTTGTGGCTCAAGTAGTGTGGCCACACACTCCAGCCCCAGGAACGGGAGCAGACCCCAAACAGTGATCAGGAACTACTCCTTTGGAGTCACTAAGTTAGTAGGATTTAAGTTAGGAGCTGCTGACAGCCTGTTTGTCATCGTGGAAATACAGCCTGAGAAGGGAGCCAACGCAGAAGAAGGCAAAGGGGAAAGATGGAAACTGATTCTTAATGATGTCATTTGACATCAGAATCTAACCTTGTCTGAAGCTCTGGTAGCCTAGACCTCTCAGTTACCAGAGTTCATCATTTCCCCCCTAATTTGGGCCTGGGTCAGTTTGAGCTGACTTTCTATCACTTTAAGGAGCAAATTTCCACCATAAAAATGCCTTTTTTTTTTTTAGAATTTATTTATTTATTTATTCATTCATTCATTCATTCACTCATTCATTCATTCATGAGAGACACAGAGAGAGAGAGAGGTAGAGACACAGGCCGAGGGAAAAGCAGGCTCCATGCAGGGAGCCTGATGTGGGACTCAATCCCGCGACTCCAGGATAACGCTCTGGGCCGAAGGCAGGTGCCAAACTGCTGAGCCACCCAGGGATCCTCAAAATGACTTTTAAAAATTACTTTAGTGTTGGGGCGCCTGGGTGGCTGAGTCTGTTAAGCATCTGCCTACAGCTCAGGTCATGATCCCGGGGTCCTGGGGTTGAGCCCCCACATCAGGCTCCCTGCTCAGCGGAGAGTCTGCTTCTCCCTCTCCCTCTGCCCCTCCCCTGCTCTTACTCTCTCTCATGCTCTCTCTCTCTCAAATAAACAAATGAACAAATAAATAAATACAATCTTTAAAAAAATTCACTTTAGGGTTGTTACAATAAGAGAGTAACAAAGTCCTGTGTGCCTGGAGTGGCTGTAGGCTCACTCTCAAGAGATTGTTGTGGCAAGGCACATGATTCAAATTCCTGTGCAGCAAAGTCACCAAACATATAGACTAACAAGCCCTTGTATGGCTGAATCTTTGCAAGTTAAATTTGTGGATCTCAAAGTCCACCTTGTTGGTGACCAACCACATGTTGACTGTGATATCCTAACGCTGTCTGCACACTGTAGAAGGAAGAGGTCTGTATTCTCCAGGAAACATTCTCTGTGGTGTGAAAACCCATTATACAAACCGAGTCAAGTTCAGTGTCACATTTCCTCAAAAAGTTTTAAGACTTGAGACTGAAAGAATATGCCCAGTTTGTGGAAAGAGCCCTGGACTGGGAATCAAGAGATTTGTTTTTGCAATTCAGATTTCCCCACGGTTTTGGACAAAACACTTCCATTTCTCTGGGCCTCAGTTTCCTTTTCCAGACTGAGGAGCTGGGGCTAACTGATTTCAGTACTATCTCCCACTCCCCCAAATTCTATGATTGTATTTTAAACATTTATATTATTGAGTGTTGGTTTTCTGATTCTCAAATATTTTCTCACCAAAGAAAACAAAATACTTGGATAAATTGCCACAGTCTAGAAAGGCTTATATTTTCATTAAAAAAAAAAGATTTTATTTATTTATTCATGAGAGACACTGAGAGAGGCAGAGACACAGGCAGAGGGAGAAGCAGGCTCCATGCAGGGAGTCCAACATGGGACTCGATCCCGGGACCCCAGGATCATGACCTGAGCCAAAGGCAGACGCTTAACCCCTGAGCCACAGGTGCCCCTATTTTCATTTTTTAAATCCAAGAGAAAGTAGTAGGAGGGGAAAACAGTAAGAAACAACAAGAGCCTTCACTGTGAAAGAAGATGGAAGAGAATGAGAACCTGAGAGATGTTTGCCATGCGGGAAGGAAGGTTTTGCAGAGTTCATGCTTCAGCTTCCAGATTTTCTCTCAGCAGCCTGCGAGCCCAGGTGCTAATTAAATTAATAAAAAGGCATTTTGTGAAAACATGTGCCCCACACCTGCTGTGTCACCAGGCACAGCTTTCTTGCTTGTTGTGATGGAAGGGTTTTACCACTTAACAATGAAGGCAAAGATAAAATACCAGGGAGAGGGAAAAGTCGAATCATAGCCAATATGTCCCTGGTTTCCGCCAACAAATGCCTATTAATTTGTGATGACACATTAGGAAAGCACTCATTTTGAATTTGACATTCTCAATTATTTAGGGAGTGACAACTTTGTTTAATAGTTATTATAATTACTAGAAATAACATCCTGTCCTCACCCAATTAAGGATGAGGGTGATACACTGAGAAATTATAGCTTATGAAAATAAAGCTCTAGATACAAACAAGGATCACATCCATTTCTCGGCAATGATGCTGTTACTGAATGGTCTGGAGGTCATTCATTTGAAATCATTTTAAGAAGTTCTAGTAACATCTTGTCTTTGACTTGAACGCAGATACGTGTGTTTTTGTTTGAGGAAGATAAAGTTTAACCTTTTTGGCTGTAGCTACATCTTATTCTAAAAATGGGCCTAACCCAATAATATTAGGATTAGACTTAATTGTGAGAGACAAAAGAATTCCAAAATAAGAATTTATTTCCCGCTCATCTAGAAATCAGGGTGGAATATCCAAGTCCAGAATGGTGTGCCGTGGTGTCAGGACTAGGCCCTCCCTAATTCCCTGCTCTGCTGTGTGTGGCCTCGGTGCTCAGGCTAATCTCATGGTCCAAGATAACATTGTACCCAACTTCCTGTTATATCTTACTGGCAACTCTTAGCCACATGACATAATTGCCAGCAGGTGGGGAAATGAGGTCTCTATTCTGGGCAGCCATGCACATAGCTTAGAATTGCGTGTTCTATTAATACAGAGCAAGGGTTGGCAAACTGTTTCTGTAAAGGGCCAGATAGTAAATATTTCAGGCTTTCAGAGCCCATGGCCTCTGTCTTAACTAGTGAACTCTGCTGTTGCATGTGAAAGCAGCCATAGATTATACCCATTTGTGGCTGTGTTCTCATGACATGTTATTTCCAAGAACAGGTGGTTGGCTCGATTTGGCCCGCAGGCTGACCCTTCCTAAAGAAGATGGGTAAAACAGATACTGGGAACACCTAGTACTTTTCCTATACCAGGTAACAGATAGTAGCAATATTAACTTCATAAGTGCCTTCCCCACTCCTTCCTTTTTTTAGTATAGGTAGTGCCAAGCAAAATTGCCCAATATTTATTAAAATCAACAAAATGACATAGTGGAGGGCAAATTTGTTTAAGACTCTCTTTGAAAGGCTAGATAGTGAATTTCAGTCACGCTTTTGTTTGTCATGCTGACCGGTCTCTTACTAGGCAAACCTTCCTGCCTTGTTTGTCATGTTGATGGGAGGATGGTTGTTTCCTCAACCCTGGAGCCTGGGAGATGCAAGATTCCATGAAGTGAGCAAGGGCTCTGAAGAGAATACAGAGGAGACACTGAGGGAATTTTTTAAGAATGGGGTTGTGGCTTTCCCCTTCTCCTTGGTGAAGTGGGACAAGTCTGTGATGGTTCACTTAATCACATGCCCCTGTAAGATATGAAGTCTTCCCATTGGACGGGGAGAAGAGGCGGGATTGCCCTGAAGAACTTCTCACTCGAGCAAAGGAAAGCCTGTAGGAACTTGATCAATAATCATTGTGATAATTAATATTATTTATCAGTACTTTTTTGACTTTTTATTTCATAAGTTTTGTCTTTTTTCCTGGATTCTAGGAGAGCACATGCTTTAACTTGTCAAATATAAATACATAAATCCAGGATTGAGATCCTGCCATAACCCACCCTTCCCAGTCTCTTCCAGATGCCTTTTTTTTAAATAAAGATTTTATTTGTAATTAATTTATTTATTTTAAAGGTTTTATTTATTTATCCATGAGAGACACAGAGAGAGGCAGAGACACAGGCAGAGGAAGAAGCAGATTCCCTGCGGGGAGCCTGATGTGGGATTCCATCCCAGGACCCTGGTATCACGACCTGAGCTGAAGGTAGACACTCGACCACTGAGCCACCTAGGTGCCCCAATATTTATTTTTTTTAAGTAATCGCTACACCCAACGTGGGGCTCAAACTTATAACCTGAGGATCAAGAGCCTCATGCTCCCCTGACTGAGCCAGCCAGGTAGGGGCCCCCCAGATATTTTCATATGCCTGTCTTAACAATAAGACCAGTGTGCCAGGAAGGCAAGGTCACAGTAAACTCTGTTGCTTCTAGAACTCTCTAAAGTAAGGTAAGCTAATCTGTAAATGGCCCACCTACTTCCTTTCTCTTCATTTAAGATCTTGGTAGTAGAGGGATATTAAATTTCAAAATCTTCCTTCTTCCTACCACTGACTACTTTTAAGTCCTTTTTTAATTTAGCACCTCCAAAACTCCCAATTTTGTCTTCAGTACAAAAGATACTTAACTTTAATTAAACTGGTCAACATTTTTACCACATAGATTTGAGACTAGAGTGACAGTAGCCTTTCCACATTTATGAAGGGCAACTTAGAAAGTTAGAATAGAACAGGAGAGGGAAGCCTTTGGCTCAGGTTGTGATCCCAGAGTCCCAGGATTGAGTTCCGCATCAGGCTTCCTTGCATGGAGTCTGCTTCTCCCTCTGCCTATGTCTCTACCTCTCTCTCTGTGTCTCTCATGAATAAATAAATAAAATCTTAAAAAAAAAAAAAAAAAAAAAGAACAGGAGAGCTAAAAAGAAAATGCGAGATAATTTAGCCTAAAGTCAATTACAGAGGGGAAGTGAGGCCCAGAGAAGGAAGGGAATATGCCCTGGATTGCACAGCTTATTAATAATCATGTTCAGTAGAAATTCAGCTCTCCTGGTTCACAGAAACACACCAAGAACCACCCTGGCCGCCTGCAAGCTGGACTCTCCATGGGCATGTAGCCCTTAAAACAGAGGGGAAGTGGGGATGGGGGGGCCACTGCTGGCTCTCTGTCAGGCATTAAGATGTCTGGCTTCTCTATTTCCTCCTGCACCAGCAGTACATAAGGAGGGTCTTAGCTTCTTCTGGAAAGGCCCTCTGTTGTCTGGGACAAGGACAGAGTGTGGCGGCTGCATGGAGACCTGTCCAGGACAAATGGACAGTATAGAATGTAGGAAGCACAAGTTGTTCTTCACCAGGACGTCTGGACCTGCCTCTTTCTCTAGATTTTTCATGTGACCTCACAGAATTATCCCCAAATCCAGAATGCACTTAATTTACTTTGGTTTAATAGGACAGTTTTCAGAGGAAAGGAAATGAGTCAAATTTAGACCAAACAAAAGGTTACAAACACTTCCCAAAAGGTTGGCGATTACTAAGTATTAAAAATTTGGATTAGGGGCACCTGGGTGGCTCCATGGTTGAGTGTCTGCCTTCGGCTCAGGTCATGATCCCGGGGTCCTGGGATCAAGTCCTGAGCAGGGAGCCTGCTTCTCCCTCGGCCTGTGTCTCTGCCTCTCTCTCTCTCTCTCTGTGTCTCTCATGAATAAATAAATAAAATTGGTTTAATATGGATGGTAGTGTAGCTTTGTCAGGGACATACCTAGAACCTTCTATCATGTTTATTAATTTCCAGGATCATCTTCATAAATAGGTAAAGCTTCATAGATTCATAGGAACATAAATAAATAAATAAAAAATTTAAAAAAGATTCATAGGAACATACGATATATATTCCTATTATGTATATATAATATACTTATGTAATATATACATACTTATGCATATATACATAATATATACATATTCAAATATATACCTATATATTTATAATATATATGTATACATATATGCATTCACACATACAGGACATGTGTATTAATATGTGTATGCTATTTATATATAAAAGTACTACATGCACATATTATATAATATATATGTTATGCATATGCAACGTGCATATATGTGTGTATACATATATACACACACATATATTCATATACATCTGTGGAAATTTTACCCATTTATGAAGATGAGCTTGGAAATTAATTAATAGGGATCCCTGGGTGGTTCAGCGGTTTAGCGCCGCCTTCAGCCCAGGGCGTGATCCTGGAGGCCCAGGATCGAGTCCCATGTCGGGCTCCCCACAGGGAGCCTGCTTCTCCCTATGCCTGTGTTTCTGCCTCTCTCTCTCTCTCTCTCTCTGTCTCTCATGAATAAATAAATAAAATCTTTAAAATAAAAAAAGGAAATTAATTAATAAACATGTTGGGACATACTAAGTATATACGTACATACACTTAAATACAAACATATGTAAATACATGCATATATATTAATATATTATATATGCCTATATGCAAACCTTTCTTCTGCAATATATGAATGTACTGTGACATTCCTCCACATACAGATGTGTGTGTATATATCGTATATTTTTCTCTTCCTTATTTTTTCTTTTCTTTTTTCCTCAGGAAGAGGGAAGAGAGGAGAAAGAGAGAGAATAGAGAAGTGGATGGGGTGACCAAAAAATATTCAAACATTTACTATGAGAAGAATAAATGCTTGATCATAATCATTAACAACACATGCCCTTTTTGAATCTCATCTGTTTTAGCCTAGAGGAAAGATATTTTATTTTATTTTTTTTTTAATTTTTATTTATTTATGATAGTCACACAGAGAGAGAGAGAGAGAGAGAGGCAGAGACATAGGCAGAAGGAGAAGCAGGCTCCATGCACCGGGAGCCCGACGTGGGATTCGATCCCGGGTCTCCAGGATCGCGCCCTGGGCCAAAGGCAGGCGCCAAACCGCTGCGCCACCCAGGGATCCCGAGGAAAGATATTTTAAAAGAACATTTTAAAATGAAAGAAACTTGTCTTTTTTTTTTCTCTTTTCTAAAACTAGCAAAGGCTACCTTGTATTGCAAGTCATTATAGCAAAAGCATTAGGAAGGAAGAACCATTTAATGTTAAATCTGTCATTAATTTACTAACTACTCACTTGAATCTCATAAATAATTTTAAGGGATCCCTGGGTGGCGCAGCGGTTTGGCGCCTGCCTTTGGCCCAGGGCGCGATCCTGGAGACCCGGGATCGAATCCCACGTCAGGCCCCTGGTGCATGGAGCCTGCTTGTCTCTCTGCCTCTCTCTCTCTCTCTCTCTCTCTCTCTGTGTGACTGTCATAAATAAAAATTAAAAAATAAATAAATAATTTTAAGTAGAAAGGGTTGTCCAATGTGATTAAGGTCATTATTTAATATTAAAGCCCACAGGCTTTTCTAATGTAAAATATTTTCATAAGAAGAAGAACTAAGGTTTCTTCAAGGTTAAGGGTCTCTGGAGCCTATTCCATGAAGATAAATTACAGCAGAGATGATGGAATGTGTAGAAGGCATCTGAGAAGATTATACAAGGCTTCTTAAGGTGAGAGATATCTGAACGAAAATCAGATTATATTATTTTAAGAAAATTTGCTGGGTGTTCAATTTCCAAAACAGATTGTAATGTTCTCTGCTACCTAAAAATCTGACTTCTGTATTGAGAAAATGATAGCCTTGGTGTCATTTAGTTCATTCAACAGATATTTACTGAGCACATCCTATGTACCAGACAGTCTTTTAGGTTCTTGGGATCCAGCAGGGAACCACATGAAGTCCCTGCTCCCAAAGACCTCATAATCTAATGTGGAGGCAATAAAAAAAGTAAAGCAATAAATGTAAAAGCTAGAAGAACTCATACTCCACCAAGAAACGGGTAAGTATGCAATGACAAGCTCAGAAGTGAATTTGTTGGACAAGGAGAGGGTGGGGAGTTCTCAGACCTGGGAGGACAAAGCCTCTCTTCCTAGAGCAAGTGATGTCAAGGTGGGACCTGAAGGCTGAGGAGGAGCTGGTACAACCGATGTAGGTGAGGGTTTGAGGTGAAGGGAAGGAAGCAGTGTTCCTGGCCAGATCATACAGGATGATCAGCCATATTCAGAAATTTGAAATTTATTTTAAGAGCCATGGAGAGCCACTGTGAAGTTTTTAGAAGTGAAGTGACCTGGTCAAATTTTGTTTCATAAGATCCTTTTGATGATAGTTGGAGGAGGGACAAGATCCCAGGGAAGAGGAGTACCAGGGCAGGGACAATAGTGCATGGCCACCTCCGGAGAGTGGCAGCAAGAACAAAGATGAGAGCCGATACCTTTCTTGTGCCAAATATTCTTTTAAGTGCTCACATGCACCATTTCATCTCATCTTCATAGAATCCCCACAAGGAAGGTCCATTATTACCACCTACATTTTATAAATGAGAGAGGCTAAATTACTTGCATAACCAAGTGGTAGATCTGGGATTTGAACCTACTTCATGTGGCTGCAAGTTTAATCACTTCCCTACAGCTCTCTCTCTCTCTCTCTCTCTCTCAAGAGGTAGGCTGATTAGAGGGGTATTGAGGGAGTGGACTTGAGAGGATTCAGTGGCTGAATTTGGACAGTCATGAGGAAGGAGGAGTTCAGGATGATGAGTAGGGGGAGGGATGGTATTGCCTTTCACTGGGAAGAGAAGGGAGGTAGAGGGAGAGATGTCCAGTTGAATTATATGGCTATTTTTTTTTAAAAAGATTTTATTTATTCATGAGAGACACACAGAGAGAGGCAGAGATATAGGCAGAGGGAGAAGTAGGTCCCAAGCAAGGAGCCCGATGAGGCACTCGATCCCAGACCCCAGGATCATGCCCTGAGCTGAAGGCAGATGCTCAACTGCTGAGCCACCCAGGCATCCCACATCCAGTTGAATTATAGATCTAGTGCTCAGGTGTCAGGTCTGGACTGGGAAATGTAGATTTGGTAGTCTTCAATCTGATTGTAATTGGAGTTAAGAAAGTAGATGAAATTGCCTAGTGATAATAGTATTTAGGGTGACCAGGGAAAATAACCTAGCACCCCCAAAGGAACTCCAACTTGAAAAAGACACTGACAGAATATGTCTGGAGAAGTCTGAGAAGATGAGAGGAATTAGTCATCACAGAAAGGGAGATGATGTTTTCAGAAGTGGTGGACTACTGAATAGGATCAGCTGCTGTCCAGTAAGATAAGGACTCCAGGGGGCTTAACAGCAATGAGGTCCCGGTGAGAACGTTGTGGTGAATCTGAGACAGCGGGCAGCTGTGGTGGGAGACGAAGACAATGACCTAGAAGTGAGGTGGTTGGGGAAGAGGACATGGGGAACAGGGGGAGGACGTCTGTTTGATTTTTAAATAGAGGAGCCACCTGTGTTCTTCTGCTCAAGTGCTGATGATAAGAAGTAGCTCAGAGAAAAGGAAAGACAGAGCAGAGGGAGCATAAAGCAATGAACGAGCTCTTGGAGAGGAGGTGGAGTTCAGAGCACAGAAGGAAAGGAAGAGTGTGGATGCGGATGTTTACACAGGCTTGGTGGTGGGAGGTCAAGGGTTTTCCCATTACAGGAGTTCACTTCAGTAGGATGGAGTGTGAAGGGGAGAGATGTAGTAAGGTCAGCAGTGTGAGTGGGGAGAAACGTGGTGAGTTAGCTAGGCAGAGACCCTGTGAGAGAGTGCATTGCCGGCAACATCGAGGGTCCCATTGAGTCTGATAGTCATGAATTTATGGGGGCAACCATCTGTGAAGTCATCTGATATTCCTAAGTAGAGCTCAGCGGCCCATCGTACAAAGAGCTGAGAAACTGTGGCATGGTCCAAATTGAGGTTTTCCCAGGTTTTGGGGAGTATGGACAATGGAGACGATGGAGCAAGAGAGTTGGAGGTGCAAGGGACTGGCGGGAGGGGCAGGGCATGGAATCTCAGCCGGCTGGGGAAAATAAGGACCTTGCGGATAGATTCTTACTCTGACTTTCTCATTGACTCTGTTACTTTGGGCACATTGCCACATATCTCTGGGCTTTGGTTTTTTTCCCACTTGTAAGTGAGGGTGTTGGCTCATTGGGCTAACAACATCCCTTCCAGTTCTAAAATTCTGTGGTTCACTTTTGCAAAAAAAAATACAAGCACTCTTTGACTGTGAGTGAGAAACGTTGCCAACTCCTTCTAATCACTGAGGTCAAGCAACCTGCACTATGCTGGAGAAGCAAATTCCATTAATATTTCTAGGCCACTGATGCAACCCTTTAATTTTCTCATGAAAATATGAAAAATGTTCAGGGCCCTTCCATAAATCAGGAATAATTGTCTCATGGACACTGGTAATCCAACCCTGCTGTGAACTTCCCAATCTGAACTTGATTCAATAAGTTTCAACTTAAAAACACATTGGGAGTCTGCTTTGTGTAAGTTACTGAGACAGCAGTTGTAGGGGATACAAAGGCAACCAGCCACAGTCCTTGCTCTGTTTTCGTCTAATAGGAAGGAGAAAACTAGTACAAGAAATAAATGTGTTGGGGATATAAATCTTAGCGTTCAACTCAGGAAACAATTTCTTCTTATGTTTCTCTTTAACAACTTAATTTCTGTTTTGAACCTACTTTTTACCAGTTGGAATAAACTCAGTGGGGGTCCTCACCACTTTTGGGGTCATGACTAATTCTCAGGGCTTACATAATCTTAAGGCATCACTTATGGGATGCCTTTATGGTCCTTAATATCATCTGTCAGCACTATCTGTTGAAGCATCCCCTGCCCCTGTGGATCAGCATTATCAGACCGTGCAGGTGTCCACAGGGACATATTCATTTTCTCTGCATGGGCCCTTTAGGACTTTTTGATTCTCTTTGCTACTTCTAGGACTTTCTGGGTTGCAAAGTAATCACTATGACCCTTCCCAGCATGCTTAAACACACCTCTATGATGTTTATGTCCTCCCAAATTCCTACATAGAAATCCTAACCCCAAAATGATGGCATTAGGAAGTGGGGCCTTTGGGAGGTGATGAGGTCATGAGGGAATGGGATTAGTGCAATTAGAAAGGAGACCCTAGAGAGCTCCCTCACACCTTCTGCTATGTGAGGACCATTGAGAAGACAGCCTTCTATGAACAAGAAATTTGGGTTCTCACCAAATTTCACCACCAAATCTGCTGGTGCTTTGATCTTGGACTTCCAACTTCTAGAACTATGAACAATACATTTCTGTTGTTTACAAGCCATCCGTCTATGACATTTTGTTATAACAGCCCGAACAGACTAAGACACACACATTTCATTAGTTTTCCTTATGGGATGTTACTATCTCCCCCAAAGTTCTGCATAGAACGTGAGATAAAATGCCTCTTCCTTCCAGAACCAATGGACGTTTTGGCAATTGTCACTTGCCTGCCATCTTTCCTTCTTACTTCTAGCCCTGAGGATCCTCTGGTCTGGGAAGATTGGGTGGGTGGGGTAGGAATCCTGCTCTTACAAATAATGTTTGCTTGCAAATTTTTTGTCTGTGCTGTGAGCCACTTGCCCATGGAGGAAGCTTCTTCTCTCTCTCTTCTGCTCCATCCAACAAACACAGAATGGACTAGCTGCTTGAATGTGGAGAAGAGCAAGGGGGAAAATGTGGGGGAACCATGGATGCTATTTCATATAAGGCAGAAATAGGGTGTGTTACACGATGTACAAGTGCTGGGGTTCAAAGTATATCAGTGGAGATAATTGGTTGCACATGAAAGAAATGAACATTGGCTAACGTAAGAAAGAAAACTAGTGGGCTTATTAGAAGGATTCTGGGTAGCTCGCTGGAGAGAAAAAGAAGAGCTTAACAGATGCTTTGGGAGTGACAGGAACCAGAACAGCAGTGGTAGTTGCAACAGGAGGAACTCAAGAGCCATCACATGCCATCATCAAATGACCTTAGCTCCGACCACCTTCTGTCAGATGTGTCACTACTCAGTAGAAAAACGCCAGGTGATTGGATCTGATGGGCCAAGTTTGGGTCACGTGACTACATCCATAGCCAAGGGTTCTCTACCTGGAAGCTCCAACAGCCCTACTGGAATGCGGGAGAAGCTGAGCTCCTAACACAGGGAGGAAGTAAAGGAACAAAACAGCTAATACCTGCTCAGGAGGAATGAGACAGCAGTTTCTTTGAAGAAAACAGGCAAGTGTAGAGGAAATGGCATCTGTGAAGGACTTGGAAGGATGGAGGACAGGTTCTGATGGACACGGATAAGGGATGTGGGTAGGAGGGGCAACGACCCAGAGACAGGTATTATGAGACTCTCAGAAACTATTAGAGTTTTGCTAGTATAGGAGTAGGGGTAGGAGATAAGGTTGATAGGGTTAAAAATGTTGATTTGGGGGCCATGTAAAGAAATCTGAATGAGGAATTATTATGGACTGAATTATGTCCCCCACAAAAATTCACATGTTAAAGACCTAACTCCCAATAGCTCAGAATGTGACTATGTTTGGAGACAGGATTTTCAAAGAGGTAATTAAGTTAAAGTGAGGTCATTAAGGTGGGTCCTCATTCAATATGACTGGTGTCCTTATAGGAAGACAAGTTGAGGGCACAGACGCACACCAAGGAAGGACCATGTGAAGATACAGGATAAAGAAGGCCATCTACAAGCCAAGAAGAGGCCTCAGAAGAAACCAGTCCTGCCAGCACTTGGATCTCAGATTTCTGGGCTCCAGAAACATGAGAAAATAAATTTCTGCTGCTTAAGCCTCCCGGTTTGTTATGGCAGCCCTAGCAAACCAATATGGGATTTTTTTTTTCTTATTTTGGAAGTAATGAATATCCACAGAAACTTTTTAAAGAGGAGGGTTACATAGACAGATTTATGATTCAGGAAAATAGGTGTAGCCCTGAATGGTATATAAGGGGAGGGGAAAGAGGTAGAGCCTGGAGGCCAGGAGATCAGTTAGAAAGTTACTACAATGGCCTTTAGAAGGGTAAGTGAGGGCATTATCTAGCATGAGAGAGGAGAGGAGACTATGGTAAGGCAACGTCATGGGAATGAGATTCACAAGGTTTGGTCTAATACCAAATGTTGGAGGAGAAGCAAACAGAGTTAAAGACGTTTTAGATTTTCTTTTTTTCTTTTTTTTTTTCGTTATAGATTTTCTAACATGTTGACCAGGAGAATGGGGTAATGAAAGGGGACTTTTTTTTTTTTTTTTTTTTTTTTTTAGAGAGAAAGAGAGCACACAAGTGAGGGGGGTGCAGAGGGAGAGACAGAGGGAATCTTTTTTTTTTTTTAAAGATTTTATTTATATATTTATTCATAGAGACACACACACAGAGAGAGAGAGAGAGAGAGAGAGAGAGAGAGGCAGAGACACAGGGCAGAGGGAGACGCAGGCTCCATGCAGGGAGCCCAACATGGGACTTGATCCTGGGTCTCCAGGATCAGGCCCTGGGTTGAAGGTGGTGCTCTCTCTCTCCCGAGAGAGAATCTTAAGCAGGTTCCACACTTCACATGACGCCCGACGTGGGGCTCGATCTCACGACCCTGATATCATGACCTGAACTATAATCAAGAGTTGGATGCTTAACCTGCTGACCCACACAGGCGCCTCTTAAGAGGAGACTTGTGATAATGAATGACAAAAATACACAATTCAAATCAACCTAAGGAAAGATGGAATTCATTAGCTGATGTCATTGTGAAATCCAGGGGGGCACAGCTGATTTTCCACACCCTTGGTTTCAAGAGCTCAGATGCTATTGTCAGTATCTACTTCTGCCTCTGTGTTGGCTTTGCTTTCCTTTGGGTGTCTTGCCTTCCTTCTACATTTTCTATGTGGCCAGGAAAGGGGGTTATACCCTCCTTATAGTTGATGATCTAAGAAGAGACCCTGTTGCTCCTTCCGCATAACCATATGACAAATCCTGAGGTCAGGTGCTCACTCTTTAGCCCCCTCACTGTGAACAGGAAGATGGGGTACTGGCAACTGGTGAAGGCTTGGTCATGCTCTCTCCCATGTGGGCCAGCTAGGAAACCAACCCACCCAGCCTCCCTAGATGAAGAGGTGGTTGTTCTCCAGTGCAAACAGAGATGGATGGCAGGCAGAAACAAGAGATACCCAACCCGGTGAGTCTGGATCTGGGTGTTTTATTTTTGGACACGCCAATATCGAATCATGGCTGGGGTGCAGGGAAGGTGTGGTGAGGGCTCAGTGATAATGTGGGTTTGGCACACGGGAGAGAGAGGTCACCCACACGGAGGCTGTGGTGAAGGCCACTGTAGGGGATCTGTTTTCTGAGAGAATAGCCATGGGAAACAAGGTCTGAGAAAATTACTACAATGCTAGGGGATTTTTATATTTGGTAAAAGAGAAAAGGAAGAAAATACAGGAGCAGTTGGAGAGGACAGACCGTGCAGAGCATGTAAATTTATGGAAGCCAAGTGGCAGAATGTTTCAAGGGAGGAGTGTCAGTGGTCTTTGGAGATAGAGGTGGATGGGGACGGAGAAGATAGATTAGTAGGTACTTAGGGGCTGACTGTGCCCTCCTCATGTCCCCGACGATAACGAGCAGACCATTGAAGAATGGTTACTTTTAAAAAACTTATATTTTGGGGATCTCTGGGTGGCGCAGTGGTTTAGCGCCTGCCTTTGGCCCAGGGTGTGATCCTGGAGACCCGGGATCGAATCCCACGTCGGGCTCCCGGTGCATGGAGCCCGCTTCTCCCTCTGCCTGTGTGGGGAGGCCTCTCTCTCTCTCTCACTGTGTGCCTATCATAAATAAATAAAATAAAATTAAAATTAAAAAAAAACTTATATTTTTAGGGGCACTCGTCAGTGATAATGTTCATAGGCAGGGCAAGGTAGTGGAATGTGGACTCAGACCTTTCAAGTTGGGAGCATTTTAGTGACAATGTACGTGAACTCTCCCGGGTACCCTCCGCTGGCTTATGGGGGAATTGAGGCCCAGAGATGGCCATGGCTTGCACGAGTTCCCTATGAGGTCTGGTAGAAGAATGAGGACGGCCAACCAGAGCCTCGACCCTGGGTGGATATACAACCCTAGATTTGCCACTCTGGGCTCTGCTTCTATACCATGAGGCACGTGCTCAGATGCTTCTGGAAGGTAAAGCAAATCAGTGAAACAGGCAGCCGTAGCCCTGGAGAGGCAATGCCCCAGTAGTGGTGACTCCTATTACTCAGCTCAGCTGATGATAGCCACATGAGGAAGAGGGTTGAGTATTGTCCAGATTTGGCTTTCCAAGAGAAGCCGTCCATCTGAATTTTCATGTGAAATTCCCCACCCTTTACATATTGGCAGCTGACTTAAAAGCATAAAAAATACTGTGTGAACAAAACAAGTTTGTGGTTGGGCTGCCAGTTTATGTCCTTGGCTCTAGACTTTGAGGAAGGGGGGAGAGGGAAGAGGTCAAGTGGGGAAAAAATAGCAGAAGCAGGCTGCAGCTCCTGCTTACTAGAGACTTTGGGGGGCAAATGGTTCCTGTGGTTCCTGAAAACCAGGACACTCCAATATGACAGGACACGTAAACCTGGGAAATTGTTTCGTGATTGCCATTCTTTCCTTTCAGGAGTGAAAGATACTCTATAATCTCAGTTCAAAAAAGTATAGGAGAAGTGGGGGGCAAAAGTTTTGCCAATTTTGTTGTTACGACCCACGCTGTGAGATCTCATTCATTTGGCTCTTTAGTTTTGCCTACTGTGTGCAAGTCAAGGAGTTACACTTTGTAGGGAGTGAGATGAGTAAGAGGAGCCTGTGCCCATGTTTTTGGAGTTCATAATTGAGGATTCGGAGTTATCATTGATCCATGCAGCTTCCCATCCTTCATGTCTTCTATGCACCAGGTAAGGGCACAAAATGATAAATAGCACCCATTTGTGGACTCACAGTTTAGTGTAGAGAAAGACATGTAAACAAATAATTATAGTGTTGTCATAACAGCAATACGATCAGGAAGCTGTAGAGGAACTACAGAGGAAAATGCACTGAATTCTGGGGCACCTGGCCGGCTTGGTGACTCTTGGTCTCGGGTTAGGAGTTTGAGCCCCACGTTGGGCGTGGAGCCTGCTTAAATAGCAACAATGTCCACAATAGCCACACTGTGGAAGGAGCCTCGGTGTCCATTGAAAGATGATGGATAAAGAAGATGTGGTCTCTGTATACAATGGAATATTCCTCAGCCCTTAGAAATGACAAATACCCACCATTTGCTTCAACGTGGATGGAACTGGAGGGTATTATGCTGAGTGAAGTAAGTCAATCGGAGAAAGACAATCATTATATGGTCTCATTCATTTGGGGAATATAAAAATAGTGAAAGGGAAAGGGGAAAGGACAGAAAATGAGTGGGAAATATCAGAAAGGGAGACAGAACATGAGAGACTCCTAACTCTGGGAAACGAACTAGGGGTGGTGGAAGGGGAGGAGGGCGGGGGGTGGGGGTGACTGGGTGACGGGCACTGAGGGGGGCACTTGACGGGATGAGCACTGGGTGTTACTCTGTATGTTGGCAAATTGAACACCAATAAAAAAAATTATAAAAAACAAAAACAAAAAAAGAAAGTGCACTGAGTTCTGCTTGCACGAGCCAGGAGAGGCCTCACCGAGGGGGTAACATTGATGATAAGTCTTGAGGTACCACTAGGGATTTGCAAAACAGATTAAGGATGGACAGGCTTTCTAGGCAGGGGGCATAACATGCGCAAAACTCAGAGGCACAAAGAAATGTCACAAATTTAGGGTGAGATGAGCAATCAAATGTGGCAAGTTCCTCAGGAGAATTGAAAGCAAAGTGCTATGATTCTCATTAAATCACAATTCTATTGTTCTGTGTAAAATGAGTCAGGGCAGGGGGCTGTCTTGGACATATCCGACATTCAGGGAGCTGGGAACTTGCCTTCCATCCCGCACACATAAGGATTTTATTGGACTCCTACCAGAAAGAAAACCAATCATGTCATCCAGGGGATGTAGAGCAGACTCTACAAATTACTTCAAAGTGTTTATTTCACTTCTGGTATTCAGAGTCCAGAGACCAAATATTTAAAAATGAAAATTACTTGTTACCAGAATCCAAAGAGAACTTGCCTTATATTATTATGGAATTAGTGATCCTTTTTCATTAGATAGTAGGGTTACATTTTAAAAGGGAATTTGATGGTGAGACTCCATCGTCTGCTTACACTGAGATTTATCATCCAGTGACTGTTGAATATTTACAAGACACATCAGTGGCTATGTGAGATTGTAAAGAGAAGAGAATGCTTTTTTATTATTTTATTTACTTTTTTTTTTTTGAGAATGCTTTTTAGATGTGGATTGTAGAAATCAGTATCACTCGGGCACCCTGGGTAGTTCAGCAGTTGAGCGTCTGCCTTGGGCTCAGGTTGTGATCCTGCGGTCCTGGGATCGAGTCCCACTTCAGGCTCCCTGCGTGGAGCCTGCTTCTCCCTCTGCCTGTGACTCTCATGAATAAATAAAATCTTAAAAAATAAAAAAAGAGAAATTAGTATCACTATCCTAATTCACAGTGAAAAAGAAAAATACCAGTGGGAAGTTGATGTTTCGTTCTTAGCAGAGACAGAAGAGAGTAGCAGTTCAAGGGAACAGTCCTGGCTTATCGCCAGCAGAATTCCAGGTGGCTGCCTGGGGCCTCCCACAAGTGAGGGTCACAGTCTGGAGGCCAGACAACATGTGTTTTGCTTCATTTACACATGTGTGGTTCCCATGAACTGTATCATAAATATATGTGGGTTTTCAGCCAACTTTTGGTAAAAGGCATTGCGTTTCAGGGTGTTTTATTTGCCAGATTTGATTTAAACACTACCAGATATTTTCAAATAAAAACAATTGGGCATGAAGTAAAACGTAAAATCCATTGAATTAATTCATTGTCATAGTTTAAAAATCAATTCAGACTCTTGCTCGTATGAGCTGGGGGGTGATGATGTCATCCCAGGCTTAGCCTGTAACTCCTGTTTCCCGGCGCTCCAACCCATGAGATGACTCAGCCCACCAGAACTCATCAGTGGCCGGCTCGGGTTCAGAGCCCACACTGTGTTCTGACACCTGCTCCAGAGCTCAGTATCCAGCTGGAGCAGAGCTGGATGTGGCACACGTGTCTCTTGAAAAAGCAAATGTCCCAAGATCGTGACGAGTAAAAAAAAAATACTAAGATACATCATTGTATCCATCGCACATCCGACTCCTGAGTGGTAGAGAATACGAGAAAGGCAAAAGATGTAGGTAGGAAGGGGGCAAGTGGAAGTTTGGAAGCCAAACTTTCCTGAGTTTGGCTCACTTGGTCTCACGTTTCCTCCGGAAACACCACTGTTGTACGTTGCACGTTGAGGGAAAATCCAGTCAAAAATCCTCATGCACAGCAGCTTAGTCGTCGTCGTCTTCTTTCTTCTTCTTCTTCTTCTTCTTCTTCTTCTTCTTCGCTCATCTGCTTCTGTGGAGGAGCGGAGTGAGATGGGAGGGAGGAGGGGAGGGGAGGAGAGGGAGGCGGAGAGCACGAGAGAGGAGAAGAGAAGGAGAAGCAGTCCGCATTTCATTGCATTATTTGATCGTAGCTGATAGCGGGAGTTAGGTGGTCTTTATCATGCTGTCCTTCGATTCAGTTTTCTATTTCTCTTCTCTTCGTCTTCTTGTCTTCTTCTTCTTCTTCTTCTTCTTCTTCTTCTTCTTCTTCTTCTTCTTCTTCTTCTTCTTCTTCTTCAAAAACCCTGTGTCCTTTTAGTGAGTTTTCCACAAGATACTCTAATGAAAAAATTTAAATATGCAGAAAAGTTGAAAGAACTTTATTGTGAATAACCATGTACCTACCACCCTGACTGTCCAGTTAATATTTTACTATACTTGCCTTATCATGTATCTTCGGTCTCTCCGTTCATCAATTCATCTTATCTTTTGGACTCATGTCAAAGTAAATTGCCATATCCTTAACTAGGAGTTAGTATTTCTTTGGTTTTTTTTCTTTCCTCTTGAAATAAAATTTACACCCAATGAAATGCATAGATCTGAGGTAGATTTTTCCATTAATTTTGACCAAATGTACACACTTGTGGAACTCAAATCCTTTTTTTTTCTTAAAGATTTATTTATCTATTCATGAGAGACACACACACAGAGAGGCAGAGACACAGGTAGAGGGAGGAGCAGGCTTCCTGCAGGGAGCCCAATGTGGGACTTGATCCTGGATCATGGGATTAGGCCCTGAGCTGAAGGCAGACACTCAACCATTGAGCCACCCAGGCATCCCTGTAACCCAAATCCTTAACAAGACATAGAACATTACCATTATACCAGAAGTTTCCCTCATGCCTCTTCCCTGTTAATCCCTGCTACTGTCATCCCCCCCTTCCCAGGCTAGTGATCAGTTTTCCACTTTTTCCACTAGTGATCTAACTTTTTCCACTAGTGATCAGTTTCATCTGTTCTAGAGCTTCCTAAAAGGGAATCAAAGAGTATATACTCTTTTGCTTGGCTTCCTTTGCTCAGTGTAACATCTGTGAGAGCCACCCATGTTCATGTGAACATTGCAGTTTTCCTGACCAACATTCCATTGTCTGGATATATCACATTTTGTTTATTCATTCTCCCATTAATGGGCACCTGGGCTGTTTCAATCATAACTAGGAGATTCATAACTTTTGAATATTATGTGTAAAGCTGCTATGGACAGTCTTGTACAAATTTTTTTGTGGGTGGATATGTTTTCATTTCTTGTGGGTAAATACCTAGAAATGGAATCTACAGTATGATTTTAAATGATTTAGTTTAGGGACGCCTGGCTGACTCAGTGGCTGAGTGTCTGCCTTCTGCTTGAGCAGTGATCCTGGGGTTCCGGGATTGAGTCCCACATTGGGCTCCCTGCATGGAGCCTGCTTCTCCCTCTGCCTCTCTCTCTCTGTGTCTCTCATGAATAAGTAAATAAAATCTTTTTAAAAAATGGTTTAGTTTAGCATGAGATGGTGAGGTCAGTGTAACCCAGAGTATCCCATGTCTCTACCCGTCCATCCGTCTTATTTTATCGGTTTTCTTCTTCCTATTTTACCAATTACCTTCCATATCTCTGTTTTCTCTATAAGACACCTGCTTTCTCTCTTGTGTCTCCTGATAGGGTACAATGTTTCATTACTGGTTTTCACTGCCTAAAAAATCTTCTAGAAAAAAAAAATCTTCTGGAGAGAGGCAGCATAGTGTTGATGAAAAAGCTACATTCAAGATGTGCCTGTGCTACTTCTTAGCAGGACAAGTCACAGTTCCTCTCTGGGCACCAGGCTCCTCAGTTGTTTATTCAGGGGGTTGGAAGACATGACTGGAAGGCATGACTTTTCCCTGGTTTAGCTTCTGTGAATCTAGGACTACTTTTTCCAAGACACAAATCTGGCAAAGTGCCAAGAAAAAACGAGGGGCAGAAGATGAAGATGCTGGGGTAGAGATGGGGAGGGAAAATAGAAAAAGAAGTCAATGTCTGTCCTGCTTCTTGGCCAGGAAAACAGTGACATGTTCTCTGGGACCGGGTCAGTTCTGTCCCACAGCTGGATTTCTTTCCTCACTCCTGGGCTTGGGGTGAGGTACCCCATCTGGCTTTGCCTTTTTCTCTGCTCCTGGATGCCTCCTATCTTTTCTGTTCTCCCATTAATATATATTAGTTTGTGCTCCAGAGATGCTCATTTTTTTTTTTACCATTCGAGACAGCATCATGAACCACTTTATACCAATGAACCAAAGGGGAAATCAAAAGGGCTTCTTTCTTGCCTGGCTAAATATGTGCAATTTAATAAAGGCTTTGTGGATGTGATGCACTAGTTTTTACTGTAGAATCTAGAGTTAGGACATGAATTTTAGGAGATTTAGGTCCAAGAAGTGAGAAGGCACCATGTCAGCCTGTATGGGGAGCTTCCCTGGAGCACACGAGGCTGTGCATTTGAGGTCTTCTCTATACAGGTCCCAAGACTATGTGATCTGAACTTTATTGGATAGGCTCAACTCCAAAAATATTATCTGGCTGCTCCCAAACGTACCCCCATACTTATCAGAACACACACCCCAATTTTTGGCTCAGAGAACGTGGTCCCTGGGTGTGTTGATTGATACCATTTCCAACATGTGCATCTTGGTGGGTTTTCCTTCCCTGACAATACTTAGCACATATGTCATTTTGGTCCTCAGTACTGGGCTTAGAGAGAGACAGGTTGTATGAAGAGAGAAGCTACTGAAGAAAGAGGGAGAGAAACATGTAAAAAAGTAGTGTAGAATGAGAGGGGAAAAGGATGGGCAGTCATGAAGAGAAGATTAAGAAAGAACAAAAGTGTGCAAAGATAAGAGAACGCCCTAAGTAATATTTTATGTTTAAAACAAACAAACAAACAAATAAAAAAACACAGTACTAATCTCATGCAAAACCTGCTTTGCCCCAAACCAGATTTAAGAGTAAAATGTAAGCACTGGGCCAGAGCGCCCCCTGGCCTACCTCCCTGCAAGTGCAACTTCCCGTCTCTAATGTATTTTGAAGTTCTCAAAACGTACTGCTGTTTCACAACAAAAACTAATTAATTATAGTTCCAAAGGTGGAGAGCAAGGCTGGCTGGCTTGCTTGCTTTCTTTTTCTTTCTTTCTTTCTTTCTTTCTTTCTTTCTTTCTTTCTTTCTTTCTTTCTTTTTTTGTTTTTCTTTCTTTCTTTCTTTCTTTCTTTCTTTCTTTCTTTCTTTCTTTCTTTCTTTCTTTCTTTCTTTCTTTCTTCTTTCTTTCTTTCTTTCTTTCTTTCTTTCTTTCTTTCTTTCTTTCTTTCTTTCTTTCTTTCTTTTTAGAGCAAGGCTTTCAATTCAAGCTCCAAGCAATCATATTAGTGATTATTTTTGTTTCTAATATTCCAATTAAGCTCATTGTATCCCAGCTAATTAAGTTACTCAACTCAAAGATAAGGGAATCATAACATATACTACAGATAGCATGGGCTCTAGCTTTTAAATAATTATCTCTCTGAGGTCAGGGCTCTTCAGTTTCCAATGTTATGCCAGTAGATTGAATCTCAAGAGTCATTGGCCCAAAAACAAAAAAGCATTTGGACAGTTCTAAGGCTGGCCAGTCTTCTTGTTGGTTGTAGGGTTATGAGCACTGTGACTTTAAGACCCGTGGTTGTGCACCTGGGGAAACTGGACCACAGGTGGCTTTGAAAAGACACCCAGCACAGCTGAAAGCTATACTGTGCCCCTTCTTTCCATCATCTAAAACCCTCCTCCAGTAAGAGTGAGGACTCTACACTCTGGAGCCACTTGACACTTGACCCCCAAGAAGAAAAGCTTCAGAAGATGGACCAAACAAGCAGAGATTCTCATTTTGCAAACTGAAGATGTCATAAGGCTTGAGGTGAGGAGGACGATCAAATAAATTAGGTCAGGATCAAGACAGTCAGAGCCAGATCTGGGCAGAAAAGGAGAGAGAGGGGGAAAGGGCAGCGCATCTTGTTTGGAGAACCCCAACTAGCAAGGCTGGTTGACTGGGGGGAGTGTGTGCAGGTGCAAATGTGGATTGAGAGAGTCTTAAAAAGCTGGAAACATTCTCCCGTGTGACGTTTCGACTCAAGCTTGCATTTGAGCAAGCAATTCCCCTGCTATGCTCCCCCATAATTACTTAGCCCACTTCCTTGCTAAAGCCTAGGATGTCTGTCCAGAGATCTATTTGGAAAAGGGCTCTTTTAATTAATTTTTTTTTAAAGAGATAAACTTTCAGTTTTTAAAAGGCTGGCAGCTACAAGCCAGTCACGTCTTTGGCATGGGCTACCCCCTGGGAAGAGATGGTCACCTGTGCAGGATGGTGTCATGTGGCTGAGAGCAAGTCCCAAAGAGGGACACAGCCGTAAGCCTTCAGCAGCTGCTAAGGGCGCACTGGCTCTGAAGGGGGCACCTGAGTGAACAAGTATCCATTACAGTCCACCCCCTGAGCTGCTCTTTTCCCTTCGCATCTTACAGCAAGTTTGTCCTGTCTGGGAACAGCTCCTCTAGAATTCTAGTCGGTCTTATTTCCTGGGAACTGAGAGGGGAAGGATAAAGTATAGCTCCTGATGTCATAGTTGATCTCAAAGCTATAACTGATGTTCATCCCCCCTCTCTCCTGTATCCTATTCTAGATTTCTCTGTCTCTGGGCTAGCACTCCTGCTGATCTAGTGGCTTGCCCAGTTGAGTGATTCTGACCTCATCCCCGAAGTGGGTAAGCCTTTGGTTACCTTGCTCTTCTTAGGCTGTGTCTACTGTACTTGTCCCTTTACCTATAAAACTGAGCATAGAGCACTAAGAGGTGTCCCAGGGGGTCACCTGAGTGTTAACATATAGGTACACATGTGTAGCAGCAGACCTACCTACCTACTTCCTACGGATGATCAGAGGCAACTTTCTATGAATAAATTAGTTTATCTCTTCATCTGGAGATGGACATGTAGGTTGTCTTAATTTTTTTTTTTGGTTATTATGAACATTCATATCCAAATATTTTTAAGATTTTGTTTATTTATTTATTCATGAGAGATACACAGAGAGAGGCAGAGACATAGGCAGAAGGAGAAGCAGGCTTCCTGAGGGGGACCTGATGCGGGATTCAATCCCAGGACCCCAGGATCACAACCTGAGCTGAAGGCAGACCTTCAACCACTGAGCCACCCAGGTGTCCCAGGAATCTGTATTTTTAATGAGTAATACCAGGTGATGCTTAGGCACACTTGACTTTGATCATCTGTCTGTTAGAACAAATCCTGACCTTTTGCTGAGGTAATTGATGGAGATCTAGCCCCCTATGCTGGGTCTGACTCAGGAGCCATATTTTGATGTGGACCTGGACCCCAATTTAACTAAATTCCACTTTGTGCCGGAAATTGAGTGTCTACCTTAAAACCAGAATGTGGGAATTAGGTGCTAGATTTGCCCCTGAGTTTCTTGGTAATCCAGATGAAAAGCAGTTCTGTTCTGGTACAGAATTCTCATTGTTCTGGAAGAAAACAAACCACAACAGTGTCTTAGGAGAAGCAAAGGGAGTCTCCTCTCCTCTAAAGGAATTTTCTCACCAACAAATGAGTGGTAGACACACTCTCAATAAAGATCCCTTTGTAAATGAAGTCATGGGTAATCAATGAGGTGAATAATTGCAAAGTCTTTGAGGTTAGCCAGACCTGAGTTTGAGTTGTCAATTAAATTTCTTTTATCAGTTGGGTAATCCTTCCTGGACCAATACCATTTTTTATTTTAAAAATTGTGGAAGTAATCAATTTCCATCATCAGTGGTTCCAGGACTGTACAAGTATAGAAAGAAGTAGAGAATTCTCCTCTTACCACCTTTATCTTTCTTTACTTCCCCAAGCCTACTACCCTTGCCCGAGGCGATGACCATTGACAGTTGAGGTGTGTCCTTTACAGCCTTTTATAAGCAGGTTTTATTTTACATAAGTGTGTTATTCTATAAATTGCTCCTTTTGCTGAACAATAGAACTTGAAGGTCAGTGTGGGTCTACCTTATTCATTTTTAAGATTGCTTAATATTCCACAGCATGGATATACCCTAATTTATTTAACCACTTCACTTTTTTTAAAAAAAGATTTTATTTATTTATTCATGAGAGACAGAGACAGAGAGAGAGAGAGAGAGAGAGAGAGAGAGAAGCAGGCTCCAAGCAGGGAGCCCGATGTGGGACTTGATCTCGGGTCTCCAGGATCAGGCCCTGGGCTAAAGACAGTGCTAAACCACTGAGCAGCCCCCCTCCCCCAGGCTGCCCCTAACCACTTCACTTTTGATGAATCAGAGCGGTCTTTCTTCCTTTCCTCCTCCTCCTCCTCCTCCCTCCTTCCCTTCCCTCTCTCCCTTCTCCTTTGCTAATATAAACATTGCTGTACCAAACAGCAAATATTACTTTGGAATGGATTCTAAAGGAGAATTAACTGGGTCAAAGGATATGTATATGTTTTAAATTTGGGTTGATATTGTGCAATTGCGCTCCCCATCAGCTTTACTAATTTATGCCTGGGGCAAGTTATTTGATTTCTCCCTCCTTTCTTGCCTCCACTATAGAAATTAAATACAGTAAAACCTACTACGTGGGATGGGCCAAGTGATTAAATGAGAAAAACCAATGCTTGCCATGTAGATGTTTATCATCTATATGTTTTAGAATCAGGTAGAAACAGTTTTTTTCTATAACTTTAAGTTTCAGCATTTGTAGAGACTGGTGATGGTCACAACTCTCTTTGTGGGATTTTTTTTAGGTTTGGTAAATTACAATTATTTAAAATATTTAATCCATGTTATTTAAATCAATTTAAATTGATTAAAGGGACACCTGACCTGAGTGGTTCAGCGGTTGAGCATCCAACTTCAGCTCAAGTCGTGATCCTGGGGTCCTGGGATCGCGTCCTGCATTGGGCCCCTCACAGGGACCCTGCTTCTCCCTCTGCCTATGTCTCTGCTTCTCTTTATGTTTCTCATGAATAAATAAAATCTTTAAAAAAATTGATTAAATAATTTACAATTATTTAAAAAGTTATCGGAAACATAGTGGTGTGATTTTAATTGTTATGCTAGGGCATCACTTAGCAAACCTGTCTAAGGATCATTTGACTCTCAGCAAATATAACTTTATATAACTTATTATTGGGGATCCCTGGGTGGCGCAGCGGTTTGGTGCCTGCCTTTGGCCCAGGGCGCGATCCTGGAGACCCGGGATCGAATCCCACATCGGGCTCCTGGTGCATGGAGCCTGCTTCTCCCTCTGCCTATGTCTCTGCCTCTCTCTCTCTATGTCTATCATGAATAAATAAATAAAATCTTAAAAAAAATAAATTTTATATAACTTATTATTTACTAACTAATAGGACCCAGACATTTTACAAAAATGTTAGAAGTTAATATGTAGGAAATGACTAAGATAAAAATCATTTTTTGTCCAAGAGCAATGCAAATGATTTCTCCTCTCTATTGAAATGAACCATGAAGATGATAGTTTATTGCCCTGTGGGATATTAATGAATTTTATATCTAATTCAATACTTTTATTCTAGTTGTTGTCTTCTTCTTCTTTTATTTCTTTTAGAGAGGGAAAGAGAAAGGTGGGGAAGGAGCAGAGGGAGAGGGAGAGAGAGAGAGAGAGAGAGAGAAACTTTTAAGCAGGCTTCACGTTTATAGCTCAGAGCTGACACGAGGCTCCCATCTCCCACCCCTGAGATCATGACCTGAGCCAAAATCAAGAGTCGGATGCTTAACCAACTGAGCCACTTGGGTGCCCCAATCAGTCTTCTTTTCTTTCATAGGCTATATATACATCCATTTCTTCTGTCTGCCTTGGAGTCGCTCTGTTGGTTCCCCCATGAAGGAGCTCAACGAAACCCTGACATATGCTTTCTACACATGTTTTTTTAGCATTTTGAGAATTACACTTCTGACAGTACTCAAGATCACACCATGCTACTACCTTCACTCCTGACAGATGGGTCATGTCTTTTCGGCTTCCATTCATTTGTCTTCTTTGGACTCCTTTCCCAATTCTCCCTGACTCTGGAGAGGAATGACACAGAAGGCTTAAGTAAGGAGAGAGGGTCTCCTTCCTCTGGTTCTCCTGCATCCCCCCTTGGTCCCCAGCTTAGACTTCATTTCCGTTGGACGCCGCCTGTTATCCTTCTATCGTATCTTCTACTCCACGACTTCTGCTTGCAATGTATTCACCAACTGTACTGAAATTGCTTATTTACTCGTCTTTCTCTGTGACTTCCTTGGGACCACAGACTATATTTTGTTCAACTTTTTGTTTTGTTCAACTTTTCATCACCAGCTTTCAGGGTGGCGTCCAGCTGGTAGATACTCAACCAATATTTTAATGAATGAATCATGGGGTGAACATTACCTCAGTCTTTGTATTTCTAGGGTGCTACTGCTTCATGTAGCACCCTAGAAATAATGTAGCATGTACTGCTACGTATCATTTATCGTGCTGATGACAGTGATGCCAATCTTTAGCTTGTGTGTTGCTTGTAGCTCTTCCTTCGTGGGTTGTGGTGGTACACACCTGTGCATAGCCAAGTCTCCACCTTAGGTTCTTTGCTTTTGGTTTCTTCTCTCCTCTTCTCAGAGCATGGCTTCTTTAAGACCAGTAGGAGCCGGTTTGAAGAGGAAAAAGTCTGATCTGACACAAAACAGAATGAACGGCTGTGTAGATCCAGCCATGCCCATTTCATGTGTTTCTTAGCATCTTTTAACTCGCCTGCTTGCCTCTCCCTGCCTGATTTGTTCTTAGATTTGCCCCCAAAATGCCGGTCTTAGCTTGTCCTTGTGTGAACTTGGTGTCTCTGGCTATTGACTTATGCTCTGACCTCCACCCATCCCCAATTCTGCTTTTCTGCTCTTTGGCGTCTCCAAGCACCTGACCTCAGCTCAACCTGCCTTTGGCCTTGTTTCTGGAAGGAACTGGAAGGAACCCTGCCCTTCCATGAGAAGTGAGATGGGGCCGAGTGTGGCTTACCTGGAATGAAGCTTGCATTATGGGAGGGAACAAACAGGCACATGACATTTGAGGAGGGCACATTCGAACTGAGCACAGGCGTTGTTTTCACAATACCTTTCTTCTGTTTCTTTTTCAGTTAGGAATACGCGTTTTGCCAACATGGAATGGAATATTCCAGAAGTAGGAAAAAAACCAAACCAAAACAAACCCCAAACCCCAGTTGTGTGTCAGGCATTAAACTAAAACTGCTTTAGTTTTAGTTTCTTTTCTAACTTCCTGCACAAAGGAGGGAAAACTTTACAGTTTGGAAAAAATTTAGACCTAGCCTGTTGAACGGGTACTGCTGCACTTTATCCTGTTAACCCTGGAGGTTCCTTCCACGCCTTATTCCGCAATATTTTAACAAACACTTCAGAAGACTATGTTCAGAAGTGACAGCAGCTCTGGCTTTGGACAATTGGGAAATGGCCATTTTCGAAGCTTTAAGGCTAATCCACGGTTTTCCATTCACATGGTATTTAGCACAGTTTGTTTCTTAAAAAGGAAGCCTCCAGAGGATGCATTTTGCAGGATGGAATCTGCTAATGAGACAGGAAAGCAGACCTCGTGCTTGTTTACAACCTCTTCGAGTGGCTCTTTTCAAACGTCTGGGTTTTGTTTTTGTTTTTGTTTTTGGTCTCCAGGTGAAAAATTATAGGAAGTGTCACACCAAATCAGCTGGTCCCCCTAACGTCATGGGATCCAGACCAGGAGAAGAAGGCTCGCCCGCCGGAATGCATGTGATCAGCGTGTGACAGGCCAGGCAGGTTCCAGCACCCAGGGCGGCGATGGCACCAGCGCTGGCAGGGAGCACCCACAAGGAGTGTGGCCCAAGGAGCCACAAAAAGGAACAGATTTCCGACAGACAGTTTTACCCTGTCCCAGTGGTTATTTTGCCAACTGCCAGCCACTTCTTCCTCTAGCACTGAGCAGAAGGGACACATAATCATTATTAAAATGTTCTGAATATATAGGTCACTCCGTTTCTCTGAGTTATCTTGAATCTGAAGTGTATCAATTTCCCTTTCTACCCTGATCCACTCAGTCTACGTTTAGATAAAGCTTTCAAATTAATTGCATCCTGAAAAAAAAGAAAAGAAAAGAAAAGATTTAGGGAGATGAAGGCTGTTAAAAAAAGTGTTAAAAGTGTTGTCTTTTTTTTTTTTCCTCTATCACTGGGAAGATTGAGAGGACCAGCTCTTACAAAAAGCGTTTAAGAGGTTTTTTGTTCTAGGCGTGGCCAGTTGCAATACTTGCCATAAATCCTCATGCGTAGCACACCTGCTGTAAATATTTCATTTTATGTGTTTTTTTACTTAAAATTTCTCAGTCTCGTTGACGAGAATCAGAAGGACTCTGTTTGGAGAGAGTGCTTTGGTTGTCTTTTTCATTGATTTTTTTTTTCCCCTCTCCCTTGTGGCTGTATTTTCAATGCTACACCATCTGTCAATAAATCAACAGCTCCACAGGACTAGTAAAAACCAGAGAGATCTGTGTTTCCACAGGAGCGAGCTTGCTCGTCAAGGGAAACAGCTTTTGGAGATGCAGGCATTTCTTTTTCTTTTTCTTTTTCTTTTCTTTTCTTTTTTTTTTTTTTTTTTTTTTTTTGATGCAGGCATTTCAATGCAGATAACCAAGCCCAGGCTTCCGTGGAGGAATGCATTTTGAAAAATCTGCAGACCCTGAGGCAGGGCAGGAGTTACTTGATTACCAAACAGGGAGGTGTGACTCTCTAAACCTTTTCCTTGAGTCTGAGAATTTATTTCACTTATTATTTTAAAAGTAGTCTTCCTATAGTCAGCGATAACATATTATACACTCAAAAACTTTGTTCAGATCTTGTTTAGTGCTCCTACCACATAAAGTTAAAAAATCTTAGCATTATTTTTTATCAAGTTGTTTTCACTTTTTGTTAAATATTGGATATACTCTGAATATTCTAGACAAACAATATTGGAATAAACTTATTCCTAATCATTTCACACTAAGGTGAGAATGTTGATACAATAAGTTCATAGAAGGGGCACTTGGCTGGCTCAGTTAGTGGAGCGTGACTCTTGATCTCGGGGTTGTGAGTTCGAGTCCCCACCGGGTGTAGAGATTACTTAAAAATAAAATCTTTTTAAAAAAACAAAAATTCCTAGAGTTTCTGAAATGAAATGTACATGCATTTATAAATTTGATAGAGATTCCTAAATTACCCTCCATTGCGGTATTACCAGTTTACACTTGTACCTACACTCACGAGAGGGTCTGTTTGCTGATGGCCTTGGCCACATGGCATGTTACCAAACTCTTTGATTTTTGCCAAACTGATTGGTGAGGGTGATGTTTCAGTGAAGTTTCACTGGCATTTGTATATTTTGACTAAGGTAGAATATCTATTACACGTCTTAAAGCCTTTTACATTTTGTTTCTTGTAAACGGTGTATTATATTTTGTCAAAATTTTTTAATTAAAGATTTTATTTATTTATTCATGAGAGGCAGAGACACAGGCAGAGGGAGAAGCAGGCTCTATGCAGGGAGTCCGATGCAAGACTTGATCCCAGGACCTCGGGATCACAAACCTGAGCCAAATGCAGATGCTCAACCGCTGAGCCACCCAGGTATCCCTCTTTTACACGTCTTAAAGCCTTTTACATTTTGTTTCTTATGAACGGTCTATTCTTATATTTTGCCAATTCTTTTATTGGGTTGTTGATTTTTTAAAAATTAATTTATAGTACCTCTTTATATTTGTGAGCTTAGCTTTCATCTGGGGCACTGTAGAAAGTGGTTTTTCCTCAATTTCTTGTTTGTGTTTTGACTTTGCTTATTTTTTTATGCTAAAGCGTTTTCTGTTTTATAAAGGTAAATTTCTAAGTATTTTATTTTATGGTGTCTGGATTTTGTGTCTCTGTTAGAAAGACCCCACCTAATCCAAAGTTATAAAAAAAAAAAAGCTAAGTTTTCTTCTACTACTTTTATAGTTCTCTTTCTCTCTCTCTCCATTTCTGTTTCTTCCTTCTTTTTTCCTTTTCTCTTTCTCTGTTTTTCTTTCTACTTTTGAATATTTGATCTTTTTAGGGTCGGGATTTTACTTTTTTAAAAAATGTAATTGGCATCTTTATTGTTTAACCAATAGTTTTAGGTTAAATGTTTTTGTTCCATTCCCCCTTGTAGAGCTGGAGGGAGCTTCATAAATATGCTGCCAAACGTTCTGGAAATGAGTTAAATCCAGAGTGAGTGTTCAGCCAAGCTGGGAACTGGAATCCCAGAGGCGAAGCTTGGAGATCACCATGAGAGAAATGGTGGAAAGCATTAAGTCTAATCACTGGGGGGGCGTAGGGGGGAGGACCAAAATGGGAGAAGTATCAGCAAGTGAAGCAGTTGCACAATATGTAAGTGCAACCAGGTGCAAGGTAAAGGCCAAGGAGAGTGTATGAGAGCCAGATTTGAGAATACCTAGTTTGTTCAAAAGCCTAGAGCATGTTACAAGCCTCATGGCTCTCAGTGTATCCAGGGCTGGATACTGGGTAAATGCGGGATCTAAAATCACTGGAGAGAGGCTGGATGCATGCAATCCGGGGGGTGCTTGAGGTATACCAGACCCAAAGGGATACCTAGCGTCATGGCCAGTGGTTTCAGTAACATCAGGAATGTACGCATGGCTCAAGGGAGTGAAATCAGGCAGATAGAAAACTACAGGTTAACCAAGGGGGGCAGTAGGTCAAAGACAGCGTCGGCAGCCAGGACGCTCCAGGTGCCACCAAGTTCATGTGGGGGGACCAAGGGATGGTGGAGGCAGGACATCAGCAGCAAGCCCAGGGAGCAGCTAGCAGACACAGCAGAGGTGTGGATGCGGACCAGGAGACCCAGCGGCTCCAGAATGAAAGCTCAATCAATGCTGGGTGACTCCGACCAGGAAGTACCAACTGACCAGTTCTGCTAGCAGAGAAGCCGATTATGACCTGGCTCCGCAGCAGTGGGCCCGTCACGGGACGCAGCAAGTGGATGTAGTGCTTGGGGAGAAGGGGCGGCAGGTGGGGCAGCTGGTGTCCCTACCCCACCCCTCAGGTGTCCTCTTCCTGCAGCGCGCAGGGTCTGCTTCTGCAGGGAGGTCCCGGGGCCCAGCGAGTCTGGTTTTATCCCTGGGCCCCAGTGACAGTTCCAGGGAACGTCCCTCTCTCCTTGACAGGTGTCGGGGGTCTTCATCAGGGGCGACAGTACCCGAAGCTGATTCAGTTTAGAAAAGGATTTGGGTAGATTCTTGGATTGTTCACTTGCTGCATTTCTATCCTGAAGAATCTCAAACCTCCGGAAAAGTTTCAAGAACAGGACGACAAAGTCCCTTAGACCCATCGACGGACACTTAGTTGGAATGTGTCCTGGACAAAAGCTCTTGCAAGGCTGTAATACGGTGGTGGGGGTGGGGGGGAGACCAGATGTGCTAAAATCTAGGACTCTGGGAAATCATTAACGGCAGATTTCTGAGAAACAAGAGCTTTCCCTGGGCTTGGGGGACAGAATAGGAGGCGCCCGTCAAGTTGAAGATGTAGGTTTGGAGGCTGCAGGTGGTTCAGGAAGGAGTTTATGGAGATCAGTGTGCCTGCTCCCTGAGGCTTTAGGAAACTGAGGGCATGCAGGCTCTCAAGCCCGTTGGACAGAAGGGGTAGACGGTGTAGGTAGCCGAGCCCCGGGGACCCCAGACGGTGGGTCTTCTCAGCTCAAAGTCATTGGTTTCCTGAGCTCTGATGAGCATCGTGGAGAGAACGTGGTGGCAGGCAGGAACAGCTGGCCCCCCGGCCTTCCCAGCAGTGTTCCCTCAGATGACACTGTGAAGCCGTCAGCCCCACCGTCCCTTCCTTTTCAGGAGGTGACTTGGCCTCCTGCTTCACAGAGGAGACAGGTGCGGGTGGAGAACTCTTCAACAGATCTGCATTTCTGCACAGCTAAAATGAAAGGAGGGTTGCCTTTCCCTCTCTAAGGCCCTAGTCCTATCCTCAGAAGAAACTAACACCTTGGTCTCAAACTTCCAGCCTCCAGAACTGTGATAAAGGGAATTTCTGCCATTTTAGCCTCCTCCTCGGGGTTCTCTGTTAGGGCAGCCCAAGCGCACCAAAACAATTTTAGGATCACAGAGTGGTCAAACTTCCTTTAGAGTCAATATGATGGTTTCCAAATGGTTTCGGAGGACTCTGGAGATGCCTAGGAGACATCTAATTTATCTAGGGTCAGAGGCCAGGTGTAGGATGCGCCCGGCCTTCTTATAGGGCTGTATATGAGAAAGGACCCTCAGGCGAAGTCAGTGGAGAGTGACCCCAGGTTTAAGGGTGCTGAGTCAAAGAGAAGGACACAGCCGTGTGATGAAGTAGACATCGTGGAGGATGATGCCAGGCCTAGGAAGGGGCAGTACAGGCCAGAGCTCATGCCATAGTGATCTTTTCCACAGCTGCTCTCTCACCTGGGTGACAGCAGGACTTCAGAGGGGCAGCTCCCTGCCAGGTCTAACCACAATCGAACGATTCTCTTTTCAAGCTGGATACGTGCCCAGTTCAACACGAAGAAACGTAATGAGAGTATTTTTATGAGTCAACGTGCTTCCCAAAGCAGAAGGAACGTTAGCAAAAGGGCTTATTAATTCAGTGTTTTCCAAGACATGTGCCATTGAGACCATGTGGAAACAAAAATGAAAATAGTTCTTAGTGTGATGGGATTGTGGGTAAGCTTCACGATCATTCTTCTGAATTTTGGTTTAATCTCATTATGCTCTACTTTCGATGAACTACTTTGATACATGGCGAGCTACGTTTTGGGCTTCTACTCTGTACCCACTGACATTCAGATTGCTGTTGCTGTGACCTTCCCGCTACCTCCTTCTTCCTCCCACTTTTGTTTACTTAAAAATAGAAGTAATTTATTTTTTGCTGCAGTGATAGTCTTGTAATATCAAATCAACCATTTTTAGTGAACAGCTCAATGGTATTTAGCACATTCACATTGTTGTGCCACCGCTACCTCCACCCGGTTACAAAACACTTTCCTCACCCCCCAAAAGGAGATCCCAGACCCATTGAACAGTTGTTCCTCTTCCCTTTCTCCTACCCCACCTTGGCAACCATCTGTCTGTGTTCCGTCTCTGTGGCCTTACCAATCCTGTATATGAAGTGTAAATGGAGTCAGACAGTATGGGGTCTTTTGGGACTGGCTTCTCTCACATAACACATTTTCAAGGTTCATCTGTGTTGTAGCACATGTCTGTGGTGCATTCCTTTCCACGGCTGTGTAATATTCCATTATGTGGCTAGCTGTCATTTTGTTCATCATTCATCTGTTGATGGACATTTGGGTCATTTTACCTGTTGGCTTTTGTGGATCGTGCTGCTACGACCCCGTGTGCACAAGGATTTATTTGGGACCTTGATTTCAAGCTTTTGAGTATGTACCTTGTGTTGGAATTGTTGGGTCTTACGGCAATTTATGTATTTACTTAATTTTAAAATTTAAAAAATAAAATAAAATAAAATAAAATTTTTGAATGCAGGACGCCTGGGTGCCTCAGCGGTTGAGTGTCTGCCTTCTGCTCAGGGCCTGATCCCCAGGATCCGGGATGGAGTCCCGCGTTGGACTCCCTGCAGGGAGCCTGCTTCTCCCTCTGCCTATGTTTCTGCCTCTCTCTCTGTGTCTCTCGTGAATAAATAAATAAAATATCTTAAAAATAATAAAAATAAAAATTTTGAATGCTTACTTTTTCATTTTCACAGAAGAAGTAATACACATGCATTAAGAATTCAAATAGAACAGAAAGGAGATACAGGACAAGGAAAGCTCTCTCCCACTCTAACTGCCTTCCCCCATGCTTTTCTCCTTAGAATAATTCCTGGTTCCCGGGGGTCAACAGCTTCCTCTGTATCCATCCACGCAGTTTCTACATGCATACGAATTATACCCCCTTCCCTGTCTTATATAAATGGGAAAATGATGCTCTCCTTTTGGGTACAGTTTCATCCATGGGTAGTCTGTAGCCAGAACTGGTGGACTCCCAAACATGGGGACGCCGTGTTGCTGGTGCTGGATCTGTCCCTTCTCCCATCCCTCCCTTCATCTGTTGCTCAGTCTGGGCCCGATGACACTTGCTCAGCCGGTCTGCATGGCCCTGCCCGGAACATCAGTCTCACGAGGCTCCATTCTGCCCTCTGGGCGTGCAGCAGCAGGCTGGGGAGTGTGTAATTATGCTGTGGAATGCCAGGACCCAAGAAGCACTATATTCATTTATAAGTCACTAAACACCCTGTTCTTGCTTGACCTACTTTGTAGTTGAAGAGCTACCGAGAAAATGAGACAGGTGGTTCACCAGTTAGAAAAGCTGTCTTTCAGGTGAGTGGGGGGAAGGGTGGGTGGGTTGGAGGAGGGGGTAACTGGGTGATGGGCAGCGAGGAGGGCCCTTGATGGGATGAGCACTGGGTGTTATACTATATGCTGGCAAATTGAATTAAAGAAAAAAAAAAGCTGCCTTTCCCAAAGAACCTCAAAGAGCTTATCAAAACATCTATCAGCTTGTTAACTTTTTGAGGGCAGGACGGTGTTGTATGCATGTGAGATGTGAGCGAACTCCACATCTCCTGGATGACACCTTGAAGCATAGCACGTGATCAGCACGTGTCTGTTGTGTGGCTGAAATGAGTTTTACTTTGAATACAAAAAATCTCTTGAGGACACAGTTAGATTTAAGGTACAAAGGGCAGTAAATAAAGGTCCACTGATGAACCCCAGTGGAATAGCTCAGGTGTAGACTACAGAACAGCACAGTTAAAGCTCCCCAGTTGGGATGCCTGGGTGGCTCAGTGGTTGGGCATCTGCCTTCAGCTCAGGGCATGACCCTGGGGTCCCCAGATCGAGTCCTGCATCGGGCTCCCTGCATGGAGCCTGCTTCTCTCTGCCTGTGTCTCGGCCTCTCTCTCTGTGTCTCTCATGAATAAATAAATAAAATCTTAAAAAAATAAAAAATAAATCTCCCCAGTTAATGTCAGAGCATCTCTATTCACAGAAAATGACAGAAGTCACACATTACAATGTGGCATGAATCGGGTGGGAGAAACACGCGGGCCAGAGCCTCTTGTTAATCTCCAGGTTCAAAACTGAATTAATTTCCTCCCTGCTGAAAACCAGTTCTGTTCCTTTATTTTCCTCTTTGGTTAAGGGTATCAACATCCTCACAATGTGAGGAACCAGGAATCTTGGAGATATCCTAGAGTCTTCTGCTCTCACCTACACCAAGTCACAAGACTTGGTCACCAAGTCACTTCTGTTTCGTATATTCAAGGTCCTTGAACTTTTGATGGAGGTGGCAATTGCCCCAGCCTTGGTTTATAGCACCATTTTTTCCTTTTCTTTAGATTATGGATGAAATTCTGGAAAAGTCTCTTCCTGCCTCTGGTTTGCTCTACCCTGGCTTAATCCATCTTAAAACTCTGATAAATCTAACGCCCCACCCCCAACCTTAAACTGTTTCATGGCTTTCATCGTGACAGGATGGTTGCATAGCTTGTTTTACCAAACAGTTAACTTAGACATACCAGATGTGACGAATAATAGGAGGTGAATTACAGCGTAGTTCAGGTGTAAACTTTGGGGTCCTCTCACTGAGGACATGCTTGGCAGACAACAATCAGGGAAACATGTCTGTCCTGGTCCTGTGGGACCTTTCTGTCCCTTACAGCCTGGTTCCTCATCAGTTGGTGGTGCTCTTCTGGGGCCCACACCTGTGTATACTCACCGCTCCAATTTCTGTGGGTGCCTATGGATCTAGGGTTCATAACTGATGAGAATTCTCAGTCTCTATTGTTCAAAGTCAGACTTCAGATGACCAAGTCTTCAGCCACTGTTCTTTCCATAATTCCAGCTATTCTCTTTTTACTCCCAAGAGGATGATCCATAATCCATACACATTTGGGGAGGCCTGACTTTTCAATTCCGCAAAATTCTCACTACCGCTGCCAGCGCCGGAAGCACTTGAAGCCTCAACTGGGATGTAGAGCTTGCACAAGTCATACTCACTTTCCTACACGTGGGTTACAAGGATTTAGGTCATCCCAGACTGATTAACCTTTTCCCCAGAACATCACGAGCACAGTTTAAAACAGTATTGCTACCAACTGCCGTTAGAATCAGACAAAATCAGTTTCACTTAGGTCATCCAAGTGTTTATTAATATTCAGCCCATTTGATCTGTGTAGGGCTTTAGAATTTTCCATAAAAAGATTTCATGGAAATCTTTCATCTCGAAGATGAAGAGTGATGTAGCCAACAATAATTTTAGACCAGCCTTGCTGCTTTATTACCACCAACAGTGTTTATGATTTTTAGGTTAAGGTGGATGACATGAATGCTCAAGTTGATAGATCACTTAAGTTGGGAGTTCCCCAGAGATATTCTAGTTGGAGGCTCTAATTTGATGGAACCAGATATTTGTGCTGAGTGATTTCCCAAAGGTCACATAACTACTGAGGCCCCTGGCTTCCCGTAGTGCCCTCTCTCTACAGCACAAAGCTAGCTCAGGAATGTGTTTGCATAAACAAGTTTAGGTATATGATCTCTGTGGCTGAACTCATCTTTTCCTAAAGTTGCCATAAGTTCTCTTAATAATGGTAGTTATGAATATAAAGAAGAAGGGCAGGATGTTAACGAGATGCTCTGGGAGGTTGGTAAAAATTGTTTTATTTTAACATTAAAACACTCTGGTGAAAAAGCTCGTGATCATTGTTTCACGCTGGATCTTTGGAGAATTAGGAAACGTCAGGCATGCTAGAAAGAAACAAGTCCTCCAAGTCTTAAATTTTGGAAACTTTTGGAGGATCCCTGAGGTTTTCTTAAGTTCATAAGTTCCAACATCCGTCAGAATTTTTGTTTAGGTGTGAATCATCTGCTCTCCTCCTAGGCTTCCAGGAGATACTTGGAAGAGGCAGGTAACTGGAGGACAGAGTAGAGTATATTCACAGAAATGTGCAAGCATCACCCCAGTCAATTTTAGAACTTTTCATCACCTGCCCCCCCAAAGAAAGCCTACAGCCATGAGCAGTTACTCCCTATTGACTCCCAAATCTCCCTGGGCAACCACTAATCTGCTTTCTATCTCTATGGATTAGCTTATTCTGAACATTTCATATAAACGGAATCATACAATACGTGGTCTTTAATGACTGAATCCTTTTGCTCAACCTGTCTTCAAGGTTCATCCACGTTGTCACATGTACCTTCATTCCCTTCTACGCCTGATAATAGTCCATTGTACGAACGTACCACATTGTGTGTATCCATTCATCAGTCGGTGGACATTTGGGTCAATTCTATTTTTGGGCTGCTATGAATAATGCCACTATGAACATTTATGTACAAGTTTTTGTGCAGACACATATTTTCATTCCCCTTGGATATATACCAAGAAGTGGAATTGCTGGTTCAAATGGTAACTGTGCTTGATATTTTGAGAACGTGTTCAATATTTTGAGGATGTGTCCAAGTGGCTGGCACTATTCTGTATTCCCATGAGCAGTGCATGAGAGCTCCAGTTTCTCCACATTCTAACACTTGTTATTTTTTTATTATCATTGTCTTAGTGGGTATGAAGTGGTATCTCATTGTGGCTTTGATTTGCATATTCCAAAGACTAATAACGTTGAGTATATTTTTAGGCACTTATTAGCCATTTGTGTATCTTTTTCAGAGAAATGTCTGTTCATATCCTTTCCTCATTTAAAAACTGGGTTATTTATCTTTTCTTATCATGTTGTAAGAATTCTTTATCTATTCTGAATACAAGTCCCTTATCAGATACATAATTTGCAAATATTTTTCTCCAGTTCTGTGAGTTGTCTTTTCATTTTCTTGCTGAAATCCTTTGCAACACAAAGGATTTTAATTTTGATGAAATCTCATTTTTAATCTATTTTTTCGTTTGTCTCTTGTGCTGTTCCAACATTTTGAAAGCTCTATCTAGTTCCTTAGGGGTAAAGGTGAAAGAGTTACAACTTGTAGGTCTGCTGGGAAGTTTTTTATTATTATTTTTTAAGATTTTATTTTTAAGTAATCTCTATACCCAATGTAGGGTTTGAATTTACAACCCTGAGATCAAGAGTCATGTGCTCCACCAACTGCACCAGCCAGGTGCCGTGGGAAGTTTATTATTGACACGACACTTTGGAGATGAGGAAACAAGACACTTTTAGGACCAAGACATAAGGAAACAGTAGACAAAGGAGATTTTTTAAAAAGTCACTGGCTAACTTCAGTTGACTATGAAGTTCTGTTATTCATGGTCCTAGCAGGAAGCAGATGGAATACTAAAAAGAGGTGACTCAGGGAGAATTTAATGGAAGGACTTTTATTTTTTTAATTTTTTAAGATTTATTTATTTATTCATGAGAGACACAGACTGAGAGAGAGAGAGAGAGAGAGAGGCAGAGACATAGGCAGAGAGAGAAGCAGAGTCTTCGCAGGGAGCCCAATGCAGGACTTGATCTCGGGATAACAACCTGAGCCGAAGGCAGGTGCCTAACCACTGAGAGGTCCAGGCATCCCGGAAAGACTATTTTTTTAAAGATTTTATTTATTTATTCATGAGAGACACACACACACATACAGAGAGGCAGAAACATAGGCAGAGGGAGAAGCAGGCTCTATGCAGGGAGCCTAATGTGGGACTTGATCCCGGGACTCCAGGATCATGACCTGAGCCTAAGGCAGACGCTTAACTGCTGAGTCACCTAAGTGTCCCTGGAAGGACTTTTATATAAAGTGTTGACAGTGTTAAGGGAAACCAAAAAAAGATGACACAGCATCCACAGCTGGTGATGCTGGGAAGCTGCTCTCTCAACTTGGTGAACAGGGACGGCGCATTTACTGGAAGCTAGTTGTAGAGAAGGGCTGTTCATGAAGCCATGACTTTTAGTAAAGGAATGTGGCCACAGCAAACCTACAGGATGGCAAGGAGGAAGCTGGAGAAATATTGTCTCCAGGTCTTTCTCCTTCTGCTCTGTAGTCTCCAGCCTATGCCTTCTTTTAGCTGAACCCAACTATGACTGAAGCAAAGGGACCTGGTAGATGTAGTTCATAAAAGACAGTCACTGGGCCACAGGATAAGATGGAGAGCAGTGGAGGATGGAGGGGGTGTGAGGAGGATAACCAGTATAGTAATGAGAATGATGAGTTGGATACTTTGCTCCTTTCTGTGGGGAGTGAGGTGGGGGTGGGGGTTAGGAGAACAATCTACAGTAAGAAAGGAAGAACAAAAGAGAAAAAGATAAGTGATCCTTTCAGCATGTCTTTTAACGTCCTCCCCCTAGCTTCTGTCCTTTTACCCAGGAGAACCTGCCCCCACCCCCAGTCCTGACTTTTGCATGTAAAACTTCTCTCTCACAAGCCTCAACTCAGAGGCTACCTTTTCTTTTATATTTCTAAAAAATTGAGCTAAGTTGTTGTACATTATATTAGTTTCAGGCGCACAACACGGCAATTGGACAATTCTATACATTGTGCAGCACTCACCCTAAGTGCAGTCCCCACCTGTGACCATATAACATTATCACAATATTATTGACTATATTCCCTCTGCTGTACTTTTCATCCCTGTGACTTCTTTTATAACTAGAGGTTTGTACCTTTTATCTGTTTCACCCCAGCTCCTTGTCCACTTCCTCTGTAACAACCACCTCTTTGTTCTATTTGTCTGTTTTTGCTTGTTCATTTGCTTTGTTTTTTAGATTCCACATGTAAGTGAAAGCATATGATATTTGTCTTTCTCTACCTTTTTTCACTTAGCATAATACCCTCTAGTTCCATCCATGTTGCCACAAATGGCAAGATTTCATTCTTTTCATGGCTGCGTAATATTCCAGTGGTGTGTGGTATGTGTGTATGCACTTCACACCATCTTTATCCATTCGTCACTTGGTGGACGGGTAGCTTTCATATGTTAGTATTGTAAATAATTCAGATGCCACCTTCTTCTTGCTGCTGTTCCTTAAGTTTTCTCAGCAGTGATCTGTTGGACATTGAACTGGCACAAAGTAATTCTAAGTTTTATTGTTATTTACAAACACATCATATGGTTCTCATTGCTTATTGAGGAAGAACTATTTTTATTCACCTTTCTATCTCTGCAGGACCCACACAAGCCCTGATATTGCCCAAGATATTGCATAGTACCTCAGCGAATACTTAATGAATAAATGGATTGAGGATTAGGAAATATCCAGGCTTTTCGGAATCTGCTAGTTGGAAGGGTCCTCAATATCTTTCCGTTTTTAATGTAGCCATTTTTATGCTCCTGCTCACGGAAGACTCTGTCTCTCCGTAGGGGCCTCTGTGGGTGGCCTAATTGGCAGTACTCCCTTCTTCCTCTAACAGAGCCCTGAGTTTGTTCAAAACCTCCTTTATCCACCACATAGCCAAATATCAGAGGGAAAACTTGCCTTGGGCTAGAATAATTTAAGGGAAATGTGTTTCCTCTTGCCAGGAATTGTTGTAGGAATGGATTGGTGACCAAGTTCTGGCTACAGAACCCTGAGGAAGGGTTGCTTGTGACCTCCTCCTTCTTTAGGGAGAAGCCGTGGTTGGTACTGGCAGCCACTTTGCAATTAGGAGGAGAAGAACCGGCTTCAAGATGCAGATGTCCGTGTGGACTACAAAGCAGGGATTTGAAAAGATCTTGATCCTTGCTAACATCATCGAGGGCAACCTGAAGCCTGCTTTTTCTCTCAACTTCTTCTGTGAATGAACATATTTCCTTGTTTGGAAAGGTCTTTGAGCTGAGTTTTCTGTTACTCTTTATCTGAAAGCAGGCACATATATTTACTTCTGCTCTGGGAGCCAAAATATGACTGAATAGCCCTCTAAGTGTTTAGACTTGCTCTGGGCCCAGAAATGTAAGAATGGTTTATACCAGAGAGACCCCATCAAGCCCGAACATCATGTATCACCTACAGCAGCTCATCCCTGGGGGTTGGGGGTTTGTTCTCTGTTCATTCTAGGGTCTTTTTTATGTGCTGCCTCTTGCTCACTACATTGGACTTGCTTTTTTTTTTTTTTTTTAATAGTGTCTACAAAATTTTTAAGATGTTTTCTTTTTCATACATACAAAAAAACCGCTTTGCTTGTTCAAGGTAAAAATGAGTGTTAAGCCCTTAAACTCTGAACCCAGGGTAGATCAACAACAGCATTTGCCAAAGCAAAGGCATGTTTACCTAAGGGGACCTTCTACCCAGGACTCTTAGCAGGACTTGAGGGTCGTAATAGGCAGGAAATAGAGTTATTTATGTTGTAAATTGACAGGTCAACTTCACGGTGAGATTTATTTTGCCTTTCTTTGCAATCTAGATGGGAAGTCAAACAAGCTCTTGTGTAAATTTAAGTCCATGTAGAGTGATTGTTGGAGGCATTAGGTGGGCAAGGGGAGAGGACTAGTTATTGACATGTTTTCTGGTTATTTTGCTCATAATTTCCAAGTACTTGTCTTTATGTGTAGAAAGATCTTCTTTTCCTCCACCTATCTCCATTAAGTAGGAATGGATAAAAAGTTTTCCCTGGAGCTTCAGGGGATGGGAGATAACATATTGGAAGTAGAGGCAAGAACTGAAGGGCATTTTATGGGGGGAACCTATGGCTCAAGAATTGAAAAAAAATCATCGATAATTGATTGGAGACGGGGAGATTGAAGGTGTTTGGAGCCAGGAAAAGAAGGGAAAAAACAACAGGTTAAGAATAGGAAAGAATATAGGAATATGACCAGCAGATCAAGGTTCACCAGGGCATGCATGATTCAAGAAGCATATTCATGCCTGATTCACTTTTGCATGGCCACGGTCAGAAGGTACAGTTATGGGTGGTTGCTAAGTGGAAATATCCTGCAGAATTTTTTTAAAGGCTGGCCAAAAACTGAAAGAAGCAGATTTCTCTAAGTTATATTTATCTGAAGGCTGTGGTATCCTGGTCAATCACACAATGAGCATTTATTGCCTAAAATCAAGCAGGAAGGATCTGATCTCTTTCTGAAGTCCTATAGTTTCATAGAACCATCCTCTCATGCATTTCTACCTTTTTTTTTTTTTTTTTTTAGGATGAGGGGAAAGGGTGGGGGCAAGGGGAGAGGGAGAGAGAATCTTAAGCAGGTACCATGCCCAGCACGGTGCCCAGCTCGGGGTTCTATGTCCCCACCTTGAGATCAAGACCTGAACTGAAATCAAGAGTCGGCACCCCCCCTGCCTCTTTTTATCAATAAATACACATTTTGGAGAATTTGGAGAATTCCCAGATATAGTTTTGTCCATCTGCTACATAGTTCCTTTATTTTTGCAATATCTAGAACAGTGTTCCTTCCTGTGGCCTGTACGACATCTACTGACAGTAACATCACCTGGAAGGCTCATTAAAAAGCATGTATTACGAGGCTTCACACCAGCCTGAATGACCCAGAATCTCGAGGTGCGGGGGGAGGTGTTGGGGTAGGGTACTTTTTAACCAGCAACCCAGATAATTTTCACAAATTCTAATCTTGAGAAACACTGGTCTAGATTTTAAGTTTCTTGAAAAGGACCTCTATAGTTTATTTGTGTTTCTTTCTAATGCCTAGTACACAGAAGGTGCTTGAGAAATGGTTTTTGGAGGAATGGATCTACGAAAAGTGACTGGCCAGAAACCTGGCCACTTATGCACTCCTCTCTGCAGAGTAAGCCTTACCTGCCTGCTCATAACCTCCTGTCTCGTGGGGCCTGCGGTGGTGTGGTGGGTGCAGCAATGAGAATACCCCACAGCGGGGACTTGTCCAAATGATCCCTGCAGAAAGAATGAGGCTGCCTTCCTGCCCTAGCAAGCCTGCTTCTCCCACCATCTTGCTCCTCTGATGAGTCACCCAGTATCCTTTGAACAAATCCCTTCTCTACTTAAGTTCGCCAGTGAGGTCAAGGCCCAGCCTGGAGCCAGTACACACACAGGTTGTTTGAACATAAAAGAATTTCATCTAAAAAAAGTCAATTGGGTAAAAATGTGTTAATTATAAAAGCATAAGAAGAGAACTCTAAGGCAATATGGAACTAGTAGTAATGGCAGCTCCTAGGGTGGATGGAACAAGAAGGGGAAATGGAGGACTTTAGGGATGGAGCCAGGAGTGGAACTCAGACCTTGGAGGTGGGGCTGGGTGGGGACTACTTTGTGGGTCAGATTATAGAAGGAAGGGGTTGGAACTTCAAGATGATGCTTCATGATTGGCACAGCTGGATGATGTCTCTGTCACTAATTCTTTTGCATACTTTTTTTTTTTTTTTTTTTTTTTAGAGGGAGAAAGAGAGAGTGTGTGTGTGTGTGAGAGAGAGTTGGGGGGAGGAGAAGAGGGAGAAGGAACAGAGAATCCTAAGCAGGCCCCACACCCAGTGCAGAGCCCAACTGGGGGCTTGATCTCACCACCCTGAGATCATGACCTGCGCTGAAATCAGAAGTTAGTTCCTTAACTGACTGAGCCACCCAGGTGCCCCTCTTTTGAATACTTTCATCTCATTATTCTGCTTTGAACACCTTGAAATCTAGTTCTATTTCAGGAGTTGATTTCTCTTCACTTTTTTTCTGAGTTAAATTGTTTCACTTACTTTTTATGTCTACCTCCGTCCAGTGTTTCTCATTCACTGTGTTCTGTCATAGTTGCTACTTCCTTGTTTAGTTATATTTAATTTGTGAAGTGTGTTACCATTTTTTAATTTCCTCTTTTTTGGTGTAAAATTTTGTATTAGTAAACAAATTTGGATTCTCACTACACTCTTCTCATGGTAGCTTTGTATAGAATTTGCCTATGTCTGTTCATATATGTGTCTTGGATTTTTTCTTCTTCATTTTTTTAAGATTTAGTTTTTAAGTAATCTCTATGCCCAACATGGGACTTGAATCCACAACTCTAAGATCAAGAACTGCATGCTCCATTGACTGAGCCCGGCTAGTGCCCCTTGGGTTTTACATCAGTAACACATGCATCCACCGCATGAGTGAGGGGTTGAGTAGCTTAGTAGGTTCCTCAGTCCAGGAAGGCTCTCTGTCCAGACAGCAAAGTACAGGTTCTTTAAGAAAGGACTCCTGCTTTTTGGTGTTGGGAATAGTCAGTATATCTTCGATTGTAGGACTCTTTGGTTTCTACTGGACTTCTTTTTTTTTTTTTTTAAGATTTTATTTATTTATTCATGAGAGATGGAGAGATTGAGAGAGAGAGGCAGAGACCCAGGCAGAGGGAGGAGCAGGCTCCACGCAAGGAGCCCAACGCAGGACTCGATTCTGGGTCTCCAGGGTCACGCCCTGGGTCAAAGGCAGGTGCTAAACCGCTGAGCCAGTGGGCTGCCCTCTGCTGGACTTTTAATTTTCACTGCTTGTTTTCTTTTTTCAAGAGATTCCTCTTCCTTCCAAGACCTCCATGAAGAAGCTAAATTCTAGGAATTTTCTAGGTCATGTAATAAGCTCTAAAGAAAGCCAAACTACATTTCAAAGGATCGTTATTCAACAGAATATTTTCTAAATGCACTGCAATAAAATTTAAAAGGAATCGCAAATGAATTACTTAAAGAGACCCACCTTCACAGGAAGGCTACACAGGAAGCAAATAACATGGTACTGAAGAATCACAGGTTCACAAAGGACTTGGAAATCATAAAAAGTAAGAATTATATAGAATTAGGCTATAATGAAAACACTACCTGTCAGAGTTCATGGGAAACTGCCAAAGTAGAATTTTGAGGAAAATTTTTAGCTCAAAATCAGTTTAACAGGCAACATGGATGTTTAAATAAAATGAACCTAAAAGGTAATCTTTTTAGGATTTTAGAAGTCAACACAGTGGAGGAAACAGCAACACAGAGGAGATTAACGAAACCAAAAGCTGGTCCTTTGAAAAGATTAAGATAGAACTCCAGCAAGATTGATCAAGAAAACACAAAAAGTTAAAATAGATAAAGAATTAAAAAGGGGAAATGAAGGCAGGTGTATCAGAGATATTTTTCCTAATGAGTACTATAAATCACAGAACACTGAAAATTTAAAGACTTTATTGAAAGTAATAAATGCCAAGTACTGCCCTCATATCCTGGCAAGAGGGGCCCCTGCCCTGGCCCTGCTTTACAGGGCCTAACCTAACTCTGACCTTCCTCTGGCTCTGTTTCTCTCCAGAGGGCCAGAGGTACCCAGAGCCAAGAAGGTGCGCCCACTGGAGCCCATCCCTTCCTCCTGGAACAAGGAGGACGGCTGTGGGGTTCTCTGTCCAAGCAGCTATAAATTTACTTTCAAGTCTAGAGTGGGCTCTTTACTGCACTTGGCCTATTTTTCCAACGTGGCCAAAGGATGGCTGTTTATGGGAGTGGAGACAGAACGTCTGTACATGTACATAGGAGGCCCTGTGAGGTACAAGATGGAGGAGGGGATGGGGAGAGAAGGGGGGTGCACTGCAGGTCAGAGGCCAGGGGACAGCTCCCCCCAGCTACTCACATTATGGAGTGAACTTGAAGGACTTCAAGAATTCTAAATTTGAGGGGTACCTGGGTGGTTTAGTTGGTTAAGCACCTGACTCTTGATTTCAGCTCAGGTCATGACCTCAGGATCTGGGATTGAGCTCTAGTCAGGCTCTGTGCTCAGTAGGGAGTCTGCTTGAAGATTCTCTCCCTCCCACCCCCCACCTACTTGTGTGTGTGTGCTCTCTCTCTCTCTCTCTCTCAAATAAATAAATAACTCTTTAAAAAAAAGAAATGAATTCTAAACTGGAATCAAACTTTCTAGGTTGCTATGAAGGTGGAATTGTCAATGTAGGGTAATAGGACTTACTTAACAATTGGTTAGCATAACTTAGAACTTTAAATATGTAGACATGTGGTATGGGATTTCCATTTGCATTTTTGCCCCAGGCCCTGCAATGTTTGAGGCAGACATATTTTAGTATTTCAGATTTATGGGAATTCATACTTTGCTGTTAGGTGTTAAGCTCTGGGGAGCAGTTTGCCATTATTAGAAAGTAGACCATTCACCACCAATAATTCCATTTCTAGATATATACCCAAGAGCAGAGCTATTCAGAGAGCCAATTCTTCAGTAAGAAGAGCTTGCACCAGAACATTGCAAATCAGCTTTATCATGAAGCACACTATTTAGTGTAGCTTCAATTTGCTTCACAGTGAGACGTTCTTGATGAAGGAAGCAAAGCGTTGATGTACCAGAAACAAACAGTTCTTGGACCATGCTTTGAGTAGCACTGTCCCAGAGATAGTCTTGCCAACATGTCCCAAAAAGTTATATGCCAGAATGTTTATCACAGCATTGTTTGTAATAGTGAAAATCTGGGAGCAACCTTCAATGTTCAACAACAAGAGAATGGGAAACCAGATGGTGGTATGTTTACAGGATGGAACACAACATAGCAATGAAAGGCAATGACTCAGAATCACACATTTCAATATGGATGAGTTTTGTAAGCTGAGTATTGGTGGAGAAGTGGGGAGGAGGAGAACGAAGACAGGTTGGGAAAGAATATATGTGTATATATACATATACATATATCACCCCTTATCTAGAGTTAAGAACATGCAAAAAAAAAAAAAAACCCTAGGTGTTTAGGAGTACATGTATAAGTAGTAAAAATATAAGAAATATGAGGGAAGGATTAATGAGAAATTAAGATAATAGTTACTTCTTGGGGAAGGGGATTAAGAAGCACCAGTCAAGTATGCTGGGTAGTGGGTGGAAAGATTCTTGTTTTGTTATTTTAGGTCTTTTGCCTGAAACATTTAAAACCACATTTAGCAAATATTTCAATTTTAATTTTGGTTTGACACTTTTTTTTTGTAAAACAGATCTTTTATTTTCATTCAGACAGCCCAGCAATTACACTCCTTGGTGTCTACCCAAGTGAGCTGAAAACTTATGTCCACAGAAAAACCTGCACAACATCTTTATAGCAGCTTTATTCATAATTGCCAAAACTTGGAAGCAACCAAGATGTCCCTTCAGTAAGTGAATGGCTAAATGAACACAGCCTCTCAGTCAATGGAATATTACTGACCACTGAAAAGAAATGAGCTATCGAGCCAGGAAAAGCCATGGAGGAAAAGTAAATGCAGATCACTACGTGAAATAAGTCAATCTGAAAAGGCTACATAGTATAGGACTTCAGCGATTCTGGAACATTCTGGAAAAGGCAAAAAGGAGACGGTAAAAAGATCAGTGGCTTCCAGAGGTGAGTGCGATAGAACACAGAGAATTTTTAGGGCAGTGAAACAATTCTATAGGATATTATAATGGTGATGACATGTCATTAGACATTTGTCTAAACCAAAGAGTACACAAACAACAAGCATGAATCCTAATGTAGACTATGGATTTTGGATGATTATGATGTGTCAGTTCAAAGACCGTAAAAAATGTGCCACTCTGTGGGGGGTATTGAAAGTGGGAGGGGGCTGTGCATATGATGGGGGAGGATGGGGAATAGGGAATATGGGAACAGTGGGAACTATGTGAATTCTGTCCTTTCTGTTCTGTTTTGTTGTGAACCTAAAAGTGCTCCAAAATACAGAGTTTGTTAATAAAAAATATATTTTAAAAATCCACATTCCTGAGGTGTCTGGGTGGCTCAGTTGGTTAAGCGTCTGACTCCTGACTTCGGCTTAGGTCGTGATCTCAGGGTCGTGGGATCGAGCCCCACAGCAGGCTCCACTCCACGCTCAGCACGGAGTCTGCTTATCCCTCTCTCTCTGCCTGTCCCTCCTCCCTCCTTCTCTTAAATGAATAATAAATAAACTCTTTAAAAACAAATTCACATTCCTGTGAAGACCTTCGTTTTTTGTTTTTTTTTTTTTTTCAAACTCAAATGCCTCAACCACAGCCCAGACATTCTAATTCCAGAATGTTTATTGTTAACATAAAACCTATTTGGGAAAAAAAAAAAAAAAAAAAACCTATTTGGGAAAAAAATTTTAAGTCGCACAATGGCCTATTGTAATTTAGTAGTTGCTAATTCTTGCCAGAATTTTCAGTAATTTGTGATAAGATAAAATTTGAATGGTCATGACCTGGTTAAGCAGAAGCATCCTTTCCTAATACTCAAGCTAATTAAATTAGCTTTAAGGCTAAAGAAGGTAATGAAGCCAAAAATATTGGGAAAAAAAAAATAGCAACCAAGCAACCAACCAAGCAAACAAAAACGACCTGCTCAACGTTCAGAAACGAAGTCTGAAAACCTGGCTAGTCATTGTTCTGTGGCTGGGACTTCCCTGGCCTGACTCTAGGGCCAGGCAGTGTTTGGATCGGCAAGTGTCCTTTCTCCTCCGTATCATGGCACATGGACGGGAGTGGCCATGCATCAAGGCTGCACTTGCATTTAGTTTCCTGAATCACAACACTCACAGTGATGTCATCATTCTTTTGAGTAGAAGACAAATGACCCACTGAGATCACACTGAGTCTTAATCTCCAAGGATTTGTCAGACATCAAATTGCATCACATTTTCCCTAAACCACGTGGATGGATTATAAGGGTGTCTCCCTACAAATTCTCACCCACCTTCTGCCAAGCAAATCGAGTGATACCAGGACTGCTTTGCATTTAGGTGTCACCTCAACTCACCCTTACCAGTAAATTGGCATACTCTTTCCTCTCACTTCACTTCCAACTGACATCTCTCTTGACTCTGTCCCTCTCCACTGGGTCCCAGCTTGGACTTTCCCCTTTTTATCTTCCCCTCTAAATAGGCTCCTCTTCCTGACACTAGCTTCATGTGCAGCCTTCTCCAAAGGTGCTAGGCATCAAGTCACAGGAGAAGCACTTTGAATTATCTTGACTTTAAATTCACATTTTAAGATAATTTGAAAAATCTTATTTTCCACACTACACACACACAAATGCATGCACACAGTTGACCCTTGAACAACACGGGGGTTGGGGGCACCCATGCCCCTGTACAGTCAAAAAGCTGTGTTTGACTTTTGACACCCTCAAAACTTAACTGCTGTAAGCCTCCTGTTGACCGGAAGCTTTACCCGTAATATAAACAGCCGACTAACATATATCTTGTATATGTATTATATATGTATTCTTACAATAAAATAAGCTAGAGAAAAGAAAATGTTATTACAAAAATCATAAGGAATAAAAAGTACATTCATGATACTGTATTTATTGAAAAAAAATCATACACAAGTAGACTGGAGCAGTTCAAACCCATGTTGCCCAAAGGTCAACTATATTCATATTATCTTACTTTAAAAATTCAGAATGATCTGAGTTTTGGAAAAGCCATACAGAATCCATGGTGCCATCTAGAGACGACTACTATTAGGGTTGTGGTATAGATTCCTGTGATTTAATTAGATTTAAATCAGATCTACCCCATATACTCCATCCATTCACTTGTAGGCCTCTTTCAAAAATGGGATTGGGCAGTGATAATTTTTTCTCATCTTTTTTAAGCACACATATGCCATTCAATTATCATTCACATTCATAGTTCAAAGTCTAATTTCATTGGTTTCACACCAACATACCCCTAGCTCTTTTATTTTCTTTCTTCTTTTGATGTGAAATAGGCCTTCCCTGACATTGGGAGCAGACCGATCACGGCCTCCTGCAGCTAAGCCCGTGTTGACAGGCAGCTAGCAATGTCTTTTTGACCCTTTAGTTCATGCAGCTGTTTTCAAGGAAGATCTGTGAGCCCTATTCTGCTCTCGAATGACTGGCCCAGAAGATACCCTGGGCCTGTGGCATGTGTCAGTTTTGTGCACTATGCCACAGGGAGTGGGTGACTGGAAAGAGTCAGTATCTGCAAAATGGGAAGCAAATTAGTGGCAGGAAGCTAGATGAGAAAGCCTGTGGTCCCAGGGGAACTGGACACCCGAGACCAAGACAAATCCAAAAGAGGGGGCCCCTATTTCCTCCAAAAACGCATGCCTAGTTGCAGGGAGAAGTCTGGGGAGTCAGGCGTGGCGCTGCCTGAGAGATCAAGAGGTACCACAGTCCACTGGGACTTCACAGACAGGGCCTAAGACACCCGAGCAAGGAAATCGGAAAGAGGTGCTGGGCCTACACCAAAGGGTGACCAAGATGGAGGCTTTCCAGTGACTTCTCTCCGGGGCAGGACCTCGTCTGGAGGTCAAGCCCTGGTTCCTAGACAGAGAAGAACACAGCACAGGACTGACTGACGACTCCTTCTACCTTAGTGGGTGGGTAGAAATATAGTTTTCATGCTGAAAAACTTAAGTCACCCTGACTCAAAGGTTATGCAAAAGACAACTCAGTGGATGGCTTTGTGAGGACTCTTACAAAAGGAGATCCCAGTGTCTTCAGGGCAGCGAACGGGTCTCTGCCTGTCTTAAATGTCCTTTCGCCCACGGCCCAGACACCCAGCTGCCAGCCTCAAGCCTTTGGGGGACCGATACGTGAGTGGATCCCCGAGCTGAGGCTGAGAGAGCAGGTGGGCCACCTAAGAATCAAGAGCCTACCTTTCGTCTCCCTGTGGTGTGGCGGCGTGGACTGCACCTTGCTCACTGCTGCCGTGGACCCAGATCCGGCAAGCGCCCTCTCGCAACAGCTCTCCCCTTTCACATTAAGGACCTGGAAGTTCCCAGGGATGCTCTTCAAGGCTTCCCATTTGCATCTCGGGAAAGCGATGACCTATCCCAGATGCTGTCAAGGAGGGCAACGGCTCCCCATTGATAACTTGAAATTGAGTCATACCTGTGCCCCCGGGGCAGCTGGAGGGTCCAGAAGCAGGATGGGTGCCCCTCTCTCCTGACCACCAGGTTGGCATGACTGTGAGCGAGGTCACAGCTAAGTATAAAACACCAGCAGCAAATTGGAGGTGAAAGAGGAGCCAGTTGGGCAGGCTAATGGGCTGCCTCCTCGTCACCCCCACCTGCTCTTGTCTTCTCAGATTAGATTCCTCATGTGAGTTTACACAGTCAGCTGGAGCTCATCCTCCATGCAATTCAGATCACGTTGCCTGCAGCTCTTAGAAACTCAAATAAACAGAAGGACTAATATTACTACTGAAGATGTAATTAAGGGCATTCATTGTAAAGTAATAACGAATTACCTCACCCTCACCATATGGCCAGAGCTGATTAATACCTGGAGGAAATGATCCAAAACCTCTAAAATCAGAATTAATGTCTCAGATCATAATGAGAAACTCCTTTCCTTTTTCCTTTCCTTTCCTTTCCTTTCCTTTCCTTTCCTTTCCTTTCCTTTCCTTTCCTTTCCTTTCCTTTCCTTTCCTTTCCTTTCCTTTCCTTTCCTTAGTGGTTGAGAGTTTACTACACCAAGAGGCAAAAATAAAATAGTGAAAACCTGAAAAACCTCATTTCGATTAGTTGAGTTATGTTTTCAGCGTAGCATCACATCACAGATGCAGATACACTAAGACTTACAAATTGGAACTGTTACTTAATCAAATGGTTTTCCCTCTATTGTTCCTCTTGTAAATACGAGGAATTAATGGGAAAATCTGTCCACCCAGACCGACAGTTTCCTAAATCACCAGGGACGGGCTTAGCCCATCAATTGAAAATCTTTTTTTCGTAAATTACCTGTTGCGAGGCTGCTTGTCAGCAGGAAGATCACATAGTGTGATTTAATCCCTTAGGATGAGTCAAAATGGTAGAAATGTTAGGATTTCTGGGCAATACCAGAAAGGTGCAGACCCACGTAGCTACCGAAGTGAGCTTGCAGCTGGGCCTTGGGGAATCATGGGATCCCTTAGGCTGTGCCTGGCTCGTGATTAGGGCCATCTGGGGAAACATAAAGAGCCAGAATTTGGGATTCCCCCTCCCCCCGCAATCCTTTAGAGGACTTTGTATACTAAGGGGAAATTTTAAAGAGCTCAGCATTGCCCTGAGGGAAAGTAAGGGGAGATATTTTCTTTTTTCTGTAAATGCTTCTGTGGGTGGCAGGGATAATGATTACCTGCAGCAGGTCGAGCTGGTAGGGCTGGAGTTCCAAGAACTTTTTGTGGAAGTTTGAACCTGCAGCTAGCAACACTGATTCCAGTTTTGCCTTTTGGCTACCCTGTCTTGGGCTCCCCAATAAATAGGCCAAACTCATAGTATTATGTCTTAAGCTGTTTGCAAACAAGGTTAATGTCTTAGGTTAGGAACACCTAACTCTTGATCAAGACTGGTGGACCCCAATGAGAGTGAGTCAGACAATTCCCCCGGGGAGAGAAGTGCTTCCTAAAGACTCCTGGAGTTGAGTGGAGGAGCGAGACAGCTGGTCACCCGGGGGTGCAAAGAGCCGCAGCACAAGCCTAACTTGTTTGCATGCCCCACGCTGCATGTGAGGAATACCTGTGCATTTCTGTGATTGGTGTATCAGCACTGAGATGTCCTCAGGTCATGACCCAGAGGTGTACTCCTAAGAAGGTGACCTGTTGGGGTGGCTGGATGGCTCAGCAGGTTAAGTGTCTGTCTTCAGCTCAGATCATGATCCCGGGGTCCTGGGATTGAGCCCTGTGTCCGGCTCTCTGCTCAGCCAGGAGTCTGCTTCTCCTTTTGCTGCTCCCCCTGCTTGTGCTCTCTTCTCTCTCTCAAGTAAATAAATAAAACCTTAAAAAAGAAAAAGAAAATTGTTCATAATAGCTTTAAAAAAAACCCCAGAAGATGACCTTTTAGGGAAAAATGAAAGTCTCTGCTTCTAGAGCAGAAATCTGGATTTCCCTTCCACTGTTGAATCTGTGCTGGGGGACTCGACCCCTTGCTCTTGAGACAGTTTTTACGCCAGACCATCTTCTCACTGCTGTCTCATCAGCCAAGGGCCCCATCTTGGCACATTATGAGGAACTCAAACCTGGTTCAGTCACGGAGCCCTATTGGGTGACTTTATCCTGAAACCCACAAAGAGACCCCAGCACTCTGTCATCCAAAATGCCTGAGAATGTCAGTGTTGCGACAGATGGCCCAGCTCTCCGGGCAAGCAGCGATGATGCCCTCACCAGGCCATTGATTCTGTTTGCGAAATTTAAATATCTGAACAATGCCTGACGTCCTGGTGAGAAGTGCACCTTCAATCCCGCGAATTAATCACATGTTGGTCGTCCTGCTAGAAACTGGAAGTAAAGGCCTTCTTTATGGGGCATAGGACTGAGCTCCTCCTGTTGTCAAGCTCTGAGCGCGCGTGGCCTTGGAGGTGTGGGCGGGAGCAGGGTTGGAAGTAACTCTTCTCTCAGAAGAGGAGCCCGCACTCAGAATGCAGAAGGCACCGGGGGTGCAGAGACCAAGGCGGCTCCTTGGAGGAGTTGAACAATCGATGCTTGTTCTCTCTGAGCACGTTTTGAAAGCTTTTTACTCAAAGAAAAGTGAAAACTGCAGTTTAATTTCAAGGAGCACAATCACTGTAAAGTTCTGGACTCTTCCAAGTTACACAGTTCTGTTGGTGAAAGGGAGAGTTTGGGGTTTCCCTTTAAAGTAGAATGGGGGGCACCTGGGTGGCTCAGTAGTTGAGCATCTGCCTTTGGCTCAGGTCGTGATCCCGAGGTCCTGGGATCGAGTCGTGCATCGGGCTCCCCCACAGGGAGCCTGCTTCTCCCTCTGCCTGTGTCTCTGCCTGTCTTTGTGGGTTCTCTCATGAATAAATAAAACCTTAAAAAAAAAAAGGTAGAATGGGGAAACCAGGGTTTTATTAAGTGTTGTCACCAATGGTAAATGACTCTGTGACAATGTGAACTTCACTTTTACTCTAAAATGGTTTTTCTTTGCCTAAATTAGTAACTAGTTGATATTAATGCTGTATTAGTTTGCTAATACATGTATTAAAAGAGTTTATTTTCTCAGAAAAAACCCTATCTGGTATCAGATGCTATAAAGAGAAATGCAATTATTCCCATTGGTGGCTATTTCTATTGTGCCCCATTAGCAGGTACCAAAGTTCACTTGGTGCTCAAAATCCAAATTATAAGCACAGTGCTGCGGACCCTAAGGACTCCTTCTGCAAACCTCAACTGTCCTAAAAGGGATGGAGCAACAGAATGAGTGCCTAGCCAAAGCACAAATGGTGGGAGGTGGTTCGGGTGTGAAGATCCCCTACTGTGAAGCATCTCTGGTATTTTTGAGGACTTGGATCTGTTTTCAGTATCTATATAGGTGAACTCAGAGTATCATAGCTGAGCTATTAAAAATAAAACCAAACCCAAAATATATACTTAGGAACAACGCTTAGTTCTTATCACCTGAAACACTGCCTTTTCTCATTGAGTGTACACGCCTTTGATCTTTGTCTTGCATAAAGTATTAAGACTAAAAATGTTTACAGTCACTTGCTTCTACTGATGAATTTTTAAAAAATATGTATTTATTTTAGAGAGAGAGAGAGACAGAGAGACAGAGAGAGCATGAGCAAGAGGGTTAGAGGGAGAGGGAGAGAGAATCTCAAGCAGATAGCACACTGAGCACAGAGCCCATCCCAGGGCTCGATCTCATGATCCTGCAATAAGGTCCCCAGCTGAAATCAAGAGTCAGACACTCAACTGGCTAACTGTGCCACCTAGGTGCCTCAAAAGATTTTATTTTTAAGTAATCTCTGCACCCAATGTGGGGCTTTAACTCATGACCCTGAGCTGTGTGCTCTACTGACTGAGCCAGCCAGGCGCCCCACGGATGAATTTAATTTAAAGAGTCTAGGAAATGATTTCAGAAACAAGTTACAGCAGTCACTAGGATAGTGACACCTGGATCAGAAACCCCCAAATGTGAGTACAAGGGTACAATCCCCAAATATAAGTACAGGTACAAGGTACCAACAATCCCTTTCCTTATGGGATTAATTGTTGTGTTGGAGGGCAGTGGCACTGTGGACAGATCCATGGGTTCTGCAGCAATAGGGCTACAGCCCTCAGGGGGTTAGATCACCCCAAACAGCCCTGCTTCTATTCTGGACTTCGGTGGAGGGGGGCCACCTGGGGGCTGACATAGGTGCCTGGGGCTTGGGTGGGAGGGGTCTCCGAGGAGCAACCCAGCAACTGCTGTGCTCCATCTCTGTCTTGCCATCCTCGAGGGCCTCTTCCTCCTCTTCTCCCTCTCCTTCTCCTTTCCACCCTCAATGTTGCCAGAGCAGAACCCCTTGCCCAGAACATTGTCATTGTCATTGAAAAAACTGATATCTAATGTTTCTTGAGCTCTTAAATGCTAAGTGATTCAAGTGAATGATCCCTCTGAACCTCATCTGGACAATTCCAGGCCAATAGCTTATTGCTTCTTCTTGGGGTGATACGGCTTACTGGCCGAGTAGCTGCGCACATAGCTCTGGAGAAAAGGAAAGACATGCAGCCTCATCTTTACAGGGAGAAAAGGAGCTAGATGGGCCTGGAAATGCTGCATCCCATTCATGGTGTTCCCTCAGCTAAGGAAGTCCGATGTTGGGGACTCTAGTGCTAGTGGATGAATGTCTCGTTGGAATCCCGTGGCCAGATCACACTACCCGCAGGAGCTGAATTTTCTCTGAATGGAGTGGATATTCCCACCACCCGTGATCCTGGGAAGAGGTTAATCCTGGGCTGAGGAACCAGAGGGCCCTGCCCTGGAAGAGGGCACAGAGAAACCGCCTTTCTCTGGGCCTCATGGGGCTGAGTCCAAGGCATGTGGGGTGACCTGTACCTAGGAATTCTCAAAGCAGTCATTTGTAGAGTGAAGTTTTAAAGGACTTCCCTCCTGCAGTCCCTTCTATGATCTGCAAGGGTAGCGGGCATTTGTTGTTTCACCTTCTTGACATTCATTTTACCCTTCTCTGGAAACAGCACCTTCCATTTTCTTCAGGCAATTGGATTCCCCACGTGGTCCAAGGGGTCCAGCAGCTTCCGGGGTGTGCCTGGGACACAGCCCTGGTCCCCGAGAGCGCTGTGTGTCCCCGACCACAGGGATTGGCTCCAGGCTGAGCATATGACCCGAGCTCGGCCCATCAGAGTCAGCCTTTGCATTTGCCAGGACTGTTGTGAAAATGCCATATCCTCTTAAAACCAGGCTGAGCAAGTCTGGAGCTGCTGGGGGCCTCCAGCTGGAGATGAAAGGAGACAGGGCCAAACAGGGTCAAGACAGGCAGTTTGACGCCTCTGAATCCAGCCATGCCCAAACTAAGGATATGCCTGCATTTTTTCAGTTATGAGAGCTGATGAACTCTGCTTGGGGACTGTCCGTTTTCATCAGTTTCTGTCATTTGTTCCTGTTGCTGGCTTCTGGCATGTACAAACCATGCGTCGTCTATCACTGTGGGATATTCAGGAAGGGTCTGTGCCCATCCTCGGAGTAAAGTGTATTGTGGGAGAACACAGCAGCTTCTGGAAGCAGATCCAGATTTGACAGGAAATAATCTACAGGTTGCCTATCAGGGCAGCAAGCTTCAAACTGGATATGTTTATCACTCTTTTTTTTTTTTTTTTTAAAGATTTTACTTATTTATTTGAGAGAGAAGGTGGGGGGAGAGCAAGCACACATGCAGGGGGAGGAACAGAAGGAGAGGAAGAAGCAGACTCATCGCTGAGCAGGGAGCCTGATCTGGGGCTCGATCCCGGGATCCTGGGATCAAGACCAGAGCCAAAGGCAGACACTTAACCGACTGAGCCACCCAGGCACCTGCATGTTATTATTCTTTATACATTTTCAAAATGCCTGGGGAAGGAAGCCTAGTAAAAGACCCTGGTCATTACAATAATTTGGGCCTGACAAGCGAATGTTGTCTCACTGCCATTGTCGAGGCCCAAGCAGTGAGGCCAGGCCACACTGGGATGACACAGCCAAGTGTTTTACATTTTGCCAGGGAGGAACAAACTAGGGAAAGGCAGGTAAATAAAAGTCCAAAGCTTCTTCAAGGCAATTCAGATTGGAGACAAGTCCTGAATCCATAAAAAATGTTGTAGGAACAACCCATAAATTCAGACTCCCCAGGAGGGCTGGAAGGGGAGAAGATCACTCGCCATCCTTGGAAGCACGATCTGGCCACGTTGGAGCTCCAGCTCTTTGCTTTTATTTCTTGCTTTCACCTTGTGAATCCAGACCACCTCCGGATGGAGTGGGAGGCAGTGGGACCGTGAGCCTCAGGGGCATGATAGGGCGCTTTGGGAGTGATGCAGTCCCTGCTAGAGGGAGAAGTCTCGCTAAAAATATAGGGCTTCTTGGTCTTGCTTTCTGCCTTTATCTCTTTCCATCTTTTGTCTGGGCATCATTTCTGCTTGGCACAAAAATTGCAGTGAAAGAAGTTTTAAAAATGCTTACCTCTGGGCACCTGGGTGACTCAGTTGGTGAAGCATCTGCCTTCAGCTCAGGTCATGATCCCGGGGACCTGGGAAATCCCTGCTCAGCAGGGAGTCTGCTTCTCCCTCTCCCTCTGCTGCTCCTCCTGCTTGTGCTTTCTCTCTCTCTCTCTGTCGAATAAATAAATAAAATCTTTTTAAAAAAATGCTTCCCTTTGAAGTATAGGGGATCAAGGTGAATGAGCCTCTCTCATCTAGAGAATAGGATGCAAAAATCAGGGCCCGGGGTGAAGAGGTTTTCCATGCACTGTGAAGGTGGCACTTAGCAACCTGGGCCCCAGGGGCTTCAGCAAGATGGACGTGGTACTCTAGGGAGAAATAGGGCCAGAGAAGGAAAGAGGAAGGGAGGTAAGGAGGTGAGAACCTCCAGGTGCCTCCATCCAAGGGAGGCTGCCTTTTTATATACTCAATGTATTCCTTTTTTTAAAAAAATATATTTAATTTATTTATTCATGAGACACAGAGAGAGAGAGAGGCAGAGACCCAGGCAGAGGGAGAAGCAGGCTCCCTGCAGGGAGCCCGATGTGGGGATTCAATCCCAGGACCCCGGGGTCATGACCTGAGCCGAAGGCAGCCGCTCAACCACTGAGCCACCCAGGCGCCCTACCCAATGCATTCCTGACCAGAACTGTCAACCCTGTATTGTGACTGGCTCTGTTCCGTGCGTGAGAGCCTAGGTGACATACACCCTCCCTCAGGTAGTGTGAGGCATGATAGTGGAATTACGCTTAGACTTCCTAGTTCTTTGTATTAGCAACGTCAGTAAGGAATGGAAGCCAATGGAATGCATAAAAACAGTAAAAGGGAAAGAGGGAAGCATAGGGACTGATTAAGTTCAAACCTTATTAGCACACAGCAGGCCTAGTTCAGGATGTTACCCAACAAGGTTTAATCAGCAAGATGAAGTGAAACCTAGGGATCGCAGAAAGTCCCCTTTATCTAAAAACCATGGGGCACTTGAGGGAAAGGAATTTCAAGTTTCCTTTTCAAGAAATGGAAACCTACGTGATTGCTTAAAACCCCGCTGAAGGACACGCGTCTAGAAAAGTCTGTTGACCTGGCAAAGAAATGGTGGCTTCGGTGGGTTCCACATCGAGAGCACATTTTGTCAGGCTCTCTTTGGAGCTGCGCCCCTAAGTCTGGAGTTCCTTGGGTCCCGGTTTCCAAACGATTAACCCTAGGTGCTCAAAGTCACCATTCCCCTAGGAAGGTATTTAAAAAGAGAGAGAGAGAGATGATAAAGAAAAAATTCACATTTCAAAGATATGTTTACATGGGTGTGGTAGCCATCTTTGAATTTTTGGAGTATTTTCTGATTTTAACATGATCGAAACATTTAACAAAATCTGACCTACTAAATTGATAATGACGATTTGTTAGAATCACAAAAATGACTTAAGAGCTTAGGGAGCACTTGCTTTCTCTGGGAGGTGCTGTCAGTGTGCGCCCTGAATATCCTCTCAGACCCCTTTACCGTTTCCAGGCCCACAGCTCCCAAGTGATTTCCCCTCCGACAGCCAGTACCTACACACCGGGGGGCCACCATTCAGCTATCAGTTTTGTGTGGGTTCCGGAGCAAGAGAGGGCCTTGTAGCAGTCTTTGTAGCTGTAGGACAAGAGGCCTTGCTTCTGGGGCCATATGGCGCAGCAGATCCCATGGTGCTAGAGGTATCCTTGGCAGACAGAGACATTGCCTCTGGTGGGCTCCAGTAGGAGAGTTTTAGTGTAGACACCTTTGGTACTGAAGCCAGGCCATGCCACCTGCAGAAGAAAACTATCCACCGTTGGAAGACGCTCCTCCTCTGCTGTTGGGTGCTGAGTCTTTGACGAAGTTATTTATCAGTCGATACGTGGTCAGAGCTGCCTATTATGAACTGGGTGGTGGGGTGCTGTCAGACCCACTAAGTCATAAAGTAGAGTGAGCACAACAACAATCCATGATAAAATGAGAGGCACCCAGGACGGAGCCTGGGAACCCAGGGCAAGAGCAGCCCTTCTCATCATCACTCTTGGTGACCCACTGGGGGTAATCTGTGCTTTTTGTACTTGCAACGTTGTGTGTGATGGGAAGGCGAGGGCCTGCAGACAGGACACTCTGACCAGGGATCCAATAACATTTCCAGTCTACCTAAAGCTGTGAATGCCACCTGGTTGGGTCCTTTTGGTCTCCTCCTGACAGAGGACCGACAGACAAAGAGGGAGTTAATATCCTGACAGGTTAGCATGAGGAGGTCCACTTACTGCCACATACTGGGGGCAGAGAGAAGCATGTCTAGAACACACTAGGACACCTCTTAGTGTTCTAGATTTTTAATTGCGAATAAGCAACTATGGTGTGACAAGGCTGTGGTAACCAGAGGTTCAGGCTTCTCAGGGATGAAGGTCCAGGGATGCCTGGGTGGCTCAGTGGTTGAGTGGCTGCCCTCAGCTCAGGGTGTGATCCCAGAGTCCAGGATCGAGTCCCAGTTTGGGGTCCTTGAGGGAGCCTGCTTCTTCCTCTACTTCTCTCTCTCTCTCTCTCTCTCTCTGTCTCTCATGAATAAATAAATAAAATCTTAAAAAAAAAAGATAGAGATGATGGTCTGGGGCATGTCTTCAGCAAAATGGTGGCCTAAGATGCTAGTATCCAAGATCTATAAAGAACTTATTAAACTCAACAGCAAAGAAACCAACCATCCAATCATGAAATGGGCAAAAGACATGAACAGAAATCTCACAGAGGAAGACACAGATGTGGCCAACATGCACATGAGACAATGCTCCGCATCACTGGCCATCAGGGAAATACAAATCAAAACCACAATGAGATACCACCTCACACTGGTGAGAATGGGGAACATTAACAAGGCAGGAAACCACAAATGTTGGAGAGGATGCAGAGAAAAGGGAACCCTCTTGCACTGTTGGTGGGAATGTGACCTGGTGCAGCCACTCTGGACAACTGTGTGGAGGTTCCTCAAAGAGTTAAAAATGGATCTGCCCTACGACCCAGCAATCGCACTGCTGGGGATTTACCCCAAAGATACAGATGCAGGGAAACGCCGGGACACCTGCACCCCGATGTTTCTAGCAGCAATGTCCACAATAGCCAAACTGTGGAAGGAGCCTCGGTGTCCATCGAAAGATGATGGATAAAGAAGATGTGGTTTATGTATACAATGGGATATTCCTCAGCCATTAGAAACGACAAATACCCACCATTTGCTTTGACGTGGACCTGGAGGGTATGATGCTGAGTGAAATAAGTCAATCGGAGAAGGACAAACATTGTATGGTCTCATTCATTTGGGGAATATAAAAAATAGTGACAGGGAATAAAGGGGAAAGGAGAAAAAATCAGTGGGAAATATCAGAAAGGGAGACAGAACATGAGAGACTCCTAACTGGGAAACGAACTAGGGGTGGTGGAAGGGGAGGAGGGCGGGGGGTGGGGGTGACTGGGTGATGGGCACTGAGGGGGGCACTTGACAGGATGAGCACTGGGTGTTATTCTATATGTTGGTAAATTGAACACCAATAAAAAAAAAATTACAAAAACAAATGGCGGCCTAAGATGAGGGGAATCTCAAATGGACAGGAGAGGAGGGAGAGGAAAATTGGCTACAGGTTGAGGACCAACCAGCCATAGTGCATTCCACTGACACTTCTCTTGAAATTGTGACCAGCCACCACCCTGAAAGAGCAGTGAAGCCAACTCAGGAGAGGCGTGGAGGGATCTCAGTGCTGCTCCACCCATGTCCCTCAGATCCCTTCCCACTGTGGTGTGCTCTGGCTCCTGGCAGGCTTTCACGGTCAACCTGGTAGGACCCTAGGAGCCAATCTCTGTCAGAGAGCTGCCCTCAGGCTGCCAAAGCTGGAAGTGTCTGAGAATTTCCATTTCACTAGGTGTAGCCCGGACGCCCTACTCTGGCTTTTTTTTTGCTGCTGATTAGGACAATATAAAAGTGTGACCTGCAGAACTTCTGTGTGGGACCCAGTCAAGGTGGCCCCACCTCGTGGTCAGCTTGAGATTACACTGTTGCATGGCCTTCTTCTGTCCCTAATTCCTCAGTCCCCTACCAATTTTTTTTTCTAATAAGTCACTTTTATGTGAATTTTTGTCTGAATGTGCTACTGGTGAACCCAACCTAAGACATTTTCTTAGGTGCTTGAGGTATTGAGAGAACCAGATACCTCAAATTTATCAGACTTTGAAATGTCTAAGGGAATTTAATTAACTTTCTAAGTAATGTTGAATACTTGTGTAAGGATGATTTGGTCGGTGGAGTTCCCTGAAATGCAAATAAAGGGATAATGCAAAGCGATTGTTATTTTCTACATAAAATTTGTTAGACTTCTAAGTAAAATATCAAGATATAGAAATTGGGCTTGAAGCTTTAAAAGATGTCAGGTTTCTACTTTATAACTTTAATAAATTTAACCTGGGGAAACCCATATATTTTTAGGAATTCCTTTCCAGGCTGGAGGGTCCTTTTTGGGCAGTTGACACTTGCTACCCTGTAAAGAAACTAAGCATTGAATAGCTAAACTCAAGGCTCACCTTCGTGCTTCTAAGTCTCTGCAGGGATCTCCTTCACTGTAAATGTGAGTCATCACATGGATCTAGCTAGTTATGTAAAGTACTCAAGTCAATATCAAAACGTCAACTCCGAACTAAAAATTAGAAACACTCATAAATTATCCCAGATACTCATTTACCAAACTAGACAACTAATTACAATTATGCTCATCAATGCATATCAAATAAGTAGTTCCAGAGAAAAATGAATCTATAAAAAGGTACATCAATAATCATAAATGCAGGATATCATTACACCCCCATTTGGGGTAATCATTCGAGGTAACTACAATTTTAAAATCTGAAATTTCACCTTGAAACTAAAAGGTGGGATAAATACAGTCTAGTTAAATATATTTTTAGGTGTGTCTGCTTCCCTAAGCGCAGTGTTCAGTCTTGTTGAAGAGAATGAGGACAGAATTCAGAAAGTCAAATGGGGCAATATTTATTTTATAACAATAACAGGTAGTGGAAATTTGATCCACATTTTCCTAACTATATGAAACACAGAATAAAACATTGCTTCAAGAAACACAGGCTGTTGACAAGAATTTAGAGCTCAACTGCTTATCAGTTAGTAAATTTGTTTTGCCCTCTGACGGTGATGACAGTTTTCTCAGCTTAGAGCAGAACTCTGCTCTATTTACTCGGCATTTTATTTTACAACAAAGTGGGGGCTCAATATGAACGTTCTCCTCTTTCTCCGGGGAGGCAAACGAGAATGAATTACAGGGAGAAACATCGAAGGTGAAAAAACTGAAAGTACACATTTTATTTAAATAATTTATAGTTACGCTATTCAAAATTTAAAGAAACCTAAAAAAAAAATTCAAGTTCGTTCCTCATACCTCAATTATTTTTTTAAAAAAGATTTGATTTATTATTTGAGAGAGAGAGACAGAGCGCTTGAGTTCGGGGAGGAGCAGAAGGAGAGGGAGAAGTAGACTCCCTGCCGAGCAGGGATCCTGATGTGGGACTCGATCCCAGGACCCTGAGATCATGACCTGAGCTGCAAGCAGATGCTTAACTGACTGAGCCACCCAGGCGCCCTCATACCCCAATTGTTAAGCAAAGTATGCCAATAGTTTTTCCTACACAAAACCATGCATGCTGTATTTGTTAAGCATTTTTTTATGTAATCATTCAGAAACATTAGAAAAATAGGCCAAGTAAGCAAATGAACATACTCACAATTATAATGTAATCCTACATATGAAACCATATTTGAAAGTTTTCAGAAACAAATGATCTCTTTCGCTCCAAAAAAATATCTCTGGGAGCCTAAAGTATGCTTTAAAAATCGAATAAACCTCAGTCTTACTTTAAGGAAGTTTATTTTATATGCTTCTGCAAGCAAGCTGTAAAAAAGGAAATATTCGAGTGGGTCAGAATGAAAAGAACCAGAAGGCGAGTGTGGAAAAGTGATCTTTCACCAAGAGAGGCGAAAAGCAGAGTCTGCCTGAGAGGAGTCCCAGGCGAGTTTCCAAATGTATTTAGCAGACGTTGCTGAAATAAAAAAGTGTTAATATGAATATACTATGAATTCATTTTCAGAAATGTTTTCATGCTCTTTCTCAATGCCTGGGATGCTAGTTAAACTGGTCGCTGTTCTTCCCACCATGCCTTGTTTTCCTGTTTCAGACACAGATGCACCCAAGACCTATCCCCAGTTGCTTTGGTTTTGTCCTCGCTTTTCTTTTAGCTTAACCTCACCCTGTAGTCATGGAGACATTCTTCTCTACTTTATTTTTTAAAGATGTATTTATTTATTTGAGAGAGGGATCGAGAGAGAAGAGAGAACATGAGCAGAGGGAGAGGCAGAGGGAGAGGGAGAAAGAATCTCAAGCAGACTCCGCACTGAGCACAGAACCTGATACAGGGCTCCATCCCAGGACCCTGAGATCATGACCTGAGCCAAACCCAAGAGCCGGACACCGAGATGCTCAGCTGACTGAGCCACCCAGGCCCCCCTGTGAATCAGTGTTACTAAGTTAAATTTTGGGGCTCCTGGGTGGCTCAGTACATTAAGGGTCTGCCTTTGGCTCAGGTCATGATCCTGGGGTCCTGGGATCAAGTCCCACATTGGGCTCCCTGCAGGGAGCCTGCTTCTCCCTCCACCTGCTGCTCCCCCTGTCTGTGCTCTCTCTTTCTCTGAAAAAAAAAAAAGAAATGATAAGTTATATTTTTTCTAGAAACATTATTTTCTGGAGATTTATTGGCATGAAATAGCTTATAGTAGTGTCTCCTCTCTGTTTTGTCTTTATCTTTGCCCCTTTCTTGCATCTTCAGCATCCTCTTTTTCATTCCTGATTATGGCTAATCGGTGCCTTTTCTCTTTTTTTTTTCCCTCCAGTTGGTTACTCTTATTGGTCTTTACAAAGAAGTTGTTTCTGGCTTTACTAATACCCTCATTGTTTTTTTTTTTAATTTTTATTAATTTTTTATTTCATTATTATTTAAAATTTTTTTTATTGGAGTTCAATTTGCCAACATATAGCATAACACCCAGTGCTCATCCCATCAAGTGCCCCCCTCAGTGCCCGTCACCCAGTTACCCTCACCCCCCGCCCATCTCCCTTTCTTCCACTCCTTGTTCGTTTCCCACAGTTAGGAGTCTCTCATGTTCTGTCACCCTCTCTGATATTTCCCACTCATTTTCTGTCCTTTCCCCTTTATTCCCTTTCACTATTTCTTATATTTCCCAAATGAATGAGAACATACAATGTTTGTCCTTCTCCAATTGACTTATTTCACTCAGCATAATACCCTCCAGGTCCATCCATGTCAAAGCAAATGGTGAATACCCTCATTGTTAAATTTTTTTTTTCATTAATTTCTGTTCCCCTCCCCTTTCTATTTCTTTGGGTTTATTTTGAAACTGTTTTCCTAATGTATTGAGGTGGATGTGTCATGCATTAGGTTTTAGTTGTTCTTCTTTTGCATATCTGCACTTAAGCCTATGTACATTTCTAAATACTGCCTCAGTTTTATCCCACAAGTTTTCATATATGATATTTTCATTTTTGCAAAATTTTTACTACTTTCACCTTCCCAATAGGATTCCTTCACTCACGATTATTTGAGACTTTTTTTTTTTTTTTTTAATTTGGAGACACATGAATATCTTCCTGGTTGTCTTCTGGATTTTGATCCTTAGTAAGATTGTTATGGTCATTGAACATGCTACATTTTATTCATATTCTTTAAAATTTGTCAAGACTTGTTTAACAACCAGATATATGGTCATTCTTTTAAGTAGACTCCATGGTGAGCCCCATGAACCCCATGAACTCACCACCCTGAGACCAAAACCTCAGCCAAGATCATGAGTTGGTTGCTTAATCCACTGAACCACTCAGGAGCCCCCTAAAGATTTTATTTTCCTAAATAATCTCTACACCCAGCATAGGGCTCGAACTCACAAATCCCAAGATCAACAGCCAGATGCTCTAATGACTGAGCCAGCCAGGTGCCCTGAGAAGAGTGAGCATTCTATGTAATTAGGTATGATGTTCTCTATGTGCCATTAAGTTGTTTTTTAAACATGTTGTTCAAATCTTTTAAATCCTTACTGATTTTTTTTCTGTTTGCTGTATTAATAACTCAGGTATAATGAGATCTCTCATAGTAATTGTGGATCATTCTGTTGTTCCGTATTTCTGCAATATTTGCTTTATATATTTTGAGGCTGTATCTTAAATGCACATAAGTTAAATTTTAAAAAATCCTTTAGTAGGCTGAATCTTTTGTCTTTGTGATGTGGCTCTTTTTTTTTTTTTTTTTTACACTGTTGCTTTTTGCCTTATTTTGTTTTTATATTAACACCATCTATCTTTCCTGTAGGATCTGCATGGCATATCATTTTCCATCTTTCTACTTTCAACTTTTCTGTATTATTATGGATTGGATGTGTCTTTATAAACAGCAAAGGGTTGGATTTAATTCTTAAAATCCAGTCTGACAATATTTTTCTTTATCTGGAGAATTCAATCCATTTCCATTTAATATAATTACTGATGCATTTAGGTTTAAATATATCGTCTCATTTTGTGCTTTCCATTTGTCCTGCATTTTCTCTTCTTTTTTCCTCTCTTCTTTTTTTTTTTTTCTTGCTTCTTTTTGGAACAAAATAGTGTTCTTTCCCTATGCATTTATTCCTTAATCCCAGCTTTGAAATTATTCTTCTGTTTCTATTCTTTTACTGGTTAGCTGAGATATTTTCACTTGCATACTTATTTTATCAGATTATAAATGAGTTCAAATTTTTTACTCTGATTTTGGATAGTTTGAGAATTTAGAACAGCTTAAACTCATTGGTCTTCTTGGCTTGCATATTGTTATGTACGTTAGTTCTTAAAATTTCATTAGACATTGTTACTACTAATTTATATAGAGTTATTTAGCCCATATTCACACATATTGGTCTATAGATCTCTCTCTTTCTTTGTTCTTCATATCTTCTTATATTTCAGACCATCCATCTTGAATCTCTTTTCCTCTGCTTGAGGTACGGCCTTAAGTAATCCACTTAGCGAGTTTGAGGAAAGGTAAATCTTGATGATTGAGTTAATTAGGGTACACCACCAGATGTGGGAAGTGAAGGACCCTGAGTTCTAGATACTCTATTTCTTACTCCATCCAAGGCTGGAATAACAGTCTCTACTGTTTGCATCTTTCCAGGCTCTCAGACAGCATGGCCCTGGGGTACTTGACGGATAGGACAGTAGCTCAGACTAGCTTCTTGATGTGTCCATGATCCCTCAGTCATTCGGGAGAACAACATATGTATGTATTTCTCGGTTCCTGAGGTGGATCCATCACTGACTATTGAGCCTTCTTTCTCATTGGCTCGAGGAGAAGTTTCTAGAGATGGGATGAGAGCACACACATTCACGAGTCCTAATGACGTTTATCTCTGAGCTATGCTTTTATTTTGCAGAATGGTACACGTATTCAGTTTCCATTTCTGGCACAGAAAAAAAATGTGTACCATAGGCTTTGTCCCTCTTATTAAAGAGGGAAGTGGTAAAATGCACGGTTCCCAGGGAAGCCTGAAAAATCGAAGTAAAATGACTTCATCAAAAAGGATCAGGAAAACTTCCCAGGACTTTGTAGAATCAGGAGGCGAAGCTGCAAAAGCCAAACTGCAGCTGGAGACCAGTGTCAGTAAGTCCGGGGAAGTAAGCCACAAAGAACTTTGAATTAGGTCAGTATAAACAATAGGGGGTTATTCAAGTCCTTGCCTCAGGAAGGTCAGGAACAAAGTGAGTATTTGTGATCACGTTTGTCTCACCGAGAGCCAAACCCCAGGTATTGTCAGGCTACAAAGCTGTCTCGCTGTCTCCCTGTACGATGTAACCCTGGGATTCTCTGACATTTTAAATTGCTCATTTTAGAGCAAACTAAATAGAGTACAGTATTCAAACACACAGTGCATTTGTAGAACATGATTAGCTGGAAATATGAAGGGATTCAAAATGCAGCTAGGAAAAAATGTGTGCGTTATATTCATGATTTGTTAAGGGGATATTTTCATAGAGTATTAGAAGTGGCAGGGCCAAAGAAATAATAATGCGCAACCATGCAAAGTTTGGCACCTACTTATCTACTAAAAATTATTCATTGTTTATATGCTTACTATGCTTATATTGTTTTAAAAAATGTCTATTGCTTATCTGTTCATCAGAAATTCACATTTAACTGAGTGTCTGGTATTTTTATTTGCTAACCCTGCAACCCTACCATAAAGACTTTTCTAGGCATCAGCACAATCTCACCATGTAGAAAAACTCACTGTGTAGATTACTGTCAAAAAATGTCCACTTGTCTGCTATTGAAGAACATTTAAATATATCGAGAAAAAAATTTGGAAGATTTTTTAAAAAGTGAATTTGGTATTCAAAACTTGGAAATAAGGCAAAAAGAGGAGAGCTTGTCCTTTCAATGTCATCTTAAAGCATTATTTAACAAGTCTACCCTAGGATTATTGAAATATTTAGGGCAATGTACTTGCTTGTCTTGCTATCTATTAATGATTAAAGGGCCAGCGTCCGGTTATCCGGCCAGCGTCCGGCCATAACCGGTTATGGAATTACCAGTTATCTTGAGATATTTGTCTGAAAAAGATGCAAATAATTTCTGAGTGGTAGAAAAGATAATGGAAAGGTTACAGCTTATTGCTTTGTGGGACATGCATCCAGTGTTGCATAACCTAGAACTCTTATTCTAACATTTTTTTGTCAAATGCCCATATATACTCACTTCCTGAAAAGCTCCTTGAACCAACCCTGCCATCGTGCTGGTTCTTTCATTAAGAGTAGAATAAATCTTTGGCAAGCATTCGTCCTCTATTTGTGCATGGGTCAGGTTTTTAACTTTTTGAAAATTAACTTTGATGCTTTTGTGTAGGAAAGGGCAGTCATGAGGACGTGCATTGTGACTTTTCCTGCACAAGTCAAGCTGCGTGGAGAAGAGAGCCGTAACTGTGGAGCTGAAATCCAGTTTCTCTCTCTAGCAGAAAAATGCAGCAGACTAAGAAGTAGCCAAGGACTGAGCACATATACCACGTGGGGTTGTCTGATTGTCAAAGTCAACAGCAATGCGGGACTTAAATCTTCCTTCTGTTTTCCAGATTTATACAATGACTATATATTTATGATCAAAAACCTTTAATGTCTAAAAATTTATAATTGAAGAAATCCTTCTAGGAAGTGTTTCCAAGGCTCAGATTTTCAAACCGTGACGTATTAGTAATTAAGAAGTAGAGAGAGATAAAGGCTTATCTTTAAAATTGTAGGGGAAACCAGAGCGATAATAATCTGTGATCCAGAATTCAAGCCCAGGCAGCTAATCAGGAAGTGCCCAGTCTCCCAAATATAACTCAAATATCTGATCTCTAGTTAGAGCTGGGACTAGCCATGTGACGTTGGCTTGTTTTGTAATTGGTGATCATTTTGGTCTCTTGGTTTAAGGTGGTTCTGCCAGGTTTCTCTACTCATTACTTCTTGGAATATCTTCTTGTATTTTAGAATTTTTTTTTCTCTTTGGGGTCCTTTAAGTAAATACAAACAGAATTACTGACACGTGCAACAATAGGCAAGAATCTCAAATGCATTTAGCTAAAGAAAAGAAGCCAGACCCAAAGGGCCACGTAATTTTATTTATATGACATCTTGGAAAAGGCAAAACTGTCAGGAGGGAAAACAGATCGGTGATTTGATGAGGAGGCTAACAAGGGAGAAGGTGAGGTCTCACTTCTGGGCTGACTCCAGGCTGGACTTTGCCATAATCTGAGATGCGGCAGGAGCACCAGGAGCACCAGGAGGAGAGACGGGAGAGGATGTGGTTCCTGAAATCTGGTGGGTAGGTATGAAATTGTGGCATTATTTTATCCCCAATGCTGTAAGGTGTGAGATGCTGAGTCCGTGTGCAGAAAAACCATACGTACACAGTCATTTCTGCAGGAGGAATGCATTTACCTTTGGCCGCTCAGCAAGTGTGTTCTTTTTTTTATTATTTATTTATATATTTTTTATTTTTATTTTTTTATTTTAGCGAAGTGTGTTCTTTTTTTTTTTAATTTTTATTTATTTATGATAGTCACACAGAGAGAGAGAGAGAGAGGCGCAGAGACACAGGCAGAGGGAGAAGCAGGCTCCATGCAACGGGAGCCCGACGTGGGATTCGATCCCGGGTTTCCAGGATCGCGCCCTGGGCCAAAGGACAGGCGCTAAACCGCTGCACCACCCAGGGATCCCGCAAGTGTGTTCTTATGTGGTCAGATGGTATGGTGTTTTGGCAAAGCCCAGTGAGGCTTAGTTTTGTTCCTCTTCCCCTGTGTCTTGCGTGGAGGGCGGGATCTGATGCTCTGACCTCGGGGGCTTATTACCGCTGTGTCATCTTACCCCCCAAATACACCATATTTGACAAGTTAGAAGCAGAGAACAGAATGTTGCTTCATCACTGGGAGTCCATAATCATTGAGGTGTAATTTGCTTTCACTACCCCCAAAGAAAGCCCTCTGAAAATTAGTTTTAAATTTTCTTAGTTTACATAATTGGTAAAATGTCTCCTCTTCCTCTTCCTGCAATTCGAGACAGGTCATGTGATGAGTTTTTAAGTAAATCTCCCCGCTCCTCCCCAAAGATATGGGATTTTAGTATGAGATTCCTAAAGGCCAAAAGGTATCAGCTACCCAGGAGCAACCTTTAGCCTTGAGAGAACACTATGACTTTATGGCTTGTTTTCTGGCCAACACCATTCTTTCTAGTTTTGTCTGTGGCCTAAACCATGAGAAAAAATAATTGGAAATGCTACAACGAAAATAATAGAGTGATTCCTTTTGTTGCTATGGTGACAAGAATAAATGGAATCCATGGCTCTGAAAAATTGCCCGAAAGTATACTTTAGCATTCCGCAGTGGGTGTATTTGTTAAGAATTTTAATCTGTCAGCTTCCATCAAAATGGCACAGCGCTCAGAGAAATATTTTACATCTGTACTTTTAGCTGGTTTTGATTATTTTAAAAGAAAGCAGTGGAGAATAAATAGTCATCATTATATTGGAAATTTAAGTAATTTTCTAAGAGTATCTTACCTAAAAGCACATTAGTTTTGTTTCTATCATCATGGAACATGGTAACAGCACCCGCTGAGCTCTGGGTGATTTTCCAGGTCGTCAACAAGCATTGGTATGAAATAGGACTTATAGGTCAGTCTAGAAACCAGACGACATGGATTCCAAATTTCATTCTGCGTAAGACGGTCGTACAGGCTTAAGAGAGTCAGGGAATCCCAGTGCTTCATTAAATCTTTGGTTGTGAGCAAAACGTCATCATCTCCTAATTATTTTATTACAACTTCCTGTTCTCCATCCTTGAGGACATTAATGTGTATTGCAACTATATGATGGAAAAACTGTATGATGGTGGGCTTGTACACATCTCTTCCCAACCTCTGTTTTGTGATCATCTTCCAACAACTTAAAATCAGCCGTGGTGATGATCTGTACCCCGTATTGATACACACTGCAAATCAAGGCTTGATTAATTGTTTTGTTGATTGCCGGGCTTAAGACGGCGATGGATAAAAAAGCTAATAATGCAGATTAAACCTAAAAGTGTATCAGGTCTGTAGCTGCTACATTGAGAAGAGCACAAAAATTGAGGAAATAATCTTCCAGTGCTTGAAAATCCTTGTTCGATTTAACAAAGAAAAAAAAATAATAAAAAAATAAAAACAAAACAAAAAACAAGGAATTCACTAGTCATTGACCAACAAGCAAAGTTCTGAAATTCATTTTTCTTGTTTCCCTTCTGCCTTCTGCCTTTACCTAAACAAGGCATCAACCAACACTCCTGTTGGATCTGTGCTTGATCATCCCGAATGACCAGAGGCTGATTACAGACACAGGATTTAGCCAAAGTCAACTGAGAGCGATCTGTGACAATGGCTACGTGGAACTTACAATGAGCTGTACTGTATATTTTATTATTCGAAGACTGTGTGTTGGTGCATTGGGTAGACCAGCACAATTTATAATCAAGTCACGTGGTTGGTGAACATTTACACCAGACGTCTATCATTGGAGCTGGGGGAGTTGGGTGGAAGCATCTAGATTGCTGTCAGGAAAGTCTGCTGGCAAAGGAATTCTGTCTTTGTGCCCCTGACACTCAGTCACTGAGAGGCAGATGCCCATGGCAGGATGGCCTTGGTGCAAACGTGGAACGGATTTCAAAGCATAGCCCCTGGGCCCTTGGCCAATCACATTGCCCGTGGTTGGAGTTCTGTGAGGCACATTCTCCTGGCTGCCATGCTGATCCCTAGTGGGGTTGGCACTGAGGCCTCATTCTAACCTGCGGAGATTCCTGGGGCTGGGATGGCCTCTCAGAGTGGTTCCAATGAGGCAAGATGGCCAGGCCTTTGTGTTCTCCACCAGCCAACCCCTGGCTATGGGCAACCCCCCACCCCCACCCCCAGAGGAGGCCGAGCCTTGGACAGGGCTGCTCTCTGAGGCCTCAGGTCATCCAGAGAGGGGCAGAGCTGTGTGTGTCAGTGGCCCAGAGTCCCAGAAGCTGGGGGATGGGTCACCCATCCTGAAGGAGAGATTTGGCTGGGGCACCACAGTATTTACTACACCCCCTGGGAAATCTGCAATGTTTATCAGCATTTAAAAGGCTCTGAGAAATCCTGGGGCTGTCTAATCCAACATTTCCTCCCCTTATTTAAGCAAGAAGCCATCGTGTGTGGGGTGCCCAACAATATTCTTCAGCTTCCCGTCATCTGCAGAACACAATCAGGAAATGCTGGAGAGAGGCACCCAGGTGGCTCAGCAGTGGTGCATCTGCCTTCGGCTCAGGGCATGATCTGGGGTCCTGGGATCGAGTCCTGCATCAGGATCCCCTCGGGGAGCCTGTTTCTCCCTCTGTCTGTGACTCTCTCTCTCTCTCTCTCTCTCAGTCTCTCATGAATAAATAAATAAAACCTTAAAAAAAAAAAAGAGGAAATGCAGGACAGTGAAGGGCAGGATTAGGTCAGAAGGGATCATGTACGCCATGCCAAGCAGTTTTGATCCTATGCTGTAGGCCCTGGGGAACTGTTTTGATTTCACCTGCATTTTGGAAAGAGCACTTTGGAGGTATATGGAGGTATTTTGAGGGGGTGGGGGAGATGGAGACAGGGGATTTATTTAGGAGGAGTCATATTTTCCAACAGAAAGATGATATGGGCCTGGATGTGGATACGAGTGTCAAAGAGACAACCAGAGAAGGTGTAAGAGATTGAAACAACAGGGTCGAGTGATATGTTGTTCCTCATGATGAAGTTTTGGAATATAGGTGAGGGTTGGTGGGGTGAGGTCCAGAGCCGACGACCAAGGGAGAATTCTTGAGACGTCCTTGGGGCAAAATGCTGGACAGGACCAGGGGGGCAGGAAGCGCGGCTGCCCCGGGCCCCTGAGGGGTGGCTCATCATATACCTGGGAGTCGGGAGGGGTTTGGGGACGGCGTGCTCTCTAAGGAATTTTGGAAGCAGGGTTTCCAGGACCGTGAGGGGGTAGCTATTGTTGGGGAGAGGCCACTGATTTCCGTCTAATTAAACCTGAGTCATGAGACCCTTCAGATGAGTAGGGGTGGGCCATGTGCTTGGGGGGAGATCACCAACGCATACCTTGGGGGTTTAGAGACAAAGGAAATTTCTTTTTTTTTTTTTTTAATTTTTTAAATTGGAGTTCAATTTGCCAACGTACAGAATAACACCCAGTGCTCATCCCGTCAAGTGCCCCCCTCAGTGCCCATCACCCAGTCACCCCCACCCCCCGGCCACCTCCCCTTCCACTACCCCTTGTTCATTTCCCAGAGTTAGGTGTCTCATGTTTTGTCACCAAAGGAAATTTCTAAAGGAGTGTTTACATGTTAAAGTAGACCCACAGGCTCCTGGGGGTCAGGCTAAGATGGCCTTTCGCCCTCAGCACAGTATGAACATTGAGGCAGTTGAGTCCCTAGAGGACTGTCCCTCTGCCTGTCTCAAGGGCTTGTCAATGTGCTGCCCGGCTCGTGCCTTGTCCCCAGCTGGCCCTCTGCTCCCCCATCACTCACACTGCTCCATCATCTGGCTCAGCGTCCTGCTAGCTCACTACTTGTTCCCATTTCCAAACCGGGAGATCCTCCTGCTTCCCCCTGCCCCCACCTCCTTTGCTCACCCCCCGCCCCCCTATGAACCTCTGAAATGGCATGTTTCACAACCTTACCTGCCAGAAAAGCATTTATATGCTCATCCTTTCAGGCTCCGGTTGGTTTGTACCCATTTCATTCTCTTGTGTTCTCTGGTGAAAGATGAGGACTAATTAGACAGCATCCTCTGACAGCTGCACACTTGTGGCTTTGGCACTTCACCTTCCGATGGCTTTTCCAGCGACTCAGTATCACTGTCTATGACACAGATAAACAGGAAGCGAGGGCGCGAACATATCTGCAAGCAGTTAACCCAGAACCAGTTTGTTCCTCTGCGCCATAGTTTTTATTACTATTGGGAGAAGATTATTTCCCTTCAAGAAGAAGATCTTGCTTCATCCACTCTACAGGAGGGTGGCTTTCTCCTTGCTTCTGGAGCAGAGATTGGATGCTGACTCTCCTTCCTCTTGGGTGTGTATCTTATTGGCAAAGAGTACCTCTGTTTAGGTGTTTTAAAACACTGAAGTCAACTCTGATGCTCTTTTTCTACTTTTCCCAGGCCACGAAGTTTAAATCAATAACTGAAAAAAAATATTTTTGTGGTACTTTGATATGTATTTCCTTACAGTCAGCCTCAGGGGAATTCAGGTACATAACGGAAGGGAGTCCTGGTGGAGACATGAGGAATGCATCTCCAGGAAAGGAGCTTACCCTTTGGAGGTCTCAGGCCACAGAAATGTTCACCTCTAGAATTTTTGTTTTATTTTATTTTAAGATTATTTATTTATTTACTTGAGTGAGAGAGATCACCCGAGTGAGCATGGGGGATGGGGGGGGGGCGGCAGAGGGAGAGGGAGAAGCAGACTCTCTGCTGAGCATGGAGCCTGACAGGGGGCTCCATCCCAGGACCCCAGGATCATGACCTGAGCCAAAGGCGGATGCATAACTGACTGAGCCACCCAGGCACCCTGCCTCTAGAATTTTTCAATAGCTGCATCAGAGAAGGAGCATGTTTTCAAACATGCCCATAGAATTCAATTTTTGAACTTTATTTGGGGAACTTTCTCAGATCTGGAAAACATATTGAAAATCAAGGGTGAAGTTTACACATTTTCCATATTTACCTCTTGAAGAATACAACTTGCGCTTGTATTTTCATGTTTTTTTCTTGCTCAAGGAGAGAACCGTTTGACAAAGGGGCTGTTTCTGTTACCTGCACACCACAGGGCCTTTGCTGGGCCCTAGAAGAGCTGAGCTGCAGAGCAGGACACTGGCTCGCTTTCTCCAGGTGAAGCAGGGGGACTCCAGTTTCTTCTTAGCCTGGCTGGGTCTCGAAAAAGCCTGGTGAGCTGTGGGAGGGCTGAGCTGAGACCCTACTGGAGAGGGCACAGCCAGTCAGCCAAAGGCCATTGCTGAGCAGAGATTGGATGCTGACAGCACAGGAGCGGTCATCAGGCTTCTCAGCTTCCCTGGACCAGTTGACTCTGGAGCAGTGTGTGGGGAGGTGGTTTTAGGAACTCACATTCAGGATGCTGAAGAAGGGACATCTGGACATGAGCACTTGATGCAGAGGATGCTGTAGTTAAGCTAACATACCTCAAATGCTGTCTGGAGCCCTAAAATGGTAGTTTTGGATGATCAGTGCCATCGATGGAATTGTCACAGGCCTGTGACCCATGGTGGCCAGTAGGAAAAGTGAGATTGGGCCTGTGTGAGCATTCTCAGTTCATAAAACTCTGATACTCTGAGCCAAATCACTGGACTTGGTTCTGAGGGCATGAACCTCAGGGAACAAGTTCCCCAAATAGGGACCCTCCAAGGGTTCCAGAGAGATTCTTTGCAACTCATGTAGCAGACAACAGTCCACAAAACAAAACAAAACAAAACACTCCTCTAGGGTGTCTGGCTGGCCCGGTTGGTGAAGCGTGCGACTCCTGATCTTGTGAGTTTGAGCCCCATGTTGGAGTAGAGATTACTTAAGAATAAAGTCTTAAAAAAAAAAAAAACTCCTACAAATTAGTAATAAAGACATAATAGAAAGTCAATGAAAAAAAACAATCACTAAGAGAAAGTCCAAAGAAAAATGGGCAAGAGGCCATGAAAGAGCATTTCACAGAACACATAGCCAATAAACTCATGAAAAATGTTCACCCTCAATAGCAAGAAGGGAAATGTGGAATTTAAAACCACTGTGGGGTATCAGTTTACACCCCCATCATTGGCAGCAAATACAGTAAAACCATACCAAGCGTTGGTGAGGTGGTGAAGCAAGACCTCTTCATCTAGTGCTGTTTGGAGTCAAAACAAGCACGACGACAGCAGAAAACAAGTTAGCGCTAATTAGTAGAGGTGAACACACCTGCAACTCAGCAATTACCCGGCAAGGAATATAGTGTACAGAAGTATGTTTAGGATCATTATTTGTCGTCGTAAAAATTCAAAACAACCAATATATCCATCACCAGAAGACTGCATACATTTTGGTATACTCTTATAAAGGAATATTATGTAGTGATGACAATTAAGAAAGTACAATTCCATGGATCAATATCAGAAATTTTTAAAAACAGAGCTGGGAAGAGAGGGAAGAAACATTGGCTGAGCACTCCCTGAGTCAGGCATTGCGTTGGGTGTTTTACATATCCTGGTGGGTGGAAAGGGCATTCCAGGTGAAGGGAACGACTGAGCAAAGGCCAAAGGACGAAATCACAGTGTTCATTCAAGGAATGGTGAGTGGTACAGTTTGAGTGGAATAAAATATTAAGGTAACATTTGTTGCAGAAGTTGGAAGATTTTTCTATAAAGGGCAAGATAATAAATACGTTAGGCTCTGTGGACCACACGGTCTCAACTTTGCTGTCATACGTGAAAACAATCATAGGCAGTATGGCTGTGGCTGAGTTCCCAAAACATTTTATTTACAAAAATAGGCAGTGGGCTGGATTTGGCCCACAGGCCAGAGTTTGCCAACCCTGATTTATTGACTAGTACTGTGTGACAAACGAACTCTGTGCTAAGCGCTCTGTATGCATTATCTCAGTTCTCAAAATGATCATGCAAGTAGGGCACGATTACTACCATTCTTTCCCATTTGCAGACACAGAAACCATGGAAATTTTGAGAGATTAAGGTTGCCTAGTAACAAGTAATGGATGTAGGGTTGGGATCAGAGAGTCAGCCTTCAGTGTTCACTCTTAATCACCGTGTTGCCCAATAATTAGAGGGATAGTGGGGGGATGTGGCCTTCCTGGAGATCCTTATTGCCAGGCTGAGTCATCTTGGTTAGACAATAGGGAGCCATGGAAGGTTCTAAATGGAGGCTGATATCATCAGAGCTGTTGCATACCCTGTCCTCCTCAGCCTTGTTCTTCTCTTCCATTGAGCCGTAAGCAGCTGAGCTGTCTCTCAGGTTTTCACAAGCAGGTCATCAAAGACAAGTTTTAAGATTGTTTGGCATCAGCCCTGCTGAGGTGTCTGCATATCTGGGGTTGGTCCCATGTGGCGGGTTAGAGGGTGACTGTCCAGTTCAGGAGGGGCCTCTTCCTTGACAGAGTAGGAGCAGACAGCCCGCAGGAAAAGCTGAAATAGTTTCAGATAAATGACACTAGAGGCAGGCTTACTGGACTTGCTACAATAGAAAGACCCTCATTGGTTCCTGGTGGCCTGTGCGAGTCAGGGCACCCAGTGTCCACACTGTCACCACTGCCACCATGAGCAACCAGTCCCACGGCAGCCCTCTCACTTCAGAGAGCAGGCTGGTAAGCTCTGCTTTTCCGTTTTCTAAACCTTCCCAGACATAAGCAACATGCTGCTTCCTTGTGAAAGGCTGAAGTCAATTTCATTTCATAGGGTCGTCACTTGATGATCACACCTCCATCCAGAAGACAAGAACTTATGAGAAGGGGTCCCTATTACATGCTCGGGAAGGGGCTGGACCAAGGATAGGAACCAACCACTGGCCATTTATATCCGAACTCATGTCATCGTGATTGCAAAGGGAGGTATAAGGACACGTCTTGAAGATTGTTGTGTCACACCAAGGAGTGAGGATTTCCCCTTTAGGTCAGTATCTCCTGAAGTGTTCTCCATAGAAACACACTTCTGCAAGACACTCTTGAGAAAGAGTTCCAGAACTGATATGTTTGTGAAGCCCCACAGCTATGCTCCTGCATCTTGGAGCTTCATGATACACAGCATCACTTTCAAGGCTCTAGGAGGTTTTGTGGGTAAAGAAAAGTGAACACATCTCTTAACTTGACATTCCCAAAGAGAGCTGGCTGTATACAATCCTTACTTTAGACAATACCTATTAAAATTTTTATGTGCTAGTGTTTCCCAGGCCTCACTGAGAGAAATATTGTTGCAGGTGATTATTAGGGTCAGTGGGGGCATTTTAGGAAAAGTAGGATCACCAGATAGGTGTTTTAGAAAAATAACTCACGCAGCGGATTGAAAGGTGCTATACAGAGAGGCACCTGGGTGGCTCAGTGGTTGAGCGTCTGCCTCCAGCTCAGGTCATGATCCCGGGGTCCTGGGGTCGAGTCCCACATCAGGCTCCCAGTGGGTGCCTGCTTCTCCCTCTGCCTGTGTCTCTGCCTCTCTCTGTGTGTCTCTCAAGAATAAATAAAATCTCAAGAATAAATAAAATATTTTAAAACTTTGCTTTAAAGAGCGTTAGACTCAAGTTAGGCAAAAGAATCTAACCAAAATCATGAACATATTCTAATAGTCCAGGAAAAATGGGAGCCCTAAGTATTGACAGGGATCATGGACACAGAGGCAGATTTTGTCCAGACAGTTTTCTGAGCTGGGATTAAGTGATGGATAGAATACAGATGGGGAAGGAGAGGGAGAGACAAAGGTTGCCCCGAGTTCTCTAGCTTGGTTGACCAGACGGATGGTAACCAAGACCGGAAACGCAGAAGGAGGCTTTCCAACATGGCTGCCTTTTGAAACAATGTTAGTTCATTGCTTTCTGGATCCATACAGTTGATGCCACAGAGCAAGTACAGGCAAGGTCAACGTGAAAGCCTCAGGCTCTGGCATCTGGCAGAGATGTATAGTTTATATGTCCCACAGATTTCTCTGCCCCTTTCATGCTTCTCTGTTGAGTTTCAGTCTTCAGGGTGTGAAACCTAGGAGGGCATGCTGGCGAGGAACATAAACACGTCCCTTTCCTGTCAAGATGCTTAATTACAGCAATACATTATGACACAATTAGCCAGCCTGGTGTGTCGGAATGGCTCAGAAACAAGAGTGATTGTTCAGAATGGGAGTTTCCAAGCTAATTTGTCACAGAATTTGGGGGAAGTCACAACGGGTAACGTGTATCAGAGGCAGCAATTAAAAGTAGCCTCTGGATGCATCTCAGATAGGAGAATATTTAAAAGCAGCATGAATACTAGACTGTGATCCGTCTCGGGGAGACATGGTGACAAAAGCCATCGTAATAGTGTCTCTATGTTCCCTATGACAAAAAAGTGATAACTGAAAATTATGAAGAAGGATACGAGTTTGACATAAAGTGCCAAAATACGAAAACTCTGGTTTTCTGGAAATATCACAAGAGAGGTCAGTTTATTAGCACTATGTCCGTATGTTTTATTGCCAGGAATTTTAGGTTCGTTTTTATAACCACCGTTCTGTGATTCATAAATTTACTTCTGTAAAGTTCTCTTGTCTGTACCCAAATTCTGTTACACCAACCTGACACCTTTACTCAGTTGTATGTTCATATTTCAGCTTTAACATTTATTGAGAGTCAATATTAGAAAGAGCTGCATGAAGAACATTTCTGCACCTTTTGTAAAACTCTTGAAGATAATACTGTTTGTTTTTTGCTTTCTTTTCTTCTTCTTTTTAAAAAGATTTTATTGATTTATTTGACACACACAGAGAAAGAGAGAGAGAGCACAAGCAGGCGGAGCAGCAGAGGGAGAGGGAGAAGCAGGCTCCCGGCTGAGGAGAGAGCCTGACACAGGGCTCTGTCCCAAGACCCTGAGACCATGGCCTGAGCTGAAGGCAGATGCTCAACTGCTGAGCCGCTCAGGTGCCCTTGCTTTGTTTTTTCATGGAAGGATCACATAATCACTTCTTTTAAGTATTGGGCACAAGAAAAAGAAAAATGCTTCCTATTCTGAGCTCTAACTGGTTGTGTTTTCTTTTTTTGTTTTAGCTGTCAAGAAAATAGTGACAGTAAATTTAATAATCAATCATAGTAGACACACTATTTCCTATGCCAGCATTGCCTTGAGTGGGTTCCATGAAAGAGAGCCCCACAAGATACTCTGTGCGTAAATACAACTGGGAATTATGGGATAGCATATTCCATAATACACATTAATATACAAAAGACTCAGAAATGTCTGTGGAAAAGAAACCTATGTTACTTTGATTCAATTCCTCTGCCCCCTGTTTATTTGAAGGGAGGATTCTTTTTTTTTTTCTCCCATATAACATGTATTAACACTTCTTGGTATTAGCATTCCATAAAATACATATATTATTGTGATAAAATACACACATAAGAAAGAATTTACCATTTTAACCATTTTAAGTGCACCCTTCAGTGGCATTAAGTACGTTATGTTACACAACTACCTCCATCATCCAGAACATTTTTTCATTTCCCCAAACTTTCCATAAATAATAACTGCTGATTTCTCTCACCCTCAGCTACTGGCAACCACAATTTTACTTCCACAGAATATACTTTGGGGACACACACATTCAAATGATTGATATATTTGTCACCCTATTTTAATGTGGTTTTGATTTGCAATTTTTACTTTAATTATCTTTTTATATTTTTACTGTTCTGTTAGCTACCTTAAACCCTGCAACTCCTCTTAAAAACAAATGGCTTCTAAATTATAAGTAAATATTTCATGATTAGAGATTTACAATGTACGTTAGCATAGGAAGACTGAGAAAAGAAGCTTAATAAGAAATTTGAAACACAACACATGAATTTATATAACAGTGAATAATATATATGTTAACACTAATAACATTTCTATTAACAGTAGATAATATAATCTCAGGATTTCAAGGGAACTCCAAGGTTGTGTGCTCCAGTCACACTGAACCATTGTAGTTAACCATGAACATGTTCCATTATGATCCTGACTTTCCATATGCTGTGTCTTATTCTTGGAATGCCATCCTCATTCCCTTAAATGAGCAGAGTGAACTACTCACTTCTCTTTTCATGTCTGTGTATAAGACTATTTAAACCACTCATACCATAATTCACATTACTATAATGAATTTGTCCATATGACTGTGTCTCCCGCTAGATTCTGAAACCATGAAGGACAGAGAATGTTCTATTTACCTCTCTTGCAGCTAGCAGATGATAGATGCTTAATAAATGCTTGTTAAATTAAACAATGTAGCCCAACCATCCATCCAATGCTGGAATGGTTTCTAGGACGTTCTTGTGTAGGTGTCTTTTCTATGGGTGAGTACTCTTAGACCTCAGAAAGCCCCACCACATGAGACCATCCACTAATCTATGGATAATTCTGGATGTTCAAAACTCTTTCTTTTTAAAATTTATTTTAATTTTGAAAAAAGATTTTATTTATTTATTTGAGAGAGACAGAGGGAGTGCATGAGCAGGGGGAGGGGCCAGCAGACTCCCCAGTGAGCAGGGAGCCCTATGTAGGGCTTGATCCCAGAACTCTGACATCATGACTTGGGCTGAAGGCAGACGCTTAACCAACTGAGCCATCCAGGCATCCCTCAAAAATTCTTTCTATGAAGAATGATCTGTCTTAAAATAAGTATAAGTATTATTAGAATTATAGACACAGGAAGTTCATTTTTTTTCTTACTGTTTGTCTACTACTGTATTCCCAGTACCTAGAACCACCTTGGCACATAACAGACTATAAATAAATATTTGTTAAATGAATAAATGGTTTCATATTTTATTTAAAATCAGAAATGAGATGGCCTGTTGTAACTATTATTTAACACTTTAATAGTGTTTTAGTGAATGTATAAAACAACAAAAAGAGATTTCACAAGTATTAGACAAGAAGAAAAAAAATTATCATTAATTGTAAAGGATATAATTCTATATCTAGAAAATCCAAGACAAACAACTGATGCATAATTCAAAATGGAAAGTTTAGTAGGATTGCTTTTTACAAAATTAATGTCCAAAAAATAACAGCTTCTTATATTCTAAAAAATAAGGTCAATTAGTAAATATAAATAAAAAGTAGAAATAAAAAATCTTACTTGCAGTAGCAGCAAAAATATGAAGTATCTGGAAATAATCTTCTAAACATGAAGGACCTATGTGAAGCAAATGAGAAAGGTGGTAGGATAAATGGTTAAATATTTGCAAATAAGTTAAATTGGCTCTCTACCTTATGCCCTATACCCAAAGAAATTTCATATTCATTAAGGAAGTAAATGTAAATGATGAAACTAGTAAAGACCCAGAAGGAAATACGTGTAAATATTTATCAGATCTTACCAGATCTGTATGAAAAGAATACTATTCTAAGTATATATTCTTTTTCCCACAAGAAGAAAGACCAGTGGATTTGATTACATTGAAATGAAACACTCTGTATACCAAACAGTGCCATAAGCCAAATCAAAGGTAAATGAAGAACTAGGGAAAATATTTTCAATACAAATGACACAGACCTGATTATAAAATATACTAGCGTAAAATGATAATAGGTAAACACTCCAGTAAGAGGATGAATAAAAACTTGAATAAATCACAAATGGTTACAAAACATATAGTGGTCAATAATCTAATGAAAACATCTCCAACCTAATTAGTAATCAAAAGAAAAGTAAATTAAAACAGTGATATTCTGTTCTTTCCTAGAAAATTAATTTAAAAAATTTAAAAAGTAACATCCAGGGCTGGTGAGGATGAAGTGACATGGGGTCCTTCTCCACTGTGGCAGGCATATATGCTGGTACAAGCTTTCAGTAAGCAGTGGGGCAGCAGGTGTCCCAAATCTTAAAAATGTTTAATTCTTTGGCCTGGTACTTATTCCTAGTAATTTGTCTTAAGGACATTGTCAGTGATACTTGAACAAAGACATTCATCCTAGATTTATGTATAATAATGAGAAACTAAAAACAGTAATAGAATATGGGCATTTTGCAGCCATTTAAAACAATATTTTAAAAGAATATTTAAGATATAAAATATTAGCATATATTGTTCAGGTGAATGAAGCAGGGTAAATGTCTAGGTATACTATATAATTCCAATTTTGCAATACATATGCATATAACATATATGTATATGTGTATGCGCATGTGTGTGCATGTAGAAAAACAGACTGGAAGGAAATACAAATTGTTACCTCCGGGTGATAGGATGATGGCTAGTGGCTGGATGATCTTTTTTTTATTATTAAACTTGTATTTCCAAATTTCTTACAATAAACATGCCACAATTAAAAAAAACACACCTGTTAAGTCATAAAAATGTCAACAATAGGTATGAAAGACAAAGGAATTAAAAATAAAATTGCATACAGAGAAACCTAAAAAAAAGTTACTTGGATTAGTTTCTTTTCTTCTTTCAGGATGGTTAATTTTTGATTAACTTATAAAAAGATTCTGTGTTAGGCTAACATTCAAAAATCTTAGGCAAAGCAAAGATAAACAAATATTGTTATGGCTGGAGTTTTACATACTGATGTAAATTTTAAATTTTCTAGAGGGCGTTAGATTATGCAGTGTTTCTCAAACTTGGCCACTGAATGCAGCTTTGGTAGAAATCTCTGAAGACTTCTCTTTCTAGAGTTCGGCCTGAGGGAGGAAAGTACCCAGAGGCTGAATAGTCTGGGAACTCTTGCATCTTTGACGCAGTATGAATCTTCTCTGGAGAAGTATGTGCTCTGCAGAATCACCTGTCTTCATCCTTTTGAGTAGTCATGAAAATATTTTTGCTTTCCTTCTTTGTCTTCTAGTTAATGTTTTTCTGGAAAAATTCAATTTCTTAATCAGCAAATGAGGAAAGAGGAATTTTTTGGTACTCGTGCCAAGAAAGCTAAAGGAACAGAGTGCTCTAGAACCACGACTCTCAAATACTAGCATGTGTATGAACTGTGGGCAAGGAGGCTCCCCTCACAGAGATTTTTGACCTAGTGGATTGTGGGGGAAAAAGAAACTACAATTTTTTTTAATAACAGGTGAAGGAACCTATGGCCCTGTGAGCTGGAATTAAGCACAGCAATGAAAGTTACTGTCTGCTGGAGAATTAGGAAGAGCCAGCTGGGCCATGATGGAAAGGCTGAGAAAAGCCTGCTCAGATGGGATAAAGTGGTAGATACAAGAATCAGTGCCTGCTAAGCCATGCTGGAGCATGAGACAAAAGGAAAAAATCAGCAATTCTGGTCCTATCTTCATTTATTTACTTATTTTTTAAATTTTAAGTCCAGTGTAGTTAATGTACAGTGTTCTGTTAGTTCCAGGTGTACAATATAGTGATTCCTCAATTCCGTATATGACTCTCTGATCTACACAATGAGTGTACTCCGAATCCCCATCACCCATTTCCTCTATCCCCCGTCCCCCTCACTGCCCCTATGGGAACCATCAGTTTGTTCTCTGTAGTTAAGTCTGTCCTTTGGTTTGTCTTTTTTCTTTCTTTCCTCCCCTTTGTTTGTTTTGTTTCTTAAATTCCACATATGAGAGCAATCATATGGTATGTCTCTGGTTGGCTTATTTTGTTCAGCTTAATACTCTCTAGCTCCATCCATGTCACAAATGGCAAGATTTCATTTTATAAGTTTTTTGATTTTTGAAGATTTTATTTATTTGTTTGACGGAGAGAAAGAGAAGGGAGTGAGCAGTAGGCAGAGAGAGAGAGGGAGAAGCAGGCTCCCCACTGTGACAAAAAGGAAAAAGTACCTCATGATGATTTAGAAGTTGTTCTAAATCTAATGCCATTTGATTCTTCATCTGTAGTAAAGCTGACTTTTCTTTATTTAAATTGCTGGAAAAAAAGACCAAGTATTTATTTATTTATTTATTTATTTATTTATTTATTTATTTAAAGACCAAGTTTTAAAAAGTCATCATACTGAGCAGAGAGCTCCAACCCAGGACCCCGGGATCCTGACCTGAGCTGAAGGCAGACACTTGACCAACTGAGCCACCCAGGCACCCCAAATGGCAAGATTTCATTCTTTTTTTATGGCTGAGTAATATTCCATTGTATACATACACCACCTTGTCTTTATTCATCTATGTATGGATGCTTAGGCTGCTTCTATAGTTCGGCTATTGTAATAATGCTGCAATAAACATAGGGATGCATGAATTCCTTTCAATTAGTGTTTTTGTATTTTTTTGGTAAATATCCAGTAATGCAATTTATTGGATTTTAGGGTAGTTCTATTTTTAATTTTTTAAAAAGATTTTATTTATTTATTCATTAGAGACACACAGAGAGAGAGAGGCAGAGACACAGGCAGAGGGAGGAGCAGGCTCCATGCCGGGAGCCTGACGTGGGACTCAATCCAGGGTCTCCAGGATCACACCCTGGACTGAAGGTAGCGCTAAACCGCTGAGCCACAGGGGCTGCCCTATTTTTAACTTTTTGAGGAACCTCTACACTGTCTTTCATAGTAGCTGCACCAGTTTGCATTCCCAACGACAGTGCATGAGGGATCCCCTTTCTTCACATCTTACCAACACCTGTTGTTTCTTGTGTCATTGATTTTATTTTTTTATTTTTATTTTTGTGTGTGTGTCATTGATTTTAGATTCTGACAGGTGTGAGTGCTAATCTCATTGTGGTTTCGATTTGCATTTCCCTGATGATGAGTGATGTTCAGCATCTTTTCATGTGTCTGTTGGCCAATTGGATGTCTTTTTTGGAGAAATGTCTGTTTATGTCTTCTGTCCTTTTTAAAATTGGATTATTTGTGTGTTTTTGGTGTGGAGTTGTATCCGTTCTTTATATATTTTGGATACTAACTCTTTATTGGATATGCCATTTACAAATATCTTCTCCCATTCGGTAGGCTGCCTTTCAGTTTTGTTGATTGTTTCCCTTGCTGTGCAGAAGCTTTTAATTTTGATGTAGTCCCAATAGTTTATTTTTGCTTTTATGTCCCTTGCTTCAGGAGACATATCAAGAAAGGTGTTGTTATGGCTGATTTCAGAGAAATGACTGCCTGTGCTCTCTTGAAGGATTTTTATGGTTTCAGCTCTCACACTGAGGTTCTTAATCCAGTTTGAGTTTATTTTTGTGTATGCTGTAAGACAGTGGTCCAGTTTCCTTCTTGTGCATGTGGCTGTCCAGTTTTCCCACATTATTGAAGAGGCAGTCTTTTTCCCGTTGCATATTCTTGCTTCCTTCGTCAAAGATTAATTGACCATATACTTGTGGGTTTATTTCTGGGTTTTCTATTCTATTCCATTGATCTATGTGTCTGTTTTTATGCAAGTGCCATATTTTAAAAATTATGACTACTTTGTAATATGACATGAAGCCTGAATTGTGATACTTCCAGTTTTGTCTTTCTTTTTCAAGATTGCTTTGGTTGTTTGGGGTCTTTTGTGGTTCCATACAAAGTTTAGGATTGTTTGTTCTAGTTCTGTGAAAAATGCTGGTGGTATTTTGATAAGGATCGCATTAAATCTGTAGATTGCTTCGAGCAGTATAGACATTTTAACAGTATTTGTTCTATCAATCCATTAGCATGGAATGTCTTTCCACCTCTTTGCATCATCTTGAATTTCTTTCATCAGTGTTTTATAGTTTTCAGGGTACAGATTTTTCACCTCTGTGTTTAAGTTTATTCCTAGGTATCTTGTTTCTGGTGCAATTGTAATGGGAATGCCTTCTTAATTTCACTTTCTGCTGCTATCTTATTAGTGTATAGACATGCAATGTATTTCTGTACATGGATTTTATATCCTAGGACTTTACTAAATTCATTTATCAGTTCTCATAGCTTTTGGGTGGAATCTTGAGGGTTACATATATAATATCATATCATCTGCAAATAGAGAGAGTTTTACTTCTTCCTCATCAGTCTGGATGCCTTTTCTTTCTTTTTGTTGTCTGATTGCTGTGGCCAGGACTTCCAGTATTCTATTGAATAAAAATGATGAGAGTGGACATCCTTGTCTTGTTCCTGACCTTAGGGAAAAAGCACTCAGTTTTTCCCCTTTGAGTATGATGTTGGCTGTGAGTTTTTCATTTAAGGTCTTTTTTTTAATATTCAGGTATGTTCCCTCTAGACCTACTTTGTTGAGGATTTTTATCATGAGTGGATGCTGTACTTTGTTACTTGCTTTTTCTGCATCTACTGAAGTGATCATATACTTTTTATCCTTTTTCTTAACAACGTGAGTCCTGTCTGTATTTAAAATTTTAGTATTTTGTTCATTGTGGACTATTTTTTGCATTTAAACATGATTTATTTCTATTATTGAGTCTTTTGTCTGCCCCCAACTCCCTTTAAATTTGGGGTACAAGGCGAGTGCCTAGTCCTGACCCCGGGGTTACTGATTTTTTCCTTCTTGGAAATTTTCTTCAATAGCTATTCATTTGCATGACATGAGTTTGCTTCAGTAGAGTTGAATTCCGTTAACTGTCCTTTCTGTCTCTTTAAAATGAATTCATGAGCATTTCTTGTTTTATTGTGGTCACTTGAAGAAAGCACAAGAAGTTCTCTCCTCAGCAGCCTCTGGGAACTCAGCCTGCGTCCATCAGACTCAAAAGCACTCCTATCTGCTTGATCGATTGCCTTCTCCCGGCAGTGGCGGGTCAGGCTCTTGATGCTTTTGTCCATTTCTACCACTCTCTTACCTCTCCTTGTTCTAGGAAAAGTTCATAAGGCATATCTCGGCTTTTTAGTTTGTGAGTGCCATTTTCACTACAATCACAACCCTGTTTATTGATAATTCACTATGTGCCTGGCAGGCCCTTTCAGAGAGGTGTTTGTCATTCTCGCAATGACCTTGTCTATTTACAGAGGAGAAAGTGAATGTATGGGCAGAGGATACACTGCAAGGAAACTGTTGATCACCTCATGCCAGTTAGCTTTAAGTAGCAGTGGGCTGTTTGTCTTCAATATATTTCCGCATGATTTCTAATTGTTCGTTAGGTCTGCATTTTTCAAAACCACGATTAGATTATGTCATATTCTTCATGCACAAAATGGCTCAATGATTCAAAAGGGATTAAAATGGAAATGTAAATATTATAACTGGGGATAACAACACAAACGTGAATAGTGAAGATGCAAATATGGAATGCAGGTCTGTGAACCGGGAAAAATATATCTGTGCATGGGATGATTCTCAGAGTCACCTGAAGAAAGAATTGCAGGTGGGAAATGCAATACAAAAATATCAAAACCAAGTTGCTAGAATAGATCTTAAAAGTTCTCATCACACACACACACACACACACACACAGGCACGCACACACAATTTGCAACTACGTATGGTAACGGATTCACATAGGCTTATTGTGGTGATTATTTCACAATATATAAAATATCAATCATTATGTTGTATACCTGAAACTAATATAATGCTAGATGGAAATTATACATCAATAAAATTGTCTTTTAGGGGCAAGAAAGAAATATCAAATGCTCTATTTTATTGGACTGTTTACAAACTTCTCCCAGTCAATTTTCTTTCAAAACTTTTCAAGTAGTAACATAAAGGGGTTAATGTGTTCATAGTATTTATCACAAAACATGGTGGCCATCTGATAAGCCAAGATTTATTTTCACTCCTTAAAGGACAAAATTATGCCTTCCCACATGAAATAAATGAATTTCACCACTAAAAGTAGAGATGCGAACAAAACTCATTGACTTCATTCAACGTCGCATTTTATGTAGCTAGAGCATTATTAATCAAACAGCCATGGAAGAGCTTGTTGGACCAGCTACTAAAATGATGCCACCACGTATGGGACTCAGGGAACAAGCAGAACAAGCTATTGGCTACCGTCCTGAGTTGGATGACTCTGCAAGATGTCTCTTAACTTATGTGGCATAAAATATGAAAGAGCTCATCAGTAGTTTTGCTTTATAGTTGGACAATTTGCTGTGTATAAAATATGAGTCAGTGCTGGAAAAAGATGCAGAACAGAAGCATCTGATAACATTTTATTCTGCTTAGCACTCAAAACTGATGGCATGGAAGAAGCTTTAAAAATTGTGTTATTGGCTCTTTTGTGGACGGTAGAGACTAGACGTGATCAGGCCAGGGCTGATGGAGACCATATACACGTGAACCAAAAGAGATTGTGCCAAGGTGGCGACCCACAGGCAACAGCTGGAGGTCAGTGAGATGCCTCTGGCTTTCAGAAATTTAAAAAAATATGACTATATAGTCAGTGTCACCATGGATGCAACACAGCACACATCTCAGCAAGACAGGAGAAGAAAGGACGCTGGTAACAAAATGCTGCTATTCCATGTTCAAGTTCACAGTCTCTCAAGGGGGCAAGGAGCTTAGGTGGGTTTTAAAATGAGGGCTAGGAAAAAAAAAATGAGGGCTAGGACAAAAACTTTCCTTCAAGCATGATACTCAGACCAGTTACATTCTGTATCTCTTGGTTCAAGTTCCCAGCCCAAGTGGTGAATCTGAAAGACATATCAGTACATTGCAAAGCCTGTAGCTACCACACTAGGACTGAAACGTTGTTCTTTTTTTTTTTTTTTTTAAGATTTTATTTATTTATTCATGACAGAGAGAGAGAGAGAGAGAGGCAGAGACACAGGCAGAGGGAGAAGCAGGCTCCATGCAGGGAGCCCGATTTGGGACTCGATCCCACTAAACTGCTGAGCCACCAGGGCTGCCCTGAAACCTTGTTCTTTGTAATGAGTTAAGACATCATCGGGATATCGAAAAGTCAAGAGTGGCATAACTGACTAGATGACTAAGGTTAGGTCTTCCCTACCCATGTTTTCTTTGTCAGAAAAGGAAACGGATGATGTGTGATGAAGATATTTAAACAGTATGTCCAAAAGCTGAATAAACAAAAAGAAATACTTTCCAGAGTTGATACAATGAAAGGATGGATTGAAACTTTATTCCTTGCTCCCTCCTAGCTTTTGAGGGTGAGATGCTCCTTAACTTAGCATTAACGCAGCACAGAAAGTAGTCTTCTTATGTGAAGTAGGTTCCACACCCAGCATGAAGCCCAATACAGGGCTTGAGCTCATGACCCTGAGATCAAGACCTGAGCTAAGATCTTGAGCTGGATGCTTAACAGAGTCATCCAGGCACCCCGAAAGTTGTCTTGATTGAAAAAAATTCTCTGATATCAGAGGCCCTTGTAAATCTGTATATCCCAAACTACTTTGACTATCAGTATCCTGGTTGTGATGTCATACAAGAGTTTTGTAAGATGTAAATTTTGGGGGAAACTGAGAGCAGTGTTCATGGGATCTCTTGTTATTTGTTACAAATGCTCTTGAATCTACAATTATCACAAACTTTAAAAGCCTTAGGTAAAAAATTAAACAAATAAGGAAACAAATAGTAATTCCTTGTGATGGATAGCCTTGCATCTAAATCCTTAGGCAGCTCTAAGAGGGCTTCCTTAGGATAAACTCCACAAAGTATTATTGCTGGGTCCAATGGTATCAGAATGCTGTATCTGTGTTCATGAGGGATACTGGCCTATAATTTCCCCTTTCTTTTCTTTTTCATTATAATAAGTTTACTTCTTAATCTCCATCACCTATTACATCCATCCCCCCTCCCACCTCCCCTCTGAAAACCATCAGTTTGTTCTCTGTAGTTGAGTCTGTTTCTTGGTTTCTTCTCTCTTTTTCCCCTTTGCTTATTTTGTTTCTTAAAGTCCACATATGAGTGAGATCATATGCTATTTTTTCCCTGATTGACTTATTTTGCTTAGCATTATACTCTCTAACTCCATCAATGTCATTGCAAATGGCAAGATTTCATTCTTTTTATGGTTGAGTAATATTCCATTATCTATATCTATATCTATATCTATATCTATATCTATATCTAATCTATCTTTATGGATGGACCCTTGGGCTACTGTCATAGTTTGGCTGTTGTAAATAATCCTGCAATAAACATAGAGGTACATGTTTTTTAAAAGTTTATTGTCTTATAATTAAAAACCAAAACATAAGTAATACTCTTAGACTTATTGAGTATTGAGTTGTTTTTTTTTTTTTTTTTTTTTTGGTTTTTTGTTTTTTGTTTTGTTTTGTTTTTACTCTGACCAATAGACTTGGTGCGTGAGCCTTCCTGGCTTTTGAACAAATTTCTTACTTTTGAAGAAGAGCATTGACAAAACAAACTCCCCTATAGTAAATTTAATAGTTATAGTCATAATGTCAAAGATATCTCCTTTAAAATAAAAATCAAGATAAGGATATTCACCATCATTTCTGTTCAATATTGTACTAAAGGGTCTACCAAGACCAGTAAAACAGGTGAAAGAAATAGAACCCTTAAGAATCATAAAGGAAGAAACAAGTCTGTCATTATGATCAAGTGATATTATTGTGTATGCATAAAATTTAAGAATATACAGAGAAATGTTTTGCATGAGGGAGTTAATGTTTTTTTTTTTTAATGGGTTGTTTCAGGAAAGTTTCTCCTTATATCTTCTTTCTGCTAACTTGATTCATAATCGGCTTGCAGGTGCAGAAGTACCAGTCATTATACAGCAACATCAGGAGCAGGAAACTCACAAAATGGAAAATTACATTAGACAAAGGTTCATGACCTCATCCTTCAAAGTCCTTTTGGGGTCTCCATCAAAAATCTAGCTACTGCCTCACCCTTCTCTAAGTACATATGGATTATTGTTTCAGATTAGAAATTCTTTTCTAGTTTACTTTTGTCATTTTCAATCTTTAATTATTAGAATCGTGATGATATTCAATATGATGTAAGATTCACATGGATGCAGTTTCAACTGCATTACAAGTCATCCAAGCTTTTTGTAGATTGATGTGCCTCAGAACTTCACCTCCATTTATGACATTGTTTCTCTGGGAAAACACATTTTGAATTTCAAACAGTGCTTTGGAATGCAGCCCAAGAGACCTTGGTGAGGGCGAGGTTTTGTGGCTTCCCGAATTCACCACCACCTCTGTCTGTGACTCTCTTAGGCCTTATGAGTAGCAAGCTCTCCGATGCTTTGTGGCTTTGCTTCTGAAATTTCTTCAAGTAATAGGTATCAAAGGATACAAGTGGCAGGTTTAAGAGTAGCCCCCTAAAATATACACCCAATAAGTCCTAGCCTTTATTTGGAAATAGGGTCTTTGCAAATGTAACTGAGTTAAGGATCTTGAGATGAGATCATTCCTGGATTATCTGGGGTGGGCTTGGATCCAATGACAAGTGTCATAAGAGATACAAAGAGTAGAGACACAGAAAGAAGAGGAGAAGGTAGAGTGACGATGCAGCTACAAGTCAGAAAATGCTAGGAGCAGTCAGGAATGGCAGAGGCATGGAGTCTCCCCTAGATCTTTTCAAGGGAACGTGGCCCTGCTGATTACTTGGTTTTGGACTTAGGGTTTCCAGCCTATGAGAGAATGAGTTTCTGTTGCCTTACAGCATCACGTTTGTGGAATTTGCTTTGGCAGACCAGAAAATGAACACAATGCACTCCATGATCTGTTCATCCAGTTTACTTGCCCTATTTCTTTCATGGTCAGACCTAGGATGGCTGCTTCCCATCGCCTTGACTGTTGTGACAGCCTTGGAGGATGAACATGCACCAGACATTGAGTTATGTGTGTCTTTTAATTTAATCTTTGTAACAAACCTGGTGTCAGATTATTAGGTCTACTTTGAAATATGGTAACTAAGGTCCTGAGAGAGAAAGTCGCTTGCCAAGAATACACAATTAATAACACCAGCTCGCATTCATTGAGCAGCTACCGTGTGCCAGCCGTTGTACTAAACCTTGCAAACACGAACTCATTTCAATCTCCAGCAACAGTTTGAGGTAGGTATCATTGTTCATTCCTGCAACCAGTTTAATTTTTAGAGTGCCTGCCACATGCCAGGCACGGTCCTGGATGCTGAGGATATGGCCGAGAACAAGACAATTGGTGACCCTCCCTCATGGAGCCTGCCTTCTGGTGTGCTGAGACAGTGAACAAGTAAGGGAGTCAAAGAGTCTGTCTCATGGGGTGAGGTGAAGAGCTATGGAGAAAAAAGACACTTGAGAAAGGGGAGAGAGAATACTGGATTAGGGTTGGCAGTGCAGGAAGTTATGGTTCTAAGTAGTTTGGTCAGGAAAGGTCTCATTGAGAAGGAGAAGCCTTCTCACTGAGCTGTGTTCTCTGGGGAAGGCATCCAGGCTCATCTTTGTTTTGCATGAGAAGATTTGGAAGCTCTGGGGGGTGAAGTGACCCAAGACCATACAGCTCTTCATAATAATGGGATCACTGTGTGGAAGCTGAATTAAAGTCATTATTTATAATCACTATAAGTAACTCTGCCAAATAAATAGTATACGAATATTATATGTATTTTATATTGTATTTATATGTATTTTTATAAAATAGCTTATTAGCATAAATGAGGACTTTGTGTCTTAGGGAGGCCAAGGTGATCTTCCAAGCAGTGATCAGCAGCAGAGTCAAGATCCAAGGGCAGGTATCCATGCACATGTCCTTCCTACTGCTGCAAATTAATGCCTGCTGACAGCCACCTCATTGCAAAAGTCTGACACGAGGGTGGGCCCCTGGGTGCTGAAGGTACTCAGGCTGTTAAATTCAGAGAGAGAAAGGATGTCAGCTGGAGCTGCACAAGCATCATAAATCGCCCTCTCTCCCATCTAAAGACACTGATAGTTAAGGCTCAGCTGGAAACATATAGGCAATCTATTTCCTTTTCTGTATAGACCCTCTTGGGTCCCACTAATTTTATTGATCATTTGGTGGTGGGGGGGTGGGATTTAAATTTTAATGCTACCATTTTCTTCCCTATGGAATCTGTCACTTTCACAAACACTTTCTTGATTACATATGAAGCTGCTGTTTAATTTTGAATATATATTTTTAAAAATATTTAAAAAAATCTTGTTGAAAGGAATTTAATGTTTGTTTTGTGGCTCAACCTGTGGAAGTTTGCCATCTAGCGGCTCGATGGCAAAATTACGTTTCCCGTGTAATTCAGCGTTTGGTAGAGAATTTCATGATGTTCTCTTCATTTAGAAATGGAGAAAATTATCAGTCGGGATTGTACAAATCAGCAAACCTTTCTTATTAAAAAATGCAATTTAGAGCAGGAACTCTACATTCACAGGAAACTAGGTTGTGGGAGAATTAACAACAATTAAAGAACAAGATTGCTGGTATTACTGAACTTCTAACGAATGGTTTGGGTTGTCTGTGCTTTTCTAAAAACACTAATAATTGTGTGATAGAGAGGGACTGAGGATCTCGTGGCTTTCAACCATGGAAGGATGGATAATTCTTAAATTCCTTTTGGTTAAAGTATACACAATATTTCTCAGGTCATAGAGGTCCAGGGGTAAAAATGGGGTCTCATTAATAGTAAAAAAAAAAAAAAAAAAAAAAGAGTGCTTGCTGTCTGCTGGTCATTATTATGGGGCTTTCTGTTCCCCCTTAGCCCCCTCCACCCCCCAACTGGGACCGAGAGTTCTCAGGAGGTTGCCTTCCCCAAGCTTCTGAGCACATTTCTGTGCTACCGTGGGTTTCAGAGCCAGACCAGCTGGATTGGACCTTGGCGAGTTCATCCATCCTCCACGGCTCATTTTCCCCATTTGTCAGAGTTGTCACGAGGATCGTAGGAGCCAATTTGTGCAAAGTGCTTAGCACAGTGCCTGACACATCTAAGTGCCATGTACGGGTTGCCTAGCAGGACTCTGCCCCCAGGTGGTGCCTGTCGTGTTCTTCCTGTCTGGCTCTGTAAGATTTTTCTGGCTCTAAGTCCAGCCCCTGTAGTGCAGTTGGTTGGCTGCCCGGACGGAGACCCCTTGGAGATGGACCATCGCCTGGTGCCACCTGCTGGATGCTCCAAGACCTTCGGCGTCCTGTGGCTGGTGCACTGCAGCCCAGAACAAGCTCCCTGCGTCAGAGAAGCTTTAAGGGCTGATGCCTTTCGTGGCCAGAGCCTCTGAGGTGGATGGTTGCACTCTTCTCTGATAAAACTTTTTAAAGATTGATTTATTATTTGAGAGAGAGAGAGTGAGAGAGAGAAGCAGACCTGAGAGCATGACCTGAGCCAAAACCAAGAGTCAGATGCTTAACTGACTGAGCCACCCAGGAGCCCCTCTGATAAAACTTCTGTGTCCCATTCTGTCACTTTGGACCCTCCATGGTGCTGCCCTATTATGTTCCCACTGTCTTACCAGCATCATCATGGCTTTGTAGTTTCCTGCCCCGAGGAGTCATGCATTTCTGACAACTGCTGTACCCAGAAGCATGCAGAGGGGGTACAGTCTTCAAGAACATGATATTTCTTTGGAGGTAGACTCCTTGGGCTCAAGCCTGTCTATGTGTCATCTGTGCCACTATGGGTGACTTATTCTGAGCCTTAGCTCCCTCAACTGTAAAATGGGGATAAAAAGTAAGTCCTTCCCTTTTAGGGAGGTGCAGTGGGCCGAATAGTATCCACCCCCCCAAATTCAGGTTCACCCGGAACCTCAGAATGTGACTTTATTTGGAAATTGAGTCTTTAAAAGCGGAGTTAGTAAGGAACCTTGCAATGAGATCCTCCTGGAAGTAAGGCAGCCAGAGTCCAGGCACAGTGGAGGCCACCAGAAGCTGGAAGAAGAAAGGAAGGACCCTCCTCTAGTGACTTTGGAGGGAATGTGGCCCTTTGACACCTTGCTTTCAGACTTCCAACCTCCAGAAAGGCAACAGAACTACTTTCTGTTTTCCTAAGCCACCAAATGAGTCGTAATTCATTACAGGAGCCACAAGGAACTCCTGGTAGAGGTTCCCAGGTTCAACAAGTCACCGTGTAGAAGGTCCTTAAAACTGTTCTCTGCACAGACTAGCAGATCAGTGTCAGTCCCTCTTGGGGCCATTTAGCACAATGCGTAAGAGCTTGGGGAGTTTTTGGACAGACGAGGGTGGAGATCTGGCTCTGACTCACCAGATGGGTGACTTTGGGGGACGTTAGGCAACAGCTGTTGGTCTTAGTTTTCTCATGACTAAAATAGGGTACTAAGAATCCCTGTCCCCTGGGGCCATAGTAAAGTTAGAGATGATAGGTGTATTCCACACGATGCATGGCATTATAGCCTGAGCTCCCAATGCGGTTGATCGATGTGGTTGACGTCCCACTGTGAGCGATCTGGGTCATTCCCCAGAAGCCTCCTACATCTGCAATAAGATCATGGAGATCTCACCTCACGGTCCTCCAGGCTTGCCTGAAATCCAGAGGTGTTCACAGTTCAGACCCGAACCAGTATCTCGTTGATGTGGACAAAATGCATTTCTGGTTAAGAGACACCTGGGTGGCTCAGCAGTTGAGCATCTACCTTCGGTTCAGGTAGTGATCCCGGGGTCCTGGGATCCAGTCCCACATCGGGCTCCCCGCAGGGAGCCTGCTCCTTCCTCTATCTGTGTCTCTGCCTCTCTCTCTGTCTCTCATTAATAAATGGATAATTTCTTAAAAAAATAAATAAAAATTATGTCATTGAGAAGTCCAAGTTGTGTCTAGCGGATTGCTCCAAGAAATGCCCAGAGTTGGGGTCAAGGACCTGAGTTGCAGCCCCAGCTTCATGCCTCCTCACTTGGCTTTAGTTCATCAGGCTTACACACGTCACCTGTGAAATGATGTCATAGGACCTGAGCTCCGAGGCCTTTTTCCACTCTGACCCCTCTGGCTCTGGGAGGAAGCCAAGGTTCCGGCACAGCTGACGCACAAGAAGGCCTTTCCAGCAAGGCATGTGAAGTTGATGCTGAAGGCAATCTTAGCTGCCCTTGACACCCATCCTGAGTCCAAACTCCAGACGACAGCTGGCAACTATCTTGCTAGTCTCCTGCCTGCACATTTAACAGGTGGCCCTTGAATTGCCATCTTGAGATTGCTCCAACTGGCAGGCCAGGTAAGTGCACAGAGCAACGATTCGGTTGTCAATAAGACCTTTTGATGTGCCTCCCACAACGCCTCCTCCTGAACCAGGCATCTCTTGGGCTTTAACAAATAAAATAGGTGCTGAATGCAAGGTGTAGGCACTGCTTGGGGGAGTGGTGTAGACAGCAGCTCTGGGGTGTAGTCAAGTGAATTAGAGTATTTATACGAGGTTAGGAAGGTTAAGTGCTGGCTCTGTTCCTGTGCTACTCTGGGAAGGAACTGAACATCTCTGAGCCTCGCCTCTTTACCTGTTTAACAGAACTGCAGTGCCCCCCTGTATTGGTTGGGATTATTTTGATTACAAGAAACAAAATGGACTCAAACTGGTGAACAAAGAAACGAAGCGTCTCCTGCAAGAGAGATTTCTGATAGGCGTCACCTCACATGCAGCCAGCAGATTTTCTTTGGAGAGGAGAAGGAGCTGACCCACCACCATCCACCTCTGGACCAGGATATGGGGTCTGTGCCTACTGGATCGATCAGCCATGCAGTCAGACAGAAATTAGAGGGCAGGATACAGAGGGGTGAGCTGCAGGTTGCCTGGCAGTGGGGTTAAGAAGCAGATGATGTGAATTTTTTTTTCCTTTGAATTTTTAAGTGTAAGGTTTTTTGTTTTTTTTTAAGTGATGGGAATTTGGATTAGATAAATCTGATATTTCTTGCAACTCTGTATTTTGATGATTTTTCAAATAATAGCCATTTCCACTGGGCTGTTTAATAACAAAGCATGCACTCGTCATGCTCTAGGGGCCCTAATTGGGCAGTAACCAACCCCTATGACAACGAAACTTATATGCCTGCGAAAAACCCATTAATGGCCAAAATGAAAAAAAATTTCTAGGGAAAAGCTCTTTTTAATTTCCGCATCTCATATGCTTTATGTCATTTTACAAAGCAAAATTTTTTTGTGGCTTGGTATTATTTTCAGTTCAAATTCATGTGGGGGCATCATAATGTTTTCGTGCTTCAGGGGGATCGATCCATACATTTCCTAAACTGGAAAATGTTCCAGTTATTTATTAAGATAGAAAAAATGAAAACCTCCAAGGAAATTAGACGCCTCTTTCTTGGTTACCTTTTTCTATATGATTATCATGCCTTTTCTTTTTATTTCTGAATCTGGTGATATAAAGCAAATTTGTAACTTTCAAAAGGGAACTGTCTTCTACCAACAAGTGATGTTTCTTGTGTTGGAGGCAGAAAGCCTTGTCTTGGGTCATAACATTCCCGTTAATCATTTGGGTAAAGATGTAGAAGAAATGGCAAATGTGGGCTCAGGAGACAAAGATGAGTCAGAAAGAGCTGATATTAGAGTGGACAGTGTTAAGAATCAAAATGACTTCCACGCACTAAAATGCTGAGCTGAAGTCAAGAAGGTGAGATTCAACAGAGATATGTAGCTTAGCACTTAATTTTAAATTTTACTAAGTAAAGGAAAGAGGGAAAAGACCTGGTATTGCAGCTTATCTCACGTGCACAGCAGCTGAAGGCCACACAGTCTTAGCATGAATTGCATGGGGGCCCAGATTCCATATTTGGTGCCTCTCAGATAATACCTGGCTGCTGGATTTTAAGAAGGGCCCCAACAAAAATGGATAATAAAATAAAATAGTATTTTCTCCAACGTGAACAAACTATTCTCCTAACCCCTTAATATATCTTATCTCTGATTTTCACAGAGCCCTGGAAAAGCAGATGTAATGGTCCATATTTTACAGAAGAAAGAAATTAACCAGAGGTCACCCACTCCTTTCCTCTCCTCTGAACCTCCTTGACCAAGTGAGGAAGTTTAATTCGAGGTTATGTGCTATTTTTACCAATCTGTCCCTCCCAAGGACCTGAGGCCTGGCACAAATTCTGCACATCATGCAGATCAGAATCCTCTACTCCCAAGCAGGCCATGTTGGGTCCCATTCCTGAACCTGTAGGAGAGTCTGCAGTGCAGTGTGGGTTGTTTCTCAGATCGTCCCCAAACCCCCAGAATGATCTATATTCCAATTCTTTCTGTTTTTTGTTTAAGATTTTAAGTAGTCTCTACACCCAAGATGGAGCTCGAACTCACAACCCTGAGATCCACTGACTGAGCCAGCCAGGTGCCCCTCTATCCCAATTCTTTTTCTTTTTTTCCCTGTTTCTCTTTTAAAAATCCCATTCAGTAGGGTTGTGGCAGGGAGCAGAGGTAGATACATGTTTAATTCTTCATATTTAGGGTGGGGGGTGGGGATGACTGGGTGACGAGCCCTGAGGGGGACACTTGATGGGATGAGCACTGGGTGTCATTCTATATGTTGGCAAATTGAACACCAATAAAAAATAAATTTATAAAGAAAAAAGAAAAAATAATTCTTCATATTTAACAACAGATCTAAGCTTCTTTCATGTGTGAGCTCACTAATCTTCCCAACTATATTGTGGGGTAACTACCATCACCCCAATTTTACAGATGAGCAAACTGAGGCAGAGGAATGTTAAGTGACTTGCTCACACTCTCCCACGACCAGGAAGTGGCAGGCCCAGGATGGAAACGTAGGCAGTCCGGTCCCAGGAGCCGACTTCACAGTGATGCTATTTTGCAACTTAATAAATGACACTCAAGAGATAAGAATGGGTAGGAGTAGAGAACCGACACCAGGAGGTAGGGACCAGGATGAGAGGTTTCAGCTGTTGTTTTGGAAATGAAAAATGAATGGAAGGATACTGATTGGTGACAGGCAGGAGCAGTGCCCTGGAGTACATGCACAGGTAGCCGGGGGGGGGGGTGGGTTCAGTGTGCCAGTGGGGGTGGCTACTGGAGGGTTCCGACTTGAAGACTGATGTAAAGAGTGGGAGGAAGAAGTCAGGCCTGACAATAAGAAGTCCAGTCCAGGGATGCCTGGGTGCTTCAGTGGTTGAGCGTCTGCCTTTTGGCTCAGTGTGTGATCCTGGGGTCCTGGGATCAAGTCCCACATCGGGCTCCCTGCAGGGAGCCTGCTTCTCCCTCTGCCTGTGTCTCTGCCTCTCTCTCTGTGTCTCTCATGAATAAATCAATAAAATCTTAAAAAAAAAAAAGTCCAGTAAATGCACTGAGTTCTCAGGGTGAAAAATGTCTTCTTTAATGTGTAAAGCACAGATACACTACACACACACACACACACACACACACACACAACCATATCTGTATTATCAAATTTCATGGTTTTGCAGGGGAAGTTAGTAAAGATAACATTCAGACATGCTCCTTAGACGATAAAAAAAAAGATTCAGAAACACTGGTTTATGTAGAGAGGGGCTGATACCCCTCTCTCACCAAGCAAACAAGGAAATGAACAAAAAAATGTAAAGGATTCTTTAAAGAAATTGAATGAACCATATAGGGGGATATGGGGACAGCCTGTGTGGGTGTTAATGCCTACAGATCTTCTCATCCTGGCATTTTTGGGTCTAGTGTCTAGTGTGCCTTCCTACTTCAGAGCAGGGATTCTCCGACATTTGTGTGCATATGTATTACCTGGAAGGTTGTTTTAACAAGCTCCCTTTAACAACAGATTCATGGGAGTGCAGATATCTCTTCAAGATCATGATTTGATTATTTCATCTCCTTCAGATATATACCCAGAGTAGGATTTTTAGGTCATATGGTAGTTCTATTTTTAATTTTTTTGAGGAAGTGCCACACTTGTTTTCCATAGTGGCAGTACCAATTTATGTTCCTTCCAAGAGTGGACCAATGTTATAGAGATGTTTTTGATGGTCACAACTAGAAGATGGTGCTACTGGCATCCAGGGGTTAGAGGCAAGGGATGCTGTTAAATAGCCCACAACACACACAGGACAGTCCCCCTAACAAAGTTATCCAGCCCTCAATGTCAGGAGTGCAAAGGTGGAGAAACTCTGATCTAGAGGGAGCCCCATCAATCAACTGTGATGTGGAGTTCCCAGTTACCCTCTCTATTATCTCATTTTAAAACACAACCAGATAGTCGATGAGAGATTACAACATGAAGATGAGATACTTCATTGATACAAAGTCGATGAGAGATTACAACATGAAGATGAGATACTTCATTGATACAAAATAATTGTATTGATACAAAATAATCCTTGAAGAAACAGAGATAATACAAGGAACCGAAGAGAATTAAAATCACACATACATACCACCATCAGCAGTCACTTCGGTTGTATCTGCAGAGGGATTTGAGACGATATTTGTCTGTGTACAAAATGTGACAAAAAAGGAACAGAGAATGGAAGATCTCCTGAAAATTAAAATTATAACTGTCAAATTTGAAATTTGATAGAAAGAGTGGGCTTTTTTTTTTTTTTCTCTGTTCCCCTCTCCAGATCTTTGCTCTGTTCTTTCCTGCCCTGATGTATGCCTGGGAGACTGATCTCTACAGATTACATTATCTGGATTGTGTCACATCTGACTTCTGGTTGGCTTTGGCCAATGAAAGGAGGAATGGAGGAAATACGTGGGTTGGATAAGAGTTGTTCTATCATGAGTTACAGTGCAGTTGGCCTTGAGTTCACTGTTATCAAATCACCAATATGCACTAAATGTCTTTAAACAGAAACACACATAAAGCAAGGATACATAATAATATGTTGACAAAAATGGGACCTGAGGCTCACAGGAACCTAATTCTGTATTTCTATTCAGTGTTCTCTAATTCAGCATTTATGGTAATTGTATAGAACATAAGTAAGGTGAATAGTGAGACCAACTGTCTTTATCCTTCCTCATCCCTATTCTGCTGAGGTGTAGTTTTGGCAGTGGCTCCTTTTTCCGCCTATGGCCACAACTCTTGTCAGATGGCCCTTTTTCAGGGCTATAGCTCATCAGAGTCCAACAACTCCACTTCCTCCTCCCACCCTTTCAGACTCAGGGATGGCAGTGGTTTTACACTGTTCCCAGTCCCTGGGAGCTTCACCATCCTTCATTGGTTCTTTTGTACTGACTAGACCTTTCTAAATATATAGTTCCGTCATTAAATTTTCTTCAGTTACCCTTTTGAGTGTGCCATTTGTTTCCTGCCAGGATCCTGATGATTCAGTTGGGTAGAAAATGTACTAAGGGAATCTCTCACATATAGAACAAATGAGATTTGTTTTTTTTTAAGGAGAGAAAGAAAAAAATTGTATAGAATCAGCTCTAGTAGGAGTTCCAGAAAGGGAGAAGAGAGCAAATAGAGGACCAGAAAGTATCACTGATTCAAGGACATTTTACAGAGTTAAAGGAAAACCTGTATCTTCACAGTGAAAGACTCAACAAAGTAAATAGCTCATCTAGCTATTTGGGGCATTAAGTATAAAGACATCAAAAGTTTTCAGGGAAAGAGTGAAAAGGTGCCCTATAAATAATGAGTAGGAATCATACTGGCATTTGATATCTCATCAATAGCCACAGATGCCTTAGGGCAACAGGACATGCCATCAAATTCCTAAAGGGAAATAATTTCAGTTATATACCAGTCTAAATCATCAAAGGCAAGAGAAGAATAAAAATCTTTCCATATAGTCAAAACCTCAAAATAGTGACTTTCAATTTACTTGTGGGTGTAGTCCAGCAGAATGAGAGAGTAGAACAAGAAAGAATAGCAAGGGTCTCAGGAAAGAGCACTTTTAACCTAGAAGAGCAGTGAAGAAAAGTTCTGAGACCAGACCACACAGAAGGTCTAGTGAAAAACTAACCCATGTTAGAGGAAGAGCGGAGGCCACTATAGGATGGCCTTCTAGAAAAATAGAAGGGGGAGTCTGATAGAATAAATGTAGGAACCATAGGTTGGAAAAGCCCTGAGAATATGACCAAGCCCCTGAACGAGGGAAAAAGTAATTCCAGGAAACAAGGGATTGTATAAGAGAGGCACAAATCAGGTATGAAGAAAACTGAACCATGGCATGATTTTGAACAGCTGGGGTGAACTAGGGAGCAGACAAGCAATCTCCAGTGGCAGTGGCAATTGCAAGGGTGCAATGCTTGGTCTGCCATGCTTGCAGAGATTCGGCAGGAAGGAGATGAGAAGACCACAGGGATTTAGACAGTTCATGACCCCTGCACAGCAGGCCAATGCTTTTATGGCTGCATTGGTTCCCTTTGTCCCCCACCTCTAGGGGCCAAGTCTCATGGGACACCTTCTGGGCTCAGGAGGACCCATGGACACAATGGGTTTGTGCCCAGCTGAACATCATGGAGACTGGGAGATTTTGGTCTTCCATAACAATTGCCATTCAACCTGCCCTCTCTCCAGGGAGAGACATTCACTTTATTACCCTGGAATATCTCAGGGGAGGGAAGGAGGAGGTGTCCAGCTTTATTTTTTTTTTTAATTTATTTATGATAGTCACAGAGAGAGAGAGAGGTAGAGACATAGGCAGAGGGAGAAGCAGGCTCCATGCACCGGGAGCCCGATGTGGGATTCGATCCTGGGTCTCCAGGATCGCGCCCTGGGCCAAAGGCAGGCGCCAAACCGCTGCGCCACCCAGGGATCCCGGTGTCCAGCTTTATTATTCTCCAATGTCTTTGGTGAGAGGCATCTCTAAATTGAGGGAAGGAAATCACTGTGTCTATAAACAGATCTACCCTCTGTCCTGGAGGCAGGCACTATCTCTAGATTCCACGACTTTCTGTTATACAAACATCTTGGAACAAATCTATGGTGTCATTTGCTCAGAAGATGTTTCTCCCAACATATGCAAAAGGAGGATGCATTGGGAGCTGATGCTAAACACATTCTCCTTTGTGTAGTGTGGCGGTATAGAGAATACAGAAGGAAGTGTGATCTTACTTGATTTTGCAGCTATAATATTCATATGGTTGTAATGTAAATGATGTTTATTGGTTTTTAATTGTAGGATCAATTTATTGACAAATCCTGAAAGTCCCCTTAATGTTTACTATAAAGATTGTAAGTATTGATGATATAAAAATAAAAGCCAAGCTCACAGAGATTGGGAGGTTAGAGGATGTAGGGGAGAGGTTGAGGACAAGGTGGAAGTGCTACGGCTTCGTGTTATAAAATGAGGAATTACTGTTTTCAATCATAATGCGAGCTACCAGTTGCTGAATGTTTACCATATGGCCCCATTGTTCTGAGTGCTCTCCATGCATTAACATCCTCACAGCTAATTCGTTAACAACACGCCTTTGAAGTAGTTGCTAATATTCATTCCATTTTAGAGATGAGGAAACTGATGTACCAGGTCATACGGATGAAGCCATCCAAGGTGGATTTGCTGTGATACTGGAAATTTCAGAGGTGACTACTAGAAGGAAAAAGATTGGAGGTGGTGAGGTAGGGTGAGTAGCTCAGCCACTGGGAATGTGGGCAATGGAGAAGGGACCCTGGAAGCAGGGAGGCTGGTCACAGACAGTGGGCTGCCCAAGGGGGAAGGGAAGAGGGCTCAATGCAAACGGATGGTATTCTGGAAGGTACAAACTGGGAGGGTTGTAAGTGGAGGATTGACTAGACTTTATAGTTTTACCTAAAACTGCTCTTCTGACTCCCAACAGCCAGTGGATTGCAAGGTGATAGATGAATGGATGGATGGGTGGACAATTGGATAGTTGGATGGGAGGATGGATGGGTGGATGGTTGGATGGGTGGATGGGTGGATGGTGGATGGGTGGATGGATGGGTGGATGGATGGATGGGTGGATGGGTGGATGGATGGATGGGTGGATGGGTGGATGGATGAGTGGATGGGTGGATGGATGGGTGGATGGGTGGATGGATGGGTGGATGGATGGTGGATGGATGGATGGGTGGATGGGTGGATGGATGGATGGGTGGATGGATGGGTGGATGGATGGATGGATGGATGGGTGGATGGATGGGTGGATGGATGGGTGGATGGATGGATGGGTGGATGGGTGGATGGATGGTGGATGGATGGATGGGTGGATGGGTGGATGGATGGATGGGTGGATGGATGGGTGGATGGTGGATGGATGGATGGGTGGATGGGTGGATGGATGGATGGGTGGATGGATGGGTGGATGGATGGATGGGTGGATGGGTGGATGGGTGGATGGATGGGTGGATAGACACACACATGTATACACATATGCACAACATATAGAGACTGAGTGTCTTATTTTGCAAAAGAGTCATATCTACATTTTCCAGCCAGATACTCTTTAGATTTATATTCCTACTTCATCTTCTGCCTTTCTGGTTGTATTTCTTTTACTCCTCAGTCACTGGCTCATATTTACATTCTTTGCTTATATTTACACAATTATGTCAACCGTGTGTTCGCGTCTATCTTTGAATATATGAAAAATTTAGTCCTAGTTCTTTGATTTTCTACTTTTCATGATGTTTAAGGATGCAAAACATGCTGATTACATTGAAATTACAATTGTATATAGATAAAGGAGGAAAAAAATGAACACTCTAATTCGATATGATTTTTTCTTTATAAAAAGGAGAGAAGGGGAAGATTTGCTCAGTGCTTTTTTTTCTCAGTGTTTTATTATTTAACAGTTATGAGCATCTTTCGAGGAACAAGCAAACAACAAACCCGATGACTACTACATCTTTATCTTCTAGAACTTCCTCTGAAGTGGAACTGTGAAGGATTTAATCTTACACATATATACTTACATTTGCTCTCGACTGTAGTGTTGCTGAGCACTTGTACTCTGCAAAGGAGAGCACTGTTGTCTTGAACCCCATGTTGTCCCACATCCAGGAGGAAAGTGGCCCTTGTTCTTCCTCTGAGGAAGAAAAAAGAGGGCTTCAAGGGCCAGAGTGGGAGTATGATGCCTGCAGGTTTTCTGAAGCTCAGTGAGATCCATTTCCCCATTCCCTGGAGCTGCCTCAGGGGAGCACTGTGGGTTCAGCTGCAGAAAGGGTTAATCCATTACTGGCTCTTTCCCAAAGCTCACACCAAGTGCTGTAATGGATCAATAGGCCAAAAACACTCAGGTCCATGGTAGAAGCAAGGGAGCCCAAAGACGCCTTAGTGGAAGCAGGCCGGATGTGTGCAGAAGGAAGCAGGTGCTCAAAAGTGGAGGCCTGATGGCTTCTCCCCCGCTGGGCCATTGTCCCATCTTAGCTCAAGAGAAAGGCTTAAACCCAGAGGTGCTCATCCTGGTCAGATTCACCTGGTCGGGTGCACCGACAGAATCATCAGGCTGGGAACGTGGGCTAGTGTGCACTGGGTTTGGTGCTTTTGAAGGGATAATGTCAGACACACAGAGATGAATCCAACCCCTTGGGGATGTCACCTGGAAAGGATGAGCTTTCTCTGGGAATGCTGTGAGTCCAGCCAACGAGACCCCTTACGGGAGAGAATTGTCACTGGTGCCCTCTGCACAGCTGTACACGGTGGCCACTTTCTAGATAAATGGGACACATTGGCAAAGGCCTTTGGAACCCAAATGAAGCACAAGGGGGATTTGAAGAAAAATGTTTCCAGGAACAATAAGGGTTTTTTTTACAATCTGAAGTATGTCTTTTTTTCTTCCCAATCTGTCTTGATTCTTTAAGGATCAGATAAAAAGAGTAGATTTGTTTTAGTACCAGTTGTCTTATATTGTTTCTTTGAGTCAATCAGATTGATCTACTTACTTCTAGCCTCTTATTTCACTTGATTTGAGGAAATAATTTTGGATGTTTTCATAAGGGAAAAGTAATTTGTCTTTTACCAAAAAAGAGTTTCTCATGCTTCAGGCTTGTTAGGGCATACTAATTCAGGGATGAGGTAAAAGGCGGGGGGGGGGGGGGGGGGGGGAGGGAATCTATAAATAATATGCTTCAAACCCTGATTTAATGCTAGAGAATAAATTAAATTTTTTTCTAAGGAAGGGCCCTCCATTTTCTCTCAATTCCTCTCTACTGCTGACACCAGAGGTAAATAAATGGCCTTCCTGCTGTTGCTCTCAGACACCCAGATCCAGGACATGCTGAGGCTAACAGGGTCCTGTCCATGGAAGGGCACTGGGTCTCCTTTGCTCTCACAACACTTTGGTAGCAGATTGTGTGGGGTTTTCCACATTGAACAATCTATTAAAAAAATTTTTTTTTAAAGATTTTATTTATGTATTCATGAAAGACACACAGAGAGAGGCAGAGACCCAGGCAGAGGGAGAAGCAGGCTCCACGCAGGGAACCCAATGTGGGACTCAATCCCAGGACCCTGGGTGACGACCTGAGCCGAAGGCAGACGCTCAACCACTGAGCCACCCAGGTGCCCCACATTGAGCAACCTGACGCTGACTGCCTGGAGTTGGGGCAGCCTCGGCAGGTGGGGGGCTCCGTCCCAGAGGACCATCATGCTTCAGATGCCGGGGGCCTATAGACCTTGGGTTGCCCCCAAGGCAACAAGGCCCAAGGCCCAAGCTTCTGTCAGGCTGGGCCACACACATCAGAGGCTCCCATGACCTCCTCTTTGGGGTCTGTCGTCTGCCTAGAAGAGCTCCTGGAACTCAGGAAAACGTACATTTGCTGGTTTATTATGTAATAAACGATCTGATAAAGGATCCGATAAGCAGCCAGATGAAGGGATGCTAGGGTGAGGTCTGTCAATAGAACAGGACAGAGATCCAGAAACAAACCTGTGCTTGTGTGGTCAATTAATCTTCCTCAAAGGAAGGTGAGAATATATAATGGAAAAAAGACTCTTCAATAAACGCTGGGAAAACTGGACAGCCGCATGCAGAAGAACGCAACTGGACCACTTTCTTACACTGTACACAAAACCACATTTAAAATGGCCTAAAGATCTAAATGTAAGACCTAAAACCATCAAACTCCTAAAAGAAAACAGGCATTATCTCTTGGACATCGGTCTCAGCGGCATTTTTCCAGATACATCTTCTCAGGTGAGGGAAACACAAATCAAAATAGATGATTGGGATGCCATCAAACTAGAAAGCTTTTCCGCAGCAGGGGAAACCCTCAACAACATGAAAAGGCACCCCACTGAGCGGAAGAAGATATGTGCAAATGATATAGTTGATGAAGCGTTGATATCCAAAATATGTAAAGAACTTAAACAGCTCACCACCGAAACCATAAACACTCTAATTAAAAATGGGCAGAGGATCTGAATAGACATTTTTTTCATAGAAGACACACAGATGGCCAAGAGACACATGAAAAGATGCTCAACACCACTCATCATCAGGGAGATGCTAATCACTAATCAAAACCACAATGAGGTATCACCTCACATCAGTCAGGAAGGCTAGAATAAAAAAGACAAGAAATCACATGTGGTGGCGAGGATGTGGGGAAAAGGGGACCCTCATGCGCTGTTGGTGGGAATGTAAATTGCTGCAGCCTGCTGTGGAAATCAGTGTGGAGGATCCTCAAAAAATTAAAAATAGAAATACCCTATGGTTCAATAATTCCACTGCTGGGTATCTTTTATTTATTATTTATTTATTTATTTATTTATTTATTTATTTATTTATTTATTTATTTATAGATTTTATTTATTTATTCATGAGAGATATGGAGAGAGAGAGGCATAGACACAGGCAGAGGGAAAAGCAGGCTCCACGCAGGGAGCCTGATGCAGGACTTGATCCCAGGACCCCGGGGTCATGACCTGAGCCAGAGGCAGATGCTCAACCCGCTGAGCCACCCAGGCATCCCTCCACTGCTGGGTATTTAGCCAAAGAAAATGAAAACAGTAATTTGACAAGATCTATGCAACCCAATGTCTACAGAGCATTATTTACAATAGCTAAGACATGGAAGAAGCCCAAGCACCCACTGAATGGATACAGACGATGTGGTCTATACATATAATGGAGTATTCCTCGGCCATAAAAAGTGAAATCTTGCCATTTGTTACGACATGGATGGATCTAGAGGGTAATACACTGCGTGGAATAAGTTAAAAAACAAATACCGTATGATTTTTACTTATATGTGGAATCTAAAAAAAACAAACAAGTCAAACCAAATGAGAATAGAAACAGACCCATGAAAACAGAACAAGCGGGTGGTTTCCACAGGGGAGGAGGGGTGTGGACATGGGCGCAATGGGTGAGGATTAAGATGATACACTTCCAGGTATAAAATAAGTCACAGACATGAAAAACACAGAATAGAGAATATAGTCAAAAATGTTAATACGAGTATTGTGTGGTGACAGATGGTCACCTGTACTTAACACGATGGGCACCAAGGAATGTGTAGCGTTGTTGGCTCGCTAGGTTGTACACCTGAAAGCAATATAAAATTGTACATCAACCATACTCTGAAAAAAAAACAACATACTCTGATAAAAACAATAAAATGCATGAGAGTTTTAAAAAAAAAAAGACAAAGGGGTGCCTGGGTGCTGGCACAGTTGGTTAAGTGCCCGACTCTAGGTTTCAGCTCAGGTCATGATCTTAGGATCATGAGATCGAGCCCTTCCTGGGGAACTGCGCTGAGCTCAGAGTCTGTTTGAGATTCTATCTTCCTCTCCCTCTGCCCCTCCCACTCGTGCTTTCTCTCTCTAAAATAAACAAATAAATCTTAAAAAAAAAAAAAGAGACAAAAAATTAGGGTGAGGTTTGGAAGGGGCCCGAGCGCAGGGACATCTGTCACAGTGGGGCTGGGGTGCGCCCTCCCGGTATGTAGATAGATTCACGAGCCAGCAGCTCCATGAACTCTGCACTTGGCGTTTTTATGAAGTTTTCATGATGTAAGCGTGATGGATGGTCCACTCAGTCTCCAGCCCTTCCCTGCTTCCAGAAGGTGCCAGGTTGGAGGGTGGGGGCACGGTGCTGAAACTTCCAAGCTTCTTTTTTTTTTTTTTTAAAGATTTTATTTATTTATTCATCACACACACACACACACACACACACACACACACACACACACAGGCAGAGACACAGGCAGAGGGAGAAGGAGGTTCCATGCAGGGAGCCCGACATGGGACTCGATCCTGGGATCCAGGATCATGCCCTGGGCCGAAGGCATGCACTAAACCACTGAACCACCCAGGGATCCCAACTTCCAAGCTTCTAATCATGGCTTGGTTTTTCTGGTGTCTAGCCCCCATCCTGAAGGCATCCAGGAGCCCCCCTGAGTCACCTCATCAGAACAAAACACACTCCTGTCACCCAGGATGTCCCCATCCCGACCTGTGTGTCAGGAGCTGGGGGCAGAGAGCAGTCTGCATATGTGCTCTAACCTCATGGGCCTCTGTGTAGAAGTCTGGAAACAGTCCAGAACCCTTAACCTTTCCATACCACATCTCCAAACCCCTCAGAGCTCCGTGTTAGACCACCCTACCCTCACGGTGACTTTGAACGACAGGCTCAAGTTTAGAACTTTTAGACGCCCTTGAGCTCCATGGAGGACCTTCCCCTGTGACAGGTTCCCAAGCCTATTTGGGGAAGGACACTGCGGTGTCCACTGCCCTGGTGGCTGTGCGGTCTTGGGCAGGGTCAGTAACCTCTCCAGGCCTTGGTTCTTTATCTATACCATCAACTCTTTTTTTTTTTTAAGATTGTATTTCTTTATTCATGAGAGACACAGAGAGAGAGGCAGAGACAGAGGCAGAGGGAGAAGCAGGCTCCAAGAAGGAGCCAGACGTTGGACTCGACCACGGGACTCCAGGATCACGTCCTGGGCTGAAGACAGGTGCTAAACCGCCACCCTGGCATCCTTCTCCTTCTCCTTCTCCTCCTTCTCCTCCTTCTCCTCCTTCTCCTCCTTCTCCTCCTTCTCCTCCTTCTCCTCCTTCTCCTCCTCCTCCTCCTCCTCCTCCTCCTCCTTCTTCTTCTTCTTCTTCTTCTTCTTCTTCTTCTTCTCCGTCTTCTTCATCGTCTTCTTCTTCTTGTATATTTTTTTTTATTGGAGTTCCATTTGCCAACATATAGTGTAACACCCAGTGCTCATCCCATCAAGTGCTCCTCTTCAGCTCTAACCTTCCATGGTTCTCTGACATTGAGCCCTATGTTTCAACCCTTTGTGGCCTGAATTTCTGAAGCCTTCCTCGGTCTGTAAGGGAGGCCTTCACAGTGCTTCCACCCAGGCACACGTGTTTCCCTGGGGCCCATCAAGGCTTATGGGCCTAAGTATCCCCTGAGCCAGGATGTGGCACCCTGAACCTCCACCCCAAATGTGGGTTTTCTGCAGGCCTTATCCACCTGTAAAAGGTGAAGGAAAACAGAGGCACCTCACTTTTAATGCAGGCTTACGTTTTTCTCCTCCTCTAGCCATCTGTAATAAAATATACAGCCTAAACCAAGGAAGTCACAGCCTCCCTGGTTCCCCAAGCACTAAATCCTCCATGTCTCTCTGGTTATCTGGAAGCTGTTATTACATTTCACCGCAAAGAGCTGCCCTCTGTTTATCCTTTGCCTCACCTACTCTTCTCATAACGTGAAGGAGAGATTTATCTTTGAACCCCAGCACATCTTTGAGTCCCTTGGAATTCCATATGCAGGGCTTTGTAAAGAGACTTTTCGGTTCCTGCAGATGGCACTGTAATTTTACTTCTGTTCACCGAAACACTTGCCTCTCGCGCACAGAAATGTATCCTCTGTTGAGTATGTTTGCCCACAGATTCATTTCAGTGCAAGTGTCTAACGATGCAATTGCATGAACAGAAATACGTATCATGGAGATATAAAATTGGTAAGAACACATATTCAGAGAGAAACTCAAGATCAGTTAATGGTTTCATTTTTAAGGATTTTTAAAGGTTTTTTTTTTTTAAGCCCTCCTCAGGATCTAGAGGTGCATTCATTTTTTTTATATAAATTTTTTATTGGTGTTCAATTTGCCAACATACAGAATAACACCCAGTGCTCATCCCGTCAAGTGCCCCCGTCAGTGCCCGTCACCCAGTCACCCCCACCCCCCGCCCACCTCCCCTTCCACCACCCCTAGTTCATTTCCCAGAGTTAGGAGTCTCTCATGTTCTGTCTCTAGAAGTACATTCTATAGATGAACCAAAGTTAAAATTAATCAAGCAGTCAGAAAAGAACTTAAGCAAAACTCCACTTGGCTATGGTTTCAATCTTCGTGTCTACTGCCTTAGTATCCATATGCAATCCATACTGACTGCTCAGATCATCCATTTGACTTCTTCAGTGGGTATGGATTGCATATGGATTATTTCAGACTGGGTGACTGAAATCTCAGTTCAACCAGAGTGTCCTTATAATCTCTGCCCCAGACAAGAGGATGTCCCATCCCTCAGGGATCACATCGTCCCTGTCCAAAGACTCATAAGGCATAACCAGAAGTGAGAGAGCTGGTCTGTGCCTGGCTCGGGCCCTGGCTGCCATCGTGCCTCCTGCCAAGCCTCACCTCCGCCAGCCTTCATTCCTAAACAGGAACCCTGGGTGGGGGAGAGGAACCCTCTGCTCATTTATTTTGGCATCCTCTAGGAGGTCAGAAAAAAGCCTTCGACTAAGGAGACGTTCAAAAATGATTCTTGAATTGGGTTGAAGAAACTGTCATTTTGCCCTCTCTGAACAGACAAGACGTGGTCAGATGGCTGATGGATGGCCTCCTGGATGAGTATACAAGACACGGACTTCGTTTTCTCAGAACTTTGAAAGGCCATTATCAGAATGAAAGAAAGGGGCTGAAGAAAGGTGATGTCAGGACCAGGATGAGGTGAACAAGGCCCCCCAGGCACCGGCCGCCCCGTGCTGGCCTCACCCTGGTCCCATCCCTGGCTGCCCGGAGTGACATGACAGGTGGGGAAATCACTGCAAAGCATGGCCAAGTGTCTCCAGGGCCGATGCCCTCCTGATGGCTTAGGATCACCTCCACAGCTATCTATAAGGCTCTGCCCTTAACCTCTCCTGGCCTTGTGTCTCGGGGTGGGGGTGGGTGGGGGGTGGTGGTGAGCAGGGCAGGTGCCCCCAAAGTGGGGATTTGGCTCAATTTTCCTTTGGTCTATTCACCTTGAACTGCCCCATCAACAGGACCAGGCACTTCCCTAGAGGCTGTTCCTTGGGCAACTATAACCGGTTCCAATGTCTCTAAAGAGCTATTTAAATTGGAAGCCCTTGGAAGGTGCACCCTTCAGGAAAGATGAATCTCAAAAAGAATTTCAAAAGGAATATGTGTGTTGCAGGACTCAGGAGTTGAGCAGCATTTTAGATAGCTGTTGAGCTTCTTAGACAGGCTCTAGGGTAGGGGGCCTTAGAAAGATAAAGAAGATTCTCTCTGCCCTTGGGGTGTGGATCGAGAACTGATTGTCATATTTTAATAAAGATCTTTATTTACCCTTTCCCTAAATGTTATACCTTCTCCTAGCCATCTTCAACAGAGCCCCCAGATCCTGGAGGTGCATTTCTGTTGCGTTCGTAACTACCTTTGGACCAAGTGGATTCTGTGTATCCAGTGCTCTGGGGCCTCCCTAAGTCATGTTGAACAAGTTTAACATAATTTCACAAAGCAAATCTGAATCCCACCTCTGAATTATTGAACATCCTGCCCATTGAGCATTTTCTATAAGCTACATTCCCGCCAAGCACCCCGGGGGACGTGCAGCCAGCCGCCTGCCCACTGGTGCCTGCCCACTGGTGCCCGCGCGCTAAGTGAAACAAACCGAGCAGTTATTCAAATAATATTAAATATTAACAATGACATTTTCCAGGAGCTGTAGCTGTCATAGATCATGTGGGTCACATCTGTCATCCTGAATCCCTTCAGAGCTCCAGAAATGCTATCTGCTTGCAGAGCCATGTGCTAGTAGATGGCGGTTTTCCTCTGAATGTGTTGAGAAGCTGCAGAGGGAAGGGAAGGCCCCTCTACTCTCCAGATGGTTCGGAGTTTGCTGCAGATCGGAGGATGGCCCTGGGCGGGCAGGGTGGTGGAGGTAGAGGTGGAGGTGATGGTGGCTGGGGGAGAGGGCCAAGGTTGAGTAGGCACAGATGTCTGGGCCCCCCAGCTCTGCTTCTCTCAGGTGCCAACCGCAGAGCCCCATCAAGCGCTGGGAACCGGGTCAGCCAGACCAGTTTGGCTTTATACAGACAAAACCACAGGAAAAGGGAATAGTTTTGCTTTGTAAGTAGAGCTGGGAACCGTGCCTTCCTGTGGGTAGTTTTTCTCGACTCCTTGTGGCCAGACTTTTGAATTTGCTGTCCCGTGTGGTAGATCCAGAGTTTGGCCTGTTAATTCAGTTTTCATGAAGACAAGATTATCTCTTCTGGTTCAGCTGTCCTGGGGCTTCCTGGGAAGGCAAATGTCAGCTCAGCCGAGCATCCCCTGGCCGAGGGCTTCCCTCTTCTGGGATGAGGAGACTCACCCGACTGTGAGGTCCCTGTGTCCTTGGTTTGCATGGGTGTGTGTGTGTGTGTGTGTGTGTGTGTGTACACGTGTGCTCTCTGTTTCCTTTTCTGTGTGCTCCATTTTCTCTTTTTCCAGAAACCAGAGGGGTGCAATGCTAGATTTTTGGTCAGCTGAAGCTCATGCCCCTTCGTTGGGGCAGCCCTCCACAGCCTGGGCACTACTCTAATGACCACATGGTTGGCAGGACTCCGGAGACCACCAGTTTTATCTGATCAATTCCTAATAGAATAATAGCATTGGGAGTAGCTTTCATTAATTCAGGATCTGCTGGAGTCTGAATGTTCCAGATTCTTGTCACTTCCTGCTTCCTCTTAACCCTGGTAACGACCCTGTGCAGGCAAGTTCAATGATCTCCATCTCCTGGGGAGGAAACCGAAACATGGAAACTTTACGTAACCGGGGGAAGACGCACTGTTCAGAAATGATGAAGCTGGAGTTCAAAGTCAGCTCCAAGGGCTGTGGCCTTTCTACTACATCATGCTGCCTTCGCTTAAAGATCAAACTGGGAATTTAGAAAGAGAGGATTTGCCTGAGAATAACGCAGTCGCTCTGTTATATAAAATGTTGACTGAATTTGCAAAGTAGTCAAATGTCTCGCTGCTTCCAAGTACTCTGTGCAATTTGAGGCTATGTCCCCCAGTCCCTCCTCAGTGGGGAGTTTGGTGGGAATCCCTGTGATCTGGTTGGCTTGGGTCTCAGGCTTGTGGCCTCAAGTTTTGAACCCTTCTGTCGCTGTTGCTGGCCAACATTTCTCAACGCAGGTGTGACACAGTTGACATTATCTGGGTAAGTCTTCATTGCAGGGCTGTCCTGTGCATCGCTGGATGTTTAGCAGTAGCCCTGGCCTCTACCCACCACATGTCAGTTGCACCTATTCCCTCAGTTATGACAAAATGTCTCCAGCCATTGCCAAGTGTCCCCTGGGAGCAAAATTGCCCCAGCTGGGAACAACTGGATTAAAAATATTTTCTGCAGGTTTGATTGGAAATCACAACTTTTTTTCTTTTTTTGGAAATCACATCTTGAAGTGAATCATTCCTTTCCTGTCTTGCTTCCCTCACCTCTTTACAGGTGTCTCCTGGGAGCATGTCCTTACTAAGCTGTGTGTAGGCAAATCCTCATCTCAAGGTCTGCTTCCAGGGACCAACCCAAGATGCATATTTGTTGCAAATAAAAAGAGTCCATGAGGGGCGCCTGGTGGCTCATCGGCCTTTGGCTCAGGTCATGGTCCCATGGTCCTGAGATGGAGCCCCACATCGGGCTCCCTGCCCAGGGGAGACTCTGCTTCTCCCTCTGCTTCTGCTCCTCCCCCCTGACCATGCTCTCTTTCTCTTTCTCTCTTGCTAAGTAAGTAAGTAAGTAAGTAAATAAATAAATAAATGAAAAAGAAAAAAGAAAGAGCGCCCAAGAGAAAATGAATGGCTCCAGGCAAGCTAGTAAACCTCTCTGGGTTTAATGATTTAATGATTTGTAAAAGAAAGGTCCCTTTCAGTTCTAAAGCCCTGTGTCTCTACAGTAGAGTGTGGGAAACTGGGGGTGGTCTTGGGGTCTCCAGAATTTATTGCCAGAGAAATAGAAGAGAGGAAACCTGGACAGTAGGCATAAGTAAATACTTGTTGACTGCGTGACGGAACTGGCAGTTGGGGAGGAATGAACACTATGATTTATATACGGAATATGTCAAACTGGATCTGAGGCTCTTCCATGCAAGTTGAGTAACTGTATGGACTGTGGAAGCATCATGCACCCCTCCCCTCCGATACCCGAATAGGAGCAGGGACCGCGAGGATACACCCGCAGTCAAACAAGTGGGCTTATTTGTTGCAAAGAGAACGCACACCATGGGGAGGGTGATCTGGACCAGGATGGGGGTGCGTGGTGGTTTTTGTGGTTCAGACAACAACCTCCTTGTCGGAGTTTAGACACAACCGTGGAGTGGCCCTGGTTGCCTCTTGTTCCATCTTGCGCAGAGAGGCCCAGCCTTGGAGTGCTGCCGCTTTAACAGCAAAACATCAGGCCTGCTTCTTCTTCTTCTTCTTTTTTTTTTTTGTATTTTTTTTATTGGAGTTCAATTTGCCAACATCTAGCATAACACCCAGTGCTCATCCCGTCAAGTGCCCTCAGGCCTGCTTCTGATGGAAAACATTTATATCTCTCTCACCTTTGAGAAATTAAGATTGGCTAGCAGCTCGTGAAGAAATTTGGGAGGGCTAAATGTGAAAAAAAATTTAATTTGGGAGGGGCATTTAAAATGCACATTTTTGTTGGTTGACATGATCATGGATGAATCTATCAAATTTTGTGGATTGGTATGAGCCACAGTTGAAGAATAGAAAGATTTCGACCTTAAATATACGGTTGGCGTGAGCCTGCGGGGGGCATGCAAAGTCTCCAGTGTGATGTTTGCTTACTGTCCACCCAAGAAAGAAAGACAAGAAAAAAAATGAAAAGAAAATGAAAAATAGTTTCGCTTGGCTTTGCCTTCGATGCTCTCTTGTGGAGGGATTAGCCCTCACCTCGAATCCCTTTGCAATTCCCCGTTGCCAGGACGCGGAGCAGTCTGACTTCCCACGGGGTCAGGGACACCACGGAGAGTGCCCCTGGGGCTGGAGTGACAGAGTCACTGGTGGGACAGGGTGGCACATGCTGCTGCGTGAGACGTTTCAGCAGGTCTGGGACACTGCCTCCCTCAGAGGAACCCTGGGTGGTTTCTGATCTGAGGAGGCATGACATGATTAAAAAATTCTTGTAATTTTAGAATGAATTTTAAATGTGCAAATAAGCTGTCCCATGCTCAACCTTGAGGCCTGAAAAAGCGGAAAAACCTGAAAAGCTTTGCAGGAGATGAGCCTACAAGGGACTGGAGTCAATGAGGCAGGATTTCAGCCCTCGGTTCACCTTGCTCCACGTGGAACCTTCTAGAAGGATGGTAAAGTACTTGAAGGACAGGGTTTTCCCTCATCATCATCTACTCCCAGTGAAATGGCCAAAGTTGGGCCTAACCTCAAGTATTTAAACTTGGGCTTTCGGCTCCCTTAATGGAGGATCAGGTCTTTGCAGAAGGTATGTAGCTAAGAGACCAGAATAGAGCAGTAGGTTTGGAGTCACTGCGACCTACCCGATGTGAACCAATGGCCCCGAATGTGCCGGAAGGGTTTGGCTTCCGTCCCATGACACTTCTCACTGGTCTGGCCTGCCCCTGCTGGCCTCTGGGTCCCAGGCGGTCGTGTCGATGTGCATCTGGCCCTATTTTCAACTGTACAGATGTGTGATTTCTTCTGTGACTGGTCTTTCCAGGAACCAGCCTTCTTGTGGACTCCCCGTGGCCCACAGGCTCTGCAGTCAGAACCACGGGGTCCAGATTCTTTTTTTTTTTTTTTTAAGATTTTATTTATTTATTCATGAGAGACATAGAGAGAGAGGCATAGACAGAGGCAGAGGGAGAAGCAGGCTCCATGCAGGGAGCCCCATGTGGGACTTGATCCCAAGACTGTGGGATCATGACCTGAGCCACAGGCAGATGCTCAACCGTTGAGCCACCCAGGCATCCCGGGGTCCAGATTCTGATTCCACCACTTGCTAGAAGTGTGACCTCGGGAAATCAGGTGGAGTAGGAGCCGGGGTACTTCCCACAGGGCGGCTGAGCAGGTGAGCAGACGAGTTAAAGGCCTTCACGTTGTACCGGATGCTTTTGGTGTTACTTTTATAGAAGAGTCACTTTAGGAATCCAGGAACTGCACTTGGAAACAATTCCCTGTTCTTGCCGCTCTGGAATTCTCTGGTTTCCTGCCCACGTGCCATTACTCACACGGTGGGTGCCCACTGCTTGGATGCCCTCCCCTCATATTTGCCTGGCTCAGTCCGTTAATCCTTCCAGGATCCATTACAAAACTGCTTTTTCTGTGAAACATTTCCCTTTACTCCACTTAAAAAAAGTATGCCTTTCCTTACACTCCTGGACCTTATAGGACTCCAAAAGTTTATCCTAATAGAAATAACCAATGTTTATTGGATTGTTATTCTGTGCTAGGCAGTTTTCTTTTTTAAAGATTTTATTTATTAATTCATGAAAGACACAGAGAAAGGGGCAGAGACACAGGCAGAGGGAGAAGCAGGCTCCCTGCGGGGAGCCCGATGCAGGACTCGATCCCGGGACCCCGGGATCACGCCCTGAGCTGAAGGCAGATGCTCAACCACTGAGCCGCCCAAGCATCCTACAATAGGCATTTTGAACACCACTTTATGAGCATCAATGGATTTAATTTTTCCCATTTGTCAGGTAAGGAAACAGGCCCCAGAGGTAGACAAATCATCCGGAGCCACAGAGCTGATCAAGGCCAGAGAAAACACATAGTTCCTGGAGAAACACACTCATTTCTGGTCCCTAGCCTCATCGTCTAACAGCAGATAATCAGCGTTTGGCTGAATTACCTGTGGCGCCGTGTGACAGCTCTGGGTCACGGTGCCTGCCCTGCCTGCACCCTCCGCTTTCCCAGTGACGAATACATCTGATCACTCAGACCCGTGGTGTCACTTGGTGAGGCTGTTGGAGACAAGGTCTGTCAAAAGAGTGCTTCCTCTTTGATAAGGTGGGTGCCTGGACTGACTTGCGTCTCCCTCGATTTATATGTCGAGACCTGACTGCCAGAAGCTCAGGACATGACTGTATTTGGAGGTAGAATCTTTAAAGAGAGAATTAAGATAAAATGAGTCTGTTGGGGTGGGACCTACTCCAAGAGGACCGGGGTCCTTATAGGAAGAGGAAAGGACCCTAGGAATGTGTGTGCCAGAGGGAGGGCCATGTGAGGACACACGGAGAAGGCTGCCGTCTGCAAGCCAAGGGGAGAGGCCTCTGGAGGAGCCCACCCTGCGGCACCTTGACCTGGGACTTCTGGCCTCCAGAACGGCGAGGAGATCAATTTCTGTTATCGGAGCCCCACTTCCCTGTGGCAGCCTGAGCAGCATAATATAGTGGAGAGGCTGGAAAGAATGGCTAAGAGCTCCCTTTGCACAAAACAGGATATGCGTGGTGGCCACAGAAAAATGCAAGATGGAATCCTCATCTACTTGACGAAGGGTGACTTGATCAGCGCCCCGTGGCTTTTAGTTGCAAAGGGTTTGGGCCAAAGAAAAAGAAAAAGGTAGGATTTTGCCAATAAGTTTTAAAAAGCGTTCTGGAGGCAACAGCTGTTGCAAAGGAGGGGATGAAACTTTATAACCCTATCCATTTTAATAGGATTTTATAACTTGTTATGAATATTATCTCTAAGTTAGGCCCCAAACATAGGACTAAACATAAAATTATGCTGAGCCGTGTGTTCAGATGGTAGCAAATGGAAATATGTCTCCTGAAAGCGTGACACAGGCCAGAGGATGGTCAGTTTGAATAATCACAGTCGCTGAAGGCCAAAAATCACGAAGAAGGATTTTTGTTTTCCTAACTCCTCTCTTCATAGCAGCTTCTGCAGATATGTTGGCAGCCACCCTAGATCAGGAAGTCTCTCCAAGCAGTCAGAAAAGGCCATACAGCGCCCACATTGTCTTCTGGGCTCAGCCAGTCACCCAGGAGAGGGTGCTGTGTTCCTCCCTCCCTGCGTCAGGTGGGCTGGATTTCCAAGCGGCAGAGGCAGGTGCCCCTTCCTCCACGGGAGGTGGCAAGTCCTGGGCAGAGGTCAGACATGGTCCTCTGCAAGTTTTCCTCAGTGGGAGTCAAGGAAATCCACCAGTTAGCGGATTGCAAGCAGGAGTAGAGGATTCTCTGGAGATGCTCTAGTTTTGTTTTTTACACTGCCTCCCGCAGGGCAGGCCGCGTGGCTCGAAACACAAGTGCAAGCCTTCTGGTATCTTGCAGTTAAGCACCACAAACATGCTGGTTGTCATCTAGATGCCAGTCATTTGTCCAAATTACTAGGACCGGTTTCCCAAGAAAGCCTGAAATCAGATCGCTTTCCCTCGTTATTTTTTTTTTTTTTTTTTCGTTATTTTTCAATAAACACGCACAAACTCGTTCTGCTACAGGTGGGTTCCCCTTCTCACAACACATGTGACTTGACGAGCTGTGTGAACGTGACGTTTCCAGAGTAGAAGTCTCTGTTTTTCTTTTTTTATTAATTGTTTTATTTTATTTATTTATTTTTAAGAAGTCTCTGTTTTAATTGCACAAAGTGTTCAAAGAGAAATGTACAGCCTGGGAATGGGGTGCTGAGGCTCGGGGCTTGGGCCAGCGGTAGATGGGAGCTGGGTGGCTCAGGATGGGACCTGGGTGGCACCTGGGTGGGTGAAGCTGGCCACCCTGGGGATGTGATGAACTTGAGGCTGGTTGAGCCTAGTTTTAATATCCAAGGGGGACTCAGCCTGGTGTTTAGAAGCACAATTGCCTAGGTCCTGGCAATTGTGAGGTCCTGTTTATTTGGGGGGCGGGCCTCTGGCTAGATGTTTGAGGGTGGCAAGGGGATAGGACCCGCCTCCCTGCGCAAGAAGGTGCCAATGTGGAGGCAGGAAGCTGTATCCTGGCGAGGCCACCTGAAATGCAGAACTCGCCTCGGATGCGAGGATTAAGTGGGCTGGGCTGGGGTCCACCTGGGTGGGGGTCCCCCGGAGGCACCAGCTGCTGCACTTTTCACTTCCACAGAAAGAAGAAAGTTTGGCCTTAGCCTCATGGACCACAATAATTTGAACTGGCTTCATCCTCTTCATTAACCCTCTTGCAGTCAAGCATCCCTTAACTTCTCTCTTTTGGAAGCTATTTTACTAGGCTTTGTTAATGGGATCCCAGTTGCCTACTGGATACCTCCATGGAGATGGCTGATTAGCATATCAAATTGAAGAAGGCCAACAGACTGCTTGGTTGCTCTCCCTCCTTGCCCCCAATCTATCCCATCTTAATCAATGACACCACCATTCAAAACCAGAATTAAACTCCGAATCTTCTCTTTCCCCCCCGATACTTTATTTCCAATCCATCAGCAAGTCCTGTTGTCCCTACCTACAGAATACATCCTATGTCCCGTGGCTTCTACTGCTAATGCTTGATTTCTAGCCACCGTCGTCTTCCCAGCTATTGGACTAGGCTTCTCCTGAGTGCCATGTCACCCGTTTCCATCCCACTTGGAAAGGTAAATATGTTCACGTTACTCCCTTGTTCAAAGCCCACCGGTGGCTTTTGGGAAACATTTCTGCAGTCTTCACCATGGCCTGAGTTGCCCAACATGACTTGGCTCCTGGCTCGCCGTGGCCACGTTTCCCACTCACTTGTCAGGGCAGAGAACAGTCAAGGCTTCCTGTGCTCATCAGTACAGGCATGTGGTTAACTGCAGAGGTCAGTGGGCTCAAGGGACCATTGGCAGTCCAGTCTGGGGTCTGACAAGAATGTGCTTTCGTCCCAGCCCATGCCAGCTTGGAGATGGACCAATGACAGACCAGGTGGGATGTCCCGCATTGCCACAGAGGCCGTTGGGGAACATGATGCCGTGATGGCAGCACTGGAACCTCAACCCCTCCTTGGGAAGCAACATAGGGCAAGGACTCTGGATTTGAGGATAAATCTGAATTAACCAAATTGATCAGAAAGTGACCAGATTGCATTTTCTGCTCGTGGCAGCATGCAGGGCTTCCAATGGGAACACAGTTTGGTTGCACGTCCTGCACACCTGAGTCTACGGCCAGTGCAAACGCATAGCTGCTACGCCCAGGTGCTCAAGTCACCCAGAGTGAAGTGAGGTGGCTGCTGATCTCACCCTGGCAAGACACCCTGAACGACTCCCTCTCTTCCCTCCTGTCACCCTAGTATAGTCCTTGCTTGCTCCCTCCTTCCATCCCTGACACTTCACTTGGTCGTGGGTTTTGTGATGATCATCTCCTCAGTTGTGGGTAAAGGCAGACGGGACGGGGTCCACTTTTTGCTAGCCTTAGGAGGGCCCTCCATGCGACCAGGTTCTACTGACTTTGTGGTGGGCTCAAGTCCATATAAATAAGGACAATGAAACACCCCCATCACCAAGGCCTCTCCAGTGGAAACCCCATCACAAGTGTTACAGAAATGTGATGGCGTCCTGTCCCTGCTTGCTGTGGAAGGCCTTCCTGGGGTGGAGCAGGCCCATCACCTTCTGGTCAGCACTTTCACCAGGAGTGCTTTTAGACTCAATCCCAATGTTGTGGAGGAGGGCTCCCTCCCACTGCCCCTGCCATCCCCCCAACCCCCTAGCAGTTCTCAGCCACCAGCTGGGGGCTCTATAATTCAATTTTGCCACCATCTACCCGGAGGGAGGGTCAGACCCCACAGGTTAAGGGCTCAGTCCTGTGAGACTGTCCCCAAGCCCTCAACCTCAGATGTCACCCGTGCTACTGACCGACGGGCCATAGATTGAAGGTCCCGATTGTCCCCTCCTTGGGTTTGATTAATTTGCTAGAGTGGCTCACAGAACGCAGAGAAACGTTTTACTTGCTAGACCACTGGTTTATTATAAGAGGCTAGATGAATGGCCAGATGGAAGAGATGCACCGGCCAAAGGATGGGGGAAGGGCTCGGAGTTGCCATATCCTCTCCCCCAATTCCCATGTGTTCACCAACCTGGAAGCTCTCAGAATCTTGTCCTTTTGGGTTTTAATTTAAAAAAATTTTTTTTAAAGATTTATTTATTTATTTATTTATTCATGACACACGCACACACACACACACACACACACACACACACAGAGGCAGAGACACAGGCAGAGGGAGAAGCAGGCTCCATGCAGGGAGCTGGACATGGGACCCGATCCCGCGACCCAATTCCGTGTCCCCAGGATCACGCCCTGGGCCGAAGGCGGCGCTAAACCACTGCGCCACTGGGGCTGCCCCTTTTTGGGTTTTTAATGGAGGGTTCACTACGTAGTGATGATCAATTAAGTCATGTGACTGATTCAACTTTGGGCCCCTCTCCCCTTCCCAGGGATCAGGGGTGAGACTGAAAGTTCCCGCCCTCCAGGGGGCACTTGGCAGGATGAGCACTGGGTGTTATGCTATATGTTGGCAAATTGAACTCCAATTAAAAAAAAAAAAAAGAAAGTTCTCACCCTCCAAACACAGGGTTGGTTCCCCTGGCACCCAGCTCTACCCTTACGTGTTTTCCAAAAGGGTCAACTCTGGGGAGGAAGGGATCTGGTTCTGAATAACAAAGCACCCACTTCACCTTTACAGGTCTGAAGAGATTTCAGGAAGTGAGGACAAGAGATCGAATCATGTAACGGAAGATGCTCCCATTGCTCTTTTACTCTGGGAATCCCAAGGGTGCTGGGAGCTGGGAGCCAGGAACCTTGGACCAAGACCAAGTATATATTTCGTATAAATCACGATGTGGCAGGTGCTCTGCCAACAAGGGAGCCAAGACTTTAGTCCTTACTCTGCTAGCTTGTCTGCTGGAGGAACCAGTTCTTCTGTTCTAAAGACATTTTGGGGTTGTGCATGGCTCTCCCGTTCCCCCTTACCCCCCAGTGATGTGACTTATCTTCCCTCAAGGGGCCCTTATCTGCACCCCAGAAGGAAAGCGAGTCTGAAGGTTCAAGTTCCAGTATCCCCGGAGAGTTACAGTTTCTAGAGGGTGTTGGGCAGGGTTTGAAATAAGCCCCACAATCAACACTTGATGATGAGATTAGAATGAAATGAAACCCAAATCACTGGCTGCTAATCTACCAAGAGAAAGTTCTCTGAATATCTCTACAGATTTATTTTTTTTCAATAGCATTTGGATAAAAAGGCGAAGGTGGGAATTCAGGGTTATAATTGGATCTCAAGCACCGGAGTCTTTAAGAACCTCCATCCCTGCGGTGACCACAGGGGGTGATTTAGGACAAGGCAGCCTTGGGTGGTGGCTCTGTGAATCTGTACACTGGTGCGCAGTCACAAATACGCAACCCTACTAAGCTTTGGCTTGGTACCCATTTCATAGAATTCTACTGCACAATTGCAGAGCTGGAATTCTACAGAGGACAGTGTGGGGGGCCCTGGGACCACATGGGAGCACAGGGCTTCTCTGGGTGGCACCTGACCTGCCACCTGGGCCCTCCTGACCCACCAGAGGCCGTTTCCCATAGCACTTGATTCACATCAACCCGATTTAGACCCTCACATGGAGAACAAGCTCACTCTGGAAATGGCCTCACACCATTTCCTGGAGTTTTCAAAACAACATGGAAAGTACCTTTTATGGCCTCCTGGCTCATTTAGCCTCACAAGAAACACAGAAGCCTAAAAGGAAAAGTTCTTATGTATATATATTCTTGTTTTTGATTGTTATTTTATTTTCTTGCCCTCACCTCACTCTGGTTTTTTTATTTTTTATTTTTTTTATTGGTGTTCAATTTGCCAACATAGAGAATAACACCCAGTGCTCATCCCGTCACCCCCACCCCCCGCCCTCCTCCCCTTCCACCACCCCTAGTTCGTTTCCCAGAGTTAGGAGTCTCTCATGTTCTGTCTCCCTTTCTGATATTTCCCACTCATTTTTTCTCCTTTCCCCTTTATTAAACGGAAAAATTATAAGAAGCCCATCCCCCTTTGAGGGGCTTTCTGGTCAGACGCTCTCTCTCTTAAAATAAAGAAAAAAAGTAAAGAAAATGAAAGCAGTCTCTAGTCTCTGTTATTTCTCTGGGATGGGAAGCCATAAGGGAATAATTTTTTATTGTGGCAAAATATGTATAACATAAGATTTTGCCACTTGTACCATTTTTAAATGTGCAATCCCATGGCTTTAAGAACATTTGCATTGTTGGGGCACCTGGGTGGCTCAGTGGTTGAGCATCTATCTGCCTTTGGCTCAGGGCGTGATCCCGGGGTCCTGGGATTGAGTCCCCCATTGGGCTCCCTGCATGGACCCTGCTTCTCCCTCTGCCTGTGTCTCTGCCTCTCTCTGTGTCTCTCATGAATGCATAAGCAAAATTTTAAAAAGAGAACATTCTCATTGTTGTACAACCATCTCCACCATTTTCAGAAACTTATCACCACAAGCAGAAACTCTGTGTCCATTAAGCAGAAACTCCTGTTCCTGCCTCCCCAACCCCTGATAACCTCTATTCTATTTTCTGCCTCTAGGAACACCTAGATATTTCTGATTCATACAACATTTGTCCTTTCTTGTCTGGCTTGTTTCACTCGGCATAATGTTTTCAAGTTTCACCCATGATTAAGGAAAGTTTTAAAGTAAACAATTTGTGGTCATGGAATATCCTGATATTGCAATAATTTGCAAAAAAAATTATTGGGGCGCCCGGGTGGCTCAGCAGTTGAGCGTCTGCTTTCGGCTCAGGTCACGATCCCGGGGTCCTGGGATCCAGTCTCGCATCGGGCTCCCTGCATGGAGCCTGCCTCTCCCTCCGCCTGGATCTCTGCCTCTCTCTCTCTCTCTGTGTCTCTCGTGAATAAATAAAATATTAAAAAAGGAGAAGAAATCATTGAGGATTGCCTTGGTGATAACTAACATTTACCGAGCACCTACTGTGTGCCAGGCCCTGTGCTGGCAAGGGCACGTGTACTGTTTTAAAAATCCTTCCAAGAACAACACAGTAAGGGGGTCATGAGTCCCATCTCCGTATTACAAGTGAGGAATCGGAGGATTGGTAAGATTAACTCAAACTGTTGCAAAGGTGGAGTCAGTCAGCTGGCTCTGGGGTCAAATTCTCACCTCCTTAACTGTGCTGCCTTTCTGATTATTTTTTCCTTGTTCTCTTTCCTCACCATGCCTCTGTTGGAACCTTTAAATTAGCACCTGCTACAGGCTCCCGCGTATTAGAGCTCCTTGGGGGTGCATCCTGGAGTTTTGGAGAGAAGAGGTACCATCACGTGTTTCCATCTGTTTTGGTCGCTGGGCCCGGAGCTGTGCTGGGCCCGTCGCAGTACTCCGTGTATGTTTGTAGATTTGACTGAAGCATCTTATAGCACAAATGCCACCAGGTTAGGCTTTGTACAAAGAACACTCCCCGGGCTCTTCCTATTTATTTAATCAAGTTTTTTGTTTTAAACCACAAGGCAACTTGGCTTGTTTCCTGGATGGAAATCAACTTCCTCACCTGACCCACTTTCCCATCACTGGCCTTAGCGCTCCCCCCAGAGGCGCCAGGGAGGAAAAAGTAGAGCCACAGACTCTTGTTGCCACAGACTGGTTTTTTCACCAAGGGTGCCATGCATAGTCCGTTCTTCCAGCTTTTCAGGATAGACCTGAAGAGGGGTCCGAGCAAAGACAGTTAAAAGCACATTTTGCATATTTCTGCCTTTCCCTGTAATCCAGAGGAAAGCTGCAGAAAGGCCTACTTTTTTTCTGACAAGCCTGGTTAATAGATGAAACTCTGGCTGTTTTCAGGTGGGTGGTAGGGAATTGCATTACAGAGTACTACACACACTCACACAAAGAATCACCAGTGACAGGTAATACCCTGGAGAGATAACGAGGGGGAGGCGTAAGAGTCCACGAAAGGCGGTCATGCTTCACCTCTGAGTCCTGAGTGCCTCTCCTCCAGCCTCCTGGGCTGTGGGAGTAGTATGTGCAAAGAGCAGGGGTGGGAGGAAAACGGAGGGCAGGATTAAATTATGAAATGTGTTTTATTCAAGATGGGGACTTGGAAGTTTTTAATTTTAATTTTTAAAGATTTTATTTATTTATTCATGAGAGACACAGAGAGAGAGGCAGAGACACAGGCAGAGGGAGAAGCAGGCAGGGAGCCCGATGAGGGACTTGATCCCAGGACCCCGGGATCATGCCCTGAGCCAAAGGCAAATGCTCAACCACTGAGCTACCCAGGCATTCCAGACTGGAATTTATTTTAAAATGGCCCAGTAAATTCACTGGGATGTATGGTATTATGAATAAATGCACCTTGGACTGTCTCACATGTGGCTGTCCTGAGAATGCCACCTCCTTTCTCTCCTGCTCCAGGATAGTATAAAGAGGGTGGAGAAGTTTAAGACGATGTCTTGAGCGCTGAAGCCCAGGAACCAATATGCACTATTGCAAAAGAGCAATAGCAAAAGAGCTATGTTTTCTTTTTTTTTTTTTAATATTTTATTTGTTTATTTGAGAGAGATTGAGAGCATGAGGAGGGGCAGAGGGAGAAGGAGAAGTAGACTCTGCTGAGCCGGGAGCCGAACTCGGGATTAGATCCCAGGACCTGGGATCATGACCTGAGCTGAAGGGAGATGCTTAACCGACTGAGCCACCACCTGCCCCTAGAGCTACTCCTGCAACTATTTTCCAAACTAAATACTGATTCCAGTTATTACATCTGTTAATCTCCCTAAAGAGTCAGTCTGCCCCTTGGGAAACAGCACCGGGGGTCAAATTCTAGTTAGCATGTTCTCCTCTTCCCCATGTGGGGTCCATCAGCCAGCTTGGCCCTGCCCTACTCATCTGCGTTCAGAGACGTCAGACCGAGTGCCTGATCCTTGCTCAGATATTAGCTAAAATAGTGACTATGAGAGATTGCAGGTAAGGGCATTTTCAACTTATTAGGAGACACTGGAGAATGAACACCCTCTGAGACTCTAAAGAAATAGGATTTCTGGCTTATTAGCATATGCTCCTGTGTGAAACTCTCAAGTGAGAGAGTTTGTCTGGGGGTCCTCGTAAAGGACCACCTAAGGCCTGGAGAGTTCTGGGTAAAGTTTGATGCTGGTGACCATGATCACCACGAAAGAGAATTGGTTTTAATCTTTAGTCAGCAGGTAGACTGATAAGGAAACAGGGAGTATCGTACAATTCAGGCATTGAGATGCTAAGGATATGATCGAAGAGCTGTGGGCTTAAAGATTTGCTAGGAATATGTCAGGTGAGGAAGCAGAACAAGGGTATCCGAGCTGGAAGGACCCATTGGATGGCAAAGAGCATGGGGCAGGGGTCTGGATGTGCGTGTGCGTATGCGCGTGCAGTGTGTGTGTGTGTGTGTGTGTGTGTGTGTGTGTGTGTGGTACATATGGCGGCAGTGTTGGGGGGTAGGTACTAGGAAATGGATGTGTGCTTGAGGAACAGGGTTGAACAGATGAGGTTGGGAGATGGGTTGGCAGGAGGTAGACTGGAAAATTAAAACATACTTTTTGGCAATACCATGGGTGTTGAGAATGTGAATATTTGGTCAGGCAAGAAGGTCAGTGGTTGCGAATCACTTTCTTGATTAAAACAAATCTGTCCGGGCTTCTCGTTGTCCATAGGATAAACAACCTGGTTTCAATTCAAGTCCCTTTACCTGAGGCCCCTTTACTTATCTCCACTCTATCCTGTTCAGCTCCACTCAGCTCACCCCCTGCTCCCACCTCACTATCCTCGGGCTCTAAACTCATGGCACACGCCAGGCTCCCTGATGAAATGCCCTTTGCATTTATACAACAGACACAGCAATAGCATGAGTATGAGTATACCTGATGCATTTGGAGGAACCCACCGCGCTGTAGAAGAAACAACTAATTCATCCTGGAGAGCCCTACACACGTCTCTATCCATCCCCCCTCCGCCGATCTACAGCTCTTTGTACCTTAAGATAAACTGTGCAGAACTATTAGGTATAGAAATTAGCCAGTGGCTAGCTAAATCCAGTTGTTCCTCAGGTCAGTGATTCTCTGTTACTGTTAGAGCCTGGGGAGGCTTTAACCCAATCTCCTAATACATTTGATTATCCTAAGTCTGATACTAATAATATACTAATATGACCACAGATATGTATACAAATAAGCTCTTTTTAAAATATTTTATTTATTTATTTAACAGAGAGAGAGAGGGCGAGCACAAGCAGGGGGAGTGACAGAGGGAGAGGGAGAAGCAGGCTCCCCACTGAGCAGGGAACCCTATGTGGGGCTCAAGATCAGGACCCTGGAATCATGACCTCAGCTGAAGGCGGATGCTTAATCGACTGAGCCACCCAGGTGCTCGAATAAGCTCTTAATCGTACGTGATTATCATGATATCCCAAGACTTATTTGCCTCCGACAGTTGAATCTCTGCAATGCCAGTGTCATACAGTGTAGCGTGATTTGAGTTCCTGGTCGTGACACGATTCGATTTCATGGCAGAGCAAATACACAGGTATTAGCTCTGCCTTCCCAACAGAACTGAGCCTCGTCCCATGTTAGAGGCTGAATTGTGTTCCCCTAAGAGATAAGTGGAGCTCTACCATCTGGAACCTGTGAATGTGAGCTGATTTGGGAATAGGAGATGAAATTACTGAAGACGAGGTCACAGTGGGGTAGACTGGCCCCTGATCCAATACGCTCCGTGTCCTTGTTTTTTTGTTTTTAATTTTTTTAAAAGATTTTATTTATCCATGAGAGACACAGAGAGATGCAGAGAGGCAGAGACCCAGGCAGAGGGAGAAGCAGGCTCCATGCAGGGAGCCCGACGTGGGACCCGATCCCCGGTCTCCAGGATCATGGCCTGGGCCAAAGGTGGTGCTAAACCGCTGAGCCTCCCGGGGTGTCCCCGTGTCCTTGGGAGAGGAAGAGAAGAAGAGGCCCACAGGGAAGGCGGCAGGTGAAGGCCCATGTGAGGAGGAGGCAGAGACTGGGGAGATGGGCCACATGCCACGGGGTGCCCGGGGGCTTCCAGAAGCTGGAAGAGAAAGGAAGGATTCTTCCCTAGAGCCTCTAGAGAGAGAAATCAAGCGCCCTCCTGACACCTTGATTTCAAGCGTCTAGGTTCTAGAACTGTGGGAGGATCAATTTCTGTTGTTTTAAGACATCCAGGGGCACAGTAGTTGGTTGCCGCAGCGCTAGGAAACGAATGCACCCGTGAATCACATGTTATTATGCCAAGCATCACGCCGTTGCGTCATGATTCACTCATGGCTGGGTTCCAAGTCGGCTGGGGACACAGCCACTCACCCCGTCTCAGCTCACAAGCTGGTCCCCGACTGGCTCCCCTGGGGCGCTGTCACACAGCAGAGCCCACCTCCCTCCTACAGTGAGGGCGAGGCCGGTGTGCAGAAGAGCTCCCACCCTGCTACCTGCACCACAGCGCCTGTTCTGAGGTTGGGGGGGGGCGCGGCAAGGGTGGTCATGGTGCCTTGATGGAAATCACAGGTGCCCCCAGAGGACGCCTGCAGGTTTGGAGGGTCTGTAAGATGCCCACAAGGTGCCCTAGAGCCTCAGTGTCTAGGATGGGTCATTGCCCTGGGGCTACTTGGTTTCTGTTCTGTATGGAAATAGTCAAGAGACCCCAATGATTCTGGCAGTATCCAGCATTATTATTATTATTATTATTAATTATTATTTTATTTTTAATATTTTATTGATTTATTCATGAGAGACACACAGAGAGAGGGGGCAGAGACACAGGCAGAGGGAGAAGCAGGCTCCCTGCAGAGAGCCCCACGCGGGACTCGATCCCGGGACCCTGGGGTCATGCCTTGGGTCGAAGGCAGGTGCTCAACTGCTGAGCCACCCGGGCATCCCTAACCCGCCTGCACTCTGCTGCCACTTACAGCTGCCACCGTATACCGATGACCCGAGTACAGTTAGAACAGATGCTTTGTAGCCCCAAAACGTTGGGTCCTCCTTACTGCGAGGAGATGGGTGCTAGTCCCCCGTGGATAACTCACCTGTGACATCCCCTCCCGGCCTTGCGAGAGTTGGCGTCACAGGCCAAAGCTGGATTCCCCCCGGGGACACACGCTTGTCGTCGTGTCCTGTGAGGGCTTCCATCTGAAGATGGGCAGCGCTGCGGCCGGGCACACGCGGGGGATCACGTGTCCCTTGTCCTCGCCTGTCCCTCGAAAATAGTCATCTTCTCGAGGAGAATAAATATTTCACCCCAAATTGATCACGTAACGCGGTATTGGGGTCAAGGTGAGTCACTGGATTCCGAATCCATTCAGCTGTCTGCTCTGCCCTGTTCATCAGTTTCATGTTTTTAAGACGATTCTCATTGACTCGTGCTTCTTTCCCAGAGGTTCTGGCCTTGTATTTTATGACACCAGACGGGGACACTAATCACACCTTAGACCCCACGGTGCTGGAGCGGAGACTGGTACTGACAGGTGTGGCGGTTACCCATGCATCTGCTGCCCGGTTGCGACTTGAAGGGGATGCCACGGTCACTGCTCGGAGTGACAGCGAATGGGCTCCGTAAATTTAATTTAGAGGAGTTATAACTGGATCATCCAGAAATCTATTACACAAGCTTCTTGTATTTTTGACAAAGCCCAAGGCAGGCTTCTAGCAAGATCTGTGATGGAAACCAGGAGCATTTTCTTTACAGCGAGGTACATCATAGGCGACACCTGCCCGCTGGCCCAGCTTCAGCAGCGTCACCAGCGGGAGCGCTGCTCTGGTTCCACGTGACACGGGTTAAAAATCATTATTTTGCAATGAATGTCTGCTATGCCATCCTGTGAATCAGAAGTCGGGCTTTGGGCAAAGTCATCTGCAGGTCAGTCCAGACTCGGAATGGTTTATTTGAAATCACGCATGGGGGCACCCGGGTGGCTCAGCGGTGGAGCGTCTGCCTGGGGCCCAGGGCATGATCTCGGGGTCCTGGGATCGAGTCCAGCATCAGGCTCCCTGCAGGGGACACACTGGTCTACATGTGAGGGTATTTTGTACATAGGATTAACAATCATAGTCAGTTGACTGTAAGTAAAGGAGATTAGCTGCCATAATGTGGGTGGGCCTCACCTAATCAGCTGGAGGCCTTAAGAACAAAACCTGAGGGTTCCGGAAGAAGGAATCCTACCTCAGCACTATAAGCAGAGGACTCCTACCTGGGATTCCAACCAGCCAGCCTGCCCTCTGGATTTTGGCTTTACCACAATCACTAGAGCCAATTATTTTATTTTATTTATTTATTTTTTTAAAGATTTATTTATTTACTCATTCAGAGAGAGTGAGAGAGAGGCAGAGACACAGGCAGAGGGAGAAGCAGGCTCCATGCAGGAAGCCCGACGTGAGGCGGCGCTAAACCGCTGCCCTAGAGCCAATTGTTTTAAATAAATCTCTCTCTTGCTCCCATTGAAGCTGTTTCTCTAGAGAATCTTGACAGATACACTCCGAAAACCTTCAAGTCGTGGCTTTTGAGTCTCTCCTGCTTAGAATTTAGGGTCACACATTGGGTAGTGTCTTCTTCCTCTCTCCTTCCAGGCACATTGACTCTCTAAGTTCCAAGCTCACTGTGACCTCAGGGCCTTTGCACCTCGTCTAGAACGAGGCCCCCTTTCATCTTTGCCAGACTAATTACTCTTCAGTTCTCAGCTTCACAGTCGCCTCTGTGGAGAAGTTCCCTCCTCACCGCCAGTTGGAAGCAGCCACCCAGTCACACTGTCACATCACCCTATTACAATGATTTACAATCAATCTTCTGCCTAAAAGGTATCATTTGTCCCACATTATTAATTTGCTTATTTTCTTTCTCCTCCCCCTAGAATCTAAGTTTCCTGAGAGCAGGGATGTGTCTGTCTCGTTCTCCAGAGAATCCTTAGCATCTGGAATAGTGCCAGGTGCATAGGGGGTAGTCAACATTTGATAGATGAGCTGATTCCAGAATTTTGATTCCCTTTAAAATCCATATGGTGAGCTCATTATTGAAATAATTTCAATTAGTTTTGGAAGATTATCATGTGCTGTTGGTTTTTTTTTTTTTTTTTTTTTGGCCTGGAACAATTCTAACTACACTCTAAGGTATGTTTTCCCTGATTTGTCCTAAATATGTGCCTTCTTCCTGGCTTCAGAGGGTGCTCCGGGTCCTGATACGCTGGCTCACAGGCAGGGACCTCACACTTACCCTCTGCATCATTCATGACTGAGGAGCTTGCCCTTGTGTCCCATGTGTCATCTTCCTAGACCTGAGAATTTTATCTTCCAAATTTCGATTTGTGAACACAAAAGAAATTCATCATTTTCATCATCTTGGCCTTTTTCATGCCTGCCATGTCTTAGTTTAAATTTCATAACTGGGCAGCCCCGGTGGCTCAGCGGTTTAGCGCCGCCTTCAGCCCAGGGCGTGATCCTGGAGACCAGGGATCGAGTCCCGCATCGGGCTCCCTGCATGGAGCCTGCTTCTCCCTCTGCCTGGGTCTCTGCCTTTCTCTCTCTCTGTGTGTCTCTAAAGAATAAATAAATAAAATCTTTAAAAAAATAAATTTCAGAACTAAGAAGTGAATTTCTCCTTCTTAGAAGAAATGATTGTCTCACGCTTTAAGGTCAGGGGATTTAAAAAAATGTTGGAATCATTCCTTTGGTGAAGACACGGCCTACGTTTTCTTTACTTACCCTGTCCCAAGAGATTTTACTTACCATACACCCAGCGGATGAATCAGAAATTAATGGAAAGACCATGCAAATGTGATCCAGGTAGAAAGATTGTATTCCCTTCCTGGTCCTCTATAGGCGTGCTGGGTGTGTTTGTGAGGGTCGGGGAGGGTTGTGGTAGAGAGGGACCATCAGGCACAAGGATTGTTTAGCTCAGGCTTCACTGAATTCATGGTTTTCAGAGTGACCGAGGATGAGTGAGTGTGACCTAATGATGACTCATAAACCACTTGTCAAGCGTTCACTTTCTGCACGGGTTCACCCAACCCCTTTCTCAAAAGATACCACAATTATTTCCTCTTTTCTGTGTTCTGGTAGGCCCATCCCGCCACGTCATGGTTGACAAAGAGCAAAATCTCCCCCTGCAATTCTCCTTTCAGCCTCCTCTGCTTCTCTATCCCCCATTCGTTCAGAAGATCCTGCCTTGGGCCAAATGAAGTCACTGTCCTCCTAAAAATTACGGATCTCCTCATTTACCAGGAATGGAGGTAAACCTGCTGTGGCTCGCACATTCTTGGTGGCGATGCTAAGGCCCCAAATGCCTGCTCACCCTTTTGAAATTTGTTGTGAGTTTTCATAAGTACTGGCTTTCTTTACTCAGGGGACCTGTTAGCATTTCCCTCCACCTGTTGGGTCACACCTGTGAAGCAGGATCATTACCAAGAACCTTACGGCGTAACTTCCTAGAAGACTTCAGCGTCCTGGCCATAGGCCGGCCTTGAGAACTACTAAAGAGCAGAGAGGTTGGGCTTTTAACTGGACTCCTCATACTTATTTCGTGTACATTTAAATGCCCTGAGAATTGATTAAAAGGAAATGGCTTCCAACGTTAACTGAAGACCAGCAAGTGGGAGTAATAACTAAGGGCCCCAGCACTTAATGCATGGGGAGCGCATTCAGAAAGACGCACACCTCCGGACACGCTGTAAACCTCTGATGTCTAGTTGACTGGCCTGAATCCATTTGTCCATTATCCTGGCATTCCTCCCTCAGTCCAGACAAGGCTCAGAATGTATTCTGAACATCACTTAACTCTGCCCGCATTTTTATCAAGCTCTGTGTAAATTAATCCAAAACACGAAGCCAATATCCGTCACGCTACTTTAGGAAGGCAGGGAGAGGGGTGTATGTGTGTGTGTGTGTGTGGCCAGAGGAGATTCACGATGGATGAAGGTTCATCCATTGAAGACCCGTCCGTGAAGGGTGACTGCGTCTGCAACTTTGGGGAACCGATGTATATTTCAGTGCTTGGAACTTTCTTCACTCGAGGTTGAAAATTGCTTCCAAGAGAACCAAGCGGAACAAACCACCAAAGATCACTTTTTAGGATAATTAAAACTATTTTGGATTTTTTATTTATCAATCTGGTTTCTAATATAATTTCAGTTAAATGAAAGACATTCACAAAGAATATTAGGCATACATACATAGTTTCCTTCTTTCATTCTATTTTACATGCTGTTGCTTTTAGAGAGTGAACTTTTGTGTCATTTCACAGGGTGGAATCCTAATTGACTTTACAGAAAGAATACTTAGCCCAGCTTTTCAGAACCCTGACCTCCGCAGTCACCATGCTCACTGAAAAAAATGTAAAAACCCAACCGAACTTAAGAATCAGTAGCATCTGAAAGGTTTCTTGGCCTACTCAAGAGGATGTCTTCATAGCCATGTCAGAAGCCAGCAGCTGCTGTTTAAAATAAACTGAGACTTGGAAATGTTGCAGACCGTCTGCGTAGACCTGCTCTTAAAGCACATTTCCATCTGGAAAGTGAACTTGTATGTGCGCATTGGATATTAATTCCTGCATGCTCAGGTATCTTTCCCACCTTCTGCCAGTCTTTGCTCCACGGGAGATGATCCACTTTTTAGCATGGTTTCACTATTTCTTCGACAATGAATTTTGCATACCACTGGTATCCGGAAAATACCGCTGTGAAAGAAATCTATTCTAAAGTTATCAACATTATCATGCAGGGTATGTGTAGTGTAGGCACAGTGCCGCTAGGCTACGTGAAAAAATCAAATTTGTTTCTCATGTTGTCTTATGTATAAGCCAGCCCAGTGGTACTGGGGCCATGTGTGAGCCCTGAGTCACATCTGGGTGGGAACTTAGGACTTTGTGCAGGTGAAGTTCTGATTTCTCTGGCCTTTGGCTGGTGCATCTCCCAGGGTTGACAGGTTAGCTCTCAGACAGTCCAGCTGATTAATAATTTAGCAGTTGTACAGCAATGCCTCCTAACCCTGCACACTCCTGGATGTGGCCACATTGTTTCTATGGTGTGACAGAACCACAGGCCAGGAAGTAAGTCTTCCAGTAGGCTCCGTTGACTTGGGCCTTTGTATGTGGGTGTCACAGTGTGCTGCAGTCAAGAGCCAATGGCACCTCCCAGTTGTCCTATTAAGTAGGCAAAAGAGCTGTATTTTAAACATGGGGCAAAGAGGGACCGAGATTCAGCGGCTTGACCAAGATCACATAGCAAGTCAGGGAGAGAGAAGGGATTAGGACTCTCTCCGCTGATTCTCAGGGCCCACTCTCACCACAACATCACTTTAAACATGGCACCCATTGGTTTTAGCCCAAATCAGCTAGACGCGCTGCTTGTTTCCCCTCTGTTTCAACAGGGGTTGGTTCCACTGCCACTAGTAATTTAGGACCTATTTTTGGCCGGTTAACTGGAATTCAATTTAATAGTAACTGCCGCCTCTCTTTTTGAAAACTGCTTGACAAGATGATGAAGAGGAAACAATATTAAGGGGTTTCAATCAGGTGCTAATTGTTTGGAGGCACAGAGAGACCATTAGTGTTTACACTACACAAGAAAGGAGAGGGAGAAAAAGAGCAAGTGGGAGGAGGGAAGAGAACAGATCCTGTTACAGAAGGAAATAAAAGTTTCTTCTGGACAAATGCTGACAGCGCGTTTTCATATCTGGCAGCTACTTTGTCTTTCGGTGCTTCCTACAGCTATGTCTGGGTACCCAGCTTTCTGGTGGCATCTGGGGGCTGCTCCAAGGACATTCAGCAATAATATAAGATCTACTCTTTGGCTCATGCCAATTCTTTTTCCTATGCCTCTGAGGCCCTGCTCCTGGTGGTGAAGGATGCTTGTTGAGCAAATGCAGGGCAACAGGAGATTGTCCACTAGAGGCACTCCAAACCCTTCTTCTTAATAAAAACGTCTATAGAACAAGTCTCTCTCTCTTTCTCTCTTTTTGAGCAGTTGGTTGAAAGTCACAAGGGCAAACATAGCCTTCTGGATTATGAAGGGTCAGAGAAGAATTTGCCAATACAACTTCTCACCTCCTGAGCTACCTTCCTTGTGCTCTAGGGAATCCGTTACTTTGAGTGCTGAGAATGGCACCCATCTTGCTTTCAAAGTCCTGCTCCTACCTTCTCAAAACACAGATGCTTGCCTTAACCACAGAGGATGTTTCCAGCACAAACCACCCTAAGTCAAGCCATTAGCTTTCCCTGGAACGTTAGAGCAGCCTCTTGCTTCTAAGAGTTTTTCCTTTTGTTTTTGCTTAGTCTGTTCTTATTATTTAAAGAGGCTACCGTCAGCCTCTTTGTACTTGATTGATAATGTACTGGGCTAGAAGAGGTCAAGATTGTGCGGGATGTGATCGACAAAGCAAGATCAGACACTGAGCTTGGGTCAGTGTCCTGAATTTTCAAGGGAAGGAGCTGGAAAAATAAAGAGATGCTTCCTTATCTTCACATAAATTACTTACCATTAAGAATGTGCTGGATGCCTTCATAGATCCATTTAGGACTTTTGGTGAAGACTATAATTCCAAAGAGAAGCCGAAGATTTCCAGCGCTCCCTTGGCACTTAACTAAGTTACTTAATACCTCATCCACCTTCTGGTGTCTTGTCTACTGGCTGGACTGTAGCCCCCTTGAAGGGCAGAGACTGTGTCATATCCTATGTCTTAATGACAGTGACACAGGAGACTCACTGATCCCTGCGGTCATTCCAGTGCCCTAGAATTTGCAAATTTAGTGAGAGATGTTTTGAGTTATACTTTTTACCTTCTGTGGCAGGAGAATGGGAAGAAGAGAGTGAAGAGAGCGGGTGAGAACGTTTTAGTGTCAGGGGCTGTTCTGGATTGTTTTAACCCCTTAATCATTTTGGGAAGAAAGGGAAAGTGCAGAGACAATGCATAAAAAAAAAAATCAAGCTACCACGGGAAATGCAAGAAATAATAAATTTCCACCTGGCATTATTTGTTAGTTGTAAAAGTAAGACCTATAAAACAGGTTTGAAAAATCTGACATGTTCCTACTAAACATAATGTTTAAAAACTCCTTCTGGTAATTTGGCAATATGTGAAAGAACCCTTAATGGTAGTCCTCTCGGTTAAATAAATTGCCTTGGTTTTGAATATGTCATTTGTAATGTTCTATTGTTCTGTTTAGTCATACCACATACTTTTCATTTAACAATGTATATCATGGAATAATAACCAAGACCTTTTGAAGTTAAGGGTATTCATGATAGTGCCTGAGGTCAGCAACTGTAAAAGGGCATTAGGATTCCCTTCTGTTCTGTTCTGTTACCTTGACTCTAATGGGAATTCACAGGTTCAGTGTCTCCTCTGGAATGTGTGCTATACTGGTGCAATGTGCCACTGGCAACTCTAGATAACATTTTTCATCACCCAACAAGGTGAGATCCTTCAGTAACTTGGGCATACCGAGAATCTTGGAAAAAAAAAAAAAAAAAACCTAACACACTAGAACTTCCATTTCATTGAGGCACATTATCCAAAACATAGCAACAATACCTTTTAACCTCATCTAACTCCCTTCCAGGAGGAGAAGGAAAAAAGGGATCCTTTTTAATTCCTCAAAATGCTGAAGTCTGAAAAAAACATCTTCGAAGTACTGATTAAGAGCCTCAACTGTAATGATCATAAATGGTGGTCATTCTAGAAATAACTTTTGTGTAATTAAAAAAAATAAATGAAATTAGTTTTTGGATGCTCCAATAGGAGCTGTGTCCCATATGTTTGCATACAAAGTCAATTATTTTTAAATAAAAGGAGTTATTTGTTAGGATAAGTTGGTCAAGATTCCGGATTGGATTGAGGTGCGACCAAACACATGTCCGTCCTCTGAGAAGCAACAATCAGGTATCAGGTTTGTGCTGAACCTCAGGTTCAAATGTATCTACCTAAGAAATCTCTGAATTGTCGCAGTGTGTCTATTTAGGGTAGAACAGTATATGGAGTAGATGATGTGAAATATGGCAGTGTTTTCCATATGATTCAGAGGAAAGCAATGATGATAGTAACCATACTTGGCTTTATTGTGGTATGTCCATTCAGAGGACCTAGTCTGCTAGGGTTTTGTCACAGGGGCTTAAAACTAGAGATTTAAAGCAAAATAAGAAGAGCAACCTAATTGATGCATTCACTAGAAAGTGCCCATACTCTTGCTACAACTAGAAAAGAAACAGAGCAAACAAGGCATAATGTCTAGCTCTAATTCCCCACTGGGGTGCCTACACACAGACAATGTAACCGAACATGTTGCAGGTAAAGCAGAGGAGAAATCTTTTGTAACAGCTGATCACCACTCGATTATAGCTGACAGTCACAGATAATGGCTAGGTCTAAGACTACACACAAGGAACAGTATTAGATGGTAGAATTTGAGGAAAGATAAATCCAACAATCCCAGTATGAAACCACTTCCCTTGGTTCTTAATGCTTCTCTCTGTTGGTTATGTTGTTACACAACGGGTGCCATATGCTCTCTTCCTTCAGCTGCTTCAGGAGAACTCTCAGAATTGGCAGAGATTGAGGTCTCTTTGAAAACTGGCAAATGACAGGTTCTCTTTGCCCCTTCCTTTCCTTTTCCAATTTACAGGACACCAAAAGAAATACTGTATGAACACGAACTAGTTACTACGATAGCCCATTAAAAATCGACTATACGCAAAAGGAAGAGAATGCTGGAGGCCATGTGCATCAGCTTTTCTCAAGAAAAAATATCCACATTCTAAGGGCTCTTAAAAATGTAGAAAACTTGCCCTGTTACCATGGGTTTTTAGAACACCTCTAAACACACACAAAATAAGACGGTATTACCTACAAATTGCAACCATTTCTTAAACTCTAAAAGCATTTTTTGTATTATTTTGAATTGATATAGAAGGGGAAACTCATCTATAAAGAAATATTAAAAAGTAATTTTTGTGGCGATCAGTCTCCAGAATTTTCTGTTGCTTGCCTCCCCCAATTTGTGCTGATATTTTAAGGATGTGCTCAAGAGTATGAAGTAGGGTGCTTCTGTCTCTTTCCCTCCTCCCTAGTGACTAGCTCCTCCCTCTCCCAGAGCCAAATAGCCACCCCTCAGATGAGCCATTCCTTTTTGCTCTCATCAATGGTCTCTGTGAAATTGGGGTCGTTGTTCATGATGGCAGCATCCGCGCTCTCTGCTGACTCTGCTCCCTTTGCTTCGTTGGTGTGGTAGGTGCCCTTGTGGCGGAACATGTAGCGGATGAGGAAAACCAAGGTGCAGAGAATGGTGAAAATCACCACAGCAATGACACCTGGTGGAGACAGAAGGACTGGAGATTAAACAGACCTTATAGTCATCATCCCTCCAACACTGCTTTCCCCGCAGAGTACACGGTTCTCTCAAACACCACCCTCCCCCATACAAAACCACAAAACTCCAAAACAATGGCAATAAAAATGGACAAGACTGAAGGGAAATTAGACCAATTCACAATTATATGTGGAGATTTTAATGCTCTTCTCTCAGAAATTGATAGTTAAACAGAAGAGGAGGAAATACTGCTTAATTCATTTTTTATAAGGCCAGCATTATCCTGATACCAAAACCAGACAAACACATCCCAAGAAAACAAAACTACAGAGCAATAGTCCTCTTTAACAAAATTTTAGCAAATCAAGTCGAGCAATGTGTGGAAAAGAATATATTATGGTGAAGTGGTGTGAATTCTAGGAACAAAAGATCAGTTTAACATTAAAAAAATAAAGTGATGGGGCAGCCCGGGTGGCTCAGTGGTTTAGCGCCACCTTCAGCCCAGGGCCTGATCCTGGGGTCCCAGGATCGAGTCCCGCGACGGGTTCCCTGCATGGAGCCTGCTTTTCCCTCTGCCTGTGTCTCGACGCCCCCCTTTCTCTCTCTCTCCCTGTGTGTCTGATGAATAAATAAATAAAATCTTAAAAAAAAAATAAAGTGATGTAATTTACCACATTAAAGAAATACAGGAGAAAAAGCATAGGACAAACTTCAACCTCTATTCATTATGAAGCTTCTCAGAAAGATCAATAGAAAGGAACTTTCTCAACCTGATAAAGGGCATCTATGAGAAACCTAGAGTTAATATCTTACTCAATATTAAAAGAATAAACATATTTTCTCTAAAATATGGAACGATGGAAGAATGTCAACTCTCTTAAAGTACTGGAAGACATGCCCAGTGCAATAAAACAAATACAATAGAAATAAAAAGTGCAGATTGAGAAGAAGGAAAAATTTTCTTTATTCTCAGGTGACACGATTATCTATGTAGAAAATCCTAAGAAATATGTTAAAAAAAAAAAAGTTTTTAGAACTGACAGTAAATTTAACAAGGTCACAGGATAGAACATCAATATATAAAAATCAATTGTGTTTTTATATACTAGCAAGAAATACTTGGAAAATATTAAAAATAATAAGGTAATAAAAAATTTTAAAGTAATAAAATTATGCCATTTATAATAAAACAAGCTGAACAGAGTTGTTCAAGGCTGTGTACTCAAAACCATAAAACTAACTGAGAGAAATTAAAGATGTCAACAAATGGATGGATAGACCATATTTAAGAACTGAGGTACCCAATATTTTTAGATGACCATTTATAGATCTAATGCAATTCCAATGAAAATTCCAGCAATTTTTTTAATAGAAATGTATAAGTTGATTCTAAATTTTATATTGCAATGCAAAGGACCTAGAATAGCCAATATAATTTTGAAAAACAAAAAAGAAGTAACTGGAGAATGTATGTTGCCATCTCTAGACTTAATATATTAAGGTAAAACAATAAAGCAAGCATGATACTGGGTAAAGAAATATGTTATATATTATATACATATCTCCATAAAATAGGATAGAGTCCAGAAAACAGACAGACACATATATGGTCCATTGATTTTTGGCAAAAGTGCTAAGGAAATTTGGAAAATATAGTCTTTTCAAGAAATGGTCTTGGAATAACTAGATATTCATTTGGGAAATAATGGTTTTGGCCTTTATCCCACGTTATGTACTGGTGCTAATCCAAAGTGATTATAGACTCAGTAACAGAAACCAAAGCTATAAAGTTCTAGAAGAAAACATAGGAGAAAATCTTCACAACTTTGAGCAGGCATATTTTTAAGATAAAATTTTTAAAAAATCACAAACTATAAAAAGATTTGAAAAATTGGACTTGATCAAAATTTAAATCTCTTGCTTTTAAAAAAACACCACTAAGAAAATGAAAAGGCATGTCACAGACTGGGAGAAAATATTTATAATACATATGTCTGAAAAGGACTATTTAGATTATAAAAAAACGTTATAACTCAAAAGAAATCAAACAATCCAGTTAAAATAGGGTGAAAGAGTTTGAAACAGGCACTTCACAAAAGATCTGCAGAAGGCAACAAGCGCATGAAAGGATGCTCAAAAGGTTAGTCATCAGATAATTGCACACTAAAACCACAATGAGGCACCACTACTCATCCATAGAGCGGCTAAAATTAAGAAGACTGAAAATACCAAGTGCTGATAAGATTGTGGAGCAAACCTGATCTCTTAGATATTAATTATGAGGATATAAAGAGGTTCAACCATTTCAGAAACCTGCATGGCAATTTCTTACAAAGTTTAATATCCATTTTTTTCTGGAACACCCAGCAACTGCACTCCTAGGGATTACCAAAAAGAAATGAAAACTTATGTTCACATAAGACTTCAACAAGAATATCCATAGCAACTTTATTCAAAATAGCTCAAATCTGGAAACAAACTAAACAGCAACAGGCAAGTAGATAAAACAAATCATAGTACGTTCATAAAAAAGAATACAAGTCGGCAATAAAACACACTATTGATGCACGCAGCAATGTGGATAGATCTCAGAAACACTATGTTGAGCAAAAGAAGGAAGTCACAACAGATGACATCTATATGATTCCATTTGTATGTCATTCTAAACGAAATAAAAGTAATCTGCATGGCAAAGAGCCAATCCGAGGTTAACCTTGGTTGGGGATGGAGTGGGGGAAAGGATGGATTCTCAAAGGACACAGAGCTTTCTGTGGATGGAAATGTTCTATATCTTGATTGTGGTGGTGGTTATGGGTGTGTCATTGACCCGTTCCATTTGAGTAAGTGCATATTATACTTCAATAAAGTTGACCTTAAAAAAGCAAAGCAAAGCAAAACAAAACAAAACAAAACAAAACAAAACAAAACAAAACAAAAAAACAATGAGGATAGGGACCTTGATAAAATTATGCCACAACTTTGGACAATGTGATTTAAGCAGCATTTTGAATGTAATCTAGTTTTATAGTCACATATATTTCTTAGATATGGGATTTTTCTAGGGATTTTTCAATCCCTAGATGTTCCAGAAAGTGGATATTAAACTTTGTAAGAAATTGCCATGCAGGTTTCTCCACGTGGAAAAGAAACATACTGGCTAAGCCAAGGGGATGGGCTAGGTTTAAAGTCCTTGATATGTTTATGATATTGGCTACACTCAGACGTTCAGGAAACATCTTTATAAACTAAGAGAGAAGGTGCAGGCAGAGAAGAAGGCAGTGGGCAACAGGGCTCTCAATACTGACCCAGATAGGAGGGACTGTGTTAGGAGAGTTAAATCATTCTGCAGCTGTCCATGGTGAGAAAGAAGGTGGGAATACTTTAGATACTCTGGCTTATTAATTTTCTGATGAGTTTTATTAAGACAACTGAAACCAGACCAGCATAAGCTATCCTGAGCCATTTGGGAGGTAAGGGAATCAGAATGAAAAAGAGAGGTGATGTCCTACCTGCCTGCTCTGGTGCTGGCTAGCTCAGCACCACCTCCTCTTTTTTATAGTTCAGCATTAATAAGCAGGCAGATTGCATTCATCACAGTGTCTTCACATCCATATGTCACAATCTTAAGTCATACTTAAATAGCAAAATGAATCAAGTAAAAATCTAGATGACTGGTTGTTTTTTTTTTTTTTAGACTATGATTTTATTGAAAATTATTACTTTCCACAGGTAAGTAGCTACAAGAAAGCCTGTTCTATACATCACCCACCTCCAATGATAGCCGAGTTTCTGTTGACTCCATTTCTTATAGCTTGGCCTTGTCCTGGATTATATGGAAAATCAGCACTGGCTGCAGAGGAAGAAATGAAAAAGTCAAGTAAGTGTAAGAGTCAAGGACACCATAATCCCCCAGAATGTGATGCATATATATATATTTTTTTTAAGTAGGCTCCACACCCAACATGGGGCTTGAACTCACAATCCTTAGACCAAGAGTGAGATGCTCTACTAACTGAGTCTGCCAGGGACCCTGATGCATATTTCTTCATATAACTCTTCAACACTTCCTGTTTTCCCAGATGAGATCTCTGTTTCAGACAGACCCATCTTATTATTGTTTCCACAAGATCACAGCACCTCCACCCCCAATTTTTGCTGTTCTCCCTCCATGAGGCCCAGAGAAACATTATAAATCCTTTGGAGGAATATTAGAGAATCTTAGAACAATCTGAACCAGCCTACTCCAGCTCCACTGACAGGCAGGCTTATGTGCTAGAATATTTTTTCTTATGTTTGGCTGAAATCTGCCTCCTACTCACTTTTATCCCATGCACAACTGGCAACATTGACTGTTTTTTCAGGGGTTTTTATTTTTTTTTATTTTTTTATTTTTTTAATTTATTTATTTTTTTAAATTTTTATTTATTTATGATAGTCACACAGAGAGAGAGAGAGAGAAAGAGAGAAAGGGGCAGAGACATAGGCAGAGGGAGAAGCAGGCTCCATGCACCGGGAACCCGACATGGGATTCGATCCCGGGTCTCCAGGATCGCGCCCTGGGCCAAAGGCAGGCACTAAACCGCTGCGTCACCCAGGGATCCCTTCAGGGGTTTTTATAGTTTATAGCATTAGCTTAAAAAGTAATCATTTCTTTAAATTAATATTTTACATGGTTCTAATAAAACATAGTACATGTCAGGCATTTGTAAGGAGTAAAATTTCCTAAGAGTTGAGAATAATATAAACTGCCTAAGGAGATGTCTATTTCCTTCCCTATTCTAAAAAAAATAAGAACCAGTTGTATTAAATTTCAATCTTATCTAAGATAGTTTTCAAGTAGACAAAAGCCAAATAGATCCTGAAGTCTTTCTATAGGTCAGCAGAGTATCTGTCATCATCCACACAAGCCAATTCAGCTTCAGAATGATTTCACATTCGTTGGACTTCTGTTTTAGAAGTTAAGGTTTAAGGCAAATATTCCAACAGAAGCAGCTTCTCCTTCAGCAGATTACCTTAGTCTAGTCAGAACCATGGTCACTGGATGGCATCAATTAGATATTTTTTAAAAATTTAAAGCAGTTGTTTGGCACAATTCAACATGTACACACTGAGGAAACAGGTTTGTGTTACAATTCAAGGCCAAGCTCACTGAGGGCTTGGGTTTTCCAAGGCTCATCCTTAAGCTCTAGATTTCCAAGGATTCTCAGACAATGATAAAAAGTAGGTAGATCCTTTCCTCTCCTTTTCCCTAGGAAATAGGGCAACCAAATAGAGAGACCAGATTCTACTAGCAAATGTGATTTAACTCTCTTTGACTTGATATTCTTACTGAAGACCGGGAAAATTATGCTTTTCTGGACATATCATGTTCCAAATCAGCTTGGCCATCGGTGCCCTTCAGACCTGTCAATTTGAGTAAACAGACAAATGAAAGAGAACTTAACTCTGAACCCTTGGGAGTTTTCATATTACCCTAACTCCTTAACTTGTGAATATGGAAGAGACCTTTTGGTATTACGTGCTTATTTTAACTGGTCCAATCCTAAATCTAGGGAGACAGGGAAAGGGGCAGAACCAGTGTAAAGTACAGTGCAATCAGTGCCCTTCCCCTGCCCTTCAGGACTTTCTGGGGTAGACAGCATGGACCAGTATTCAAATTCCTAAGTATCAGCCCAAGAATGCAATGATCTTGCATGTACAGGCTCATCACCTGACGCTAAGGGGGATCATAAAATTATCTTGAGTGAATAAAAATGGCTTACGTAAAACAAATAATGTTTTTTAGAAACCTTGGTTTGTTCTTTAAGCCTGAGTTTTCTCTTGAGAGAAGTAGATGTGACAAATAAATTTATTCAGGCATTTGACGTATCTTTCCTGAATGCCTAATATATGTCAGGTACCATTCTAAGTGCTGGGGATACACAGTGAACAATAAAAATGATGGAAATTGTTATTAATGAGAACGTCCCATGCCCCATTGAAGAGTTTGGTTTACATAGTCAAAACACTCATCTGAGGCATGGATGTGGTTATAGCTATGACCCTATATATTTACAATAAATTGCCTAAAATTGCTTTGTAGTTGCCGTGTTGTAACTCATACACTCATAGGGCACAGTAAGATCTGGTTATCAAAGCAATAATTCCCTGACATAAACCATCCTTCTGAGATGTAATCACCCTTCTCTGGACACGATTTAGTCCACGTCCTTCTAGAAAGTCATCAAGCTTATAAGTGGCCTCACTGGGACTGGAAATCAGGCAGGATTAATTCGAGTCAATCGTCTTCCCCGTCCTCCCTTTTGAGGGCTGGGAAGAGACAGCCAGATGAGGAAGTCCCAGGGTTCAGACAGTTTAGCTCGGGCAGGTCCTATGGGAGGAGGGGCCTTTTTTAGGGGCTAGGGGAGAGAAATCTGTTTTGCCTTGGATATACTCAGTTTGAGGTGCCTATGAGACACCCAGATGGAGATATCTTCTGGACACTTGATATTTTATGAGGGGCTCATATTTCTCATCTCCTTTTGATAACCACAGAAACCTCCTCACCACTTTTAAATAATAAGAACCTTCAGAATATATTAAGCACGGAGACATAAAATTACAGCGGCAATTTTGCTATTATTCCATTGTGTGATATTCATCATACTATGAAACGGTTTGCTTTTCTACTCCGGGTGATGTGGATGGTAAAACGTGGTGCAGTTTCTCTCTGCTTCAAAACCTACTTTATGGCTTTGCATCCTGGGCCACAAAACTTGAGAGAAACACAGGTATTTAGAGATACTGATACGCTTCTCTCTGGTTCCCTCAAAGTTATTGACATAAACAGTAGTGGCAGGTGTGGATATGACCTGAGATGACCCAAGGTGAACAAGAGCTAGAAGAGAACATTGAAAAATATCCCAGGATTGCCTTTGGTATAAAATCTGAACTCCTTGGTAGGGGGGGAGAGAGAGGCCACTTTTGAGCTGAATTTCTCTCCTGCTTCTTCCCTGCCAGGACCACTTTTCCAACGCGACATTCTAGATGCTTCAGGTCAACATGTCCTTGCTCGTCCATATGGCCCTCTCACATCTGGCTGGCCTTTCCTCTCTTTGTCTACCAAATCTTGCCTTTTTCCTTAAATCTAAAACTATTCTCAGCCACTTCAGTTACATGTCCAGCACTCTTGTTAGGGGTGATCAATCTTAGTTCTCGTCACTCCTTACAAGGTAGCCATCCTCTTAAAGGCAGGGGCCAATCTTAATTATGTTTGCGGTCCCAATGACAAATAGTATAGACAAGTAGCAAGAGCAAATGAGGTATCTGTTAAAATAAAATCTGTCCATTAAGAGAGGTATGTATATAAATGTTTCTGTAGCCTCTCCTAATAATAAAGTGTCCTGGGCAGGTGTAAATTTGGAAGTCAGCTGCCTAAAGTCAACTCAACTCAACCCTTAAGGCAAGGCAGCATGCTTATTCTTCCCAATAAAGGAAATTAGCACATTGAATATAGAAATTCACTAGTGATTTCTGTGTCCACTGGTCTTTGGTTGTCATCAGAAAATGACCAGTGGAAAACCCTCAGGTACAATGGAAGTCCTTAAGAAATTCAAGGGCAGGGTTCTGTTTCTCGCATGAGCATCCTTATTTTCATGGCTTTATTTATAACTTAAGCTTGGTTGTCCTAATGCATGTGAGTCCTTACTCCCTTGAGGCAGATCTGTTTTATTCTGGCAAGCACAGCATGTGCTATTTTGATAGATTTGAAATGATTTCATTTTAATTTTCCTTTCCCCCAGGGTACCGGCATCCTCTGGGAAGCACAGGAAACATAGGGAAACACAGAAATTAAGAGACTGAAGCACATTATGAGTGAGACTGAAGCACAAAGCTCATCCGTGACACATGCTCCACTTTGGTCCATCCCACCCCCAGTGTGCTGGGAGAGCTGAGCAGTTTTAGGGGTGCTGCACTATCAAGGAACCTATATTTTGGGAAATGTCATGAGTAGGTCAAAACAGACTGGCTGGCTCAGTTGATAGAGCATGTGACTCTTGATTTTGGGGTCATGAGTTTTGAGTCCCATGTTGGGCACGGAGCCTACTTAAAAAGACAGAAAACAACAAAACAAAAATTATACACGTCCAGTAAAGTGATCAGATCTTAGAACTGGGTAAGTAAAAATATGCTTTCGTCCCCTCCCCAAAGAATAGAAAGCATGGATGTTTAAGTCTGTTTCTAAAGGTATTTGCCCTTCCCTTTGCTGCACTCTTACAAGGATTTACCGGGGAAGCAAACGACAACAGTGTAATCAGCACCTCTTAATTTGGTCACTGTGCAGGGCTGAGCATGGTGCCTGCCCTTCCCTTGCGGCAGAGACAAGCAAGGCTCTTGAGTGCCAGGAGCAAGTTGTGAACCCCGCCTGCCGGGTGGGGGCGGGGAGGCAAGGGACATCACACAAGGGCCCCGGTCACCATGTAGGTTGTTTATATGTGATGAGTAGTAAAGCTGTCAATCCTAGGATTATAAAATCAGTCATCATTTGGATAACTCTCCCTTCACGTATAAAACTCATTAGGGCCCAGATGAGCAAGTGGTTGATAGAATCAACCTGGAAGTGTTTTCCTTCCATTGAGGAGTACAAAACATAAACTTACCTGAAATTCAAATTTCAGGAACTAGCTATTTAGGGAATATAATAACAGCACTTCTTACAAGTCAGGCCCTGTTTAAGTCCTTTTCATGTATTAACTCAGGTCATCTTCGTGTTGGACCCTGAGAGGTGGGCGTATTCATCCCATTTTGGAAGGGTGAAAGCTTGTCTGAGGTCCCACGACCAGTTAAGTGGTACAGGCACGGTTCGAACCCAGGAAACTGGCTCCTGAAATGATGTGCAAAGCACCAGGCTGAACTGTTCCCGATGTTAGGAGCAGGCCTATGGATAGTGGTTCCCCGTAACTGTACATGGTCTACATTGGCTCTATCACATCATCAACACAACTGCATGGTCTTAAGGCAATGAACTAATTTAGCCCAGTTGTTTTCACTGTGGTTGGTGGCCTGCCTGGGGGAGCCAAGGGTATATAAAGGCTTCTGACTACGCTTGCCTGGGTTTAAAAGCTGAGCATAAGAGACCTTTCATCTGACAAAGGATAATTCCACATGGTGACAATAGCAGCCAACCAATGTGGTAACCTGTGAACCAACACTGTAGGACAACAGAAGACCAAATATTCCCTTGGTTCTGGATCTGAGTCCCTCATGGGCCCAGACAGCACAGAGAGAATGGTTATCACCACCACGGTAACACTTGCGAAATCGTGAAATCATGAAGAGCACTAATTGTACTTTAAAACATCACTGACGGGGATCCCTGGGTGGCTCAGCGGTTTAGCGCCTGCCTTCGGCCCATGGCGTGATCCTGGGGTCCCGGGATCGAGTCCCACGTCGGGCTCCCTGCAGGGAGCCTGCTTCTCCCTCTGCCTACGTCTCTGCCCCCCTCTCTGTGTCTCTCATGAATAAATAAATAAAATCTTCCAAAAAAAAAAAAAACACCACCTGTCAGAATATAATTTCTGATTGTGTTTATAGAATGTGAAAAATTAATAGAAGAAGTTTCCAGGCAGGTGCTTAAGCACAAATGAATGATTTAGAAGACAGTTCTACGTACAGACTATTAAAGGGAGATTTGAATTCTTTAGCCTCAACCTTCTTCCCTGTCCCATTGTGCAGGCACGGAGAGGACCAAGTAAGTAAGGCATATTTTTTTTCCTTTTAAACTACACAAGATAAATAGCTGCAGTTCTTATTTACTAAGTTTCGAAATATGTAAAATTGTAGACTTTAGGCTCAGAAAACAATCGCAAATAAAACACACATTTAAATGCATATAAAAGTAAATCGAGATTATCTAACATAAAACCCCCCAAATGAAAGGCACTAAAAGCTTCAGGTTGTCATATATCAGGGACAAAAAAATTAGATAGTAGCTGACATCTCCTAGAGAAAAAAATCGCCATGGAAACCACTTGAGCTTCGGCATCTAAAGTGATAATTTGAGATACTTGAACAAAACGGCTGCTATTAGTTATAATTTAATTTAGATTGCCACGTGATTTTTGCAGCAGGGGCTGGGCCAGATGATGTATATATGTCTTTGTTCTTCCCAGCGTCTTTGTTTCATTTCGCTTTATTCTCTCTTCCAATTTGAGCTTGGTGGCAGAAAATTATTATTTCTTTTCAAATAATTTGTTTTAGCCATTCACTACCGACTGATATTTTAGAAACCCATGACAGCAAATGGTGGCCGACTAAAATGGTGAAGATATAAGGGGACATTGTTTTATTTTCAGAGAGGCCAGGGCTGATCACATTTTCAGGAGGGAGAGATTTCTCAAGGCCACCGGGTTTTTATCCGGGCAGAGTATGGCATGTACATGAGCCTCAGTCGCATATTTCTACCTCTATACTCACTTCCGTTTTTGCAGAAAGATAACCAAGCCAGAATTTCAATTTCAAGTGGGGACGAGATTATGCATTTTGCCTTCTGACTTAAGAAGCTGAACAAGCCTTATGTTTCCAGCTTCATGAAGGAGGCAGCAAGTGGGCAGCTGCTTGCCCGGGTGTCAGAGATCCACTGACCAAAAGAGGTGAATCAGGTGACAATGCACAGAATATAGGACCTGGTCATCATCTGCTGTATGTCCGATTGTCTAAATAATGCCAACTTTGCACAGAAGAACCGAATGGGCAATTGCTTATATTAGATTTCCTCCTTTTTTCTTTTATTCCTTTTCTTTTTCTTTCAGGCCAACTCTGAATCGTCTCAATTAATTGCCTTTTTTTATAAATTTATTTTTTATTGGTGTTCAATTTGCCAACATATAGAATAACACCCAGTGCTCATCCCATCAAGTGCCCCCCTCAGTGCCTGTTACCCAGTCACCCCAACCCCCCATTAATTGCCTTTTAGGAAGAAAGGTTTGCTGATATTCCCAGACGGGGCTGACATCACATTCTTTTGTCTGATTAACTACAAATAGGTATGTAGGTATGTGAATTGGAAATAGCCTGTTACCGACTTCGTATTCCATGAAATACAGGTTAGACGCACGGTATCCACTCTCACCTTGGACAAAGGTGTCTTGTTAGTGCTCAGGTGGACCAATGGTTTCTTCTATGTTAGTTTACAATGTTTGTGAGTCTGTTGGCAGAGCTGTCGCTGGAGGATGTCAGGGGCACTTGCAGATCAGAGGCTGCGACAGCTTAGGAGGCTAAATCCCAGAGGCCTGCAGCGGGGAGGTGCTGGCCACCTACTCACGAAGCCGCTTCCCGGGGATCTTACCAAAGTTTTCAAGCCAAGCCTTGAAAGCCTAGATCGGGGAGCCCCAGAGCCAGGGTGGTGGTGGTGGGGACTCGGAGGTGTGGTGCTCCCATCACGATGCACACTGCCATCTGCTGCCCCCTGGGCCTGCCTTCACTGGGGCCTGCCTTCACTGGGGATAAGAACCCCCCACCGACATCATCAGGGACGCAGGAGCCTCTCACCTGGGGGAATATCATCCATTTAACCCCCTTTCTGAGGGGATACAGGTTTCCCCAGGGCACTCAGCGACAGCAGGAACCCCTATGCCCCCATCCCGGGGCTGGCACTTCTATTTAAATTAGGGCTCCAGAGGTTGGGGATGGGGGAAACCATGCCCTGGGTCACTGGGGGGTTCTCTAAGCTTTTTCTCCTTCCCTCTACTTCATTCTTTAAATTTTTTTTTTTACTTTTTATTTTTTTATGATTTTATTTATTTATTCATAAAAGACACAGAGAGAGAGAGGCAGAGGCACAGGCAGAGGGAGAAGCAGGCTCCATGCAGGGAGCCCAACGTGGGACTCGATCCCGGGACTCGAGGATCACACCCTGGGCCGAAGGCAGGCGCTAAACCACTGAGCCACCCAGGTGTGTCTCCAAATTTTTAAAATTAAATTCAATTTAACTAATATATAGTGTATTATTAGTTTCAGGGGTAGAGCTTAGTTATTCATCAGTTGCCTGCAACACCCAGTGCTCACTGCATCATGTGTCCTCCTTCATGCCCATCCCCCAGTTACCCCCCCCACCCCCGTCCCCTCCAGCGACCCTCACTTTGTTCCCCAGAGTTAAGATGGGGTGACTGGGTGGCAGGCACTGAGGTGGGCACTTGCCAGGATGAGCACTGGGTGTTATTCTGTATGTTGGCAAATTGAACACCAATAAAAAATAAATTTATTAAAAAAAAAAAAGAGTCTCCTGCACTTCATTCAGATGTGCCTTGAGGCGAAAGCAAACAAACTGGTCCCCGAGTGCTGCGTGCTTTGGTTCAGAGCTTCTAAACGTCAAGGCCTACAAGCCACCTGGGATCCTGTGCAAATGCAGACTCAGACTGAGTCCATCTGGGGTGGGCCGCCTGGGAGCCTGCATTTCTGGTGGGCTGCTTGAGTACATGCCTCCCCTGGAGCGGCAGAGCTTTAGCCGAGACCTTGGATGGTTCGTGTCTCTGGCTGTTCTTACGTCTATGTGTTTAAGTTACTGTGGTGTCTGAGAGGGAACTGAAAGGATTCCTTCCGAGAAACTTGGGCTTGCTTGGTTTTGATTCTTTGGCCAAATCATGTGCTTTCAATGAGTTGCCCTACTCCGTTTCCTTTAGTTCTCTCCCTTTCAGTGTCATGAAAGCTACAGCAGAAACTCCGCTTTAATTTCTGAGTTCTATTCATTGGTATTTTGAATGCAGAGGGGGGAAGGTCTATCACTAGACAGTATTCAGAGCAGTCTAATAAAAAACAGCCAAGGAGTTAAATAAATGGTGATCTAAGGCATACCCTTGGGAGACCTTTCTAGGCTAAAAAAAAATAACACAAGTTAATTCTCTAAAGCCAGTGTATCGGGGGTGGGGGTGGGGGTGGGGGAATACTGTGCTATTGGCACCTGGGTTCTTTTTCTTTTTTTTTTTTTAAGATTTTATTTATTTATTCATGAGAGACAGAGACAGAGAGAGATAGAGAGGCAGAGACACAGGCAGAGGGAGAAGCAGGCTCCATGCAGGGAGCCTGACGTGGGACTCAATCCTGGGTCTCCAGGATCATACCCTGGGCCAAAGGCAGGTACCAAACTGCTGAGCCACCCAGGCTGCCCCGGCACCTGGGTTCTTGATGTCACAGATGCATTGAAGGTACAGAGAAAACAGACCATTTTTCAAAATATGGGGTTGTCGATTTTTCTGGAATTGGCTGTTTTATGAAAGAATTCTTGTGTCCCTGTTGCTGGTTCTTGCATGGGTGGAGGCTGTGCCATGAGAGAGGGCAGCCAGCTCAGGGTGCAAGGCCTATGGCCACACAGGAGCATGGTGTGTCCAATATTCCAAAGCACCAGAGTGACTCTCTGTCACTTGATGAAATGCTGGGTCACAGTTACTGACTCATTTACCAAGCCCAGTGACCACCCCTGGTACAGAGAGGTCTCAGCAGATATGATTTGTGGTTAATTATTGGCAAAGCAGCATTAGCAGGAGTTGGCTGTCTGCTGAACAGTGGAAACAGTCTCGGTTTCTAAGGACAGGGTGGCTGAGAACATGAGGGTGGGTGAACAAGCCAAAGACAGCGCCTTTCCAGACATTTCCTGATGTACTTCACCTTCCCTCCCAGACCGTGGTCACGGTGACACCACTGAGAAGACCAATGCCTTCTGGAGACCCTGAGGCTCTTGTCCCCAGACTTTCACTGAGAAACACACCCACTAGGCATCATGCCAGTAATGGAAGGTTTTGGACTTCCAGAACTGATGGCTTGGAAGCTTGGTGAAAATCATTTTCTTATCACCCCAAATCTACCCAAGAGATGTTTCCTCACTTGTGAGAATATTTAGGCACATTGAATCATTTGAGGGACCAGGCAAGGATGAATGTATCCTTTGGCTCCCCCTTCATGGAAATTTCTAGTAAATTCAAAGGCCATAATTTGACTATGGATCGCTCTTTTGGACATAGCTGGGTATTGCAGATCTGCTTCTGTCACCATCGTATCTGCTTCTGTCACCATCCTATGTGTCGAGGGAGTATAGTGAATAATAAAATACATTAAAAAAAAAAACACTTAATCTGCTATAACAGCTCTATCTCGGCTTGCAGAAAACCAGCCTTCTGCTTCAGATGACGAATGGGGACTGGCTCTGTCAATATCCACGTGGTTTGGGCCTTGTCGGAGGTCTATGTTGGAACTGCTTTCTCATCAAAAGGTAAAACTGACCCTTTTATCCCTGAGTTCAGAAACCAGTAGAGAGAGGAGGAAGGCTTCAGAGAACACAGGGGCGTACATGGAGATCACAGCCGCTGACTGGGTTCTGGCTCCCCTGTGTGGTCTATTAGAAACGGGGAGTGAGCGACTCTAAAGTGGTTTTAAAAATTAATTCTGCACATATTTTGAGTGCAGAATGCCCAGTTGGGCTCTTGCTTTTGAAAGACTCTTTTCAGCTGCATTAGCACGACTGAAAATTCATAATTCCAATCCCAAGACAATGCCTTTTCTTTCAAGAAGGCTGACCTCATAGCACTGAGTATACAACTCTCATGCTAGATATTTCTGCTGTCTTGTGAACTCTTCTTGAGTTAACCTCGGATCTCAGAAGACAACTGTCTTTGCTTGTTGGCGGGTGGAATGACTAACGGTCATCAAAGAGAACTGTGTAAGACAAATTAAAGCTTCCCGGTGTTTTCCACAAATAGATTCCTCTTCATGCTGGCTCACACCATTATCAAGATGCGATAGACTCCCAGCACAAGCCATGTGGCTCTGACACAGCGCTTCTCAGTCATGTCAACAGTGTGCAAAAAACACGTAATTGGCTCTAGCCGTCTTGGGGATGATTTATTCCACATCGAAAAAGAGAAAATGGGAAGGAAAAAGGAAGGTGTATTTAGTAGCAGGGACTTCACCTCTAGAGATACAGATTATTATTTCAAGATCTCTGAATTATGTTTAAGGGATGACAGGAGGTAGGAACACAAATCTGAATAGGAACTGGAATAAAGTTTCTTTCCCTTCCTTCCTTCCTTCCTTCCTTCCTTCCTTCCTTCCTTCCTTCCTTCCTTCCTTCCTTCCTTCCTTCTTTCTTTCTTTCTTTCTTTCTTTCTTTCTTTCTTTCTTTCTTCTTTCTTCTTTCTTTCTTTCTCTTCTTTCTTTCTTTCTTTCTTTCTTTCTTTCTTTCTTTCTTTCTTTCTTTCTTTCTTTCTTTCTTTCTTTCTTTCTTTCTTTCTTTCTTTCTTTCTTTCTTTCAAGGTTTTACCTATTTATTCATGAGAGACACAGAGAGAGGCAGGGACATAGGCAGAGGGAGAAGCAGGCTCCCGGAGGGGAGCCCGATGCGGGACTCCATCCCAGGACCCCGGGATCATGACCTGAGCCAAAGGCAGACACTCAACTACTGAGCCACCCAGGCGTCCCTAAATTTAGTTTCTATTGAGAGGAAGGGTAAGTGGGAAAAGCTCTGACTCTGGAAGGAGTATACCTGAATTTGAGACCTGTTAATGCTGTTCTCTGTACGGTTTTGAGCGAGGTGCTGTCAACACTGGAGCCACTGGCTCAGTCTTGAAGGCACATGAAGACTCTCTCGGGGACACGGAGCCGGCCTCGGGAGTTTTGGAAGGCTCCCCTGGTGATGCTAATGTGCGGCCACAGCTGAGCTAGCCACTGCTGTGGCCACTCAGGTGTTCTCTGAGGGAAGGAATGCATTTCTTTTGTGAGTTGATTTTTCCTATCTGCAAAATGTGGCTAATAACACCCAAACATACCACAGAGGGCCACTGTCAGGATAAAACAAAACCAGGCATGATAAGCAGTGTAGCAATTAAAGTCATTCACAAATCTAAGCTCTCCTTTGTCTGTATCCTTTCCAGGCTCCTAAAAGTTAAAATTCCCAAGAAATGTCTTGAAAGCTACTTTTAGCCTTTCTAAAGGGGAAATTTCAGAGCAACCCGACTCCATCTCTATGTTTAAGATAATCACAACCACATTAATACCGATATTAATGTACATTTACATTTTAACACAAAATTGATTTCACTTTTTCCCCAAAACCTTCTAGGGTTGCTCTCAGGCAGAAACACAGCAGTAGGATCAAGAATCCCCCTGAGTCTTTAGACACTTCTGAGTAGTCTGTGCAGAGCCTGGGGAATCAACCAAAGATCTTTTCAAATGAGAGAAACAACTTATCTATTATTGGTGGTTAGAGTGACTTTCTTCTGAAAAGCGATGGCTTTGGGTCAAACACTTCATCTAGATAACGGTTCTGCAGCTTTCGAAATCAAAGGCAAGGACACAAGGCCCTGATTTGACAGCAAGGGTAGAACTAGCATTTCCAGGGGGAGATGAGTGGCAGGGATTTCCTTGGGAGAACTCACACTCGGGGATTCTGACAATAGTCTTTCTGAGTGACAAGTCAGTGAAGGAAGTAATGTCAGATTCATCTGGAAGATGCTGCATTGCCTTGAATGGCTCCAAGGGATACGTCTGGATGTTCATATACAGATGATGCAGTAGGAGGCCTCAGAGAGGGGTCTGATGGAGCCAAGGTCAGACTCATCCCTGGACAACTGACCTCAAACCTGCTTCACTTTTGTGTAACGTGACTTTGATACAAGAACGAGGCAAAAATGGACAGTGGGACCTACTGGAGTCGGTGGTTCTGCTGTCAACAGAGAAGTCACTGACATGCTTGGTGTCCCCCTGCCCTTCCCAGCATGACCGCCGATGGAGCGGAGGGGTTGGCCAGGCGCAGACCTAGGAGTGCCAGGGCTCTAAGGGTCAGGGGCTGCAGAGCACGGAGACCAATGGAATCCTAACCTCCTTGGCTTCCAGATCTACTGTGAGGGACAAAGGGGAAGTGAAGACCACAAAAGAGGCAGAGGAAAACTAGACGGAAAGTGAAACCCACCAGAGGGAGGAAAGAAGGACCTGATATGTGGTCCCAAAGCTGGATGTTGGAGCCTCTTTTGATTTTCCCACAGTGGAGTTCCGGAGAGTTAGACAGTCTTGGTCAGGAAAGGATGGAAGCCTTGGGCAAAGGCCCCTAATCGGGTCAGGCATGGAGCCACTAGGGAGAAGCAAAGGTGTGGAGGGGATGGTTTGCAGGGGTGAGGCTGAAAGGAGGTGGCACCCCACTGCCCTGCACCTCAGCCACTTGCATCCCTCATTTCTTCATCCCCGGTCCCCACTGCTTTGCAAAATGCAAGCATGCCAGATTTGTTCTTTCGGTGACACAGGGAGGCTGTAGCAAGGCAAGGGGTCTCTAGAGGCTTTTCAGGTGCTTCAGATAAAAGTATTTATGCCAAGACACTGCCTCGGGAGGTTAGGTCAGTCAGAAGTAAGTCTTGGGCTCGGAGCTTAGATTTGTTAACTTTGGTTCACATTCCTCTGTAAGAGTATGTCACACACACGCCGACATTTTCTCAGTGAAAATGAGATCTTTAGACATTGAAGTTACAAAGGTCAAGAGCAGCAAATATACATTTAAAGAAGCCAAGATAGGGATCCCTGGGTGGCTCAGCGGTTTAGTGCCTGCCTTTGGCCCAGGGCGTGGTCCTGGAGTCCTGGGATCGAGTCCCACATTGGGCTCCCTGCATGGAGCCTGCTTCTCCCTCTGCCTGTGTCTCTGCCTCTCTCTCTCTCTCTATCATGAATAAACAAATAAATCTTTAAAAAAAAAAGAAGCCAAGATAAAAGCAACTGGTAAGAGAACACAGAAAAGTGACAGAATAAATCCAGAACTGGTTCTTTGAAAAAAAAAACAAAAAAACAAAAAAACAAAAACAAAGTCAGTCTAATCAAAAAGAAAAGAAAACCTAATCTAGTATAAAATATTTGAATGAGAAATTTTCTGGAGGATGGAAATTAATGATAAAAACTTATTTTGTTCAACTATGGCAATGAATTTGAAAATCTAGATTAAAAGCACAAATTCTGGAAAAACATAACAGAAATCTTTACAGATGACAAAGAAAATCTAATTAAAACAGTTATCATAGAAGAAATTGAGAGTTGTCAAAGAACTATGCCCACCAAAACCCCAAACAATATAAGACAAAACACAAAAACAGTAGGCTCCATTGGTTTTATGGGGTAAGTCTATTTTTTTTTTTAAGATTTGTTTATTTTAGAGAGGTGGGAATCCCAAGTAGAAGGTCCCAAGTAGATACTGCCCCAAGTGTGGAGCCTGACCAGGGGCCCTATCCCAGAACCCTGAGATCTCACAACCCTGAGATCTTACAACCCTAAGATCACAACCTCAGCAGAAACCAAGAGCTGGATGCTCAACTGATGCGCCACCCAGGTGCCCCACAGGGTGTCTATTAAATTTACAAGGTTCAAGAGATGCTCCAAGGCTACTTATATCCTTGAAATTCACAGTGAGGTCCGTGGCCCTGCAGCATCAGCATTACCTGGGAGCTTGTTAGAAATGTAGAATCTCAAATCCCAATCTCTGATCTACTGAGTATCATTCATTAATTTCCCCAGGTGATTCTAAGCTCATTAAAGCTTGGATGACACTTGTTTGTTCTTCCACTAGTTGGAGGGCAATGGGTAAATCCAGCACGGTGTGACTGGGGATCACAAGACTGAAGTGGTGTCTGGCAGCGCTGAGTTCTTATCTGGAGGCTCTAAAGAAACCTTTGTTTCCAGGCTCATCCTTGTTGGCAGAACTCAGCCTTTGTGGTTGTAGGACTGAGGTCCCAGCTTCCTTTCTGGCCAGTATGATCTGCTCTCCTAGAGGCCTCCCACATTTCTTGCTGTGTGGCCCCTTTTGATGAAGCTGGAATAAATTTAAAACCCAAATCTTATCCCCACCCCCTAAAAAAACCTATCTCACCCAAGAACTATTAATGTAAAAAACAAACAAATTGAAACCAAACCACTATGAGTTTTATTTATTTATTTTTAATTTATTTATTCATGACAGACAGAGAGGGAGAGAGGCAGAGACCCAGGCAGAGGGAGAAGCAGGCTCCATGCAGGGAGCCCGATGTGGGACTCGATCCCGGGTCTCCAGGATCACACCCCAGGCTGAAGGTGGCGCTAAACCGCTGGGCCACTGGGGCTGCCCCACTATGAGTTTTAGTAAAATTACTTTAGTTGTACCTTGAGAGGATTCTTTTCCATGATCAAATGTGGTTAAGGCTAGGAATGAAAGCTTGGTTCACTATTTGAAGATCTATTACTACAATTCACCCCATTACTTTACCCCAGAAGAGAAAGAAGCGGGTCATGTTCATAGATGTTGAAGTGGCATTAGATACTGTTTAACACTTAACACTTGACACTTGACCCCAAACAAAAATCCTTAAGATGTCATAAGCCTACGGAATCCTTAAGATACATACACATGTAGGATATGTTATGTATTAGGTGGGATTCTAACATGGCCCTTGGTGTGCACGTACTTGTGTCACATTTAATCAGATATTCATCTACATGCTGCTATATGGACTCTGCTAAATTAATTGGGTGCCAAATGAGCTTATCTTAAGATAGGGAGGGTTTGTTTGATTTGTTTGTTTTTAACTGCTTTTCCTAAAAAGAGAAACAACTTGGAAATTTATCAGAAAATGTTTTAAAGTTATATTCATGCGAATTTTGTACGGAAGGGATGCCATGATAAGTGGAGAGACATTCTCCTGCCGGACAGGGAAACATTATTTGTACAGATGTCAATTATGGTGCAATTAACTTACATGTAAAATTCAATCTCAATAAACATTCTAGAGAATCCCAGTGAAATGACTGGAATTCTAACATCACACGGGAAAAGTAAGTGTGCCAGGACAGGAAAGTTTTGAAAAACAGAATAAAAGGGAAACCAGCTTTACGAGATATTAGCTGCTATTATAAAAGCTGAATCATTATCACAGCTTGCTACTGTCTCATGAGTCAGATCAGCGTCACAGAGCAGGGAGTCCAGAAGCAGATTCAAATGTAAAGGGCAATCGTGAATATGGTAAAGGTTCAGGAGAGGACGGAAGCTCACCATGAGTGCCGGAACAACTGGCTGGCTAGTCGGGGAAGAAAAATTTAAAAAGTAGGACTCCTAACTTACTCCTCCCACCCAAATAAATTTAAAGTGTATTAAATATGTAAATCTTACTGGGGCAGGTGGTTAACTGTTTAACTCTTGATTTCAGCTGAGGGTCCTGGGATTGAGCCCCTTGAATACAGCTCCACGATTAATGTGGAGTCTGCTTGCCCTTCTCTTTCCCCCTCTGACCCTCCTGCCCACGTGCACTGGTGCATGCTCATATAGTCTCTGTCAAATAAATAAATAAATCTTAAAAAAATAGATAAATCTTACAAATAAAGTCATTAGAAAAGGATGTGAAATATCTTTTTTTTCTTAAAGATTTTATTTATTTATTCATGAGAGACACAGAGAGAGGCAGAGACACAGGCAGAGGGAGAAGCAGGCTCCGTGCAGTGAGCCCAATGCGGGACTCAATCCTGGGACTTCAGGGTCACGTCCTAGGCTGATGGTGGCGCTAAACCGCTGAGCCACCCGGGCATCCCAAGGATGTGAAATATCTTAAAAATTAATTAATTAATTAATTAATTAATTAGAGAGAGAATGAGCAGGGCAGAGACAGAGGGAGAAGCAGGCTCCCCACTGAGCAGGGAGCAGATGTGGGGCTTGATCCCAGAACCCACGGATCATGACATGAGCCAGAGGCAGATGCTTAACCAACTGAGCCACCCAGGTGCCCTAAAAATAATTTCTGAATGGAGAAGGCATGACACAAAACCCAAAAGCCATGAAACCCTCATATTTCACCCTGGAACATTTTAAAGTTTTCACATGGAAAAAACCCCTTACATTAAAAAAACTAGAGAGCAAACCTTAAACATGTAGGAAAATACTAATTTACTTCACATATAAAGAATTCTTGTAAGTCAAGAAAGTAGTAAATGACCAACAAATAGGAATGCAAATAGGAATGCAAATAATTCTTTGGTCAAGAATAGAAAGAGTCTGTGGAAAAATAAACACAAGCGACTGGTTAACACACACAAAGAGACTTAAATCCCCCTCAGGATTAATGCAATCCAAATTAAAACAACACAGTTTCATTTTTTTTTTTTTTCAAGTAAGACCTAACAACATTCAAAAGAACATTGTGATGTACTAGGTTGGCGAGTGTGCGGGGAAGGGACACTCCTATCTTCCTGGATTGGAGGCACGATTATCTATGGAGGCTGATCTAGAACAGCTATCGAAATTAAAAATGCATCCTTCAACCCAACAAAATCAAATCATGTGTACAAAGCCATCATTATGGAAACAAAAGATGAGAATGTCAATGACCATTTGATCACAAATCTGTAGCTCTCATAGTCTACTTGACTTGGGCTTCCATAAATATGCTTGGCACTTCTCCAGAAAAGGACAATTTGCACCATTTGCAGGAAAACTGCACATTAGAAAAGGGGCTGATAATTGTTGCCTGCGCTTGAACAAATGCTGTTTCGGTCACGGAAGGGAACAAAAACCACAAAAGATAATAAAAAGATTAGGTATAAGAGATTGAATGCATTAATCATGCAATCTTTGCATAAGGATGAAAACAGGGATCTGCTCAGAAATAATTAAGATGTAATTATAAGAGCTGGAATGATTATTTTAAGTGCTTGCAGGTGGTAAAGAAAACCAACTACCAGCTTGTAATTATGGCGGAAACTGAATAGATACATGCAGCTTTGAAATGTTCATTATATCCATGAAGACATAAAAATATTTTATCTTCAGATGGTGGAAAGGAAATTTGGAAGATAGACAAGAAATCAAGTCGTTGAAAATCACGGCGATAGAGGTAGGGGCGCCCTTAGAAATCAACTTGCTAAAAAAAAAAAGAAAAAGAAATCAACTTGCTGTTTCCAGTGGTAAAGGACCTTGGAGAGGGGCAGCTTCAAGTCTTCCTGGCCAGTGCCCGGGGGCGGGGGTGGGGGTGGGGGTACTGTGTTCTGGGGTCTAACAGGTGCAGGGCAGTTACACAGAGCCATCCCAGGGACCACATTCCACCTAGTTCCCAATTTATTTGGGAGAAGAACCACATTCCTTTTTTTTTTTTTAATTAAAAACAATTTTTTTTTGAAGAACTACATTCCTAAGAGAGCTGGTTTTTCAATTGTTCTCCCACCCTGAGTGAATCCACTGGACAAGTTGGGGTCTGGAGCCTCTGGATTCCTGACAACCTGTGACCTTGGGTACGGGAGGGAGGAGAACTAGTCTGTGTCAACTGTTTTCTGCTCTGCTCAATGCTTTAGGGCTCTCCACGTCCTGCCTGCTTCCCTCCAGGGGGCTGTGAGGAGCCCAGTGGCTCTAGGGTAGAGCGGGTACTAGGAGTTTGGCTGCCAGCACCTTCCAGAGGCCAATGCCCCAGGGCATCTCTGGGGTGCGATGCACCTGTCACATACTGTGCACCTGTGCTGAGACTATAACCTGCATGTACTAGGAGTCCTGCAAGGCAGTAACCAGTCATAAGTTTTCTAACTAGAGGATCTCTTAGGAAATGAAATCTTACACTGTAGAGTGCCTTGTCTATGTTAATATATATTTTACAAATTTATTTGAGAGAGAGAGAGAGAGTATGTGAGCAGCAGGGGAGGGGCAGAGGGAGAGAGAGAGAGTCCCAAGCAGCCTCCCCGCCGAGTGCCGAGCCCAACAACCCCAAGATCGTGAGCTGAGCTGAAACCAAGAGCCGGATGCTTAACCGACTGAAGCATCCAGGTGTCCCTCTATGTTAATTTTTTTTTTTTTTTTTTAAATCCTAGGATGTGGCCTTTGGTCTGATGTATTTTGTATCAAATCTCATGAATGTGATAAAACAGCCCAACACTTAATACGCATGTCTCCCGAAACAGCTTGATGTACCGTTTGGAGTTGTTACTTGGTGCAGAAATTTATGGCATCAGACTCCTGGATTTATTTTCTCTGGTGTTTGTTTTGTCTTTGTATTTTACAGAATGTACACTGCCATCTGCAGCTGGCTCTCTGCTGGCAAATCCATGCCATTTTAAGGAGATAAGATTCTCCGGATTTGACAAAGAGGAAAAACAGAGCTCATAATTCTGAGGTGAATCACAGCAATTTGTCTCGTGCTCTGTGACCTGTAAATGAACCAGAATTCAGGGCTGGGGTTTGCTTTTTCTATCTTGTAACTACTGTACTAAAAATATTCTAATGGCTAGCATGATGTGCTTTATAAACAGGCCGTACCTGTTATCAAAGGGGAGGAAAAACTAGGCAGGAAAAAAAATATTGGCTGGATGTTTCTCATACAGCAGAACTGTTTTTTTGTTTTTTAAAGATTTTATTTATTTATTCCTGAAAGACACACACAGAGAGAGAGAGAGAGGCAGAGACACAGGCAGGCTCCATGCAGGGAGCCCGACGTGGGACTGGATCCCGGGATTCCAGGCTCACGCCCTGGGCTGAAGGCGGCACTAAACCGCTGAGCCACCCAGGGATTCCCAGCAAAATTGGTTTAAATCAAAGCAACATAGTTTTGTCATTTTCCCCTGTGAAAAAACACACTCTACAGGACACATGCTAGGCATTTGTGTTTGTGACGCTCCTGTCATAACTGCCCAGTGTTTTCCAAACTCCGATCATGTGGGAACCAGCTTGACTTTTTTGGCCAAATCCATGTAAAACCTAATTACTATTTATTTACTTATTTTCACTAAATTAACCCAGTTTCTATTTAAATAAATGCACTGATTACACTTTATATTTCTACTGAGTTACTCCATTGCCTGTCAAGCCTATTTTTTTTTTCTTTTAATTAAAGAGTGGGAGAAGTGTTAAAGGCATGCCAGAACCAAAAAGGAGTTTCTCTTGGACGACATAAGGGCTGGAGGAGAAGAGAACAGGAAATCACTTTATATTATGTGATGTCACGTCTATTTTCTTCCTATAATGACCTGGAAACCCCCTCTCAAGGCCACCATGTTGCACTGCTTGAGATAGACTGCAATGTGAATGGCATCCCTCAGAGTCGTGCAGTGCACAGCCTGACCAACCATAAATGTCCCTCACTTTGCAAAACAAAAGGCTTTACAGAGGTAAAAAGAGTAGCTTAGTGAGTAGTATCATGGAAGAGAAAAAGGATCTTATCATTTAAAGCCAGCATACCTTGAAATACCTTTTTTTTTTTTTTTTTGGTTTTTATCCTTTGGTATCATCTCAGATAAAAGAAAGAAATGTAAGAGAGCAGAAGGCACACAAGGTCTAAGAGCGGATGTCCTGAATTCTAATTTCCAGGTCTCTGGGAAGCCAGTGTCTGGTGTGAGTATGAAGTGAGTAGCCCTACTTCATCACCAAGATCCTTTGACTACTAAGGCCACAAGGACTCCCTCTCCCTATTCTTCACAAATTCACCTCCTTTATTTTAAAGGTGCATCCCTCCACCCCATAGCCTTTCAAATTCAGTTTGCAGCTCATTCCAAAAATGGAGAAATAATCTGGTATTTTTCTCAAACTGAGGCTCCTCCCCAGGTGCAGCCACTTGTACAATGATGGGCTTTGCTGAGAGCCACCGAGTCCGGCCCCACACTGGGGGTTTCTTGTTTCTTTGTTTCGTCTTTTTTTTCCCCAGTTGTAAGTAGGCAGACCTGTGCTCCGCAAGTTCAGATAAAACTTCTCTATCTTGGTGAACTTCCTAACAAAAAAAATGGTCAGAGCAGCCCAACCTTTTGTAAGCTTATTGCTTCGGCCTTTTAACTTGTGATTTTACCATATATGAAGGCTTCATTGTTTTTCATAAACTGGATTTTCTTTTTTCTTTCTTTCAGCATTATTTGGGTATTTAATTTTCTTGTCTTTTGGTAACCCTACTTCCAAGGGCCTAGCAAGGGGGCTGTTGGTAAGCTTCTCTCTTATTTGATTCTTTTTTTTTTTTTTAAAGAGTTTATTTATTTATTCATGAGAGACACAGAGCAAGAGAGAGGCAGAGACACAGGCCTAAGGAGAAGCAGGCTCCATGCAGGGAGCCCGACGTGGGACTTGATCCCGGGTCTCCAGGATCACGCCCTGGGCTGAAGGTGGCTCTAAACCGCTGAGCCACCCGGGCTGCCCTCTTATTTGATTCTTATAGGATTCTCAACCTTGACTGCACATTGGAATCCTTGGTGGGGGGGGTGGGGAGGAAGGATGGGTAGGCATCTAAGAACACCTGTTTTTCACCTCCAGCATATCTGCCTTAATTGGTCAGGGGTGCAGCCTGGGTATCAGGATTTTTAAAAGCCGATAAGGTTAATTCAAAGGTGTGTCTGAACTGGGTATTATATGTTGGCAAATTGAATTTAAATAAAAAATTTAAAAACAAAACAAAACAAAAAAGTGCATCTGAGATTGAGAACCACGGCACTGGATTTAGTGGTTCAAACTCTACTGTGCATATAAGCCTCCTGGGGAATCTTGCTAAACTGTAGATGCTGAATCAGTGCACCTGAGGTACGGGCCTCAGATTCTGCGCTCTGAACAAGCTTCCAGGGAACACGCTGCTGGTCGAGGACCACCCTTCCTACAGCACCAGAGGAGTCAATCCACTTCCAACTGTCCTTTTTTTTCAAACCAGGACTCATTAGCGCTCGCCTTCATTCTTTTCCTGTCTTTTCCTGTTCACACATGACTCAATAGGCCGCACTGGTATTTTTGCATATATGCTGCTGTTTTGTTGTGATAGTGAAGATTCTGTTTCCACGTGAAAGATTCTCTGAAAAAAGCAAAAGGCTCCCAAAGAGTAGGGAGCAACTGCTGATCTGGGGAGGTCCATCTAGAACTGAGTTGGGATGAAGATGATTTTAGGTTGAGGACATTTGGGTTCAACAGGTGCAGAAAGAAATCTTTGTGGAATTTCGTTTAGCTGCTTGGAAGTGGCAACTTCTGGAAAATGAGATTGCCGTTCTCTCCTCTGGGCAGCTGTCACTCCCAGGAAGGAGATGGAGAGTAAGTGTACTAAACGTGCTCTCCCAGGGGACTTTGGCCTTGAAGAACACAGAAAGACCATTCAGAGCTGCACAAACAGCACTATTGCACACTTTCTTATCTCCTTTTTTTTTTTTTTTTTTTTTTAGAAATCCATTTGTTTTTCCCATGGAGGCCTTTTCTCCTCCTTCCTTTTTCTCTACTAGTAAGGCATTTTAACAACTAACCATTAATCGAGCTACTTCTGTGAGCTCCTGTATGCACAGGAACATTTTTTTTCTCCTGTTAATATGCCTTTTATCAGGTGTTTTTTTGTTTTTTGTTTTTGTTTTTTTTTTTTTTTTAGACAAGGCAAAGATGGAGAGAGAACCCTAAGCAGGCTCTACACCCAGCATGGAACCCAATGTGAGCTCGATTTCATGACCCTGAGATCATGACCTGAGCCGAAACTGGATTCAGATGCCTAACCGACTGAGCCACCCAAGCACCCCTGCCTTTTATCAGTTTAATTTGCAGGCCCCCATAGACAGAACATGAGACAACAGAGGCAAAGTTCTTCTTCTCTGACACTAGTAAGTATCCTTCCCTTATTTTTCTCTGTTCCCTGTGCAGCCGTCCACCCCCATTCTCTCATTTTCTTTAAAGAAAAAAAATCCAATTACATTATCTAAATAAGCCTTCTGCTTCATAGTTCACAAGCTACTTTCTATCCCTTTAATAAAGTTCATGAGATAGACATACATATTCTTCTAGAAGTATCCCCCAAATATGGAAATGGCTGGCAAAGAGGTTGATGCAGCGGCTGGCCAACACCAGGTGAGGACTCTGCCCAATGCAAGTGGCAATTCTCTGCAAATGGAACTTATGTGACAGTGCAACCATAATATCGGGGTTACAGATATTTGATTTAAACATTGAGGGGAAAAAAAAATAAACATTGAGGGGCACCTGGGTGGCTCAGTCAGTTCAACATCTTGCCTTCAGCTCACGTCATGATCCCAGGGTCCTGGGATCAAACCCTAAGTCAGGCTCCCTGCTCAGCGTGGAATCTGCTTGTCCCTCTCTCTGCCCCTCCCCCTGCTCCTGCTCTCTCTCTCTTTCTCTCAAATAAATAAGATCTTTTAAAAAAATAAACATTGAATAATCACACAAATGTTCCCTACATACATTTTCACTACATCAATCACAAGAATGAATCTGTGACACGTAAAGCATGTTTTTTTTTAAAAAAACAAATGAACTCAAAACTGTCTGGCCCCTGCAACTTTATCTCTCAGACTATAAAGCAAATACTTTGCTAATTAATGTGAGTTTATGTTGGCCCAGAGTAGCATCTAGAGGTTTTTGTTTTTTTTTTTTTTTTTTTTTTTTTTTGCATCTAGAGGTTTTTGAAACTGGTTTCTTGGCAGCCGCTGTGGACCACACATGATCATGGCCTCTTGCAGGAAGTACCTGGAACCACATAGGAATCTGCGCATTTCAAAGATCACGCATGGTCTCCGTTTGCTCTGGCATCTGGAGGAACCGATCTGAGAAATCTCTATTCCTCGGTCACCCCAACATAGGTCTTTTCTCAGCTCATATTTTCACTCCTACTTTTCTTCTCCCGGTGAGGAATGCTTTCCTTTGTTCAAGGCAGCCCATGAGGAAAACCTGGCCCGTTCTGTAATCCTAACAACATTCATGAAAGAGAATTCTTTCCAAGTACCCTTGGCACACAGCACCCCTCATCGTGTTCTAGGAATCCATGTGTGGGGAAAAAAGAGGACTGTTTAGTCTGTAAATTGGCCATTGTGACAATGGGGCAATTCTGGCTTCCTCTGGAGCTTTGGAAAGCTTGGCCGCACAAATCCTGGCAAGCAATCACAGTGACAAGAGCTGTGCCGCAGCCGATAAACACCGAGCATGGGCTGGAATGTGTGGAAAGCAATCAAATGGGTGACGTTTACGTGATGAACTGTTAGGAGTTAGAAGTTAGGATGGGGGAGACTTTGGAACCTCAACTGGACGTTCAAGCCTCATGGCAAATCGCGTCTGATATAATAATAACCACATTGTTAATACGATTGCTGTTAAGCTTCGCAAAAGCTTGCTGCACCTCTACAACCACGCTGAGTGCTTTAGTTCATCATCCCAGAAAGAACTCTGTATATTGGGCCTCTTATCTCCATTTTATTCATCGTTCCTCCTCATCAAGGAGATGAGGAATGAGCTCAGGAAGCATGCCCATGTTTGACCTGCTAATGAGACAGTGATGGAGACATGGGGACTGTTAGATTTGGAGCTCACAGAGAGATCACCCCCACTCTTCACTTTATGGGTGACAATGCAGAAGCTTGGGGAGGTCACCCAAGTGGCCCAAGGTCAGGCTGGGTAGAGGAAAGAGTAAGACCTATGGCTCTCTGCCACTTGGTGTCACAGGCATGCTGAATTTGATCCCAATTAATTTTGCGGCCAAGAGCCGTAGCCTTACTGTAGGGCCTGTCCTTCCAAATTACATCTCTTATCACTACCAGGAGTGGGACTAAATCCCCGGAGTCCTATAAGCTTAAATGGACCTCTTAAAATCTGGAGGGCTACAGGATTATTCATATAAATATAGGGTCAGGAGATGGATCTCTGTGTTGCTTTAGGCCAATCTTTTCCGGGGCGCCTGCACGGTGCATTGGGTTAAGTGTCTGACTCTTGGTTTCAGCACAGGCCCTGATTTTGGCGTCATAAGATCGAGCCCCGAGTAGGACTCCGTGCTCAGCACAGTGTTGGCTTAAGCCTCTCTTCCTCTCCCTCTACCCCTCATCCCCTCAAATAAATTAATTAATTAAAAAAAAATCTTTCCCCTGGTAGTAGACCTTGACTGTGGGGCTGCAGTGAGAGTCATAAAGGCAAGGACCAGGTGATCCGAAAGTCACATTGTAGACATCAGTTTTGGTGTCTCCCAATTTCGCGTCAATGAGGAATAGTCAACAGTTCCCATGTTCCTTACCTTCACCTTATTGTTCTTGGCTCTGAGGCCAGCTGACGGTCGTAACTTTTGAGCACTTGGTATGTGCCAAGCACTCCTGGGCTCACACGTTCCCTCATTGCCTTGATCCTCCAATAGCCTTACCAGTTCTGTTACGAACCCCACTAACGGACGAAGAAACTGAGGTTTAAAGAAACGAAACAAGCCGGCCTTACCTGAATCCAAGTGATCTAAGTGCCAGGGGTCGGTGGCGGACGACATGGGTGACAGGGTCAGCGGGGAGGCTCCGCAGTTGGACTCCACCAGTTCGCCCTGGATGTGAACGTGAGCTGAGGCGTTTGTCTGCCTCAAGGCCGCCTTGAGGGGTGCAATCTGGTTGAACTGCACTCTGGAGAGGCACCCAGTGAATCCCGGGGTGTTGTATTTGTGAATCTCTTGGTCAATCTTCCCTGTTTCTAAAAGAGAAAGAGAAAATAAACATCTTCTCCCGCTCACCGTATTCCCGCTGTAAGATATCCTCATCTTTGAAGGCCCGTGTCCAAATCTTACTGTGGGTTTCAGTTTAAGATGTTATATTCTCTTAGATGAAATATTAATGAAAAAAAAAATAAAAATTAAAAAAAAAAAAGAAATATTAATGACTCGATGAAGCTCAGGGCTGGAGACTTCGTGGGAAAAGAAACTCCTGTGTTACTAGAGAACGTGTAGGGTGAGGAGAATATGATTCTATTTGCTAAAATACGCACATAATGACCTTCCCGATACCTGTGGTTTTGTTGAAACCAACCACATTCACTTGGTTCGGATTGATCTTTCTCCTCCTTTCCCTCTTACGTATGTCAAACAAGGCCCCCTCCTGGTGAATTATGCTTCCGTTCTGTACCCCATTTCTACTTTCTTCTTCGGAATTCTTTATTTAAAAAAAAGAAGTAGAGTGTTCCCATAGCCTGTAATAGAGCGTCTTCTTTCTTTAGCCTCCAATGCCCGTGGAATTCTGGTTTTTAGAATCTCAGCAAGTTTCTTTTTTTCTTTTTTAATTTTTTAAAGATTTATTTATTTATGAGAGAGACAGAGAGAGAGAGAGGCAGAGACACAGGAGGAGGGAGAAGCAGGCTCCATGCACCAGGAGCCCCACATGGGATTCGATCCTGGGACTCCAGGATCGCGCCCTGGGCCAAAGGCAGGCGCTAAACCTCTGAGCCACTCAGGGATCCCCCCTCCCAGCAAGTTTCTGATGGAGGTTTTGGCAGTCAGGAAACTTTCCCAACTCAACTAGAAACATCCATACACACCTCAGAATCCCTACCCAGTCTGTGAGTTTAACATCTTCCTAAAAACTCACAGTCAAATCAGAGGGGAATTTGAGGAGAGCTACCGTTCCAGTTAATATAACCAGTTATGTCGTCTTACCAGTTGGATCAGTAATAGCAAGCATCTTTTTTGACTGTTCATCTTGAGTTTTATAATCTACGTGGTAGAAATGAACATTGAGGGAGCCCTAGACCTTTCGTATTGGTGGTTCTCACAAATGTGGTTCCTGGACTAGCAATGAGCATCACCTGGGAACTTGTGAGGCGTCCTGCGGGTGGGGCCTGGCAGTCTGCATCCCCAAGCTCTCCAGGTGACTCTGTGGCCTGCTAAGGCTTGAAAACCATGGCATAGGCTGTGACTGTGCAGTCCAACCCAGGTGGCGGGCCAAAGGCCCTTCAGAGAAGAGCACGACAACTTGTGTTCGGGACAGGAGATTATGCTAACGTGATGACTCTTTTATTTTATTTTTAAAGATTTTATTTATTTATTCATGAGAGAAACAGAGAAAGGCAGAGATATAGGCAGAAGGAGAAGCAGGCTCCTTGCAGGGAGCCCGATGCGGGACTCGATCCCAGGACCTCGGGATCACACCCTGAGCCAAAGGCAGAGGCTCTATTGCTAAGCCACCCAGTCATCGCATGATGACTCTTTTAAAACCAAGGACAAGGATGTGAGGTATTTACCCTTCCACTTGGACTATGAAAAACACAGACTTTGGGCAACAGAAGGGTACCTACTTCTTTAAAAAGTTGAAATCAGAGCAAGTGATGTTTCTTACTGGGGAATGAACTCGGGTGAGGTAGTCATAAAAATTTACTGCCCATTCAGGAAAGAATAAACCAGTACAGAAGGGAGCTTTTAGGCCTTGGGGGCACAAGTGAATGTATCGATTATTTGTCACATTGAAGAATGAGTTCAGTGACCGACCTGTAGTAATCTCATGTGAATTTTGATGAACAGGAGAGATGGGCAGCAGGGAATGGTAATGCTGGGGATTCTTTTTTTTTTTTTTTTTTTAAGGTTTCATTTATTTATTCATGAGACTCACACAGAGAGGCAGAGACACAGGCAGAGGGAGAAGCAGGCTCCCTGCAGGGAGCCCGACGCAGGACTGGATCCCAGGACCCCGGGATCACAACCTGGGCCGAAGGCAGACGCTCAACCACTGAGCCACCCAGATGCCCCAGTGCTGGGGGTTTTAACAGGGGCTCACTCAGACAAGTACATAAAGAAATTTTAATTAATGATTCCCCATAGTTTTCTCCTGCAGTACATTTCAGTCTGTGACGTTAAGCGAGTGCATGTTCCAGTTAGGATGGGGAGGCAGAATGTACCTGTGACTGAACAAAAATCCCACAGTCAGGATGTCTCTTTGATGACAGGGAAGAGGCTCTAGTCCCACTGACACCTCCCTGACTGTTCTCTTTTTCTTCCTCTGTTTTCTCCTCAATGATTATAGGATTATTGAGTGAATGAACACATTAATTGATGGAATGAATGAATACGAATTCAATGATTTGTTCTTCGTTCCTGGTCTAGTATCAGAATTTCTTGTTTTGGGTTCACCAACTTGCCTTCCGTGCAAAGAGTTCCTATACTTGGTTTCTCTCCTCTCCTCCCAGCAATCTGCCTTCCTCTGAAACATCTTCAGACCAAGGAGACTCAGGCTGACTCTGTTCCCAGGCTGGGAAGGGAGACCTCGGCTCCTGGCTGTCCCAAATTCCTACCAGGCTAACATCTGTGGTCAAGGCACCAGAACAAGTGGCTGTTTGGTGGTAGGAAACTGGGAGCCTCTTCAGCTCAATCTGCTGCTTCTCATCCATAAATGGGGAGTTCTTTTTAGCCAGCCCAGCCTTGGAGTAGGGCTCACGAAGGAAGAATTCCGGGGCTGGCAGCTACTGCCATCTGGTGGGACTTCAGTTCAATTCAATTCAATTCAATTCAATTCAATTCAATTCAATTCAATTCATTGCATGGATTCAGTGCCTGGCAGCAGTAGCAGGAAGACAGAGATAAATACAGAATTTTACCCTGAGTAGCTCACAACATAGCTGGGGAAACAAGCACGCAAACAACTAAGTAAAAAAAAAAAAAAAAAAAAGTAAAAAAGTAAAAAAAACCCAAAACAACAAAACCAAACAACTAAGTACTCCAACTGAACAAACGCTGTACGAGACCAAGAGTTAACAGGTACTGAATCTTTAAAATTAGATGCTTTAAACAAATGCTAGATGTTTTCTACAAATTAGACACTTCATACCCAGAACAACCGTATGGAAAAGGGAGCATCATCATCCCTAGGGAATGTACGGGAAAACTGAGGCTTATGCTTTAGACTCCTTGGCTGGTGGGGCTGGCCAGGCTGACGCCAGAGCCTCTGGCACCGTGATTTTCTGAGCTGAGAAACAAAGCATGTATTTGGCAAAATTATCAAAGTCTACGGTAGATCCGGGAGGCAAGTTTGCTTGGGGTTCTGGAGAGCACTTTAGGGGAAGTATTGCTAGAACGAGGGTGGTTTTGGGTTTTGTCTTGTTTTGTGGTTAAGAACTTTTAACATAAAATCTATCCTCCTAAGGCATTTTTAAGTAGGACGTATAATGTTGTTAACTCCTCTTGGAAAAGTGAAAACAGTGTGTCCTTTGCCCCATACCCTGCAGCCCCTGGCAGCCAGCATTCTACTCTCTGCTTCTGGGAGTTTGACTAGTTTCGATTCCTGATATAAGTGGGACTATGTAGTTTGTTCTTCTGCATCTGGCTTATTTCACTTAGCACAATGTCCTCCAAGTTCATCCCTGTTGGAGCAAATGGCAGGATTCCCTTTTCTTTTTTTTTTTTCTTAAAGGTTTTATTTATTTATTCAAGAGAGACACAGAGAGAGAGGCAGAGACATGGGCAGAGGGAGAAGCAGGGTCCCTGAGGGGAGCCTGATGTGGGACTCGATCCCAGGACCCTGGGGTCACACCCTGAGCCGAAGGCAGACGTTCAACCGCTGAGCCACCCAGATGCCCCTGGATTCCCTTCTTTTAAAGGCTGAATAATACTCCGCTGTGTATATGAACATTTAGGCTTGTGTTCAAATTTTTGCTATGGATGAATAATGCTGCAAGGAACATGGAGCGCAGATGTCTCTTCGAGAACCTGATTTTAATTCTTTTGGGTATATACACACCCGGGAGTAAGACTGTTGGGTCCATGGTGATTCTAATTTTAATTTTTGGGGGGGAACTTCCACACTGTTTTCTATAGTGGTTGCACCCTTCTACACTCTCAGCAATTTCTCTCCATCTTCACCAACACTTCTATCTTGTAGAACTAGGCTTTGAGAATAAAAAGAAAGAGAACTCCAGGTTGAGTTTGTTATGAGTTCAGTTCTGGGACCGGTGGGAGTCTGATGGGGTCAGAGCTCAGGGCCAGATTGGGAAGAGCCTTGAATGCCACCTTATGATGTTTGTAGTTAAGTTGGAAGCTCAAAGATGTTGAAGCTGCAGAAGACTGTGATGCAAACTGTGTTAGAAAGAGAATTCTAGTGACGGCACAGCACCTGCTCTGTGCAAGTGGTCCCATGAGCCCCCCCAGGCCCCTGCAGACTCCCTGGGCTAAGACAAGCACCCTTGTGGCCATAGGGCTGCGGCAGGGTTAGGCCGTGGATGGGGGTAAGTGCCTTGTCTGTCACCAGCATCCCCTGCCCTTTGCGAAGCTGTGATACAATCTGTAGTGAGTCAGTTCTGGTTTTGTTGCCTCTGCTAGAGATTTGGGTAGGGAACTTCTGACTCCAGCTCATTTCACAGGGTCCCTAACATAGCTTTCCGACCTTTCCATAAGGCAAGCTTCCCTATCACACGCAGAAAATGAACAGATTCAAAGCCATATCTGTCTGAGGGCTCCAGTTTAACGTGGGGTCCCCGTTTCTTAAAGAAGTGTCCCCTTCTGAATATCTCCCTCTGAGATGACAGACACAAGGCAGATGGATAGAGGCAGGCCCCAGGAAGGGGGTTCAGATGCGGATCAGGGACCCCCCGATGGGGGGAAGGAGCAGAGGCTCTCAGGCTCGGCTGGAAGGGGCTGTGAGCACTGGTAGAAATGTCAGCTGGGGACGCCTAGGTGGCTCAGAGGTTGAGCATCTGCCTTCAGCTCAGGGCGTGATCCCGGGGTCCTGGGATCGAGTTCTGCATCAGGCTCCCCATAGTGAGCCTGCTTCTCCCTCTGCCTGTGTCTGTCTCTTTTTGTCTCTCATGAATAAATAAATAAAATCTTAAAAAAAAAAAAAAGAGAAATGTCAGCTGGGTGGGCGAGGCTGGGAGCTGGGCTGCAAGCACCAGCCCTGCGGATGAACTGCTGGTGCTTTTGCCTCTTAGGGGCTCCTGCACTCTGCTCACTTTCTTCTTTAGCTTTCTCCCCACCTTTTTTTTCTCTACATGGGGGAAAATCCCTAGTGTTTCAACTCTTGTTCTTTTCTTGAAAGGTGACTGGGTCACAGTAGTGAGTTCTGATGCCCAGGAGAGCAGAACCAACATTTCCATATCCAGATGGAGCTCCAAATCCACTTGATGTCAGCTGAGACCCATTCCCCTGGGGTGGGGCTGGAGATTGCAATAGATGCTCCCGATTCTTCAGGTCCAGGTGGTTCCAACTCTGGGCCATGGGATAATAGCATGAAAAGCTTCTACATGGGCGAGGTACTGTGTTTAGTACTCGTTATGTGGTACGTTAGATCCCCACTTCACAGATGAAAAAACTGAGGCATAGAGAAGTCAAGGCTTTGCTAATGAATGAACCCTTCATGTAAAAAAACAGAGAAGCCAAATGTTTTATTCTTAATTCTTCTCTGAAAAAACAGACTATATTATGTTGTTTTTAGATTCACTTGGATTTTGGCATTTCTAGTCACGCGCTCTAAAAATGTCAAAAAAAGCTTTCAGTGGCTATCAGAGACTGCTTTAAGACCAGGTTTCATTAGTGACTTGGCCAGTAAAAAATGTTAAAAAAAGAAAAAAGCCACACACTGATGTCAAAGCTTTGTCAACATCAGTTAAAGCACCAGCGAGTCCTGTCAACGGCTTGTCTGGAATATAAATCCGTCCTTCTTAGGAACATCTAACACATGATAGTAAAGCTATCGCTTTAGTGTTTTGAGCTCATTACAGGTAAATTATGTTAATCTGTAAAATTGATTGAACGGGTCTCACACCGAAATCAAATACCACAGCACAATTTACTGTAAGAAACTGCTCTCTGCACGGAGACGTCTTGGCCAAGGCGTCGTGTTGGGGAGGCCTGCTTGAAGAATGCAAATTTTAGAAAGGCGGTTACAATCACTTCTGAAATTAAATTCTCAAGCTGTAATTAGCACTTTAATGTCTTACCTTCATGATGCCGTGGGTTATAGCAAATAGCCCACTTAAAATGACACGATTTCAGGTGACACTTTGCAATGAAATGCACACTGCTGATTCTTTTAAGGAGGAGGCAGCAATTATATTTGCAATACATTAGGGAGCTTTCTGGCTCTTGCTCTTGGGCTGCTGAATACCAAGTGCCCAGCAGGAGTGCTGTGAGAATTGAGAGGAGAGGGGGTACCCCACACAAGCAACCCCCGGCCCCACCAACCTTGGATCCGTGCCGGGTCCCTGTACACTTGCATGAGCACTGCCTCAGTGGCTGGACAGCCAGATGCCGACACCCCCACAGAGATTTCTCATTTAGAGACTATTTAAACTCATCCATATATTCTTCTTGTGCATCCCATGGGATCTAGCCATCAGCTGATTTTTTTTGTTTTATTTTATACGTTTTAGAAATTCCTATCACTGTTCCTTTGCAGGGCAGGGGATGGGATATTCTGAAATATCCCTGTAAACTCAATCCTTTACTTTCTATGAAAGAGACAAAAGATCTTAGAATGTCAGTGGGACCCAATTTAAGACTTTTGATAAGGCTCGCTGTGTGCCTGTCACTGTGTTAGGGGCTGGGGAGTTACCTTTTAAGAATCTGTAGAATTAGGCAAATTGAACTCCAATTAAAAAAAAAAAAAAGAATCTGTAGGATGGATGGAGATGGTAGGACAGGGGTCCAGCCCACAAGCTCATCTTTGCTCTGCAGAGACTCAGGTGCACCTGGCTCCAGGGCACTGTCCCCTCCATTCCCTCCCTCTGCTTCCAGGGAATATTCCCACTGGTGGCACTGGGGGTAGCCTTAGGTCATTCTCGGGCTGGACATTAAATAGCATGTGATCACAGGTTGAGAGGAAGTTCCTTTCTTCTCATTCTCATTTAATCCTTCAAAAAAAGAGGGTGTCAATGTTGGCTCAGTGTGGGACTGGACCATCTTTTTTACCACTCTGACACTTGCCAGTTTAGCTTTTTAATAACCGCCCTCAGACCTGCTCCAGCAGATGTCACCACTGGATTTCCCAATATTTCCATGGCGCGTTTTTTTCACCAGCAAGTGCTACTGGTATTTCAAGATTTCCTTATAACGTGCTCCCATTTGAACACACATTCATTTAAGTGAAAATGGTGAGTCTATTTCGAGAACAATGTTAACTCAATAGCATAAAAGAGGTAACCAGAAATGGGAAAAATGTAAACAGAAAAGGCAAAGACCCGATGCCCCGTTGGCTCTCAAATTACTGTTCTTTGGGGAATATTGTGGGGGAGAAGCTTGGTGCTCCTCTAAAACCCTTAATTTTCGGCCCGAGACACCTCTGTTCCACTCACATGGAATCCCATTGTCTTTCTCTGTTCACGCTTAGTTCCTACAATTATCCACCACCTTAGAACATCAGAGGTCCCCAGTCCTTCAAAAAGAGGGCTTCAGAGGCCTTCCTCCCAGATTCTGCTCCCTGCTCTAACTCCCTGGCTCAGGTGTGCTCTCTCCCTGCCTGGATGGACCCGAAACCTGAATTTGTGCCTCTGTTAGATTTACAGTTTCCTTGAGAGAAGAGACTCCATGTCACTTATCTTTGTGTTCCTCCAAATGTCTAAAATAGCCTCTTGCCCGAAGTGATCAGCTGGGGGCTGCATGCACGACCACAACTGTGCTGCATGTGAGACAGTCTGTCATCCACACTTTGGTTGTGTGGGAGGAGAATGAACACTGTAGAGATTCAGGTACAGCAGAGTTCACTGTGGGCCAGAGTTTATCAGCTTCAATAGGTGTGGAATGTGGCTTTCAGAGAGGAAGGGAAAGTAGCATATTTAAATGCAATACATATATATATATATCTGTATATATATATACAGATTTTATTTGTACATGATTTTATTATTCAATTTATTAATTTATTATTTAATTATTAAATTAATCAATCCATTTACTTATTTATTAAGATTTTATTTGTTAACTTGAAAGAGGGAGAGAGAGCAAGAGAGAGAGAACACAAGGCAGGGAGGGGGGCAGAGGGAGAAGGAGAAGCAGAGTCTGGGCTGAGTAAGGAACAAGATGCAGGCTGGATCCCAGGATCCTGGGATTGTGACCTGAGCTGAAGGCAGATGCTCAATGGACGGGGCCCCTTGGTGCCCCCAGCTTTATATTTTTATATACATTTTATATTTATATCTTATTAACAATATATTATTATTTATGTATATATATGTCTTTATATATGAATAGACTTTACATTTATATATGTATGTATTTCTGGAAGTACTATTACCTGGAAATCTATCTCACTGAAAATACAGTTGTTTTGTTCTTACCTCAACAGTCATCTATTAATGTTTAGTATCTGGTACTATATAAACCCTCACCAGCCTCAAGATTGAAGCAGTGGTTATATGGGACCAAACGGAATAAATAGGAAGTGGGTTTGAAATCACTGCCTGCGTGAGGTTTTAAATAATTCTGAGACTATCAGACTGAAATGCAATTGGTTAGGAGTCCAAACGACACACCCCGGGCTCCCCTGGGGCTGGCAGCTGCCCTAAACTGCGACTCTCAGGGTTGGGGCTGAGCATGGGGTTCTCACCTGACAGGACAGCTTGACATAGGTTAATTACGTCGGGTACGATCTTCCCATTTGGCTCTAGTTGTCTGGATGGCAGCCTGAGTGGGCCAGTGGAATAAATAAGCAGGAAATAACCATAACCAAAAGAAAGTCGAAAAAGGGGGAGAAAAAGGCAACAAAAGAGCCAAGAGCATTCATCTCAAAAAGCCACATAAAACCACATAAACCTCATTCTTCCATTCTAACACGATCCATGATAAACATTAGGCAGGGCCCTGACATGCACGCATCCAGGGTCAGTGTCAGCTCTCTGCTCTCACAGGCTAAATTCTTTGATCAGGAATGTCTAAAAAAAAAAAAAAAAAAAAAAAAAGGAATGTCTTCCTGACCAGCTGCCTTTTGAAGGATGCTCCACTAGAATGAAATCCATATACATAACTGATGTATAGAATTATGTGCTATGACACTTTATTAATCCCTGGGAGAAAGACACTAATGAAATCTCATTGTATTTATGATATGCTTTTCTCTCCTACGGAGGAAGGCGGGACTAAACTGCGCAGGTGTAATTTAAACAGCTCTTGACCTGTGACAAATGCTAACTCGGTTACAAAGAGGCGATCCGCTGGGAAAGCAGGGTCTTCTCCTCCTACACTGCAAATCTTTTTCTAAGGATTAATAAAACAAGATGGGATCCCCCCCCGCCCGAAAGAATAATAAAAAGAAATGTCTCCATGTGAAGATGCTAGCCTACACTATTTTGCAAAATATCACATTTTTTATTTGTATAAACTTAATACAGTCCCTGAACTTTTGGGGAATAGATAGATATAGATAGGTTGAAATTGTTATTCCCTATCTTAAAAATCCAGACTGGGAACTACAAACTTGCTGGGTAGTAGAACTCAGTCGTGATTACAATAATACAAAGGGAAGAGCCAATCTCTGAGCTGTTTCCAAGACACCAGACATTTGGCATCACCCAGAACACGCACATCTGAAAGATACATTTTCCATTTTCTCCTGAATATTTCAAGTTGTCAGATAGGAGATGGAAAGCCTGGTGCCCCTTTCCTGGAGCCTGTGCCCTGCTGTACAGCATGATTTTTCAGGCTAAGCATAAGAGGCTTTGCTGAAAAGTAACAAGACCTTTCAGAAAACGAGACGTATCTGTCAGTCAAACCACAGAGTTGGGTTTACTTCCCTAGAAATGCAGGTCTGATTTTTACCTCTCAAAATCTTAGTAAATATAAGCTACACGTCCTAGCTATTTGCTACTGAAGGACAGAACACTAATGTGCTTTCCCACAAGTTGGAGATGAACAGGCCTGCCTCTTATTGGGTTTTATTCCACTTTGGCTTTTGCATTTTAACTCGCTAGCAGCAGAAATAGAATCCTACATACAAAATTACCAAACTGAAAAATAATTTCTTCTGTGTGTGCTCTACTTCTGATAAAACTTTTTTTTTTTCTTAAGGTTTTGGAAAGCCCTATTACACTGTAGCCAACACCATAAGGAGAATAAGTTTTAGCTTTTAAATTTTCCTTAACGCTTCTCTAGACTATTGAAGAGCATTCCAGCCAAGACTAGCCCAGGGTCATGTGAAGCTAACTCCCGGGGGAGTGGGGGAATTTGGGGCAATGGGAAAGGAGGAGGGAAGGGTGCTGACTTAACCTATGTCACAAACAGCAGAAGTGCAGGCTAGGAAAGTGTGTTAACAAGTTTTTGTCTTTTCCGACTATGTCAAATAGAAGGGTTCAGTAAAATATTCCTTTGTTCTTGCTTGTATGGTAATTCCTACCCCAGGGGGCATCTAAAGCTGTTTTACCCTAGAGGAAAAAAAATCCTTTGAGGGCTAAGATTGCATGAAAGCCTGACCATTAGAGCATTAGAAAATGGACACCAAGGTAGGGGTGGAAGGCAATGGTTTTCCCAGGGCAATTAGACCTGTCATGCACACATAGAAAGAGAGAGCTGCTGCCAGAAAGTGTACTGGTGGGGGTGGGGTTCCCTCCACTGGCTCTCCAGGTTGCATAATTAGCATAAGAAAGAATTCAAAGGGACGCCTGGGTGGCTCAGTGGTTGAGCATCTGCATTTGGCTCAGGTCATGATCCAGGGGCCTGGGATCCAGTCCTGTATTGGGCTCCCTGCAGGGAGCCTGCTTCTCCCTCTGCCTGTGTCTCTGCCTCTCTCTCTGTGTGTCTCATGAATAAATAAATAAAATCTCTAAAATTAAGAAAGAAAAAAAGGAAGAAAGAAAGAAAGAATTAATTCAAATCTTGGGACCCTGACATAGGAGATGACGTTCAGAAGACAAAGCCTGGGGCGCCTGGCTGGCTCAGTCCATTGAGCATCTGACTCTTGGTTTCAGCTCAGGTCATGATCTTGGGGGTGAGTAGGGGGGTGGGGGGTGGGGTCCTGGGATAGAGCCCTGTATGGAGCTTGGCGCTCAGCAGGGAGTCTGTTTGGGAGATTCTCTCTTTCTCCTTCCTCCCTCTGCCCCTCCCTCTGCTCGTTTTCTATCTCAATCAAATAAATAAATAAAATCTTAAAAGACGACGACGACGACAATGACGATGATGACAAAGCCTAATGGATGCGTGGAGGCTGAACCAGATGATGGGGTGGGTCATCACAGGAGTCTGAATGTTAGAACAGGATCGGCCCTGGGAGTGGAGGTCAGGTGTGGATTGGGAGGCCCGTGGACACAGAGGTGTGCTTCTCCCCCAATACCTTCTTGTCTGTTTTACCCCTGAAAGCAATGCCTTTATTTCCAGATTGGAGTAATGGCCTACCAGGTTGGGGAACACTGACAAGACTACCTACCTTTCAGCCAAGCATTTTATAGTCTCTCATGATATTTCCAGGGTCAAGACAGGTATGTGTAGGCTCATGAAAGTAAGAGTATTTTAAAGGTAGATTTATAACAAGATGAACAGTGGGTGGAATTTGATCAATGGGTAGAAATTGGCTTCAGAGGTGAATTTTCATAGTTTGATTGGTATGATTTCATGGGGCTGACATTTTATTAATTTAGATACGGACTTCATGGGACATTTAGTGGAAAGGGTGGTCCTCCATGAGATCACAGGGTCATGAGCCGAAGGGGCTTGAGAGGATGAAATGATAGCCTGGATCTAACAAGAAAAGTACAGCAAAGACAAATACCCCATTACTAGAGTTAGAATCAACACCTACTCCCCCCGCCCATCACCTTCACTATCAAGTTGTATGGGGTACGCTCAAGGGCAGCACACACCTCCTTCCTCCCTGGTTCCATCCCCACCCAACCAGGACTAAGGTATTTTAGTTACAAATAACTTAGGAGTTAACAGGGACAGGCAGTTGAGTGGAGGAAAGGATGGAATCTAGATGCGAAGATGCAGAAGGTGGTTTCTGAGACCGTCGCCTCTTGTGGTCAGAAGAAGCCCAGAGAGGTGCTCAGTTTGGGACAGAGCATTCTGGACAAGGCAGTGATAAACAAGGGCGTGCACAGCAGCCAACCACTCTTGAAACTATGCTTCCTACCCTAATATCACACAGGCCACTGTCACCCAAGATCTCTTCTCTCACGAAGGCCTGTTACTCCCCATGGCTCTGCTCTCAACTGTTCAAAATACAGAAGATAAAAGAGTAAAATGAGTCCGTCTCTAATTCACCTAAATCAAGCGACCTCTATGGCTTAGGTGGGGCTCAGGGGGGCCTGTTGATTTTCGTTTTCCTTTTAACAAAGGACAGAGGACGCTTTTTCCACAATGTTAGCTTGGGCGGGGGGCTTCATTTTCAGCTCTGTGTTAGCTGAATGCTTATTTTCGCAGCTGGGCACGCTTGCTAGTCCTATTATTATCTCTACTCTCCTAGCTGCTGGTATGTGTCAACCACTCCTGTCTCCACTTCTGAAGGTGCAAATTATAGCGGCTGCAGCACCTTTAAGAAAATGCATCTTCTCAGTACTGCTCCTCGGGTCCTCTTGCTGTCTCTCTGTGTGCTTTGTTTCAGAGAAGGTGAGGGCTTAAAATATTTTATGGGGCAATTGCGTTAATCTCTCTTCTCAGATAAGTGATTGTGAATCGAGGCGTCCTGGAGAATGAATCTGCATGGAGAAGATTTTTTTTTTCTTTTTTTAAACTGAGGCCTTAATTCTTTTGTCATGAACACATTTCAGGGTGTCTGAGTGCTTTCTGACATACGGGGGACCCAACAGCAGGGTCACTTTACGCTTCTCCTGAGGCCTCAGCATTTTTGCCTCCAAGGGTCCCTTCCTCTATTAAAACAAAGCCAATTGAGGTATTTGGGGACTTTGTTGGTTTAAGATGAATTTATGAGTATATTAAGACATTTTGTTCTACCTCTAAGTTAATTTTTTTTTTCTGATTTTAAAAGAAACCAAAACATTTTCAGGTGTCTCCAAAAATACTGTGAGCCCTGGGAAGTGTGGCTACTGAGCCTCATGGATGTCTGGGTCCCTAAAGAACATATCTGGTGACTTTTCTTGATGGCTTGGGGCTTGGTGGGGAACAGTTTTATCATGCTATGGAGAGCACCCTGGATTTTTCATTTTTGAATAAGGGTCTGCGACCACCTTCCTTTTTGGTCATTTGCCTGTTTATAAAGGTGGAGTGAGAACTATGCTACCTCGTAGCATGGCTGCCTTTCTGCAGGGGCAACGACAAGTCACAAGCCATCTGATGTTCATTCCCACCTGGAAATCATCTTTATCTTCTCTGGTATTTTAATATTTGTGAACCATTCTAAAAATCAAAGTCCTCTTCGTCAAAAGACGACATTGCTTTGGCTACGATGCTATCTACCATCTGTACAACTACTTCTCAATGTTTGGTCTTGAGCAAGAGTCCACGGAAAAAGTGTGCTCTTCATCTTCAAGGTTGAGATGAAAATCTTATAGAGATCAACTTTCCCATGGACTCATTTGTTCGTTCATTCATTCATTCATTCATTCATGCAGGATTTATTGAATAGCTACCATAAGCTAGGTGGTAGGAATTCAGCACCAAAAAAGAAACGGTTTCTACCTTCAGGGACTGTAATTTAATCTCCTATAATATTGTATTTTCTGACAATATGATGGAACGTAATATTAATTGATGCATGACTTAATGCGTGAATAAGAGAAAGATGAAAGAGCTACTTCTATAGGGTGAGCTCAAAATCGAGTTTAGCAATAAGAAAAAAAAAACATCATTCCATTCCTCAGGGAAAAGCTAGTGCTCTGAAATGCAATTTCACTAAGAAAATTAAAGCTGCAAAAGGCATAAAGCGTGTGAGGGGGGAGATATTATTTTGAGTAAGACAGCCCTGGAAGGCCACTGCTGAGGTGACATTCGGGCTCTGAATGAATTTAAGGAAGTCTTGCACTTATCAAGAGAAAATAATTCCAGGCAGAAAGAACAGTAACTACAAAGGCCCTGAGGAAACACATGTATGTGTGTCCTTGGCTTCCCCTTAAAGGTTGAAACTTGGGGCTGGAGTGGGGTGGATCCTGCGTGCCCAGGTATAGACAGGGTGGGTGACTTTCAAGCTTCCTGCAAGCAGCCTTTGTTTGTATTCGATTTGGCATGTGAGCACTAAGGCATCCTTGGGGTGGGAAAGCCACTCTTTGTCTGCTGGATGAGGCTGAGGCAGCTCTGGCCCCACAGCCTGCACACATCCTGGGTGCTGGAAGAAAATGGCAGACCATGAACATCCCCCAGACCTCAACCCCGCAGCAGATGTGAGTGATCAGACGACGCTAGCCCCCAGAGCAAAGACCTGTAAGGACCCTGTTGTGGGCTGAGGTGTGCCCCCCACCCAAAATGGAAGATGTGGTGTGAAGGGGACCTTATTTGGAAACAGGGTCTTTGCAGATGTCCTGAAGTTCAGATGAGGTCACATTTCATTAGGGTGATTAGGGTGGCCCTCGTCCAATGACTGGTGTCCTTACAAGAAGAGGAGAGACAGAGACACATGCAGGGAGAAGGCCACGTGAAGACCAAGGTCCACCAAGGACTGTCCCGCAGAAGCTAGGACAGAACAGATGCCCCCTCTGAGTTCCCAGGAAAGAACCAACCGCACTGACCCCTTGATTTCAGACGTCTGGCCTTCCAGAATCATGAGACAACACATTTCTGGGTTTTTTTTGTTTTTTTTTGTTTTTTTTAGGCCTCACAGTCTGTGGCGTTTTGTGATGGCAGCCGTAGGACCAGAGACTGGCGCGTGTCGCCCCAGGCCCCTCGCAAGTCCTGGAAGTGAGTCTGGGGGGCACAGAGTGAGCCTCCACCCCTGAGAGCAGAGTTAGCCTAGAAGGAACACTTTTAATGTGAGATACTTAGTTAACTTTCCACCCAGCTTCCATCTCTGCTGGGCCCACACCAAGAACACAGGAAGGGGCACCTCAGAGCTGGATGGGGTCAGCTTTTTGCTCATCGAACTTAGTTCATCACTTTTAAGTCCTTTACAACCTAATAATAAATAATGCTTTTTTCCATGAAATTGGTGATAGAAAAAGGGATCATTCTGGTTTTTTCTAGGGTCACTTCTGTAAGTTGGGGGCTCCCACCCCCTGCCACGTCCATGTGTGGCGCTGAAATGCTTTGGCTCAGGATCTTCGAAGCATTTGTTTCCAGGGGGCTGAGAAATCTTACAGAGAAGCTGATCCAATAACTGGACGTTGCTACTCCTGTTCTGGTGGCATCTCTGGGGGGGACAGATCCCTACTTCAGGCTCGGCGGCCTCTCCAGGCCTCTCTACCGCCGATGGGGCTGTGCCTCTCCACTGCTGGTGTGCAGGTGCACCCACCCTCTCTGTCTCGTGGCTTCCGGGCTGCTCTCTGAGCCCCAAGACTTGGTGGCCTCTGAGCCCCTTGTTTCCTCCTTTTCCCTCCTGTCCCTGCTCCCAACTTCTCTCTATACCTTATAAAGAGTTGGCAGGCCCAAAGTGGTGAATGCGAGTCAGAGACAATGACCTTGGTGCAGGGGAGGACTGGCACCCACGTGTTTACTTCTGAGCAGCAAGCCAGGAGTCCTTACGTGTACTGTTCTCACCACAGAGTTCACTTCAAACCTGTGTTTCAGAGTCAGCGGGGGTCTCCTTCCCTCCTGTCCCTGCCAGCTCGTGGGTGCGAAACCGCAGTACTTGGCCCTGCTTTCAAGGAGTCTGAAGGATTTCTCCCCCAACCCCAATTTTTTTTAAGACAGATTATTTACTTACTTACTTACTTACTTACTTACTTACTTATTTATTTATTTATTTATTTATTTATTTATTTATTTATTTATTTCTGATAGAGACAGAGGCAAAGACATAGGCAGAGGGAGAAGCAGGCTCCATGCCAGGAGCCCGACGCAGGACTCGATCCTGGAACTCCAGGATCGCGCCCTGGGCCAAAGTCAGGTGCTAAACCACTGAGCCACCCAGGGATCCCCCCACCCCAATTTTTTAAAAAAGATTTATTTATTTGAGAGACAGAGAGTGTGTGAGTGGGAGCAGGACAGAGGAGGAGAGAGAGGCAGAGAACCTCAGATTCCATACTGAGTGCAGATCCCAGTGACTCTGAGATCATGACCTGAGCTGGGATTAAGAAAGATGCTCAACAGACTGAGCCACCCGGGCACCTTAAGAGTCCGAATGGTTTAAAAAAAAAAAAAAAAAAGTTCGAAGGGTTCTTCTAGAAACTACCAAAACATGTATTACCATTTCTAAAGGGTCCCTTTGCTAAGAAATTTTATTTTATTTTTCACATCTAGAGATAAGCCCTTAATTAAGGATCAAATACAAATCATTTGGGGATCCCTGGGTGTCTCAGCGGTTTAGTGTCTGCCTTTGGCCCAGGGCGCGATCCTGGAGTCTCGGGATCAAGTCCCAAATCGGGCTCCTGGTGCATGGAGCCTGCTTCTCCCTCCTCCTGTGTCTCTGCCTCTCTCTCTCTCTCTCTGTCTATCATGAATAAATAAATAAATGAATAAATAAATAAATAAACCTTAAAAAAAAAACAAATCATTTCAAGTAATGAGTCTAAAGATAGTACATCTGCACCTGAGTATCCTAAACATTTAAAACCAATAATTGCGAAGATTTCCTATATATCCTGGGCAGCAAGACATATTTTGTCTGCAATTTAGAGTGGGATTCAAGAACTCTCCTCTCTTTACCTTGCTCACTGCCAGTGACTTCGCACAGCAAAAAAGACAATGTGATACAAGAAATATCCCTGAAAGTTGAACACGTTGAACCTTAGTGAATGAGTTTACTGAAGAACCTTCCAGAAGAAAGGACAAACTTCCCTCAAAGGAAACTTTCAGCAGGTTACTTAACTATTCCACCTCTCTAGCAGTTTAGCTGCCAGCACCTTTAATTTCTGGATCGAGCCAAAGACCCATGGGTGAATGACACACATGCAAAGAAGGGATGTCACGTGCGAGTCACTCTTGATATGGGGGCAGAGTTTCCAGATCTTTCCATGCAAAGACAAGACACTTCCTCCAAATTTACTGTAGGATGTGCATCTGAATTGAAAAGTGTTCTTATTTATATTTATATTTAAAAACGGAGGCTTTGCTCCTGTTGCAACTGTGGTTAAGTATTCTAGAAGAATTCCTATTTTTCTCCTCCTTGGTCATCAATGGCCAACAGTAACCGTCATAGCTGATATCTTGAGCTCTTATTTTATGCAGGGCCCTGTCCTGTGCTGACACAACAGCAATTTGCTTGTGTTAACTTCTTTAATTCCTGTAGCTCCTCTGTAAAATAGGCGATTATCTTGCTTCTCGTTTTGCAGAGGGAACAGGCCTGGAGCAGTGAAAACTCTTAACCTTTCTGTTACTCTGATCTTAGCAACTGGTCTCTCATGTATTCCTGATGGCGTGCTTGAAAGTGGAACATCCCAGAGCTGACAAAGACACTTACAAAGGAGGCCAGCTCTATTTCTGGAAAGCTCACAGAAGGACAGAGCCCCTCACTGTGCTTTCTACAGGTGCTGCCTCTCCCCCAGGACACTCCAGTAAGGGGATGAGACTCCTCGGGCTCCTGGGGGGGCGACGGGGCAGGTGGGCCATCCTCCCTCACTCAGGAGCCATCCCTTCTCATGCATTCAAGCTCCAAACTCTCACATGCCCCCTTCTCTCCCATTTCCCTGTAAGCCTCCCTCACTTCCTGTCTGAGTTCCAGTGGCAGCCTGGCTGCCTGCCAGTTTGGTTTCCTCCCCCTGGCTCATCCTCATCTTTGCTCTTGGAGGAACACTTCCAAAACTCAGATGGGAGCCTCTCCTTCCCCTTCAGTGGCTGCCTCTAATGGAAAGATCATGCTCCTCAAAATGAACAGCAAGCCTGTCCACGCTCTGACCCCAACTCCACATCCACACACCCCTCCACTGGCCCAGGGGCCGACCACCATGAACTACCTTCCAGGCTGAGTCCTGCGCACCCTCAGAGGAGTCAGGAGGAACAGGGTTCTTACTACACATGATGACAGGTTTTTTGCCCCGACTAGACTGGAAGCTTCCTCAAGGAAGGCGCACGTCTTCTTGTCTTGTGTTTTCTTCACGTGGTTGACTGCCTAGAACCTGGGCTCCACAGATCATGAGTGAATGAGGTGTGCTCCTCCTGTTTGTCCCATACTTGTTTGGAATTTTCTGCAAACATCTGGATGCTGACTCTTATTTTGATCCACTTGCATACATTTAATCCTAATTCCTACATAGGCCTACAAACTGTGCAGCTGAAATCAGGAATATCGACCAATCCTTTCTAGATAAAAGGGCCCATGCTGGGCACTGTGAGGAGAGAGAATCAGGTAAACCACAGTCCCCTGCAGGGCTTTCACTGTCAAGGGTAAACATTAGGGGCACCTGAATGGCTCAGTTGGTTAGGCGTCTGCCTTTGGCTCAGGTCATGATCCTGGGGTCCTGAGATCAGGCCTCGCATTGGGCTCCCTGCTCAGCGGGGAGTTTCCTTCTCCCTCTCCCTCTGCTGCTCCCCCTGCTTGTGCTCTGTCAAATACCAAATAATAAAATCTTTAGAAAAAAAAAAAAAGAGCAAATAGTCACGGCAAGATGAGAGAAAGGCCATGATACACGTTCAAGAATAGAGAGCTATGGATGGAGACCGGGGCAGATAGGACCACGGGCAGCTGGCAGGAGGGATGACAGAAATGATCCCTGAGCCAGGTGCAATTTGAAGAGGGAAGGAGGAGGATGGAGAGCGAGGGGAGCATGTGCACAACTAGGGAACCGCCGGGCTCACGGCTCACGTGCGAGTGCCCCAAGGCAGTGTGCAACGAAGCCAGCAAACACCCCTCGGGTGGACGTTGTACAGGACAAGTTTCAAGTCCATTTATACTCGATTTGGAAAGCACCTGGGAATCTCTGAAGACTTGTTTTTTCTTTTTAAAGGGTTTTATTTATTTATTTTAAAGGGCCCAAGGCAGACGCTCAACCGCTGAGCCACCCAGGCATCCCAGGACTTGTTTTTTCTAATTGTAGTAGAACACATAATATAAAATTGAAGAGCATGGGAAACATAACCGGAGACGTGGGTCAGTCAGATAACTTTGGCACTGGTGGGTGATCTGGGCAGGGAAGGCACAGAACATGGGGGGGCCTGGGCAGGAGACTCTCATTGCCAGGCTAAGTGAGGGTCTGACAGTGAGCTGGTCCCTCGGGAGAGGCTTCATTCACAAGTGAACATACTTCTAAAAACCTGGTTTTCGTCTGCTCTATTATGTCAAATAGGAAAAAGTGCTGATCAGTGTCAGGAGAATTATAAAAAAATGGTAAAGTTAATATAATAAAGGGCGCTACTTGTGATAACACTGGAGGTTCTGGGACACCGGGGGGGCTCAGTGGTTGAGTGTCTGCCTTTGACTCAGGGTGTGAAGCCCGGGTCCTGGGATCGAGTCCCACGTAGGGCTCCCTGCATGGAGCCTGCTTCTCCCTCTGCCTGTGTCTCTGCCTCTCTCTCTGTGTCTCTCATGATAAATAAATAAAAATCCTTAAAAAACAAACAAAAACACTAGAGGTTCCTCAAGGGGCCTCTGCTGTTTGAGTGTTCACCTCCTGGGCCTTGGACAAGCTGGAGTTGAGTCCGGAGGCACCAGGCACTCAGGAGCCTCTGGCCAGCCGCACGGCCATCAGGGAGCGAGCACTTTCCGCACAGATGATTCATTTCGATGATGAAAGCCCCAGTGACTATTACTATCTGTAATATGGGTTCTTCATGGGCCAAAGAAAGCCTGGTCACTCTCAGCGCACATGACACATTTTTATGATACAATTCTCTACACTTCCCGTCCTTTAGCAGGAATTTTATGAGTGAGCAGAAAGGTTGTGTGCAAAGAACAATTAAAAAAAAAAAAAAAGAAAGAAAGAAAAGAAGTGCATAGCAAAGGAAATCAGGGCTGGGTTTTAGGAAAACTTAAAAAGCTAAAGTAGCAAATGCTAATAAAATGCAATTGTCACGATATTCTACTGGGCAGGTAACCACACGTGCACAGAATCGTCCTTCCCAAATGAAAAAATAGTGGTGGCTGTCCGTATCTCTAATTTATAGATGAGGAAACCAAGACTTAGTTCTGTCAAGAAACTCATGCCTCAAAAATAAATAAATAAATAAATAAATAAATAATAAAAAATAAATAAATAAATAAAAAGAAACTCATGCCTCAGCTGATGGATGGTGGAGCCAGTGTCGCTGACCCTCGTTCCTGGATCCCAGACACCTGAGCTCCTGTAGTTACAAAAATGGGTGTTGGCTCCGATGACTGGTGGGACACATAGCGTGGCTCTCCTGGTGACACTGTCGTGTTTTGGCTGCTGCTCCCTTCTGATTGTACAGCATATTACTTCGTTTCCAAATTACGTAAACTTTTTCTGGCGGAAAAGTGTGCTAGGGTCCCAGACAAGTCGCTGTCGATTCATGGCACAAGGGAATGCCAAAGGGCTTCCCAACGCTTGAGCCAGGGTCTTTACTGTTCCCATGTGGGGGCTGTTGTGTGCATGTCTTGCTCTACCTCTCAGATGCAGAGTCCCTGCGCAGCTGGGAGGAGACTGAGGAACGCAGGTCGACACTAGGCTTAGCTCCCAGTAGGGGAAGAACCCTGGGTGGGATTATGTGAAATCCCAGGTGTTAAGTGCACGGAGGTAACTTGACAAACTGTTAGCGCTAGAATGGAAGGGAGAAAAAGCTGCCAATGGAAATAATTTTCACTAAATCTGTTAATACGCTTAATACTGAAAGAACATCGGGAGGGTCTAGGCAGTAAACATCCTCAAAGAGCAGCTGGGGGCCAATGTCCGGAGAACGTGGGTCCACTCTGTGCTAAGTCAGGAATCAGCACCGCTCACCCTGTTATTGCCAAGGATGATCATAACAAAATCTGCTGAACTTCTGCCTTTCGATGAGAGCACAGAGGCCGGATGCTTTATAAACATCTCATTTAAAATCAGGCTTTCGCGGCGCCTGGGTGGCTCAGTCGGTTGGGCGTCTGCCATCAGCTCAGATCGTGATCCCGGGGTGCTAGGATCGAGCCCCACGTTGGGTTCCCTGCTCAGCGGGGAGCCTGCTTCCCCCTCTTCCTCCCCACCTGCTCGTGCTCTTTCTCTCAAACAAGTAAAATCTTTAAAAATAACGAAATAAAACCAAGATCTCCTGGTTTTCATCAGTTGTGAGCTTTGTTTGGTTTGGTTTTGTCAGCAGGGACATCCCTTCCTCCAAATCAATGTGGGGTGAACTGCCTGTGTCAGCCTGGAGCAGCTCTGGGTCGGAGTGGGGCAGAGTTAGGAACGAGAATGCCTTGCCCGTTGGGTGGGCCGCCGACTCTGGTGGCTCCTAAGGTTGACTTGGAATGAAAGGAGGTAGCAAAAAAGTTGGGACTTTTTTCAGAACGTGTGTCTCTGACTTTGCAGGAGTAAAGGTGTTGTCCCAGGGAAGGGAGAGGCAGCCCCCACCCCAAACACAGTGTCAGAGGCTGCCTGCCCCCCTTTTCTGGACTCGTGAGCACGGCTGGCTCCAGGGGAGACTGGGTTGGGCCTGGAGACAGGACACAGCTGCTCTCAGTCTCCAAAAGGTCTGGGTGATCTCCGTTTTCAGTTCCACACGTCCTGAGCTGGACCCTCAGTCAAAGGGCTGCTGCCCTCGATAATTTCTCCAGGTCATTTTAGGAAATGCGTCTAAATCCCAACAGAGCTGGACATTTCTGGCCACGTCAACGATTTTTCCACGGAAACAGTTCAAAGAACCAAAGAATGAACTGGTTATCAAAGAGAACCAGAAAAATGTTGACAGAGGAGAAATGCTTGGAATGAAGATTTGCTTCAAAACATTGGATACTAGTATTTGTTTGAGAGGCTTAAACAGCAGATTTTTCAGTTTGTCAAAAATACAACAGACTCCTTGAATACTTCTCAACACCTGTGAAGGCTGCCCAACTAAACGCTTTGATTTCCTGGGTTTACCTGAGTTTTCAGGTTGTACAAGCTGGGTATGTGCTGTACAACTTTGTTATTTGGAGATATGCAATTGTTTTATCTCAAAATAACACAAATTTAGGGCTAAACCTTAATTTCCTGGCTGAACTTTAGTCCTAGTAAAGGAAGCTTCTGATAATAGCTCTGCTCCTTCTGATTGTACTTAAACTAAAATCCTTGGTAAATACCCGGAAGCCAGAGACCCTCAGACACAGAAATACCAACATAATATAAAATTGGAGTTTTTTGGTTTGCCTTTTACTTTTTAAATCAACTTACTGAGGTATAATTTGTATGCAGTAAATGCACCTATTTTAAGTACAGTTTTGATGAATTTTGCCAAATGTATGCATATATGGAATGGCCCAAGATGCGGAACATTTAAATTGGGAGATTGTACAAATTCCCTTTGGCTTCCTGCTATTTGTGTGTGTACGTATGCGTGTGGGATAAAGTCATCCCTGAAAATGAAGGTACTTAAAAGAACTTTCCACCCTAGTGGAGATTCTTGAGAACAATTGTATTTGAGATTTTTAATAGTCCTGTCATTTTTTTTTTAATTTATTTATTCATAGAGACACAGCTAGAGAGAGAGGCAGAGACACAGGCAGAGGGAGAAGCAGGCACCATGCAGGGAGCCTGATGTGGGACTGGATCCCGGGTCTCCAGGATCACGCCCTTGGCTGCAGGCGGCGCTAAACCGCTGCGCCACCGGGGCTGCCCTATTCCTGTCATTTGTATAAGAAACTTTGTAGAGGAATATAGCACTGCCTCAAATCTTATCAGATGATGTTGATTTGTAGGAGCCTTTTTTTTTTTTTTTTGCCACAGTAAGGCTTTTTTCCTGTTTTTTAAAGGACGCTTCAGAGACAAAAGGGAGTGCTTTATAGATAATGGGGCAGCACATCATCAGTGTCCAGGTTCTGGGGGTATAAATTTATTCCAGAATCCATAGTTTTGCATAATCAAATATGAATCCATAACTGTAGAAAGGCATCTTTAGAGTATCTTTCCTAAAATCCTCACTGGCTTCCTCTCTACCATTTTGCTCCTTCCAACCTTCCACTGCACAGCATGCTCTGGAGGGAGGTCACTTTGGTGGGCATTCTCTGAGCAACAACGCATTACTCAAGGACTTGAAAATGGTCCCCAAACAATTGCTGGGTGTCTGCCCTGCTGACCTCGAGGAGTTAGCACCAGGGCTCCTTCCCCTTGAGGCTTTAATTAGCTAATGTTTGCATTCACAATTAGCAGTACCCTCTTTAGACCACATTTCGCAAAATTGAGTTATAATTCCTCAAAATCACCTCTTCTACTCTTGGAATCTGGCCAGTCCTGCTCTGGAGGCAACCGATATTAGGGCTTGAGACACAGGGCAAGTGGTTTTGGAGAAAGGTAGAGAAGAGAGCTTGTTCTAAGGGAGATGCTGGGGAGGCCAACAGAACCCTAACTGTGTGGTTCAAGAGAAAGCCCCAGATCAAGGATGCCCCCCTCCAGGGCTGCCCTCCAGGGTCTAGAATAGGACCTGGATGTGTTGGGAACTCAGCAAGTATTTATAGAACAAATGAACAGATGTAGCCACAAGCAATGGGATCTGTATTTCTCATTTTTTTTTCCCCCTTCACTCTTTGGATCTGGTACAAACGAGCTGGAGACATCTCCATCAGAGTTCAAGGGTGAAAGAACTCTTTTTGAATTACTTAGCACATCAGCTGGAGATAAAGATCTGAACTTACTGCTCATAAGGAGACATTAAAGAACAGCTCATCTACTAAGGCCAGTTTAATAAAACCATGGGACACGCTATTGCAACAAGAGCCCTTGTAAGAGGCAGACTTGGTCTGATGCCCAGTATCCCTCTAATAATTTATGATATCACTAGGAAATGTTGATTCTGAAAATGAGACAACCTCTGAAGAGAATTTAACTGAAGTGCACTTTGTGGTTACAAACATCTACCGTGAGGGACAGCCTTATCGATCCCAGTGAGTCCCGTGACTGGTTGCAGTAAGCCACAAATTGACAGACTGTTGAATGGGTCTCACATATCGTCTCCTAGATACAGCCTCAGAAAAATCATCAGTATCAAGAGGAGTTAACTGGACTTCATACTTATTTGTCCCTTTTTAATGTAATTCTCATATCGTTGCAAGAATGCATAGAGTTGTTGTGAAATTAGAGCTCCGGGTTGGGGACCCAGCCCTGCCATGTATAGCTGTGAAGCCTTCGAGAGATGGTCCTTGACCTCATTGGGCCTCAGCTTCAACACGTGAGTTGAAGGTTGGGCCTCTCTTTTCTAAATTCCCTGAATCTAATCCATCAGCACATTGCTATCAGGAGTACCTCCAAAATATATCAGGGGTCTGCCCACTTTTGTCCATTTCCATGAATTACCATCTGGTTCAGACCACCAGACCCCCGAACTGAATTCCCGCACTGGGCTCCTATCTGGCCTCCTTGCCTCCACTGCTCTCTTCACAAACCATTACTCAAACATCAAAAATTTAAAATCCCTCAGGGACTTCCCATTATACTCATACTAAAATCCAGACCACGAGACTCTCTACAGACTGGCTGCTGCCTCCTCTCTGTCCTCCGCTTCCACTTTTCTCCTGCTGGTCATCTTCACCTTGTCAGCCACACCTAATTTCCTTCTCTCCAGGAGACCACCAGGCTGATCTGCCTGGCCTCAGGGCCTTTGCTCCTGCTATTCCTATTAGCAGGAGCACCCTCTCCTTTGATCTGGCTCCTTCAAGTCCTCCCTAGAGAATCCTTTCTAAAGATATTACCTCCTACTTGGTCATTTTCTGTCAAAGTATCACTTTGCTTTGCTTTGTAGTATTGACCAGTGATTTAAAGCATTTATGTCTTTATTTATTCTTGTTTGCTATTTTTTCACCCACCGGAAAGTGAGTTCTATGAAAGCAAGACTCTGAATCCTTCATTGCTGGAACCCCAAGCCCTTAGCACAATAGCATTTACTTAGAAGGCACCAGTTAAGAGGGATGGGTGAATGAGGATAAAAAAAAAAAAAAAGTATCTATTTCCATGGGTTGAGAGGAGGCTTAAACGTCAAAAATGCTTAGTGAAGGGTTTTATGGTTGTAGGATTTTATCAGTCATTTTATGAGTCTCTAATTAGAAAATATGCTGACACAAATTTAGATCAGAATCAGATGAAAAATCTCTTATCACATTAGTTTCTCTGCCTGGTATCCTTGTGCTGGAAGCTGTTCAAGCTTATTGTAATGAAACCCTTCACCAAATAGTAAGGATCCATTATTTGCTTCTGCTTTATGGGGCATGGCTACAGCACGAAAGATGTAAAGTCTCTGTCTCTGCCTTAAGGATGCTTACAAACAAAGGAATGCAGGGCTGCAGGGCTGCTTTGTGCTTCTGATCTTCTGTAGTATTACAATCTGTGCTATTCTATCCACACTAGTCATTTCCTGTGTTGGGGCTCTTGTCTCTCTCCTGGGGAGAGGAGTCCATAAGCAGAAACCTTGCTCTCCACAGTCATTTGGAAACACCCATGGTAGAGTAGAAGGCACCCAAGAGAGCTGTGGAATTAAGTGGAATGATGGATCACTGCCTAATAATTCTTTTTATAGATCCTGCAAAAAATATCCACTAGTGATGCAGAAAAACATCTTATTTTGAGGAAATAAAATGTATGCTTTATAATAAGATGCTTCCTCCAAAACTAAAGATCAGATTGATGTATAGGAAGGCTTACTCTTGTTTTCTTACAGCAGGCTCGGTTGCCTGGAACAGGCTGCACACACCCCTCTGTTGGGGCCCACATGGGACCAGTGGCTTGAATCAATGAGGTGAGTGTCTGAGAGGAGAGCTTTCTCCTTGTCTGATCTCTCTGCTAGGGGAGGAACAGTCTTGACTTCAATTTTTAAAGGGCTAAACAACAACAACAACAACGCCCTACTAGATAAAAAAAAATAAGAAAAAAAAATCAGATATAACCAGCCAAAGAGGTTTTGCAAAGAAACAGGTTTTTCTGAACTTCATCTAGACACAGATGCACTGAGCAATATAGGAAAAAAAAAGTTGGGGGTGGAATGTGAATTGATGAAAACTCCAGAACGTTTGGAGCAAATAGCTCAGGACTGTAAAGACTCCATACATCCTTAGCTCTCCTGGCTTCCTCCAGAGGGATTCTGCTTGGATATCGTAGGACCCATTACCCACGTTAATGGACAGACATGCTTGTTTCAAGCTCTGTTTTCTACTTTTTTCTGCTTTTTCTCCAGGGTGCTGTCTGAGCTTCTCTTATTTCTCCTCTGAGTCATCACAAAGAGTGAGCTCTACATGCTGGTGTATGTTTTGTAGTGTTTAAGGACATTAGGATCATTTAAGTATAATCACGACAGAGCCCTAGATCATGTGAGTCTGCCCTGCAAAGGCCTAATTTACCTCCTTTGTGAGACTCTGACAGCCAAACAACCAGATACCTGGTCACTTAAGTGATAAAGTGCGACAGCTGCACATTTTTCAAATAAAAATGGCACGGAGGTGGGACACCAATGATGGGACACATAAGGTGTTGTGTCGGACTCTCATTATACAGCCTTGAATGTTTCTTCCCATGTTGCAGGGAACCTAGGTCGGTCCATTTGTACTTTGGTTCTCATCGTTCATGCGTTTTCTTCTAAAAGCCTCACTGAGATAGTTTCCTATCAACTTCTTGGAAGGTCAATCTTCTCTCTTTTAGATCTTCGGGGAGAGAGAACTTGGTCCCCAACTCGTTTCTGTGAACCTGGACCCGGTAAATGAAAGCTGACCATCTGGTATCATTGTTTTTTTTTTTTTTTTTTTTATATATGTAGAGAATTGTTCCCTGGGAACCAGACTTTCTTTATAAAAATATATGTTTAATCACAAATGCTACGTGCTACGGGTAACCATAAATTCCTTACACTTCACGTTTAAAAGAGCCGGCAACACATTTTTGTGTTCTGAAAATTGTTAACATTTTAGAGAAGTGTGGGAAGGAGGAGAGGTTCTCTTAGGTTAACACATCCGGGGTGCATTTTTTGGTTGTTCTTGCCATTTTTCAAAGTAAAACACATTCCCATGATACCAAGTTCAGGTTCTACTCAGGTCATCCGGGGAAGGCTCGGGCACCTAGGTGTCAGGAATCTGCAGATGTGGCCACAATGGAGAGCATAGTGATAGAGCTCAGAGGGATTTTATAGAGTCAAGGGGCCAAACTCCAACTTCCTGAAAGGGCAGCTTGGAAGAGAACAGGGAAATGCTGCAGGGAGTCGAGGGCACCATCAGTGAGCAAGGCCAACAGAAACCCCACAGCCTTGCAGATTTCAAAGCACTTTTGTATTGGGGAAGCTAAGTGTGCACAGCATTATTTCAATCAAATGTCAGACCAGGTGGGAAGAGAATCGTCCGAATGGAATGAAAATCCTGAAGTTAGAACAGATGGGTAATGTCATAGCTGGTGTGACAAGCACCAGCTGGCGGAGCTCTTACAGTTTTCCTCTTGCTCTTGTGGTTGTCTAGCTTCTCCATCTCTAGTGACAGCGACCTGGTCCTCGCCCAGGTGACAGGGTGCAGGCTCTGGGCTGCATCACTCTGCTTACCCTCGAATGGAAATCTGCCCCCCAGGACCTAGCTGTTCCAACTTAGCCCTCAACATGCACAACAAGCTCTCCTTCTCCATGTGGGCTCCCCATAGAGAGTGACAGGCACACCCCTGCCTCCCCAAACCCTCTCTCCTTCAGCCAAATGCCCTCTATTCCCACTGCTGTTCCCTGAGTGAGTGACCCTCCACGGGCCACTCTCTGGTGTGACAGCATCTACTCCACAATGTGATACCCCTAACCGGATGCCCAGCCACAGCTCCGCTACTCGGACGCTCAGCTACTCAGCAGCCCTCAAATCGCCTTCTTGGTGCGGCTGAATGACTCTGGGCACGCTGCTGCCCTCTCAGGCTCCTTCCTCTTGGACTTGAGTCATCGATTTTTGGAACCTAAATGCATAAGCCTGTATTTAACCTTCATTTTATTGGTTTCGGCTCAGATTTATGGTCACTTAAAATAATGATAACTTACATGTAATTATCATTTACAACGATCAAAGTGCTTTCACATATGCTATTACAACGAAGTCTGATCCCTTATTCACTGTATCAGCCGGCCCTCTTGAATTCCCATCATCTGGGAGTCTGATGAGCAGGAATGGCAACAACCATCACTGAGGAACAAGCCAAATGGCAAGTAACAAAAGGCCTGGTCCCGTCAAACACCTCTTTTCTTCACAGTACAATCTAAGGAGACAGACAGACGGGCAACTACACGCACACCCCTGCAACAAGATCGCAAAGGATGAGAAAAAGAGCAGCTGCAGCAGGGAACAGAAAATGGCCAGGCAAGGTGCTTTCAGAGGGAGAGAATGGTCATAGACCCCCTGAGCAGAGACCAGAGGACTGGGGAGCATGCAACTGCAACGTGGAGACCCTGACACACGAATGAAGGAACACACATGGACTTCCTGCTTTGTGCCAAAGAGAACTTCAGGCCATCAGTGTTTGCCTTGGGTTCACTCTCCTTGCCATCGACTAACTCATAATTTGCTTCAGAGTCACAAAAGCTGAATAAGCACCTAAGACAATGCTTGGCACATAATACACATTTCAATGACTATTCGTTGAATAAGTAAAAAAAAAAATATACATATATATATATATATACTATGACAGATTGTGTCAAATGTGTGGCTAATATTGAGACATGCTGCGTCAAGACCATTTGACAAGGCTTTCCAACATTTGCCCTGGGACACCAATCACTCGTGGCACACTGAGGGGTATAATTAGATGGTGATCAATTGGCTGGAGCCCAGTTAAGAGAGCCCTCAGGCCATGTGCAGTTTCTGGTATACAAGCAACAACCCCAGGCTGATCAGAGCACGTCCCTGGGTTACGAAGCGCTGGCCTCAAGGATCCCCTTTTCGCTAATCTCAGAAAAATGAAATATAGTTAGCTCAGGATGGCTTGATTTTGGGGAACTCCTGTTGGGTTCTACAGGTCAGACCGTTCTCCAAATCTTCACACACGATCTATTTAGGAATCTCCTCCAGAATTCTATCAGTCATCATTTTACCAAGTCTCTGCTCCTGGGAAACTATACTTTTCAAAAAGGTATTTTTGAAAGTTGGCATTTGCCTGTGTCCATTTTTCAGCACGCCTCGGGAATTAGAGCTCCTCATAATTACTGATTGATCACATCAACAAATGCTTTCAGCACCCAGAGGTGATCTGTCTGCACGTGGTGAAACAAAGTCTTGTTTATAGATATATAAACTTGTTTATTTTATTTTTAAAGATTTTATTTATTAATTCACAAGAGACAGAGAGAGAGAGAGGCAGAGACGCAGGCAGAGGGAGAAGCAGGCTCCATGCAGGGAGCCCGATGCAGGACTTGATCCCGGTACTCCAGGATCACGCCCTGGGCGGAAGACAAGCTCTAAACCACTGAGCCACCCAGGGATCCCTATAAACTTGTTTATAGACAACCATAAGAGCAATCAGTTAATCACCGATTGATGGAGCAACGACCGTAATACCAGGAAATACTCAAATAAGAGGAAGGAGAGATGGATGAGGGAGAGGATAGAAAGGGGAATAGGACCCTCTTCATGAACTGAAGTTGGACCGACCAGACACTGATACATAAATAAAAGACACTGACAAATACTGAGATAAACTAGAGTCTGAGAGGTGCTGTAATCCGGGCAGGCATGAAATGCGCAGTGAGGGCAGGGGAGTTGCTGGTCACCTGTGCTCAGAGAGCGAGGTCCCAAGGAAGGACAAAGAGAGTTCCTGGGGGTTGTGATAAATCTCGTGGGGCCATAGGGAGAGGGCTGGGTCAAGATCTGGTTAGGAAACTAAGGTTTCCTACAGGTTCTCCAGACGGATTGGTGGGACCAGCTTAGTGGAGAATTCACTGGAGATGAGGGTGGGTGATGCTGGAGCCTGGGGCTCCCTCATCCTCACCTTTCCCAAAGGGGGTGCGCCTCTGCACAGCTGCTGTGAACACTTTCCTAGGTGAAGGCAATCTGCCTTGGTAAAGACATTCATTCTGGATTAGCATTTTAATGGAAAGAGTTTCCTTTCTCAACACGCTCACTCTAAGTGGTGAAAAATACCTCTTTCCCTCCACCACTGCACAGTATTGATCACCGAAGTCCAACGAAGAATGATGGATCGTGGAGCCTGTTCCCCAAATCTTATGAAGTCACACAGCCACGCCTTAACAAGACATAACGGGAAAGAACACTTACAGGGCAAACTAGAATGATAAAATATTAAATATTAAGCAATTTTTTAAAAACTTGAGCTGTACTGACTTTCAGACCAGTTCTCACTCCTCAGTCACTTGAATTGTATAGAAAGTAAGTCGAGGCCAGTTTTCAGGAATACACAGTTTTAGAATAATGCAAGCAGCTGAGTGGTTATCATTTCTGACTTTTTCATAAGAAGGATGAAAGTCTCAGAGCTGGGTTGTTTTGTTCGAAGCCTGGTGGAGAGCCGATTTTGAAGACCTGATCAACGACCATGGCACAGTTTAGCGGCCACGGGAAAGGCCTCTTCTCCATGGGCACCCAAGCTCTCTTGACATCAATAGCTCCGGGCTTGGTTGATTCAGACAAGGAGAAGAAGTGAAAGACATAAAACACTCTTCCCTTTCGGATGCCTTAGTTAGAACTCTGCTCAGTCAATCCCCTGCTCTCCTTTTGCTTCCAGAGGGCCTAACTCAAAGGCCTCTGGAAAAGACAGTCTCCCTCCTCTGGGGTTACGGGGCGCATTCTCCTTTTCACCCACCCCAATCTCTCGTTAGACATTGGGCTGAAGGTGGAGTGTGGTTTAGGAGGAGTCAGTGCAGAGTTGCCAGTACACTTTGAACTGCTATATACCCTTTCACTAGTGGGAGAACAGTAAGGCCACATTAATTTATCTAAATTTATCACGTCTTCAGAAGCCCGTGGATATGCAGGTCAGAGCAACAGAGTAGTACAGAAAGATCCTGAGTTTGGGAGTCAGCCCCCCATCCCCGTAGAAGATGAACGCTATTAGATTAGTCACTTCATCTTTCTGATCTGTAAGATGAAGATAAATAGTAGGTACCTCTTAAGAATTAGTGAGCATTAACTGGGACAATATGAATAGAACCCTTAGTATAGTTAATGGTACATAATAGACTTTCGAGAAATGGTTGCTATTATTAGCTCTATTACTAATTTTCAGCAGCTCTGGGATTCAAGTAACAGCTGGCAGCTATACATAAAAGAAAGTCTTTCAAATACACGGTTATGGATTGGGTCTATGTGGTACAGCTTCAGTACCGATTTAAAAACAAGCACCCCCTGAATAAATGAAATGTAGTGAACTTCCACCCTGAACACTTCGGGTGAGTAAGTAGGTGTAGGTAAGACGTATCATTATAGTAGAATGGAAAAGAACATGGAGAATGAGTCTTCTAAAGCGAGACTGGTGTTATTTCAGATCTTGACTGGGCACTATGGTACTTCCCCGGTATGCATGCTGACTTCCTAGACCAGCAGTAACTGTGGGTCAGAATCCAGAACTTGGCCTTGCAGACTGATTCAGAGGAAATGGCCAATCGAGGGCTCTCTAGTATTCCCCTCTGTGAAATGGACTTGATTTGCACAAGAGGAGCTTAAGTTTCCTTATAATTTAACAAAGGATTTCATGATTTTCTTGTTCCAGAAAAAGATGGACCCAGAGATGCAGGAGTTAGGTTTCTCATTTTCTCTCTCCCCATCCCATTAAACTAATAAGCATAAATCAGGTGTGCAATCTTTACATAAATAATCTGAAGGAATCTATGATTTCCCCAATTCTTTGGCTTCTTAATCAAAAGAAGAGCTTTCTTTTGATGGTTAATGATGTAAATCAATAGAAAATGTGGGAAGAAAGGACACGTATTCAGAAGGCTGAACTTCTGAAGTGCTAATGGTGATGATTAGGTATTATGCAAAGAAAAAGCAGAATCAATTCTCCTCTTCACTATCTGTGGGAACCAGTCCCCATATGGGAGATAAGCGAGGTCTTGGGAGCCGGCTGCCAAATGGGAGGGTAAAAAAATTAAAGCCTTCTACAGGGATAACCACACACCATTTTAAAGTTTCAAAAGGGGAAAACCAAACAGGCAACTTAGTGCTTTTATTTTTTCCCCCACTCCCCCCACAAAAAAGTAAAATAAACAGAACCAATTAAGTTTAATGAGCGATTCGAGGAACATATATCCCTTATCCTTCCTCAAAATATTATTTATTCCCTCCTCCTGTGTCTCTGCCTCTCTCTATGTCAATCATGAATAAATAAATAAATAAATCTTTAAAAAATAGTATTTATTCTATTTAGTGGCTAATTTATTTTGCATGTGTAAAAGTGTAAAAGCATGCTCCTTTGGGATGAGATTTTTTTCCAGTAGGTGGTATGTATGGGTTCCTTCTGCTTAAAGAAAGCACCGCATTATTTATTATTATTATTATTATTATTATTATTATTAATTATCATCCTTGTTAAAACGACAAACTAATCCGCTCTGAGTTGAAAAGGAAACCTTCCCCATTAAACAAGCCTCAAAAAAGAAAAAGAAAAAATCGTGCAGCACAGTCACCAGCTCGCAGGACCACGTCAACCTGAGCTTTGCTCCCCTGCACCCCTGCACCCCTGCACGCTGCATCGAGGCTATCCTCCCTACCTGCCACCTTTCCCCGATTTTTCTTGGCTTGCTCCCAGCTCAGGGTCCCCGCGGAGGGCTCAGGCTCCCGTGCTTGCAGGGCAGACCCGGGCGCCCCCGGCTCCCGCTCCCAGCGGAGCACCGGACCTTCCCGAGCCCGGATCCAGATTCGGGGCCCCCTCCGGCGGAAGCGGCGGGCAGGTGGAGCATCCCGGCTCCGCGCACCGGCGCCCCCCCCCGCCCCGGGGCGCCCGCGGGCTGGATGCAGCGGCGCGCCCCGCCCGGGACCCAGCACCTCAAAGTAGCAAAAGCCTGCAGCGGGCGGTACTCGCCTGGTCCCGCGGCCCCGCTCTGGGGTGCCGCCCGCTCCCGCGCCGCAGGTGGGGCCCCGCCGGCCGCTCGGGCTCCCGGAGCCCCCAGCGCCGCCCTGGGTCGCCCGCCGGCCTTCCCGCCGCCCGCTCCCCAGACGCAGGTGCAGGGCCGGGGAAAACCCGGCCTGGAGCCCGGCCTCGGCCCGGCCCGGAGGCTGGCTCGGCGCCCCGCGGACCCGGCGCCGCCAGGCCGGGCGAAGCCGAAAACACGGACTGGAGTTCGGGGGGTGGGGGATGGAGGCGGGCTTGGTTCTTCTTTTCTTTCTTTCTTTTCTTTCTTTTCTTTCTTTTTCTTTTTCTTTTCTTTTCTTTTCTTTTCTTTTCTTTCTTTTCTGGGGGGGGGTTTGCTGAGGGAGGGGAGGGGGGAGGGGGGAGGGAGGGAAGGAGGAGGGAGAGGGAAGGGAGGGAGGAAGAAGGAGGGAGGGAGGGCGGAGGGAGGGAGGGCGGGAGGGAGGGAGGGAGGGAGGGAGTGGGGAGGGATGGAGGGAGGGAGGGAGGGAGGAGTGGGAGGAGGGAGGAAGGGGAGAGGGGGGGGAGGGGAGGGAGGGAGGGGAAGTGAGGGAAGGAGGAAGGAGGGAAGGAGGGAGGGGGAGGGAGGAGGGGAGGGAGGGGAAGGGGGGGGAGGGAAGGGAAGGAGGGAGAGAGGAGGGGGATGGAGGTGAAGGAGGGAGGGGTTCCTTTCTTTTCTTTGTTTTTCTTTTTCTTTCCTTTCTTCTCTTTTCTTTTCTTTCCTTTCTTTCTCTTTCCTTTCTTTCTTCTTCTTCTTTTCTTTCTTTCTTTCTTTCTTTTTCTTTCTTTCTCTCCTTCTTTCTTTCTCTTTCTTTCCTTCCTTCCTTTCTTTTTCTTTCCTTCCTTCTTTCTTTTTCTTTCTTTCCTTCTTTCTTTTTCTTTCTTTTTTTACTTTCTTTCCTTCTTTCTTTCTTTCCTTCTTTCTTATTTTTTTAATTGGAGTTCAATTTGCCAACATATAGCATAACACCCAGTGCTCATCCCCTCAAGTGCCGCCCTCAGTTGCCCGTCACCCAGCCACCCCCACCCCCACCCACCTCCCTTTCTACCACCCCTTGTTCGTTTCCCAGAGTTAGGAGTCTCTCCTGTTCTGTCTCCCTTTCTGATATTTCCCACTCATTTTTTCTTCTTTCCCCTTTATTCCCTGTCACTACTTTTTTTATATCCCCCAAATGAATGAGACCATATAAGGTTTGTCCTTCTCCGATTGACTTATTTCACTCAGCAGCATACCCTCCAGGTCCGTGTCTAAGCAAATGGTGGGTATTTGTTGTTTCTAAAGGCCGAGGAATATCCCATTGTATACAGAGACCACAGCTTCTTTATCCATTCATTTGTCGATGGACCCCGAGGCTCCTTCTACAGTGTGGCTCTTATGGACCTTGCTAGGTTGTTTTTAAATATGATTCTATTTGCAGCCCACTTTCCCCAAGACATGGCACAGCACGCACGGGCGAGTCAGCCTGTTTTCAGGTGTTTGGGATCTGAGCTGACGCCTCGGATCATCTGGGTCCAACCTTGGAGGCTGCTCATTTTCAGGAGAGCTTGGCCTGCAGGGATAATGGGGGTGGGGTGGGGGGTGTGCTCTGCGGGTTAGTCACTCAAGCCCTGAAAGTGATGTCTGTTCTTGTCGTGGATGGCCTTCGTCGCAGGATTCGTGTGGAAGGGGTGGCTGTGTTGGATGCTAGAGGCAGGAAAGGATCCCCAAAGGCTGCTTCAGGCAGAATTGTTTCTGAGGAACATTTGGTGACCCTGGGATCTGGGAAAAGATATATAATGGGGGCACCTGGGTGGCTCAGTGGTTGAGCATCTGCCTTTGGCTCAGGGCATGACCCCGGGGTCCTGGGATCGAGTCCCACACGGGACTCCCCACAGGGAACCTGCTTCTCCCTCTATGTCTCTGCCTCTCTCTCTGTGGCTCTCATAAATGAATAAGTAACAACTTAAAAAAAATAATGGTTGCTAATTCTTCTACAACTCCAAGAGACCTCTCCTTGCCCCCCCTCAGGAGATTGCTTGCAGCTGGGCCTGCCTTCTTCACTCTTCCAGCTGGGGTTACCTGTCAGATACTGTTGGTGATTGTGCAAAAGCCCCACGACTCTCTTTTGGGAGGGGGTAAATCATCTCCACTTGTCAGGACCATCCTGATATTCTTCATTCTACAAAATCAAGTGACTTTCTTCTGCATATGTGTTGCCTGTCAAAGACAGGTAAACCAGGAGGACCAGGTAAGGGGGGAGAAGATGCTTACTGAGACCCAGGTGGAGCCCCTGAAGCCCTGGTCACATAGACCCCCACCATGCCTGGCAACGGGAATGGCCCCTGCTCCGGGTTATAGGTCTCATAGGAGACAGGTATTTGCCAAGAGTGTAGGTGGGGCGGGAGGGTAGGTGGGAAGAGGAAAACTCTGGCCACGGGAGAGAAGACTAGGAGTCTGCAGCTTGACCTTTACAAAGCTCCCTGTGTTTGCCAAGTGAAACAGGCACTTCATCTTGTCCTTCATCTTGACTTTCTAATTGATGACAGGGGCTGCAAAAAAGGATTATGATGCACAAAATAACCCATCATATCAGATTATAAGTGCCAGAAACCAAAACCTTTAGAAGGAGCAGTCGGCCCTTTCTCTAGTATTTGTTTAAATCCATCATCTTTCAAAATGCTGTAGCCAACATATTGTATGTCTCCCTTTTATATGACAAATCACATTTGGGGAAAGGCAAAAATCGAGGGACAGAAAAAAGATCAGTGGCTCCCAGGGGCTGAGAGCGAGGGAGGAGCCGGGTATAATGGGCACAAGGGAGATTTGGGGGTACGGGGTTGCTGTATGTGTCGATTATGGTGGTGGTTATCTGAATATATGCATGCGCCAAAACTCACTGAACTCTTCCCTGTGTGTAAATTAAAAAACACATTGTAGCTGCCAGGGAGATTAAATTAATCAAGTGGAAGGCTTTTCTTTAAAAGTCCCTGTGGTCAGTTGCTTCTCTCCCTCCTTCATCTCGGAAGTATGATCAAGAGCTTATTCACTATGGAGAAATCACAGACATGCTTGGAATTGCACAGTGAAGCGTCCTTAATCCAATCTATAGCGTATACTCTGCATGGTGCAGGGCTAAGAGTTGGCTAAAAATACATAAAAGCCCAATCCTTTTCATTCTGTGCAGTGAGGAGTAGAGATTTCTGTTGCATGAGAATTAGACTTTATAGTGTAGGCTTTGGCGAGGTGGGCAGATGAGAAGGATCAGGTCTTGGAAGAAGTAGCAGAGGAAAATAAATGCCTGCTGATTCTGGAAAGACTGAATAAAAATAATGTGGTAATCCAAGCAGTGGTTCCCAAACCTGGCTGCCTACGGAAATCACCTGATTCCCAATAGGTCTGGGGCAGGGTCGGAGAATCTACATTTTGAAGGAATTCCCCCAGGATTCTTTGCAGCTGCCTAAGGCCTGTGCTGGGAGTGCGAGTGTAAGAGCTACCAAAGGTAGAGCGGAGTATTGTTTCCTAGGACAGAAGGAAAGTCCTGGCTTTTTCTCAGTAAGGAAACAGACTCGGGGGACACCTGGCTGGCTCAGCTGCCTTCGGCCAGGGCATGATCCTAGAGTCTCAGGATCGAGTCCCACGTCCGGCTCCCTGCATGGAGCCTGCTTCTCCCTCTGCCTGTGTCTCTGCCTCTCTCTGTGTGTCTCTCATGTATAAATAAAAAATAAATAAATAAATAAATAAATAAATAAATAAATAAATAAATAAATAAATAAATACAATACAATAAAATAAAAAAGGAAACAGACTTGGCTCCTGGTGGAGAGGGAGCTGCTTGAATTTGTTGCTGGGGGGGGGGGGGGCGGGGAGGCTTTCCCTGGGTGCTGGGTGATGCCTTCCTAGAAAATCAGGGAGCAAAGCAAAGGGAAGGCAAATATATAGGGCTGTGTGTGTGTCTGGCCAGGAAGAATTAGGAGAATTCCAGAGCGTTGTCCTGTGTTGTTTGCCAGTAGATTCCCAGCATCTAGCACAGGGTCTGGGCCAGTCCATAAATACTGGGTGACTGAGTAGGTAAATGAATGCATCACAGCTAGGCACCTTCGCCCCTGTTACCTAAGCATATAAACCCTACAGCTACCCTGGGAGACAGAGGGAGAGAGAGATTATTATCCTTTCTAGCTGGGGCATCTTCAATACTCAGAGAAGTTATTTACCTGAAGTCTCAGAGTTAGCAAAGACAATGGATATTTTTTTGCAAAAGAGGAACCAAGATAAACTTGGTCAGTTTCTTTCCACACTGTTGGGATTGTGGTGATGCACTTGAGTGTTCTACGTTTGACAACACCTGAAAGATTGATTTCCTAATGAATGATTAAATTTTAAGGACAAACCAGTAACTCTGAAGTGTTCCCTAAGGACCGTGAGTGTATCTATTTTAGATACAGGTTCTATGACATTTAGTTTTTCCATGATGGCTCCAGACTGGAGGGAAATGGAAAACTTGCCACTAGGAGTTGTTTAAATGACTTCACCCTGGGTTTGGAATGTACCTATTATTTTTGACTCTTTTCTTTTTATTAACCAAACAGGAAGCATGGGTTAGATAGGAGCCAGTTAGTATGCCCAGACCTCCCACTGGATAATCTCTTCGTAAAAGCAACTAAAACTTAAAAAAAAAAAAGAAAAGAAAAGAAAAGAAAAAAGGAGAGAGAGAGAGACCATGCCCATTATCACTTATTCATAAAACATGACCCTGAGAAGCACGCGACCTTCTGCACATCTGCGGCCTTCCTCCATCCTGATGTGGGCTCGTCAGCTCTTTTGTCCCCTTTTCCTATTTCCCTGGATGAAACTAGATTAAGCTGGATCATAAAGTTCCATTATGTCACCATTTTATGAAGAGTGGAGTTCAGCCATTATTTTTTCATAAAGTTGCATCTATGTAGACACAGTTCATTAAATCCTAATCCCACGTCTGTGAAATAAGGGAGAACCAGGCAGAGACCATTCCGACAGTGGATTCAAATCCAAGATCAGGATTCTTTATGTGCAAAGCATGAATAAGTGAATCTGGTCTCATAATGGAAGGCCAACACTGTGACAAAGCCCGAATATTCAGATAGACCCGCAGGAGGACAGACACAAATACCAGTGGCCAAGAGGGGAGAGAACAAGCCCGCTGACCATCCTCCCAGGTTTGGCAGCTGCCTGAAAGATAAGAGTTCCAGGCTAGGAGAAGCTGTGCCCCGATTTGCTGAAGTCACGAAAAGATGGCCAAAGAATTATGGGACTTTCGAGAATACTACAGTTGAATGCATCAAAAAGGCTAAGGTACATAAAGAGCTATAAATACCTGTAATATCTATCAAACGTGAGTCACCAGAGGGAAAGAAAATTAAATGGATCAGAAAGCAGTTCGCTTTTGTGTTTCTTTGAGGAGGCTGTTAGCTTTGAGAGGCTCCCTACTGATCCGGCTGTCACAGTTCAGCCCCTGGGGGCGCTTAAGGCTGTCCCGCCTCCTGTTTTTCCACAAGTAATTATTATTATTTTTCATTTTTATTTTTATTTTTTTCGACACGTAATTATAAACTAGTGTACGTGTAATAGTGACTGGTCTCATGCTTTCCTGGGGTCTGGGGGGTTTCTGATCTCTGCTGGAAGTGTGCTCTCAGAGGCTCATACACCCCTTGACCTGCAGCAGGGGTGCCCCATGAAGTGTCCCCTTGACCCCGAGGTGTGAGTCATGCTGGCACAGTCTGAGTGGCAGGAGACAGGAGCATTCCCATTCCACGCTGCCAGACTCCCCACTGTGACTCCTAGGGGCAGTAGGTTCTTCTTATTTATTTATTTATTTATTTATTTATTTATTTATTTATTTATTTATGAGAGAGGCAGAGACACAGGCAGAGGGAGAAGCAGGTCCCATGCAGGGGCCCAATGTGGGACTCAATCCTAGGACTCCAGGATCACGCTCTGGGCTGAAGGGAGATGCCCAACCGCCGAGCCACCCAGGTGTCCCAGTAGGTTCTTCTCAAGGGCATGGTGGCCCTGGGTCTCTTGTCTTTCCCTTTATTGAATTGCTGGCAGGAGAGAGGGGCCGGCTGTGGGATTTCAGTAGGTGGCCCTTTCTTTTCTCTGACGTCACCTTGAGTCGAGGGAGCCCTCTCCTTCTTAGATGTTCCCATGGGCTTTGCTGAGTCTAGCGGCCGTGTTAATTATATTTTCCCTCGGTTGGCGGAATAGACATCAGCTTAGTCATGTTTCTATTTCCTCCAGGCTCCGTGCAGCTGAGTGGGAATTTGGCTAAGTGCAGACAAGAAGACCAGGTGCCCCGGCTTCCCCAGCTTCCCCAGCTTCCCCAGCTTCCCCAGCTTTGAATGGTTCCACCTCCAGGACAGATGGATGTAAGGACAAAGGGACACGACAGTGATCTGCCAACGCTGGCCTGGGGGGCAGGGGGGGTCAAATAAGAGTTTCAATGTCAGGAAAGCAGCGTGTCCCTGGCTGTGTCTTTTCACAAACTTCTGTCTCCTCACTCTCCTGAAGTATCCCCCAACAAATGCTGGGGTCCCCGGGCAGTGCCTGGCATGGCCAGTTCTCCCCTCTGGTGCAGACCACCTGCTAATCTCTCCCTCCTTGGGCATCAAGGCAGTGATGGCACTGCTGGGGCTGGCAAAGTGTGCTGGCCCCGGTGCTGGAGGCTGGTTTTGAGTATCTGAGCCTGGGTGCTCCCTGCTGTCACAGCCGAGTCTAGTGCAATGTGTGTGTGGTCCCTGCAAAGCCTCGGAGTTGGTCCTTATGGTTACAGAACTGTAGGCCCACGGCAGGGGCTGTCTCTATGATCCGGGCAGGCCCTCTCCCTGACTTTCCTGATGTTCCCTCCAAAGTCTGCAGTGCTTCCTGTGTCCCCTCTGCCTAGCTGGGTTATTTGCAGCCAAACTTGATCATTGCCTGTAGCCACTGTGCCGAGGGCTGCCTAACCCTGCCTAGGGTTAGGTTACTTGATGGACAGTCACCATGCTGCATCTCAAACCCAGGCTTCCAGCTCCAAATGGGTGGTGCCTCTCATCTGGACTTCTCTTCCCTTGAATGAGTTCTCTCCCAAGAGACCCTGGGATCGATCCCTCAAGGAAATGGACTCCTTGGATCCATAAGAAGGGTTGTAGGTTCTCTCCCCAGACATGCCTGAATCCTGGGTCAGGCACAACTCAGATCCAACTGGAGTCTCTGCTAAGTAAGAAGGACAATCTGGTCCTGTTACTGTCACTCATTCGAGTGGGGACTATACCACGTCTTCTGAACGTCACTAGAACTCATGCTGTGGGTGGTTGGAGCCATTATGATGACATTACACCCACTCTAGCAAACACTTGTAATGCTGACAAGTTAAACAGAGCGACCCTCTTTCAAGGATGGAGAACACTGATGCAGGGGTGAATGTTCTGGGACAGAAATCAGGCAGCTTTAGACACCAGTGACAGCCCTCCAGCAGGTCAGAGTACTTCCTGGAGTACCAACTTGCTCTTGTGGAGTGAGGGGTGTAGGCTACTGAGTTCAAATTTTCCTTATGCTCTTGTCATTCTAGGTGTCTGCCTGCTTTCTCCACTGAGGGCCCTTCAGGACATTCCTCAGCTCACACACGGAGCCTGGTGGTCCTTACCACTCACCCCCGCATCCCCATCTGTGTGCAGCGGACCGGGAATCAGATGACACACATTTCTGCACGGTGCACAGAAAGGCCCTCTAGGAGTGGGAGGCCTGACTCGGAGGCATCTCTTCCGGCTCTTCTGGTTGCATGCGTGTCTTTTTCCATTAGGCCTGATATTTTTACAACCGTCGGAACAAAAGTCACTGTCCCTTGGTCTGGTGAACTCAGTGACATCATCAAAGAGAATTTCTGGAACTTAGGCTGAAGTCACCCAGGAAGGGGATGCTGTGTGAGGCTTTATAGCAGCAAATCTGGCGGCCTTTATACAGAGACCCTCTGAGCCAACCTTGTGCCCCTCTGTTTGCATTTCCACTGTGGGAACAGATACCAAAACGTTCCACAAAGTCTTCCCAGCCACTCAGCCTCACCTGAAAATGAGGGCTGTGGTGCTCTCACCTCTAACTTCTGTGATCCGGGCCCAGTGCAGGCTAACTAGGTGCACAGTTGTGTAAGCATGACATGGCATGTCTGCTACATGTGGCCACGTGCATATGTGTACACACGGACCAGGTCTGCATAAAAAAAATACTGGCCCAGAGCAAAGACACTTCGGATTCTGGTCAGAAACCTGGCATTAACTGTTGCTTCAGCTCTGCAAGCCGCAACCTTTTTTCTCGCGTGAGAAATTTGCACCAGGGTCCACCCTAGTTCGCTTGGCGTTAGAGGATGGTCATGCAGCCTCTGTCTCCATGCTGCTTGAAGATTTGTTTTTCAGACTTTCGTGGGCTGTTCTCCTGCTACGCTAGGAAGCCCTGCCCCCGCTCACAAAGAGAGATGTCATTGTATGTTCTCATTCACGTGGGGAATATAAATAATAGTGAAAAGGAATATAAGGGAAGGGAGAAGAAATGTGTGGGAAATATCAGAAAGGGAGACAGAACATAAAGACTGCTAACTCTGGGAAACGAACTAGGGGTGGTGGGAGGGATGGAGGGCGGGGGGTGGGGGTGACTGTGTGGCGGGCACTGAGGGGGGCATTTGACGGGATGAGCACTGGGTGTTATTCTGTATGTTGGCAAATTGAACACCAATAAAAAATAAATTTATTAAGAAAAAGAGAGAGAGATGTCAATATCAGAGACATTTGTAAATATACACTGAATCCCGAGACGTGCACAGAGTGCAAAGGTTAAGGACGTTATGGCCACGGAATGGAATACTGTACAGCCATTAAAACACCAAAGATGGTACAATAATACCATTTGAACTACCATTCACTAATTACCCCAGTTAACCAATTATTTCTGGAGTGTCGGTCATATGCCACGTGCTGTGGTCAGTCCTGGGGTACGAGGCTGAACAAAGCGGACACAGCCCACACCCTGTGGAGCTTACTGGACTTTCCTTTATGCTGCGTCATGTGCTAGAAACAGCACATACTTGCTTTTGTTAAATCGTCTCCACAGCTGATGAGGCAGGTCTATCATTATTCCTCATTTTATGGCTGAGGACACCCCGGACCAAGAAGCCAGTGAGTTGCACAGCAGGAACTCCCATGTGAGTTTATCCGATTCCTATAAATTCTCACTGCTTCCTCAACTACTTTTATAACGTCATTGGAATTGTGTGTAAGAGGCAAAAAGACGTAGGTAATTAAAAGCACATCATTTTACGATGGTGCTCTTAGGAGCTTCCGTGACCCTATTTCACACTTGATTTGAACCCCATTTTGCTTTCTGCAGATTTATAGCAAAACCATTATACTGACAAACTGTTCTATATTTGCCCCCCTCCTTCCCCCAATATCGATCCCTGAAGCATTATTCAAAAAAGGACAAACAGCCTGTGAGGCAGATAAATTGATGGCCTGGTTTAATTTTAAATGGCATGAATAATGTTGCTTCTCTCTCTTCCCCTGGAGCCTATTTCAATGTCTGATTGACAATAATTTGTGAAATTCTTCTTATTTAGCAGGAAGAATTAGTCTGTTTTAGTACCCAGAACACATCGCTGTGTTTTGCAGCTAGCCAAGTCCAAATGATAATATATTACCACAGAGCACGAACACTGTGGGATTCAGGAGGGCGTTGCTCTGAACCAAGATGTTTGCACAATACACTGAGATTCGATGCCTTTTTCTAGAACAGCCAGGGGCCCTGCCCTGGCCAAGCAAATAATCCTTTCTCTCTTGGTGACCTGTTCACAATCAATGCTCCCTCTAATTGTGAGCAAAGCACCACATCGTGTTATCTGAAGAATAAAATATGAAGGTGGAACGTACAAAAGCTGGAATTTTGTAATATAAGCAAATAAAACTTACATGGTTTCAATATCCACGTTTAATGCTATGCAATCGTTGTGCAATAAAAAAATAACTATAGTAATTATGACTTGTACTCAGTTGAACCAAATGTTTATGCATTTCTTTTTTCTCTTAGTTTGTCATGACGGTACCAGGTATAACACAGTCCTTTTACGCATCTGTAGGAACACATAAAGGCCCCAGCTTTGCCACACCTGCTAGAGCAGTTTCCTCCACCTCTTCTCTCTCCTGTCTCCATGCTTCTCCTGCCCACTCCAGCCTTTCCTTCTAGGAGGGGATTTGCCCCCGGTGCTCAGGCTCACAGAAATTCTGGACACATGGAGTGGCACTGGGGAGGGTACAGGCACAACTAGAATGTGCTCGGGACCCCTGCCTGCAGGGTTCTTGAAGCAGAAGGAGGACCCTGGGAATGGAAGGGGGCAAAGCTCCTGTGCAGGCTTAGGAGAGGAGGGCCTGGGAGGGAGGTGTCCCCAGTTCTGGTGTCCAGCCACTGATGCAGTGTGTGCCCAGAACCTACTGCTGTCCTGCCCTGCAGCCTCTCCCCAACCCCCTCCTGACCAGAGCAATGTTGGACCCGATGCCAGTGCTTGTAGGACCAGCCCTGTGAGTACCTGGAACATTCTTGGTGCACGGGGAAAGAAGGCTTTCCTCCATTCCCATGAATTGCAGAGGGGGACAACGCCTTCCATTCTATCCTTATAAATTAAAGGCTGGGCAGCCCCGGTGGCGCAGCGGTTTGGCGCCGCCTGAAGCCTGGGGTGTGATCCTGGAGACCCGGGATCGAGTCCCATATCGGGCTCCCTGCATGGAGCCTGCTTCTTCCTCTGCCTGTCTCTCTGCTTCTCATGAATAAATAAATAAAATCTTAAAAAAAAAAAAAGAAACTGTGGTCCAACGTGGTCCAAGGATGCTCACTTCCGTTTTCTCGCTTCTGCCCCCCTCCCCGGTCCACACAGTTACTGGATGCTATCATGTGCACTAGCTGTTGGGAAATTTGTATCTACTGGGGTTTTAGACAAGTCAGCAGGCCATTACATGCACCCCTTTTCCAATCCGAATTGGCAGAGTACACCTTGTGGGGCAGACACTGGCTGTCACTGGGTGGCAGTGGTGAGTTCAGTCAACAAGGCTCCACCAGGGCAGTGGGGTGGTGACGTAAGGGATTCCCGGGGAGGGAGCTCTAGGGAGAGGCTCTCACTCTGCTTTGGGGCACCAGGGAAGGCATCCTGGATGAGGTGATGTGTAGTCACTTGAAAGGGGAGTCAGAGTTAGTCAGGCATCGTGTTGGATGAAGAGCATTCCAGTAAGAGGGGACAGGATATTCAAGGGCTCCCATCTGTGAGATGGAGAGCGAGCACAGCACTAACTCTACCTGGTGGTATTTTTGGTGCCTATGGTCCAATAGGTACTGCTTACTGGGACCAGTGATCACCAACAAACCACCTGGAGCCTCACCTCATGACCTTTTCCTTCAAAGCCTCTTCCACGGTCCCCTTGGTTTAACAGCACAAGACTGGGCTCTCAACCCTTGGGCCCTGGGGCCATCCTCAACTCCTGTACTGCCTCCTAGTGTACTCGGCACCCACTGCCTGCACCTTCATCCCCTGAGACCTCTTCCAGGCTTTCTCCACCCTCACAGTATAAGACTGTCCACAGTATAAGACTTGCCACAGGGCCTGGTCCACAGCAGGTTCTCAACAACCGTTAGTTCAATGAATAAAGAGTGAGGGTGCTTAACATTCTGACCGCCTTCTAGGCATTTTCTTGAACCTCTGATGTCTCTAGAGTCGCTCTTCCTGTCTTCCAATACAGGCCATATAAAAACAGAGTTTATTTTTTAACTAACTGGCAAGTAACTTAATCCTTGGAAGCTTGCAGCAGTTTCTAGAAACACCAGAGTCCCCAGGGTCATCAGAATTCAGTCCCAGGGAGCCTGATAGGTATCCTAATCCAAGATCAAGATTCCAAACCCATCAGCAGACGGGGAGGGGGTAGTCTTGGGATGGAGTCTATCTCTCCCTAAAGCAGCATAGAGAAAACAGTGCTGAGAAAAAGGGTCAGCTCCCATGATTGGGTCTTTCTAAGAACAGCAACCCTGGGCCCGGTGCCTGAGAGCGCTCGCTTGAACTTCTTCTTTTTCTTAATAAACAGGCACCAAGTTAGTGTAGGTGAAAAGACACTTCAAAATTGTATTTAAGGAATTTCTGTGCTACTATGTTCTGAGGCTCTGGAATGTCACACGAAAGGGAGGATAAGAAACTGTCCATTGGTTTCACAAGAATGGCCTCACTCTAGGTCTGGCTTGCCATCAGATATTTTATAGAATTTGCTATGTATGTTAAAAGCTGACTCTGCAAAAATGAGGCCATGGATCACGTTGACATAGACATTTTCAACCCAAGCCAAAGACCAAGCTGTGATTAGAAGCTTGGAATTTTCAGCCCTGCCTCCCATTCTCCAGAGAGGGGAATGGAGTGAATGATCTATCATACCTACATGATGAAACCTCCATAGAAATCCCAGAATATGGGGTTTGGAGAGCTTCTGGGTTGGTGAACAGGTGCTGTGAGAGTGGTATCCCCTTTAGAGGGCATGGAAGCTCTGAACCCGCCCCACACACCTTGCCTTTGCATCTCTGCCGCCTTGATGTTCACCTGTTTCCTTTATCATAATCTTTTTGTAATAACCTGGTAAACAGAAAGGAAACTCCCCTAAGTTCTGTGAGTCACTCTAGCAAATTAACCAATCCTGAGAAGCAGTCATGGGAACCTCCAATTCATAGCCAATTGGTCAGGAGCACAGGTGACAGATGGATTTGTGATCGGCATCTTGAGGTCTGGTGGGGGCAGCCCTGTGGGACTGAGCTCTTAACCTGTGGGAGGTGATGGTCTCTCCAGGTAGATAGTGTCAGAATTGAATTTAATTGTAGGACTCTAGGTGGGTGTCATGGAGAATTGTTTAGTAGGGGAAATCCCCCCTCATACACCTGGTGTTGAAACAAAGATTGAGTTTTTCCTAAGACAGCTCCTCAACACCCTTAAGTGTTCTACTTACAATTCATTTCATTCATTCAATAAATATTCTTTTTTTATTTTTTATTTTTTATTTTTTATTTTTTTTTTTTTTATTTTTTTTTTTTAATTTTTATTTATTTATGATAGTCACAGAGAGAGAGAGAGAGAGAGAGAGGCAGAGACACAGGCAGAGGGAGAAGCAGGCTCCATGCACCAGGAGCCCGACGTGGGACTCGATCCCGGATCTCCAGGATCGCGCCCTGGGCCAAAGGCAGGCGCTAAACCGCTGCGCCACCCAGGGATCCCTTTTTTTAAAGATTTTATTTATTTATTCATGAGAGACACAGAGAGCGAGGCAGAGACATAGGCAGAGGGAGAAGCAGGCTCCATACAGGGAGTCCGATGTGGAACTCGATCCTGGGACCCTGGGATCAGGACCTGGGCTGAAGGCAGACGCTCAACCACTGAGCCACCCAGGTGTCCCTCAATAGATATTCTTAAGTACTTCCTCTGTGTCCCATGGTTATGGTTCTGGGTATATGGCAAACAACAAAACAAACAGACCCCAATCCCTACTCTCATGGACCTTACAGTCCAGTGGGATGAAAAGGGCCACAAACAATTTAGTGAAAGGCATTGTATGCCAGACGGGAACATGAGCTAGTGAGAAAAAGCCAGGGAAGACGGACATCCCATACATGCCGTAGGAGTTGCAATTTTAAAAACAGTGGTCAGGGAAGGCCGTGAGAAGGTGGTATCTCAGTAAGGAAGTATAGATGGCTTCCCAGGGTGGACCAGGATCCATTTCTGCTCACCTGCTACTTCCTGGTTGTTGCCTATGAATGGTATCTATGGTGCAGGTTCCATCTGATGCTCTCATTTGGAAGATGAATGGGACTTTGGAGACATCTAATTCTTCCTCTTTAGGAACAGGTGGCTGGAAAGGCTGACCCCATGGACAGCAGAAGAGGAAATGGCTATTCTAACCTGCCTCCTTTTTACAATCCCAGTGATGTATTCTACCCTCCCCTAATTTCTGGTCCATAAATATTTGTGTTTTCAAGAGCTCACATTCATATAATAGACACAGATGGTGGCTGTCTTGATTAGTAAAGTCTATCCTTCATGTAGAATCAAGGAAGAGGCAATTCTTTAAAAAAGAGTTAAAGGTGATGGTGATAAGCCATCTCTCAATAAAGGTGAGGAACTTGAAATGAAGGCCCACATGATGGGTATTTATTTCAAATTGGTCCCTCCAATATTAACTGGACACTTTATATGAGGTCAACAAAGTGGAAAGTAGGCACAGTGGGGCAATGAGGCAACTGCTTTCCAAAAAAATTACCCCCTTCTAGAATCATGCACAAAATAGATTTGTTAAACAGTAATCAAGGAAATCCATGACTGGGAAACCAACTGGCACAGAAGAAAGACCATGGATTTTTCAAGTCAGTGGGTGCTGGCTTGAGCCAGGATGTCCTTATGACTTGGTAGCTACAAGACTTCCGATAGTTATTTAACCATTTAACCTTCTTTTATTTAACCTGTTTATTGACTTGTAAAATACACTTGACATGACAGCATTGTTTGGATAAGCCCCGGGCATGGCAGTGATTGTAATAATAATGATGCCATTATTACCATTAGTCACATGAATGCCACCAACAATTTGATTTATAGGACTCAGAGATGGGAGAGATCAGGACGCTTTGGCATATATTGGAGGAGATATCAGGAGGAAGTTTCATCCTGGCCATGAAGGATAGGTAGACTTTAAGAAAATGGAAAAGAGAGAGAGAGAGAGAGAGAGAGAGAGAGGGAGATTTCCTTGAACAAAAGCTAGAGGTGAGGAAGAAAGAAAACAAACAATAACAATGCTTATTGAGGGATCCCTGGGTGGCTCCATGGTTTAGTGCCTGCCTTGGTTTGGCCCAGGGCATGATCCAGGAGCCCCGGGATGGAGTCCCACATTGGGCTCCCTGCGTGGAGCCTGCTTCTCCCTCGACCTGTGTCTCAGAGGCCTCTCTCTCTCTCTGTCTCTCTCTTGGTGCCTCTCATGAATAAATAAATAAATAAAATCTTTTAAAAAACAACAACAATGCTTATTGAGGCAACAGCTAGGTGAACAGCTTGAATAGAGGGCTTGGGGTAAGAAAGGAGAGATAAGACTGAATAAACTAATAGGTAACCTGACTGTGGAAGCCCCTAAAGAGTGTTAGCACCATTGTATTGTTGTCTTGTTTTGTTATATTGCAGCAACACATTCATTCCTTGTTTCCAGAACCTGGAGCTTAGTAACTATAGAAGGGACTATAAGGGATGTGCTCAAGTACAACTTTGAAAAAGGTCCGTATCTTTGGCATCCAGGTGAAAGTGATGATAAATTTACATACAAAACAGTTATCCTGGAGATGTTAGAGATAAGCATATAAATGTATCCATCTACAAGTGTGTTACTATCTCATACTCCAAATTTGGTAGGTCATGGCCACCATGCGCTTGTAGGAATATTTCTTGTTTCTTCAATTTCCCTCAAAATGTACACTAGTGCAGTGAAAGGGATCAGAAAGTTAGGGGTGGCATATGGTCACAAGGCTTAGTTCCTTTTTGTGATGCTTCTCCCCCAAATTTCCAGAATTTTATGGTTCTCTTGGCAAATCTTGGCTAGAATTCTACTGTGATTTATAAATAAATATACAGTTTTTCTTATTTCTGTCTCTTTGTTCTCTCTCCTTTCCCTCCCGCCCCCCAGGAACATGTGCCTACATTGAGACATTGCATCTAAAAACTAGGGAAATGTATTCTCAGCATGTCAAGAAAACATTAAGAGATTATTTCAGTGGCGCAGCGGTTTGGTGCCGCCTGCAGCCCAGGGTGTGATTCTGGAGACCCGGGATCGAGTCCCATATCCGGTCCCTGCATGGAGCCTGCTCCTCCCTCTGCCTGTGTCTCTGCCTCTCTCTCTGTGTCTCTCATGAATAAATAAATAAAATCATTTTTTAATAAAAGAGAGAGATTATTTGGCCCGATGAGTGCATTGCACACGTCATATAAAATAACTGATTTCCCTCCACCTATGATCTTAAGGGACTTTGCTCCTTTGCTGGGAGAACAGATCTAACTTACGCATCGGCCCAACTTTGCTTTGGGGAGCTATGTTGGATACAGTATAATGTACTACTTCCTTTAAACAGGAACACAATTTTGATTGATAAATTTGACCATGATGATGTACCAGGTTGAAAACCCTTCTTTGGCTTTGGGAAAACTACTTTCTTTCCCTCTTCATCCCCCTGCTGCCAGCCCCTGTGTCCCACAGGCCACTAGTCCCATGGCCACTATGACCATGGAGAGCTGTATCAGAGCCAAACCCCTTCCTTGCCATTTTGATAGGTTTCTTTTTCTGGATTCTGAATCCAAAACCCTAAACATTTTGATTGGAACTCCCGGCTTCCTTCTACTAAGCTGTCGACCCTCCTTGTTGTACTCTGCTGTCCGATTTCATTTTCAACAGTTCACTACCTGCCAAATAAAAGTCCAAATTCCTTACCCTAGGCTTTAGGCTTCACTCACTTCTCACTCAACTTCTCCACACCATGTGCACCTTCTAATAGCCACCCTTGTTACTGGCCCTGCCTTCTGGCCTTCTGTGGGGTGCTCATCCAGATGCTCTTTCCCGCAGAAAGAAGCTCTCTTTACTCTGAAAGTATATATATCAGGTAGGCTGCCAATCTGTCAGGATCTCCACTCATCAGCAAAGAGCCTACATTGACAAACAGCATCTTAGATGAATTCCTCAGAAATCGCTGATAATACAGCATCTTATTAAGAAGTTGTTGAAACAAACCCTTTTAATTTTCTACTAGGTATTAACTTAATTTTTGCATATGTCATAGTCTTGACTATAGAGGCTTTAGTGATGGTCAGTCAGCATGTCTGATTCACCTTCCATGTCCTTTCGGGGTCTAGCAGTCATGCGGTATGGAGTGGCATTACTAGCCATTACTTATTAGGTCTCAGATCTCCATCATCTGGGATCCATCAGTACCTGCTGCTTCCCACAGTCCAGTGCGACACCAGAGAGAAAACAGACAAAATTTCTAGACAGAATGAGGCTCTCCATTCTGCAAGATTTGAACATGGTCTCCTAAACCCTAGCCCCTGGTGGACAAGGTTCAGGGAGAAACTGTCAGCAGCCCCTGGGAGGGCAGCACATTCATTAGCACCTCCAGTGCAGCCGGCTTAGATATAAAAGCTTGAGTGCAACGCTGGGGGAATTAAAGCAATGGGATGCCTTCTCCAGGTGAAGGGAGAATGTGTTCACTTAAATATGCCATCACGAATGCAGCTCTACCTAGCAGAACTGATGCTACTTATGAGGCTTTTAAGATGATGAATGGAATGAACCTTGCAAATGCTGAGAAGACAAAGGATTTTGACATCATGATTACTTTTGAGAAAGTTATAAAAATTTCCATCTAGCTCACTTTTATGGGAAAGATATATGAGCACAAGAGGATGATCTTTTTCGTCACAGTCAGGATCTATTTTGCCAGAATAAAATATGCAAGAGTCTTAATGGTGTATAAAGGAAAAAGCAGCTCCTCATTACAGGGTGTATTTTCCATGCGTTGTTGCTGGCTGGCATATTACAAAAAATGAAGTCAACTTAATCAATATGCTTTCTTATTCGTGTTAATAGCCAATTCATCAGTCTCTCCATTCACTGACAAATAGCTGGCACTGACAAATGGTACCTTTAGATCATACATCCTTCAGGAAGAGCCTCTGTGCAATAAAAAACGGCATGTTATTAAGAAGTTGTTCAAAGAAATCCTTCAGGAGAAGAGGTTATAGTTCCTTTCCTGATGTTTTGATTACTGACAACTTGGAAAACCTAGGCTAGAACCGGTAAGCTGTGTTAACACAGAGAGAGGCTTTACTCTTTTGCTCTGTTCTTTCCTGACCATCGCTCTGCTCCAGAGGAAGACAGTGATGCCCCTCCCTCCCTCTCCCCTCTCTTAATAAATCCCTGTTGTCCTGTTGGAGATTCACACTCAAGAGCGGGATTAGAATCTTGATGAGGTTGTAACTCCTAATGGGAAGAAACGTGTAATTACCCATTCGGACCACGGAGTCCATTTGCAAAGGTTAACGGTGTCCCCCACTTTACATGCCATGCCACCTGCTTCGTTTAAAAACGTGCCTAATTCGAATGTAGGCAAGACTATCCAGAGTCATCAGTGTCTGATCACCAAGTACTAACACCTAAACCAGTTTTAGGAAGTTTCTGACCCTTTCAGAAACCCCAAACAATCTGACCCCTACCATCTATGCTTTGTGTTCGCAGGAGCCTCCAGACAGCTGCTATCCTCTTTCCCCTTGCTTACAGCCTATCGCTGGATTTATTAGAAAAAAAAAAATCACACGAGCTACACAGAAGGGTTATGTTCATTAACACCCACCGCATCCATCCCGAAGGGTGTGAACACTCACGTTGCTAATGAGATGAGAATGGGGAGAGGAGGGCAAAGTCCTCAGCAGTGTGATGTCAGCAGAAGTTTGTTTTCCCCACAGGGTGAAGAACTAGCTCAGATGTCTCTCACCACTATCCACTGGTCTGCAAAAGTCCTGATTCTAGGAGCGAGGTTCCACGGGGGATACAGTCCCAGAGCAATGGCCGAGATTTGTGATTTCTCACATCTTACTGCTTATCTCCTCTCCTGCTGCTAAGTATCTAGCTGCCTGTTCTTATTTGTAGTTAACGTGGCTGTCTCTGATGTGTTATCCAGATCATCCTCCTTGTTTGTGACAGATCTTGCAAGGGCTAGGAAACCAAATAATGATTTCTATTGGACTTATCTGTAAAATAAGTTTAAGTAGGACTTGTGTGGGTAATACCTATATCCACCTACTTTTCTAGGTGTCCCTAGAGTCTCTGAAATCCTCACGTCTCCATTAAATACCACCTAATTGCTGAATTCTATCCTAGAGTCTGGTACAGATTAGGGCAATTGTCCTGGTTGCTGGTCATGCTCTGAATCAAACCCAGGCTCCCTGTAGTCTAATGGCCAGCTTCCCATTTATCTGTTTCCTTATTCCTAAAGACCCTTGGTTCTTGGGCTGGGTTCCTGCCATACTCTTGTCATCTATTTCCTAACTCCCCCCCCCCCCACTTTTTCTTTCTCCCCTGATGATGAATTTTCTTCTTATACTAAGAAGGATGCTAAGAAGGGGATAGTTGGCACTGTGTTAAGCAAGAAACAGGGTCTCAGTACATGTTTGTTAAATAAAAGTGAAAATAATCAATATGAATATATTTTGGCCTACATGTGGCTTTTGGAAGCTGTATGTTGTTGAAGGAATAGTTTTTGTCTTGACCATAGGTTTTTATATGTACGTCTGTACTGATTTTGGTTCAGTGACAGGCAAAGCAAGACTTAGAAAACCCAAGTACATTTATGAAAGCAGAAATTCCAAGAATGGTGCTTTATCAAGATATTCTCGTCAGGCTAGAAAGATAACTGACAGGTTTAAAATATCAAAACAGGAGTAATTAATGAATTTTCTGGTTATTTATTCCTATTACTATTCTGTCTATAACCAGAGCAATTAACAACATTTTCCTCTCAGCTGAAGGCTTCAGGTCAAATAAGATGATTCCCAATTTAAAGCCCGAAGGCAAGAGAAGCATTGCCATGTGGGCATGAATGACTATGAAATGGATTGTGTCTGACAATTGTGAGTGGAGCTGAATTTTAACTATACACAATGGACTTATCATTCTTCAACAAAATATGCTTAAAGAACAAATAAACTTAAATTCATCATTGCAGTGTTCACCTTTACACAGTAGAGGCTTTCAGAAAATCTAGACATACATCAAATGTTACAGATTGGACCCATTTTAAAACATTAATTGGAAATGATACAGATGTGTAGGTACATAAGCTCTTAATTGTGTATGTATAGCATGCAGACAACATATCAAACTTAAGTTTTCTGTGATTGTTGAGACTATGGTTGAATTTTAGGCTTGTCTTACATATATTATTTCCAAGTTTTCTGCAAAATATTCATTTTGTAATTCTAAAATTATTTATATATAATCCCATGATAAGTAAATCACAAGCAACTATATATATATAATTTTACGTTCTCTCCTGAGCATTGCTCTTAAAGAAGAGGAAAATTCTCTCTTAGAGGGAGGAAGAAAAATCACATAGTTTTAAAACATGAAATTAGTTTTTAACAGCAAAACCTCACTATTTGAAAAAATTCTTTGTGAGTTCCTTAATTAGCCAATTAATCCTTTTGAAAAGCAAATTAAAGATGATCCATGACTCTAGTTTTAATAAATCAGAATATTTAAAAATGTATCTTCTCTATGTGCATTTCAAACTTCCTCTAAAATAGAAGTTCTGGAAGCTTCTTATTAAAGATGTGAATACATACGCTGTACCACTGTTTTCTCCAAAAATCCCACAAAGAGGAGAGTAAAGTGTTAAAATACATGAAAATGTAAGGATAAAGAATGGAGGAGGAGATGATAGTGTTTTGGAAGCTGAGAAACAACCGACCCATCTTCAGTGGTGGCCAATCCAAGGAAACAAACGTGAGCCCAGCTTGGGAGGGCAGAGAAGCAACCCAATTGCCATGGCCAAACCATGGCATGGCCAAACCATGGTGGCCAAACCAACTGAACCAAAATTCTGTTACTACTGAATATGGGTTGAAGGTGGAGCTGAAAACAGAAGAATTCACTGGGAGTTAGAAACACTTCCTTTCCAGATCCCAGGCAACTGTACTTCCCTCATTTGAGAAGACTCAAGATTTATTCTCTGGAGAAGATTTAGCAGAGAGTCTTTCTGGGGACTCCAAGCACAGGGTAAATATGGGTTCTGGGGATCCCTGGGTGGTGCAGCGGTTTGGCGCCTGCCTTTGGCCCAGGGCGAGATCCTGGAGACCCGGGATCGAATCCTACGTCGGGCTCCCGGTGCATGGAGCCTGCTTCTCTCTCTGCCTGTGTCTCTGCCTCTCTCTCTCTCTCTCTCTGTGTGACTATCATAAATAAATAAAAATTAAAAAAAATATGGGTTCTGTATGGAAAATAGGGATATTAAATCAAAGCTTACGTACTGAATATTGAAACCCTACAGGCTTCTTCTTCCTCAGCTATGAATAAGGAGACCCAGGTGTCTACTCTTCAGGCAAGAATGGAAAATGCTTTTCTGGAGCTTTTGATTAATCCAAAAGAAAAATCTCAGGAAGGATGATGTCAGAGGCTCCCCAATAAAACACCACAGAGACACCCACACATGACAGGTCCCATTTGTGTGCATTGAACTTCCAGTCATATAGTTAGTGCCTCACTCCTAAATTTGTGTGCCAGCTGAAGGGTCATTCAGACATCTGAAGAAATGTCTCAAACATAGGAGAGGGCCACAGGAAAACAAACAAACAAGCAAAAGCTATTTGAATAGACACTGAGTAGGGAAAGTACAATATCTTCAGAGAGATAAAATATTACTTCCATGAAATAAGAACTGATGATATGAAGAAAAGGGACAGTAAAAGAAAAACATAGTTTTTGGAAATTAAAGAAATTACTAAGAAATGGAATGCTCAACGAGAGATTCTGAAATATAAATTTGAGGCCAGCTCTCAAGATTTAGGGGCAACAGTGACAAATAAATTGAGGAAATGAGAGAATAGATGAGAAAATTAGGGAATCATTCATAGGGTTTGATATCTGAATGTAAGTTCCAGAAAGAGAAAATAGAAAATGAAAGAGGAAATTGTCCCTGCTTCCTCAGCAATCAGTCCAAAGAAAAGTCCTAGAGTTGAAGAGAATGGCTTTCCAGGTTGGAAGACCCATTGAATACCCACTACAAAGGATCAAAATAGACCCACACCAAATAATATTCAAGAAGTTTCAGAAAATAGAGGAAAAGAATAAAAAACTTCTAGAGAGAAAAACACTGGATTCAAGTAAAGGATCAGGAATTAGAATAGCGCTGAACTTCTGGAGAGCAACACTGCTGACCACTGACAAAGCCTTCCAAAATTCTGAAGGGAAATAATTTCTAAAGGGAAAGAATTCTATATTCAGTCTAATCTCAATTAAATGTGAGGGAGAATAAAGACATTTTAAGACTTGTGATGTTTCAGAAAATGTAACCCCGAGGCACCCTTTCTCAGGAAGCTAGGGAAAGACCTTTCTCAGGGCTCCCTGGGGGGGAAAAAAGAGAGTAGACCAACAAAGGGGAGGTCACAGAAGCCAGATAAGAGGAGTTTTAGAGGTTCAGAGTTTTAGAGTTTTAGACGTCCATCTAGAGGTCAAGGGAGTCTGTATGATGATGGAGAGGGAAGATGGAGGATGCCACTGGCCTCTCCAGTCAGAACACTCTGGAATGGATATCTCCAAGAAAATGAAATGGAGTGTGTGAAAACTATTGAGAAAAGACTTTAAAAACCGGGAGAAAATTTAAGTTTGCATTCATTATCAATTCATGGAAAATTAATCAGTGGAAAAGTAAGAGAATTATCATCTCTAAAGAAATAAGATACTGTCCAAGAAAGGAAATGTAATTCTGTTCCATGGGTTGGCTATGAAGAGCAGGCATGAAGCTGTGAAAATGTGAACACCAAATACCGACTTACCCCAAGTCAGTGAAGCATCCTATTGGGAGGATGGTGGCACAGGAAGCATGTTTTGGGGAGCAGTGGCCGGTGGAAAAAGCCTAATCCTCATCTTCCACGGAAGAAGTCAGCTGACAGTGCTGACTATACATGGAAATTCATGGAGTAGCTCAGGGGTCAGTCAACTATGGCTCACATGCCAGCCACTGGTGTTTGTAAATAAAGTTTTATTGGAACACAGTAACACCTGCTTGTTTACATCAGGTCTGCGGCTGCTTTCGTGCCACAGCGGCAAAGTTGAGCAACTGTAACAGAGACCACATGGTCCTCAAGGCCTAAAATATTCACGACTTTACTCTCTTTGCAGGAAATGTTTATTACCGACCCTTTGTGTAGCAAATAAATGTCTCTAGAGGTTTGAAAACAGACACCAAAAGAAATGAAAACTCTGAAAATTGGGTGGCTGTTTTTCTTTATAAGCCATATAGAACTATTTGACACTTCAAACAAGGTAGTTGCTTAAACTTAATTGAAATACTTTGATTAAAAATATGAGCTAAATAAAAAAAGAATGTTGATATGATTTATTAGAGGTTCCAGACAGCTTTTTCCCCAGGGGATGGCAAAAAACATTAAAGAATTGCCTCTGTTCTTTTATGTCTCCAGTTTTGGTTTTTGGATCTCTTATTTATCAAAATCCAATTTCCTTCTTTGAGCCAACTTTCTTCTCTATTGCCTTTTTATTTTTAGTTTTGGTTAGGAACCAAGGCAAGAAGTCAAGGGTTAGGTTTTAAATGACTCCTTCCTCTTCTACATTTTGAATGTATCTGGGGAAGGGAGGTTGCAGATTTGTAGAGTCCCACACAATCCACAAGTCCACAGAATTAGCTAAACAGATTTTATTTTACTCAGGCAAAAGTGATCTCAAATTTTCTTCCAACCTCAGTTTATTTATTTTAAAAAGATGGAGCCAAGACTCACATTCCACCCATTGGTCACAGTTGGTGACATGCTTCCTTCCTAATGCGATCTTGAAATGGTAGAGCATCCATAATTAATCTAGAGGTAGGCCATCTTAGCCATTAAACAGGTTTCCAATTTAGTAGCACTTTGGGTTTTGTCCCAGAAATCTTAAAGGTCATTTTCTCTCCACTGTTTCAAGATAAACAATGACACTTTCTGGGAAATGTGTTTTTCTTATATGCACAGTGCCCAATAATATATTGATATTATACTCTGGACGTGATGGTAAATATTTCTGTTCTTAAGTCTGTGAAAAAGAAGGAGCCATTCTCACTATTATGTTCTCAGGTTAATATTTATGACTCTACTCAGCAGAAATTTAAGTTGCAACAGTGCCAATCACCGAAGTTTATAGGCCCAGGGGGACTCCTGCGTGCTGAGTCAGCCGGCCATCTCTACAAGCTTCTGGAGGGGGGTGTTCTTTCTGTCCGTTCTCAGTGTGTTGGCCATCCACCTCCCCTTCTGTGCTTGGCTATGTCACTTAAGTGTGTTTACCAAGTATTTATTGAGTACCTTCTATGTGCTTAGTTCGGTGTGAACCCCTGGGGAGAACACAAGGTGGTTTAGATGACAACATGCTGGAAAGACACGACAGGTAAAGACGAAATTGTTAAATAACGGGGCAGGGCCACAAAGGGTCATGTGATAGCCCTAGTGGTTGAGGTGGCATGTGCGGGAACCAAAGGCTGGGCCTACCGATGTGGGTGGTTGGGGAGAAGAGGGGCAGGGTTTTCATTTGGAGAGGACAGATATAGAGGCAGTAGTAAGCATGGGGCATAGCTGAAGGTCCACTCATCTTGGATGGAGAAGAAGCTTGGAATTCTAGCCTCAGAGATTTAATACCAGAGATTAAGTTTTTGTCCAAATTCCACAGCCAGTGGTAGAGTCTGAATTATAATTAAATAATCTTCTGATGTTCAGTTCATTCATAATGTGATATACTGGAAAGATGGACCAATCAACAGACCGCCTGCTATCTCTAACAGTGAGTTCACTGGCCTCATATTTATAATTAATATGAAGACCATCCCCGCGTTTGGTTGTTATGAAAGTGAGGAAAGTTTGCATCTGTAAATATAAGGGTAAGAAGATGAGATAGTTGTGAATAAGGGTTTTGGATTCCTGAGAGAGGTCAGCACTGGAGGTATAAACTGATAAGGCTTCAGTGTGCAAGGAGGACAAGAGGTGGGTGAGGTCACTGGTGGATGACCGATTCCAAGGTCATTGTCCAAAGTGAAAAAGAAGAATGCCAAAGAGGGAGCCCATGGTCAGACCAGATTTTAAGTATGGGCAGAGGAAAAGGGATCTGGAGAGAGACTATGAAAGGGCAAACAGATATAGAAAAACCAGGGAGGTTTTTCAGAGAAAAGAAGACCAAGAGAAGATGAAGCAGAGAAATTTTCAAGAGGAATGGAAGTTCAACCAGGGCACTCTGCACAATTCCTGGAGTTACCAATCTAGATCCCAATCTATGTGGGGTGGTACCCACTGAAATCAACCATTATGGTGGCCCTCAGATCCACAGAATCAAATGTTGAGAGAGAGGCAAAGATAAGATGGCAAGGTATCCATTTAGTTTAGTAATTATGAGGTAATTGAAGGCTTTAGTGAGGGCAATTTTTGTGGAGTGATGAGGGAAAGAAAAATTTGGGGGGTATTGAGGAGTGTCTGGGAAGGGAGGAAGCATAGATGGTTCTCATAAAACTAGTGGATGAGGGGGAGGCCATAATTAGAAATACATGTGGGGTCTGGATGTGTTTCATGCCGAGGAAAAAGAGCCAACAGGCACATAGGATGGAGAGGGAATACGTGATGCAGAGAAGTCCTAGAGAATCTGGGAGGAAATGAGCTTCCTCCATCCTAAGGACAGAATAGGAGACGGTATGTGGTGGCACAGATGAAAACTGTTCAAGGAGTTCCTGACTTGTGGCTTTTACTTCTATGGGAAGAAGTAGGCAAATAATCAGATGAAATGAGGGACTGTGGTGGATACATGTTTGAGGAGAACAGAAAAATCATGGAAAGGGAAAGGCGTGGCGTAGTGGTGGGACCAGGGGAGAGTCATGGGGAAGCCCAAACCAAGGCTGGCATGAAGAAACTGTCGGGGAGGGTGGGAATCATGGGGCAGAAGAAAGACTGTGAGCAAGTTTCCAGATCCTCAGAAAATGTAGAGAATAATTAGAAAAACACAGCAGTGATAAGCACACCTAGAACATGTTAGTGCCAGATGGCATGGGCCTCACAGGAGGAGAAATTTTTATGTCATACCAGAAGCAGTATTATAGGGATCACTATACTGGGAAAGTGGAAAAACACCAACCCTTTCTTCCATTCTCTACCTGGGCGATGAACAAGTTCCATTTCTGAGCTTAAGAGAAACTTCTGTCCTTGGGACCAAGTGGAATTTCAATGGGGGGGGGGGAGGAGAGTGCATTCTGTAAATATGTTGAAGGTGTATGGGGGCTCAATGACCATGGGATGGAAGGTCCCAAAGGTAGAGGAGAAACTGTTAGAAGGAAAGGCTGCTTTGGGAGGCTGAACTGGGCAGGAAGGGCAGGGAGGAGGTGTAGAGTACTATGGTATGAAATCTAAGATCCGTTTTGTTCTAGAGTTCATGCATATATGGTCTCTATTTCATTTCCTCCTCCCCTAAGCAGGTCCAGGTCTTCATGGGTCTTAATCCACACCTACACTTTTGCAAAGGAACCCCCCTGCTGGTCGCCCTGTCTCCAGAAATTCTCAGTTTAATTCATTCTGGACATTACTACTGGACGGATTTTCTTATGGCCTTCTTTTATATATATCAGTTGGCCTGTCCCACTGGCTGCTGCCTAAGAGAAAGTGAGCCTCAAGAGGGAAGGTTCTGGGTCGGTCATGGCTGGAGTCCCAAGGTCCAGCATGGGGCCTGGCAGTAGGAGTTCCCAGTTTGCTAATGGCTGGTGGACAGAATTCTGGAACTGTAAGGAGGGCAGGACCAAATCAGCTGGTCTATGTCTTCATTCTGCAGAGGAGGAGGCCCTGGTGTCACGAGGAGAACCCGATTCTCCCAGGCGACACACGGCTAGTTTGTGGACAGGCCTGGCCTTCTGTTCTCAGTCTTCCACTCAGACTCCCTCCAATCTCCCTTGGTCTTGTTCCAAGTTTCCTCACGGGGGCACAGGAAACTTCTACTACCACGTCTCATCTCCTCACCATTCCGTGGATCCTGGCGTGCTAAGGTCTGCTCGCCTGTGCTCCTGCCATCCCAGCACAGAGCCCACATCGATGTCTGACGCTGGCTAAATGGATCTTGCCCTGTTCCAGGTCCACAAAGCTGGCCTCTGCATTTTTGCTCTATCCCTCCTCAGAGTGAAACATATTCCTTTTTTCTTTTTTTTTTACATCACTAATTGGGTACTTGGACTATTAACTAGTATTATTTTATCTTCTTATTCAGGCATCGCATCTCCCCAACTTGGTGCTGTACCCATGAGGATGGAGGGAGTGTTTGAGACACATAGACTTGCGGAGTTGAGCATATCCTCAAAAACCATCTGTTCCAACACATTTATTTTGCAGATGGTATCACGGAGGCCCAGAGGAGGAGAATGACTCCACGGTCTTTCTTTTTTTTTTAATTGTAGTAAAATATACGTAAAAATGACCATTTTGACCATTTTGAAGTGTACAGTTCAGTGGTACTAAGTTCACTCACACTGTTGTACAACTCTCACCACCTCCCATCTCCAGAGCATTTTCACCATCTCAAACTGAAACTCTGTCCCCATGAAATGACTCCTCCCCACTGCTCCTCCCTCCAGCTGCTGGCACACACCATTCTGCTTTCTCTATGAATTTGACTACTCCAGGTACTTCATATAGCAGAAACATACAGTATTTATTTATTTCACTGAGTATAATAATATTTCACAATATTTCGGTTTATTTCACTGAGTATAATGTTTTCAGGGTCTGTCCATGTTACAGCTTATGTCAGGATTTCCTTCCTTTTATGACTGAACGATATTCCATTATATGGCTAGACCACCTTTTCCTTATCCACTCACCCATTAGTAGACATTTGGATCATTTCCGCCTTTTAAGCGTTGTCACGGCGCTGCTGTGAGCATTGGTATATAAATTGCACAAGTATCTGCTATATCTTTTAATGATTTTGTTGTTGTTGTTCTTCCCTAGCATAGTATCATACACAGAGTAGAAATTCAAGAAAGAATTTTCTTGATGATGGCAATCACTGTAGCCAGCCCTGGATCTTACTGGGGAAGGAAGATTTAAACCTATGAAACAAAAGACCATCCATTCTGTAATTTAGCCAATAAGCTAATGCCGTCCCAATGCAATCAATGTATTTTAATCAAAATACCCAGTGACCACGGAACTATGGATTTTCTTTTTACACGTTCATTTGTCTTCCCTCCTGTGTCTCTATGTACTTTCCAGAGAGCAGGAAATCTGATCCAGAACTTAATTTCTCCCTGAAGCCAGGCCGTTCTCTGGGAATCCTTGGAACAAGGCCACCTTATGAAACCATAAGGTTTTAAAACTCTGATGTCAAGGATTTCCTTTGGCAAATCTCACTTAGCACTTCTCCGGCTGTACTGCAAAAAAGGACAATTCAGCAAAGACAGAGGAGCAGCTTTTTCCTTCCCACTTCCTGGCAGCTTTTCTCTCAAGATGTGTGTCTTTGAAAAAAGTCCTTTATTCCCGGGTAGCCCTCTCAGGGTGAGTCCAACGGCAAAGGCCTTGTAGTAAGAACTTTGACTATAGGGGAGATTTTTTTTTTTTTTTTTTTTTTTTTTACCTCCTCACATCCGTCTATGTTCGGCATCAAATCAATTCCTTTGGTGGTTATTACTATTTAGTGTTAGCTTCCCAAAATGTGTTCCAATCCCTTTTTCTTAGCCAATCAATGGAAAAATAGTCCCCCGCTAATTGTTCACGACGTTTCTGTGTTTGTCAGAAGCTAAAACATGACTGAGCAAAGGCTAAGAACCAGTTTGTGCATTTCTGGGGCATGTTACACTTTCACATTGGGCCTGACGTCCAGTGTCTCTCTTGATCTGTGAAATGATGACACTGAGGCAGTCAGGCTGGGGGGACGGGAACCCAGGCAGGTGCTGAATGAAGGTCACATACAGTGGTGCTCGCCACTGTGGCTGGGGAGAAAAAACTGTTGATGGCATTTGTGAAGCAGGTGGTCAGCCAAGAGCTCTGCAGCTCGTGTGCAAAGAGTATAGTCTGAGCTGGCCTTGCCCCCACTGTTCCTGCTCAGACCTCACTGCAGGCCAGAAAAATGGGCTCCTTTAGTTCCTAACACATCACATCTCCCCTTTCCTTTGCTTTTCCTCTCTTCACTCATTCTTTTCTTTTTTTTCCACTCATTCTTTTAAAGAAAAAAAAGGGGGGCACCTGGGTGGCTCATTGGTTGAGTGTCTGCCTTGGGCTCAGGTCGCGAGCCTGGGGTCCTGGGATCGAGTCCCGTATCGGGCTCCCCGCAGGGAGCCTGCTTCTCCTAATGCCTGTGTGGCTTTCATGAATAAATAAATACAATCTTAAAAAAAAAAAAAAGAAAAAATGTAAAGGTTTAAATAAATAGTTCTTCAGGGTTGTTAGGGATCATTACAGTTTTCTATGCTCTGCTCTCCATCTCCCCTCCCTGGAAGCATTTTCAACCCTTCAGGCTGATTTAAAAAATTACCTCCTTATCTCCAGATGACCTAGTGCTAGTTACAGTTTCACGATGTTTCCTTTTCTGGCGTTATCTGTTGATCTATCAATCTGGAAAATGAGGGCTTAGCTCCCCCACCCCGCTCCAACATTAAGCGCGGTTCATCTCTCCTAAAAGAGGTAGATTGTGATTTTGGTTAGATCCATATTTAGTTTTTATATTATTCACAGCATGTAAATGCCATTTACAGCTAAGTTATATTATTTCCTGTAATTACTTTTTTTTTTTTTTCTCTCTGCAGCTTTAGTTTTTCCTAGGATTTTTCTTGTTTTCTTTGTTTGATTTTCCTTTGGTGAATTTGTAAGTGTGCTGCTCCAATCCTTGGTCTCTCAGGAGAAAGAAAAAAAAAAAAAAAAAAAAGCCTTGAAGACTGGGACCTTGACTGGCTGAGGCAAAGATGAGGTCACTCCAGACTTGCTGCAGCCTGAACAGAAGTCCAAACCACAAAAATGGCCAAATATACAACCTTCCTGCCTAATATTCATATTTGTTCCTTTTTTTTTTTTAACCAATTACACCTTTAGCTCTGCCTTGTTCTGTTACCTTCTAGCTAAAAATGTGAAGATGTCCAATCACAGAATTACCCTGGCTCCTGACAGCCTCCAGTCCAGAGCGAACACCTGCTTCTTTGAACCATTCCCCAAATCACCAAACACAGATCGAGCCCTCTAAGCAGCTCCTGCCATTCCCTTGGAGATGCTCCTGGTCCCTGGGCTGTGCTATTGGCCTTGGGGCAAGGAGCCAATAAACCCAAAGTTGTTCTAGTCCAAATGCATTCCTGGTGGTCAAGGGCTATAACGTAGCTACCGAGTGCCCTCAATATTTATGAGAGCCTTGATGCTTTGGTTGGGAGAACCCTCAACTCACTAATTCTCGTGGGCATATTTCAGACCCTTTGTATCTCTGGCTGTATGGAATATTGCTCTGCCTGCAGTGGGGAGGGAGTCCATGCTGAAGTGAGCCCCCATATTTTGTCAAGGCCCCCCCATTTTAAGAGTTTTCCCTCCCTCCCTCTCTCCTCCCTCTTTCCTCCCTTCTTCTTTTCCTTCCTTTGTTGATGCCATACCCTCACCCCTATCCCTAGGGACAGCGCTGATTTTTGGGTATCTGATCAAATTGATTAGATTTTGATTGTTCTTTGGGGAAGTTGCTTTCTAGTTTCATCTAAGAATGTCTGTTCCCATGGTTGATCTGCTTGTGAGTAGTATTTGTTGATAGGAGAAGAAGGTCTACAGGGAGACAAGGGGCAGAAGTAGGTAAGTCTGCTCTGGAGCCAGCTCCAGGGAGTTCAGAAGGTCTTCAGGTAAACTCTGACTTGGGTCACTGTTTCAAAACCTTCTAGGAACATTCTCAGCGGTCTTGTCTTTGTGTCCCTGAGAACTGCCTCTTGTTGGAATCGGAAGGTATTGTCTGATGATTGGGCTTTGGCCAAGCTCTGAAGATGGGAGGCTTCCTCGCATTGCTGTAACTTATATGCTTATTTCTGTACCTGGCACAATTTTACCAGGGAAAATTTTGAATTGTAGTGGCTACTTTGGGGAACTTTTGACATGAACAAGATGGTTCATTTGGGGGGTGACTTAGAACGGAAAGGGAAGAAGCAGTCAGGAGATCATCTTGTCTGCCTAAAAAAGAGAGAGCCTTTGTTGACTGTGGACACCTCGCTCCTATACTTCTGTACCGAGAGGATTCTTAAGTGCTGACTTTCAAATATGCCACTTGATAACAAGGCCTACACCATTATTTAAACCAGTTGTAATAACTGTTTCTTGTCTGTTTTCATATGTCGAAATGGGTTTTCCCAATTCTAAACTTTTACCCCCTCTTCTTGCGGAGGAAGAAAATTTGCTTTTCATCGCGTCTTTGATGTCTTTCACTTGTTATTCTCTTCCTTTCCCTTTTCTCTCAGGGGAACTTTAAAAATTAATTGATTAAAATAATCATCCTGTCATTATGGGTGCACTTTAAGAATGTCTATTCCAGAGTAACTGTCAAAACGTCTAAAAGACAGGAAAAAATTATTATGCTGTTTGTGTTTCTTTTGTGAACACTGAAAACTGTATTTACAAAATAGCTTTTGTTACTATAGTTACAAGATAACAAGAAAAGGCCTCAGTTTCATGATAAAAGAAGAGCCTTGAGCATGATTTAGAGTTTTTAAATTTTAGTTCCTCATATAAACATGCTATCAGCGCAACAATTTGGCTTGTGCAAGACTAGGGTTCAATTTCTTATGATTTAAAGTTTCTAAATCCTTTATATTGTTTTTATGATCTGAATAAATCATCACTGTCTTCGTAAGTTATTTAAAATGTATGTGCACACTCCTAGACACGTGTATGATTGTATTCAACTAAATAAAAAGGGAATAATGAATTTTTAAGTGCTTAAGTTAATGACATTTTTAAATGCTGTATGTCAGAAGGATCCATTAGGTTAGCCAAAACTATAATTTCATGAACCTTTGCTAACTTTGAGACCTTAGACAAATTGTTAATTACCAATCTTTGATACCTAGACAATTTACAGGAAGGAAGTAGGTACAAAATGAACGCTTGTGACTAAACATAATTTTGATTTATCCTTATTTCTTAGAACAGCAACAGAGCAACAAAATATAAAAATGCCTTTGAATGATATAATGTACATGTTTACTTTTGCCACCTCAAATTTGCTACAGCGATATGGAATCTGTTTTCATAAAGCAGAGAAATTGCTAAGCGATTCTTTGTTTTCTGTCCTCTGCTGTTCTCCAATGTCTGGAGAAGAGGTAGTTATATTGACTAAATATGACAATAAATAAAATGGATTATACTAGATATAATAATTACAGTGAAATATAAATATGTATATATACAAGATCATGGATTGGATTTTTGGTTTATTTAAAAAGTTACAATTAACCAGGATGGTAAAGTTAATGATACATACAGTTTTATTTAATACACTGATAAAAAATAGTTTAAAACTGCAGCTAAAAGCCTTCAATTTATTATCTTATACTTCTATGTGTATCTAGCTACATACATTTAAGGATATTACTAAAGAAAAAGGATATTACTAACACACATGCTACAGATTGTTACATGAATTATGTACGTGTACAAGGAATGAAAGTAAAATTTGGGTCTTTTATCTGTAAAATGATTAAATCATTCTGTGCCAAGAATGTAGAACCTCCTTGTTGTCACCAACATAGTCTGTTACATCTCTTTCACTTATTCTTCAATCGTTTTTGAAAAGGGTTTTTAATTTTTGAAAAAATTAAGTGCATAATAACCGTTGTTGTTTTCTTATGGTGTTCTTTTTCACAATTTACCCATAAATATATCTTGTCCTTAGAGACTTATATCTTGTCTCTTCTAGTACCTATTCTTGATTTTGCCATTCCTGAGTTCAGGCCCAAATAAAGAAAAAAATGACACTGTTAAGATGTCTTCTATGTTTATGCCTACATTATTTTTAGGTAACACAAAGATTTGCTTCTTCCCTCTATGAAGGGAAGGATGACAGGTTTGTATAAATTCTGCAATTTTTAATTAATTCAGAGTTGGTACAAGAGCTCTTCTGTTTACCCAAACTGATAATCAGAAAGTGAGTTCATCTTCCCACAGTTACCATACCTAAAAGTAATAATGCTTAATTATTATTTTGAGGTTAATTATATATAAGTTTTGTAACGTTTAATTATGTAGATGCTTAACAGGTACATTTCATTAATGAGTATATGATACATTAATGAATGAAAGACAGTAACTTTTTTTATTTAAAAATGATTTTTATGCCTTTTTGCAGAAATGGGTACCAGTGTACCTTTGAGAATGGAGCGACTGAGTGGTAAACTGGATGACTAGCCTGCACAGAGGGCTTTCTGGTGAGTGAGGCATAGCATAGGCTTTAGAGCAGTTGCAAGCATCTCTGCTCTTTTCCTTCCCTCCCTGGACCCAAGGGGCTTTGACCCTAACCCTGAACTTTGTAAGCATGGAAAATCCTAAATGTCAATACAACCTTCAATCATGTTCAAGTCATGACTTCTCCTCTTTCACAAGTATCTAGGCTGCCTTTAGGCTTTTTTGGGACTGTAATGGGAACGAGAGGATGAAAAATGTGAACTGGAAATCCTCACTCACTGCGCCAGTAATATTTTGTACTTTTGGGTGAAATCTGTGGGACCATATCTTGAAGGTTACTAAAGCATCTCTGCTACTGGCCAATGCCCAACCTATCTCTTTTATCCTCAATAGGTTCAGAATCTTTGACCACCTACTATGCCAAGCTGTTTATGTCGATTACCATTAATTTGATAACAAACCCCCAAAACTCAGAGACATAGCTGTATACCAGAAGTCATCTTGCTAGTGAGGCCATCAATTTGCAAGTCAAACCCAATTCTGACTGACCTTAATACTGCAAATTTTTTTTTTTCAGGCTGCCTTCAATGTCTCAGAGAAAAATACCACGTTAAAGGCAGGTTTGGGTTTGTGCAAGCTTGTGCATGTGTGTGCATATGTGTGTACTGAGACGGTGGTGAAGAGTTATAAAGAAAAATGTTGGTCATTTTTTTTTCTTAAATAGGCTTATCAATCATGACGGCTATACAACTGTCTCTATTAAAAAACCTCTACTGACATCAGAATTTGGAAGACATTTTATGCAAATGAAAAAGATTCTTGGCCGGTGTAGATGGTTGAGGCAATTATAGCCATCTGCTACCTGTTAGCCCAACATGTTCTATCTGTTACAGACCTCGCATCTACCAAAGAGGGAATTCAGCACAGCGTAGACAGGGTCACTGAGACTCAGTGTTGGGGTCTGGGGAGAGGGGTGGAAAGACAGCTAGATTATTTTCTTTGGTTCACCCAACAGCATTTAGCCCATAGAGAGTGGCTGGGGTGCCTCCCAGTGTCCTCTGCATCACTAGCTGCCTCAGCCTCAGACGAGGATGTAACTATATCTCTACAAAACGTAGTTTTAATCGGAGGCACATGTTTTCACCAGTGAAAACCCATCAGTTTTAACCTATCTTGGACTTCACATGAACCAAAGATCTTGGAGAAATTTGGATTTTCAACACCGTGTCCATAATTAATCTAAGTATCTAAACTGGCTCGAGAATAAAACTCCTGCAGGGTCTTCCTGGCCCACAGCATATAGCAAACTTCCTTTTACCCTAACAGCTCAACCAGGCACTCTTCTCTTTGTTCTCCTGTGTAAGAAGGAAAAACAAAAATCCTCCTTCTCAGCTCTTGTGCTTACAGAATTCCGAAAACTTCCTTTTGTGAAAACCTGTCTTTTGTAAGAAAGTAGCTTCGCTTCTGGGCTTTCCTGCTCCCAACTAGTGCCCATCTGGAGCATGCTTTTTCTTTTCTTCCAGGGCTAAAATATGAAATGTTGACCTTATTGCTCTTGGCATTTTGTTCACCATCCAGGCACCACTGCACAGGGATCAATACAGTAAAACAGAATTAAGTGCTGCTTCTTCTGAGATGTCAAAGGCTATTTTGTGGGGCTCTTCCGATCTTAAAAGTCTCTACCTCAAATAAAAGTTATTTACACACTTCTATTATTACTGTTCACTCCTTTTTCTAACTCAGCCCTGTACTGGGTCTCGCTACTGAGCTTCCAGTGGAGATCTTGAAATACTGGATAGTCTCAACCCTCAGCTCCATGGCACTCGACACTGTCAGGATACTTCTGTCCCAGGATCTGCATTCACACAAATGGAAAATCTGGCTTGTGCTTGTCCATTTTACGAAAGGAAGCTAAAAAAGGTCACGAAGGGAACACCAAATCCACTTTTCAACAAAAGCCATTTCAGGTAGTAATTCTCCTTAGTGCAGCCGCCGAAAGATACCCTCGGGGGTATAAACCCAAGAAGGCTGCTTGTGACTGATGGTCCTCAGAGATGGGACAGTGTCCCTCAGAGATGGGACACTCCCGTGCGTTTAGAGACAGGATAGCACGGGAGAAGGGTCTTGCAGAGAAGTGAGGGCGAATGCCAGGGTGAGTACGCGCTTGCCATGAAAGACTGGAATGGGACCCAATTACAAGGGGAAATAAAGCAAGGCTTTAATGAATCTGCAGCGGGCATGTAGCGTACAGGGGCCATCTGCATGCAGGATGGGAAGTGATGGGCTTGTCTGTTGCTCACACCTGTGGAATGCTTTATACGAGATGTGATCACTAGCATTCTTCAATGATAGTGTAAACAATGCGAATAGGGCTTCTCATCCTTGCAAATTGGATTTAGTTTTCATATCCCCGTCCTTCACAATGGGAATCAAAATACAGGGAGCTTTGAAAGTCGTAAGAAAGGTCTTGCAGATTTATTATTTTTTTCTTGCAAGCATTATAGAGAAATATTTTAGGGTGAGAATTTGCAGAGGAATAGAGCAGGAATCCTCTGGACTTTCTGTGTGGTCTCTCTTACTGTGTGACAGAGGGCTGGGCTCTGATTTCTAAACATATAGGTAAAAGCTGTTAATGTACAATGATTTTTAATTTTTTTGTACAATGATTTTTTAATAGCAAGAAACATTTTTAGCCCAGTTAAAAATTATTTGGTGCTCTCTTCTTGACCTCTCTTGCAAGCTTAACTTGCATGTTTATCTTCTGGAATACTAAGCCTAGATACAGAAACAACATGATATTATTCAATTATATCACTAGTTAAAAGAAACCTAGGATGCTGTAAATGCTTACACAGGTTTTTTTTTTTAATTAAGTGAGAAAAGATTCATTTATGTTCTGCACATAACACTGGAAACAGATCCTGATTATAACATACACTACAAATTTTTCACAAGTGCCAGCTGAATTTTCATCATTCTTCGAGAAGTTTGTCTTAAAAAAACAAGGTGGCTTGTCATCAAAGGAACACACGTCTTCGACAAAAATAATGTAGGCTTTGAAATGTTGACGTGGGAGCCGGTCCACCAGCAGGTGTGCCTCGCAAGCAAGTGAGGTAGTGCATTCAGCTGACATCAAGGGAACCTGGCCTGGGGAGGTAACATGTGGCAGACGACGGCAGAATGACTGACTGGCCATTTGGGTGCCAACTGTGTTTGCTGAGAGCAAGGCTGTTCTCTTGACCAACCCTTGGTCTGTGCATGTGCATGTGTGTAATTAATCATTTTGCTTCCAAGAATGAATGGAAGCGAGGGGACTGTAACACGCATCAGTTTTCTGAGCGAGAGTAAGTGAGAGTGTAAGAACTTGGATGGGCTTCCACTGGCTGTACCCCGGTGGAGGACCACTTCAGATCTCTTTGTTATTTCACCCTGGGGGTAGGGATGTTTTAAAACCTCTCATGAGCACTGTGCCCATTACATGTCAAGAGTGACACGAGGTCTTGTTATTGAGGTCACCTCTCCTGTAGGGAGCTGATTGGTTCCGCTCCTGGAGCACAAGCCTGGGTCAGCATCCACTCCTTCTTCCTACTTTAGTTCCCTCAACCTTCTCCCAGGAAAGGATCATTGTCTCCCCGCCAAATGCTCCCACGATGGCCCCTTCAGTATAGCACGAGGGGCACAGGTACCCTGCGTCACCTGGGGACAGCTAAGTGGATAGGGGGCACCTGGTGTGGAAAATGGGGCACCTTTGGGAGATCGGGGCAATCACAGGAAACAGATCCTTCACTCTCTGTTCAAGTCTCTTATGTCTTCAAAATTCAATATACAATCAAGTGGGGGTTTTCTTCTTTTGTTGTGGAAGAAGCTATTCTCATGTTCTTTTTTTTTTTTTTAAGATTTTATTTATTCATGAGACAGAGAGAGAGTCAGAGACATAGGCAGAGGGAGAAGCAGGCTCCATGCAGGGAGTCCGATGCAGGACTCGATCCTGGGACTCCAGGATTATGCCCTGAGCCGAAGGTGGTGCTAAACCGCTGAGCCACCAGGGATCCCTCTATTCTCATATTCTTATTAAAAAGTCAAAATGAAATGAACAGGAAGTTTAAGAAGAGTTCCTTATGCTAACTTCAAACATATCATGGCCGTACAAGAAATATCTGCTCATTGCTTATGAGTTGTGGCTTAAGAGTCATTTCTCTACACCTTAAAAGTAAAACCAAAAAAACCAAAAAAAAACCAAACCAAAACAAAACAAAAAAAAACCCTTAAAAGTGTTCAGTCTCAGTGGAAAGGTTTTGCAGATACCTCAAATGAAAAGGCTCTGCTTGACTCTTTTGGAAAGGAAGTAGGATAAATGAATACAAAAATTTTCAAAAATAGATAAGGACTATTAAATAATATGTAATCTGAAGAGACCCACAGGATATGCAAAGCCAAATTAATTATTAGTGTCACTTCTCCTCCCTAATTTAATAATTTTGTATTATCTTAAAGAGATTATATGCATACTTGTTAAAAATAAGCTCCTTTGACCACCTAAGTATCCATTGGTCAATGGATAAGGAAGATAATCTATATGTACATATAGATTATATACAGACATACAGATTCTATATGATGGAATATTGCTTAGTCATAAAAAGGGATAAAATCTTGCCATTTGTGACAACACAGATGGACCTAGACAGCATTATGCTAAGTGAAATAAGACAGACAGAGAAAGACAAACACCCTATGATTTCACACATGTAGAGTCTAAGAAACAAATGAATAAATAAAACAGAAACAGACTCATATGGAAAGATAGAGATGCAGGGAAACGCCAGGACACCTGCACCCCGATGTTTCTAGCAGCAATGTCCACAATAGCCACACTGTGGAAGGAGCCTTGGTGTCCTTCACAGATGAATAGATAAAGAAGATGTGGTCTATGTATACAATGGAATATTAGTCAGCCATCAGAGAGGATGAATACCCACCATTTGCTTCAACGTGGATGGAGCTGGAGGGGATTATGCTGAGTGGAGTAAGTCAATTGGAGAAGGACAATCATCGTATGGTTTCACTCATATGTGGAATAGAAGAAATAGTGAAAGGGACCATAAGGGAAGGAGGGAAGCTGAGTGGGAAAAAATTAGAGGAAGACAAACCATGAGAGACTCCTAACTCTGGGAAACAAACACAGGGTTGCTGAAGGGGAAGGAGGGGTAACTGGGTGACGGGCACTGAAGAGGGCATCTGATGGGGTGAGCACTGGGTGCTATACTGTATGTTGGCAAAATGAACTTAAATAAAAACAAATATATATAAAAAAGAAACAGACTCATAGATATGGAGAACAACTAGTGGTTGTCATAGGGGTGTGTGTGGGATGGGCAAAATAGGGGAAGGGGGTGAAAAGGCAAAAACTTCCAGTTATGAAATACATAAGGCACAGGGATACAATGAACCATGTAGGGAATATAGTTAATAATACGTAATACGGTGGTATGGTGACAGATGGCCGCTAGATTTATTGTGGTGATCATTCTGTAATGTATATAAATGTTGGATCACTACGCTGCACACCTGAAACTAATATAATATCGTAGGCCAATTACACTCCAATTAAAAAAGTAACAAAACAAATTGCTTTGGGATTAAGATGATTATAAACATGAGTCAGGAAAAGGAGGGCCAACACAGAACATAGCATGAAATGAAAACACTTAATTGGTGGCATCAAGCTTGCCATTGATGTCAACTAGTCAAAGAGCTGTGAGGTTCATACAATTATGGCAAAAGCTGAACAACTGTTCTACTTTATTGACTTCCACCTCTTTCCAGTAATAGCTGTTCACATTCAGCTTCTTGATTTTGCCTCCTCCCATCCCACCCCCTGGCCCCCAGCAAAATAAGGCAGCAATATCATCCAGGTTAAAAAAAAAAAAAAAAAAAAAGAAAGACGCTATCAAGCCATGAAAAGACTATTTATTTATTTATTTTTTTTTAAATTTTTTTTTTTATTATTTATTTATGATAGGCACACAGAGAGAGAGAGAGGCAGAGACACAGGCAGAGGGAGAAGCAGGCTCCATGCACCGGGAGCCCGATGTGGGATTCGATCCTGGGTCTCCAGGATCGCGCCCTGGGCCAAAGGCAGGCGCTAAACCGCTGCGCCACCCAGGGATCCCCCATGAAAAGACTATTTAAATGCATATTGCTAAGTAAAAGAAGCCAGTCTGAAAAGGCTATATACTGAATGACATTCTGGAAAAGGCAAAGCTATGGGGACAGTAAAAGAATCAGTGGCTGCCAGGGGCTGAGGGTGGGGAGGAAAGGATCATTGGAACACGAGGGATTTTAGAGTAAAGCATCCTAAACGACACTGTAATGGTAGACACATGTGTCAAACTCTACAGATTGTGCAACGCCAAGAAGGAACCCGAATATCAACCAGAGGCTTTAGCTAATAATATTGCCCTACATTTGTTGCTCATTTCCAAGTGTACTATGTTGTTAGCAAGTATATAGCTCCCAAAGTAAGTATGATGTGGCAAGGTGTAGAATAATAAAGGAGACTACGTACACAGGTGGGGATGGTGGGGGTGTATATAGAACTCTCTAGACTTGCCCTTGGTTTTTCTGCAAGCCTAACACTGCTCTAAAAAATGAAACCAACCTAAAAGCCTATGAAATCAAACCTTAAGCTATTAAGCTACATGATAGTAAGTCACTTGCAAGGCTAGGTCACTGTGTTTTAGATTAATTCTATGACCCCACATATATCTTATGTCGCCATTAATTTGATATGAATACATTTTACTTAAATAACTTTCGTATTAAAATGAAGACTTTACACGTTTTAGGGTTTGATTCCCATGACTAATGACAGGAAAAAAAATCTCTAAAAACTTAGTGTTTTAAAAGATAATAGGCCCACAGAAGTTAATTCATGCATTGATTTGTGTTGAAGCAGTGCTTTTTTTTTTAAAAAAAATTATTTGAGGGAGAGAGAGAGCATATGATCATAGCAGGGAGGCTGAAGGGAGGGGGGCGATGAACATGTGGGGGACAGCATGGCAGGGGTGCACAGAGGGAGAAGCAGAGCCCCAACCGAGCAGGGAGTCCCATGAAGGACTTGAACCCATGGCCCTGGGATCATGAGCTGAGCTGAAGGCTGATGGTCAACTGACTGAGCCACTCAGGTGCCTGAAACTGTGCTTATTTGAATGAATTGTCTTTCCTCCCCCTCTCCTACTCCACTTCCCACATGAATAAGGATTTTGAATCTAAATCTTTCTGTGGAAAGGAAGGAAAGAGGAAAGAACGGGTTATTAGCAACCTATATGATCCCCATTTTGAAATGTCAAATAAAAATACTATGTCTCCCTCCCTGGGCCTTTTCTCTTTCATAAAACAAACACAAACAGTAAACAGACAAAGCAGCACAGAAAGACATGCTCTGAAGTCCTGGCTCACTGCTGACGAGCTATACGACTCGGCACTTGTCACTTTAAATTCTTGGAGACTCTTCCTTCATGTATCAAGTGGAGACTTAAGTAGGTACTTCCCCGCAAGGTGAGCTTACTAAGCTCTCAAGCAGACGCTGCTCCCTATTTTATCTGTCTAGTTACTGTAGATGAGACTGGAAGCAGGCTGTGAGCTAAAGCTGATTCTAGTGATGAAGAAAAATGAAATAGTGGTTCATTTCTGATTTATGACTTTGCTTCCCCCACCTTGAGTTCATACTTCAAATGCTAATTCCTCATGGACAATAGAGATGGGACAAGAGTTTGAGAATGAACTTACCTGGGAGGAGAGGTGTGAATTATGAATGAAAAATTATCGAACATTTCTTTAAGAAGATGAGCTCACTTAGATAAATAAGCACACTTTATTGTTTTTAACAGCTCTATTTAAAAGCAAGGGGAAAAAGTCTCATTAGATTAGGCCACAGAGTCCATCTATTTACGTCCAGAGCATGGAGGTGACACATCCAAAATCTAGCCATGCTTGCTCCCAGAAAAACGTTAGCAGTCATATGAAATATCTGTTGTAAGCATTTAATGCTTTTTTTGGGGGGGCGTAGCCAAAGCAAACATTTGAACGTTTGAAACAGAAAACCAAGGAAACATTTTTCTATGGTTTCTCTGTTTCTCCGTCAGCTGTTATAGAAAAGTCTGCAAGGAGGCCAGCCTTCTCCAGTGTGGTTAGAAAGCTGCGGGGGAGGAATCTCCAAAGCGCTGACTTATTGGGTAACTCCACTCTTCATGGTGTTTTCCTATTTTGTCTTTCATGGTATTCAAATAAAGTGTGACCTGATTTCATCTCATTGTGTTTGTCTTCAAGGTCTCCAAGGTTTACATTGTAGGTCCACAGTAAGATTATGCAAAGGATCTTCGTAGTCCGGGCTCCTTTCCCCAAAAGACTCTATAATCTCCTTCCCTGGGTCCCAAGAAGTGGCTATGCTGAGTGGCAGCTAATCTTTGTGCAGGAGGCACCGGGTGATATCACAGACTGGGAGGGTAAGGTCAAAGTCCACCTGGATACTGCTAGTTGGACTTGTTGCTCTATTTCACTGCGCAAAACAATTCTTATCTTAACCCGCATGGGTACCATGTATGATAACTGTTATGCACTGGCCTTTAAAATTGCAAAGTGCTGGGCAGCCCGGGTGGCTCAGCAGTTTAGCCGTCTTCAGCCCAGGGTGTGATCCTGGAGTCCAGGGATCGAGTCCCACATCAGGCTCCCTGCATGGAACCTGTTTCTCTTTCTTTCTCTCTCTCTCTCATGAATAAATAAATAAAATCTTTTAAAAAAATTGCAAAGTGCTACACAAACACAATGTGTCATCATATTTACAAGATGGAGCATTAAAAATCACACAATAGATTCTCATTAGTCACAGCCTTTATGTTCCATAGAATCACTGTGAACACCAGACTCGTGAGTATTGAACTGTTGCTCCTAGGGGAAATACGCAGTTAGGTTCCTGTGGGCTTCGGGTCACATTTCGTCACCCAATCAATACATGACCTTGTTCTATATGTGTTTTTGTTAAAGACGCCGTGTTTAATGTATATTGTTGATCCACTAACGTTGAATTCATAGCCAACGGTGCTAAAACTTAATGCATGAGTTAAGCCCATTTAACACGCATATTTTGTCTGGAAAGCACATCACGGCCTTCTTGCTTAGGAACAATTGCATTTTAGTACTACAGTTAGGTGATATCTTAAATAGTGAAATCACCCACTTAAAAAACTCACAAAAATGCAAAAAAAAAAAAAAAACCCACAAGGCACTAAATAGACCAGAAAAATACAGTTGTTTATACCAAGAGAGCTGAAATTAAAAGGCAGTGTTGCTTTATTGCAACCATCTCAGCTGGGAATGTATGCGCTATCCTGCTCACGTTTGCAAATGACCACAAATGTGCCACTAGCACTCCTTTTGGGTTATAGATAAATCTTAACAAGTAGGTGAACTTGCAAATATGAAATCTATGAATACTGAGGATCGATTGTATGTACATAAGAAATTGAATTTTCTCTGTCTTCCAGAAAATTTCTGGATATTATAATGAGAGGAGTTTTGGCTTTCACAATGTTTATTTAAGAAATAATTGGCTATACAAATGTAAGCTGTGTGTCAAAGGCAGGGGATCTGAAGATTTGAGACAGAAATAGGTCCCTTGTTTTTGATAGTGCAGCTTGAGCAAATACGAAAAATGCCATGAATTTCTGTTCTCTCACTGCATTTTAATGATAAAAGCCTTTTTTTTGGTTAATTAAAAATAATCTAATTTTGGAAAACAAGATGGAAAGATGATGGTACCAGAGTGTTTTCCATTGAAATTTCTCAAAGTTTTTGCTGCTTATTTTATTCTTTAGAACTTGGTATTGAGGTCAGGCCTTCCCTTATTTTTATAAATTGACAAAGATCAGATGTAATAATACTTCTAAGATGTACTGAATACTTATTATGTGCCAGGCTCTGTGATAGGCATTTCACATTCATGACACCGTTTCTAGTCTTGACAACAAAGCGTATGCTGTGGGGAATGCCATGATCAGGAAATTGAAGCTCAGATGTGCAGAAAACCTCCTGAGGCTCCTTTAGTAGGTGGGACAGCTGGAATCCCAGGTGTCTGATACCAGAGCCTGTGCTCCTAACCTGCCCTCTGTGTAATCTCCTCCACCAGTCTATACTTTTTTTAAAAAAAGATTTTATTTATTTATTCATAAGGACACAGAGAGAAAGAGAGAGGGAGAGACACAGGCAGAGGGAGAAGCAGGCTCCATGCAGGGAGCCTGATATGGGACACGATCCCGGGTCTCCAGGATCATACCCTGGGCCAAAGGTAGTGCTAAACCGCTGAACCACCCAGGCTGCCCCTCCAGTCTGTACTTTATTAAAAGATTTGCTTTTGCAGCTATTTCAACTTGATGTAAAGAGTGGGTCTTCAGGTCCTAATGCTGTAATTGTTAATTGTACTTGTTTAAGACACATTTAGGTGACAAGCAAAGATAATTAGGATATTGATGGTATACTATTTTAGAAAGGGTACTGAGTTAGCCTGTTATGTGACCTTGGCCCAATCACTTCACCTTTGTGGCCATCATTTTCCTCAGCTGTGATATTACAGAATTTAAATAAATGATTTCTTAGGGCCTTCTATGATTCCACAAAAGTAATAATAATGAACAAAATCCCAATACATTTCTAAGAATGACAGTTGAAGGCAATTAAAAAAGAATGAGAAGCTAGCCTGAAAGTATAAGTCACTGGGTAGATTCCTTCCACGTAGATTTCCTTCAGCCTGTAGGAGATCTTGGACATTAAGACTATGCTAAATTTTCTTTAGGACGTGAAAAATTGATATAATTGCTTTTCTTCAATTCTAATATTACTTCTCACCTATCACTTAAACAAGGTCTCTCATCAGTGTTTTACTTCTTCTTTAATCATTATAATAAAAGCCAAAGGCAACTAAGCAGAAATTTCAATTAACTATTTGCCATTTGTTCATTTATCAATTCTGCCGCAGTCCACTCTCAGGATGTGGAGATAAGTCACAGGGGGATATGTTGCTTTCAGGGCCTCTCTCTGAAAGCAATGGCTGGGAGGTCAATCTACCACATTTTCCTCTGTCTCCATTTCTAGAAATGCATTATATTAATCATCCCCTTCAATAACAACTCTAGGAGAACCACAAAATTCCAAGTTGTAAATAAGTATTTCATTCCTATACATTTCCTAATCCCTAGTGGCAAGGGCAGGAGAGCCATCATCTCATGGCCCCTTGTTTGTGGGCTACCCCCCCCTGCAGTGTCTAGGGCACTAGCCCCTGGCAAACTAACTACCACCCTGGAAATAATGAGTCCAGAGAATAGTTTGGACTGTATCTTGCTTTACTCCTATTACTTTTTAAACACAGAAACTTGTATCGAGGTAGTTGTAAAGTCACATGGTGCTGTAACATATCTTACCTAGTTTTTCCTAGGTAAGAGTTCCCTAACATATCTTACCCAGTTTTTCCTCAAGGAAGCACTCTGAAAAACTAGAGTAGACTTTCACAGTCAGGATACTGAGAGTGACACAATTCACTAATTGTAGGTATATCATTTATGTTTGTGCAGAAATTATAAAATTCTTTTTAAAAAAGATTTATTCATTGAGATAAAGAGTGAGTGTGAGCAGAGGGAGGGGCAGAGGGAACAAGCGGACTCCCCGCTAAGTAGGGAGCTGGACATGAGGTTCCATCCCAGGAACCTGAGATTGTGACCTGAGCCAAAATCAAGAGTAGATGCTTAACTGGCTGAGCCATCCAGGCTCCCTCAAATTATAAAATCCTATACAATTTTATGCCTGTGTAGGTTTGTGTATTCACCATTACAATCAAGACAATAATTCCAACAATTCCTAAGAATTCCTCGTGTTGCACTTTTATACCTCTTTACATCCTCTTTGTCCTTCCCTCCTGCTCCTGTCACCAACCACCAGAAGCCAGTAATCTCTCCTTCATTTCTAAAATTTTATCATTTCCAACATGTCATGTAAATGGAATCACTAGGTCTGAAGCTTCTGGGACTGGCTTTTTTCCCTCATCGGGATCCCCTACAGATGTATCCAAGTTGTTTTGTGTATCAATAGTTTGCTGCTTTAATTACTTATTGTTTGGTCCCTTCCGTGGTATGGAGATGACACTTGTGTTGTTTTTCAGTGGAGTTATCTTCTTTTCTCTTTGGCCTTTTTGAGTGATGACCCAGGACCTAGTCAACACTTATGTGCCCGCAGAGGGAATGGGGGGCAGAGATGAGAGAGATTGTGATTTGCTCCAGGAAGTACTCAGTTTCTGCAGCAGAAGACCATGCCTCAGTGGAATAGTCTTGACTGTGTTCAACACAGAAGTCTTAATTTTGTCTCCCAATCCCAAAACTACTTGTCTCTCAGTGTTGCCTTTAGTAAATGGCATCACCATTGATCCGTCTCTTCAGGCCAAAAACTTGAGAAATCTTCTCTGACATCTCTTCCTTTCTGTCACATCTGATCCATCACCAAATCCTGTGGGCTCTACCTTTAATATATTCTTTTTCCAAATACTTCTCCATTACTACCACCACCGTGGATTTGGTGCAGGGATCACCCTCTTTCTCGCCTAGATTCTGCAATTGCAATTTGCCTGGTCTCCTGTATCCATCTTGCCTTTCTCCCTGCTCCCCCCCCCAAATGGCTGCAGTTAATATGGTGGTTTTTAATACATAAATCATATCAAAGTCTTCTGCTTCCCATCTTACTTAGAATAAAAGGCAGATTCTCCATAGTGGTAGACAATCTGTACTAACTGGCTGCAGGCTGGCTCTCTAACTTCAGGTATCCTCTACTACTCTGTCCCATCCTTCCTGTGACCCAGCTGCAGCATCTTTCTTGTTGTTTCTTAAATGAGTCCGGCATGTCTCTATCTAGCCACCCAGCCTCTGCATTGCCCTGCATGCTTCCTGGGATGCTTTTCCTTCAGGTGCCAACACATCACCCTCCCTAACTTCATCAGAGCTCTGCTTTTCTTTTTTTAAGATTTTTTTTATTTACTCATGAGAGACAAGAGAGAGAGGCAGAGACATAGGCAGAGGGAGAAATGGGCTCCCTGCAAGGAGCCCGATGTGGGACTTGATCCCTGGACCCAGGATCACGACCTGAGTTTAAGGCAGGCACTCAACCACTGAGCCACTCAGGCGTCCCCAGAGCTCTGCTTAAATGCAGTCTCCCATAACAGGACTTCCCAGCCAGCCTAACACTCTACTCCTGAGCCCCCTTTATTCTTCTTGATAGCATTGATCACTAGCTAACATTTTATCAGACAATTATCTTCTCATTCATTGTCCATGCCCATTAGAATATATGCTTCATAAAGGCAAGACTTTTCTGTTTCATTCATTGTTCTATCTCTATCACTTGGCATATATAAGCACTCAACATACTTTTGGGTGAATAAAGGATTTTTCTCAATTCCTTTACTCATATCTTTTAACCCATCAAGGACAAAGCCAGTCACAGAGTTTTCCTGTGGTAGAGATAGTACCCACCTGTCTAGCCAACACAGGGAAGACAGGAGGCTACTTTTCAGCCATAGAGAATTTGTTGAAAAGGAGTACGTCAGATTGTGTTCATGTCCCCAGTTCTTTCCCCGCTGGGCCTTTGTCACTGCCATGTCACTTTGCTTTTCCTTCTACTGAAGAAGCACAGTCTTTCCTCTCTCCTCAACTCTGGATTGGCCACATAACTTCCTTTGGACAATAACATATTAGTGGGTGTGGCAAGACCAAAGGCTTGAAATGTGTTCGCATGAGTGGGCCTGTGTTCTTGCCCCTCTGCTGTTGTGTTGCAGTTAAATATTCTCATGTTAACTGTATGATCCCAGGAGAAAGATGCCAGATGTATGACAGAGACACTCAGCCCTTCGCTGACCCACAGATTAGTGAGAAAAAAAAATGATTGTTGTTTTAAGCCACTGAGTTTGGAATTGTTTGTTACATAGCAGCTTTTTTTTTTTCAACAGCTACATGATACAGGAAGTAAAAGCAAGGCATATGTTGTTGTTGTTTTAAAGCCTGAAAGAACTATGAGAGGAAGAAAAATGCAGGAGACAGAGGAGCTAAGCTTTATCCCAGAGAACATGAGGCATGTTTATCAAAAGTGAAGGATGGGACTGAGGGAAGAGGGCTTGTGTCCTGCTTTCCAATTTGGGGGTCTGGGAGGAGACTGCCCTGGAGGGGGTCTTGCATCAGTGTGGGGCATTAAGAGAGGGAAGAAGAGTGAGCAGATAGCCCCTGAGTCTTGTGAGGAGTGGACTCTGAGATAAAGCCAATGATTTGCCACTGGGGCTTGCCATGTGGAGGATGAGGGATGTGCAGAGACTAGGGGTCTGTCTCAAGTGAGAGCTGAGGGGACAGAGGGAAGCAAAAGGAGCAACAGTGGGTGTCCCCTGGAGCACTGCATGAGTCAGATGGAGACTATAGGTTCACTGACTACAGGTTTTACCATCAGGATGCTGGGCTGGAGGCCAGCAGATGGCAGGTCATGCAAACCCAAAGAAGGACAAGATGACCCCAGGCCCTCTCTGTGATGACGTAAAACACACACTTAAGCTGCCACACCCTGCTGCCCATCCCTGTCTGTAGTCTATATACCTGGCCACTGTCTTGTAGAAAGAAAGCAGGGGATGGGAAGGCCACTGGAGAGACTGAACATTTTTATTCCAGAAGGACAGAGCACAGCCAGAAGGGACTGTTGAAATAATCAAGCCAGATCCAACTGAAAGCTGGACCGGGCTTTAGTTTATTTGTCCTTATTTTCCAGAAAGAATATCAGATCCTCATAGACAAAGAGGCTGCATTTACAAGTTGTAGTGCATCACAACATGCAGTTCTTCAGTTTGGTGTTCCTGCAGCCTGTTACTCAACTCCTTGGGGCATCTTTCACCCTGCAGGTGATGCTATCTTTCTAAAGTGTCAGTCTGGTCAGCTTATTCTCCTGATAAAAAACATCTTTCCATGACACCTTTTTGTTCCCAGGATAACACTGAAACCTTAACGTGGCTTTAAACGAATCCTGTAACATGCAGGCACTGCCAGGGTCCTGCCTTATGCCTCCACGCTCACCTCTGCCTCCAAAGACCAAAGCTAGTGATCCCCCACGTTCTGCACTTTCTTCTGGCCTGGAGAGCACGTGGGGCAGGAACACAGGATAGCGGGAGCTGCTGGGGAGTTAATGCTCCTGGAAGCAGCCCTCGCCCAAGCTGGCCAGGGAGGAGGGGGAGCAGGGCCTTGGCTTCCTCCCACATCAAGTGAGATAGCGAGGCAGGTTGTGTACTGCCTCCCAGGGCTCCCCACTGGTTCTGAGCCCCCACTGCCCACAATGGTGAGCAGTTTAATAAAGCTTCATTTCTTTCCCTGTTTCATTTCTCCACTGCTCTACTAATATGCCCCAGGGTCTTCTCCCAAATACATTTGTTTTCAAACCCTCATCTCCTCATCTTCTCCTCACTACTCTCCCAAGACACTTGTCCTTTCCTGGACCACAGGCTGGGGCTCTGATCTCAAGCGTTCCTCTTGGATGAACTCAAAACAAGACAGGTGATCACCCAGTTTATCATCTCCACTGGGTCACATTTTTAGAGTGAACCTGGGCATTGCTGATAATTCACTCTTGTCTTGGCAGGAGGAAACTGGGACTGTCCCCAGCAAATGAGGACACGTGGACACTCCTAAAGCCTGTCTTAGTCTGCACCTGCTCATTGCAGTTGCATTTTTATCTTTGTCGTACTCTGGTTTCAACCACTCTGAATGGAACTGGCTGTGGTCCCTCAAACTTCCCTCATAGCACGCTATGTTTCCCAAGAAACCATACCTCCCATCCCACATGCTCCTTTGCAGTGTGACCTTGTCACTAAACCATCAAGAAGTAGAGTCTGCTTCTCCTTTCCTGGAATATGGGTTGGATCTCAGATTTTGGCCAACAACTTGAGGGAAAAGGCATGCAAGTAACTTCTGGGGTGGGGTCTTAGGGATCTCTAGCTTGCATCTTTACTCTTTGGAATGCCTTCTCAGAGCCCAGCCATCATGCAGGGAGGACACTCGTGCAACCATGATGTGGCACCAGTGAGGGAGAAAGAAGGTCCCAAGACTCCTTGACAGCTGTGTGTGTGAGGCTACTCTGGATCCTCAAGTCACATTAAATTAATACCTCGTCAGACACCACATGAAGCAGAAGAGCCATCCAGTCAGGCCACAAAATTACTGCGTGCAAGTTTTGTCTAAACCACAAAATTTTGGGTAGGCTGTTGTAAAGCAACAGAGAGAACTGGAAAATCCCTCTTCTTTCTGCCCTCTCCACCACCCTACTCCTTTGCCCAGACAATTCTAACTTCTCACTTGGGTCTCAGCTTCTGTGCCACTTCCTCTGATATGCCTCCCCTTGTCTCCTGGACCTGGTGAAGTGCCCTTCCTACTTGTTCCCAAGGGATCCTATACTTTCATCTTCCGAATTACCCTGCCACAGGTCCTTCTACTGCTAATTCCTTTTGTTGTCTTCTCCTCTCTTTCAGTTAGAACTCAAGCCCTCTAAAGGCAGCAACCATGCCTGTCTTGAACACCACTGGTCTAACAATGGTGTATAAAGGCCTGGCATATGACAAGTGATCGCTACGTACTTGACTAATTGGGATCAAATAAAAATAACTAACATTTATTAAACACATACTATGTGGCAGAGCTGTGCTATCTCTGAAACAGGTATTATTTTGCTGAATCCTATGAAGTATGGACCGTTGCTATTCCTATTTTGCACACAGGGAAACAGACTGCACAAGATGTTAAGTAATGTTGCAAAGTCATACAGTTTGCAAGTCATAAGGGAAAAACGCAAACTCAAGGATACGATAGCAAAGTCTGATCTCAGCTCTAACCCTTATGTATCAATCAGGATAGGCTGGGTTGTGCCACATTAACAAACAGCCCTATGATCATAACTTAAAAAACCACGAGTCAGTCCTTCCTTCCTTCCTTCCTTCCTTCCTTCCTTCCTTCCTTCCTTCCTTCCTTCCTTCCTCTTTCCTCCTTCCTTCCTTCCTTCCTTCCTTCCTTCCTTCCTTCCTTCCTTCCTTCCTTCCTTCCTTCCTTCCTTCCTTCCTTCCTTCTTTCTTTCCTGCCTTCCTTCCTCCCTCTCTCTTTCTTGTACTATAGGTTTGTTATGATTTAATGGGGTTCTCTGTTCACTGTGGTCACAGACAGATCCAGGTGATGGAACCACCATGATCTTCAGGTTTACCAATCCTCATGACAAAAGGATAGAAGGACTCTGGAGACTGTTGCACCAGAAATTATATGTTATAGCCCAGACACTGCATATGTCTTTTCTACTCATAGTTTTTTGGCTGGAAATATTCAGTGAGCAGTGTAATGCCTGCCACAGTATACCACCTCACCAGCGAATGGAGATGGAGGTATATCATTTCCTGCTGTGTGTGAAGGCTTTGCCAAAGTTCCAGAAAGTTTTGGAAAGCCCTAGAATAAGGATGCTTTCTCAAAAGATCATAATATTCATATTTTAGAATATAATGCAAACCACAGTGTGGCTACTAATAGGTCTATCTTCTATCATACTTTAAATAATGGCAGTTTGGAAAATATTAGAATCTGTGACCAGCAATACTTACAAACCATATTAAATTCAAATGGATAGGGATGCCTGGGTGGCTCAGCAGGTTAGTGCCTGCCTTCGGCCCAGGGCATGATCCCGGAGGCCCTGGAGTAATCAAGCAGTCCCTGCATGGAGCCTGCTTCTCCCTCTGCCTGTGTCTCTGCCTCTCTCTCTCTGTCTCTCATGAATAAATAAATAAAATCTTAAAAAAAAATGAATTCAAATGGATAGATGTTCACCTTTAATTTTGTCACCACTAACATTGCGGCCACTGACAAATAACAATGGTCAGTAACGCAATCGTTGCCCTGCATCAGAATCCGTTTTCCAGACATAGCTTCTCAAATTTACACAGAACAGCTGCTGCCTTATTATTATAAAACAGATTTTATTATGGTTTTATATTACTGTGATTTACAGGACTGGCACAAAGAGTTAATTTGAAGAAATTAATAAGAGAGGGCTCAGAAATAGCTTTCTAAAATTAAAATTAAAATGAATATGCCATCCTGCAAACAGAGGCCGTCTATTACACTAACGCATAGTGACGTTCTCATCCACATCTACACTGCATCCAGAGCACTGAATGGTGTATGTCAAGGAGCCCCGCGTCGAATTATCCTTTTGGTTCTCACATGGAACAGGAGGTACTTCTCCACTGTCATACTACATTTCTCCTCTTTTTTAAAAACGAAAATTACTCCCATCATAAATCCTACTGTTTCAAGGGTCTTTAGACTTTCTCTAATCTGGTCCCGCTCAGTCCACAACACTCAAAGTACAGAAGAATTTCCAGGGAGCCTTTGTTGGCTACTCTTAATGATGGAGAGTCCACTGCCTCCCAACGGTGGCCACTCATTTGTTAAATAATGGTAATTGTTAGGAAGTTCTTGCAGGGACTGAAGTCTTACTCTTGCTAGTCTTCTCTGGTCCCGGTGAGTTGACCTCTACAAGTCTCACCTGTTGGGGTAGCAGCTGTCAAAGGCTGGAAATGGGTTCTCTCATGTCCTTGTAATCATGTCTTAGTATCCCCAGGCCTTCTGATTCTTCCTTTGGGGGGGGGCCCTTTTGTTCATCTGGCCTTTTCCTCAGAAGATTAATATCTATCTTAATAGATAGGAGTAGGAGTAGGCCATGACATCCGCTGGGGTCTGACTGTACTCTTTGCCCATGATTCTCTTATTAATGTAGCTCAGTACAGTACAGTATTTATTTAAACATCAATCACCACATAATATTGGCTCATACCAAACTCCCCAGAAAACCAGCCTGAGTCTTTTTCTTGATACCAGGGGGTCTTCCATCTTCTACTTATATCTTTCTTTTCTTCTTTTCTTTCTTTTCTTTTCTTTTTTTTGGTCTAATGCAAAAGTTAAGTTTATTATATTTCATGTCATTATTTTATCCTATCTTTCTAGGCCATCAAGATGCTTTTGAAGAGGTTTTCTGGCAAAAAACTGATGTTGTCAGGCCCCTTGTCACAGGCCCTGACCCCCTGAACTCAGGAAACTCCTAAAGGTTTCTGCTCAACTGCCAATCTTACTTTTTAGAAACTAACCAACTGCTGGAACAGAAAAAGAAACATTTGAGGAAGACTTCTGCTCAGATTAATCAGAAAGTACCAGAAAAAAACGCCTCAGCCTCATTATAATGATAAAATCCCCTCCTGAATATTCACCTCTGGCCCTAATAAAAGGAGCCTGCTTTTTGTTGTTGGGGTGGGGAGGGAGCATCAGGGCTTGGGAAGTAATTTCCCCGTGATCTCCTGGTTTGTACAAATAAAGTGGATATCCCTCAGCCATTAGAAACGACAAATACCCACCATTTGCTTCGATGTGGATGGAACTGGAGGGTATGATGCTGAGTGAAGTAAGTCAATTGGAGAAGGACAAACATTATATGGTCTCATTCATTTGGGGACTATAAAAAATAGTGAAATGGAATAAAGGGGAAAGGAGAAAAAAAATGAGTGGGAAATATCAGAAAGGGAGACAGAACATGAGAGACTCCTAACTCTGGGAAACGAACTGGGTGGGGGGGGGGGGAAGGGGAGGTGGGCGGGGGGGTGGGGGTGACGGGCACTGAGGGGGGCACTTGACGGGATGAGCACTGGGGGTTATTCTATATGTTGGCAAATTGAACACCAATAAAAAATAAATTTATTAAAAAAAACACAAAGTGATCTTCTAAGGCAAAAAAAAAAAAAGATGCTTTTGAAGTTTTTTTGTATTACCCAGCTTGTTAAGTCATCCTCTTATTGGCCATGTGCCATTTGCAAAGTCAATAAACATTCTCTTTGTATCTTTATACAAGGCCTTGATAGAAATGTTAAACTAATAAACAGAAGATCCTGCTTCAGGCTTCTACTTATCTTTCTCTCCATTGATTGGTTGATTGATTGATTTATGGATTTTATTTATTTACTTGAGAGAGAGAGAGCCAGGGAGAGAGAGCACAGGTGGTGGTGGGGAGCAGCAGAGGGAGAGGGAGAAGCAGGCTCCCCACCAAGCAGGGAGCCCAATGTGGGACTCCAACCCAGGACCATGGGATCATGACCTGAGCTGATGGCAGATGCTTAACTGACTGAGCCACCAGGCACCCCTCTCTCCCTTGCTATAAAGGGTTTTTGAGATACTATTAAATCTGTTGCTGAAAATCAGATACGTAAAATACGTGACATCACTCATTTAGTAAATGATACAAAATGGACATAATGAGGGGTGATAAGATTTCTACTTTGTGAAACTTTGCTGTTAGCGATTCTGACTTCCTTCTAGAAGGACTCAAATGTAGCAGTCCCTTCTAAACTTTTGATGTTGGCTGACAGTGCTCTCTTTTTTATTTCTAAATAATTATGTTTCTTCCATTCCCTTTGGGAAGTTCACACTTGTCCTTGGTTAGGTAATCTTTCTTTCATCCTCTTTCTATGTCCCTTTTCAAGCATCGCTCATCAAAGAGCTCCATGTGAAGTCCTGTTATTTATTTAGATCCACCTCCTTTCCCTTCTTTTATGGGATCAGTTTCTGATTAGCAGCTGACCCAACCAAGCAACAACTTGAGGGCATCGGTCTCTATGGAGTGTCAGCCCTCACTAGAGTACACCAAGTGTCTCTTTGAAGTTCAATCTGTCTTTATAGATATATATTTAAGTAGCTGGTGAATGCATATTGGTAATTTCTCACCGAAGTATATGTCTTTTTCAAAAGGATACTTCAAAAATGCTTCTCACCAATCCTGCCCCTACTAAATGGTCAAATATTTAAGGAATATTGGCTTTAGGAAGTGGCCAACGATTAGCATCCCCAGGGGCCCACCAGTCTGCAAGGTCCTCACTGTGATTCCTTTGATCGTATTGACGGAATTTATCTTCAGGGTGTCAGCTCCCCTCCCTGCCTCTTCATCGTTCTGAAAGATGCAGGTGTTCTCAGGAAGCAACGCGTCGCTCTCACACACCTCTCAGTTCAAATCCCAGCTCTACCAAAGACCAGCTGGCGGACTGGAAGCCAGTGGTTCTCAGCTGGTGAGGACTTTATCCTCCCGGGGACTTCTGGTGATGTCTGGAGACAGGTGTGGCTGTTGCAGCTGGGGGCTCCTACCTGGTAGAGGCTGGGGATGCTGCTAAATGTCCCACGATGGATGGGACAGTCGCGCAACAAGGAATTCTCGGACCAAAAATGGCAAGAGTGCAGCTGCTGGGAAATCCTGCTTCAAGAAAATAATGTGACTTTCTAAACCATGGTCCCTTCCTCCTCTGTACAATGAGGGTAACAGTGGTGTGGGGCGGCCATGGGTGGACTGCAGGGAGGACCCCTTCCAGCACATGGCATAATGACTGGCACAAAGCCAGCATCGAGAAAAAGGTCATTTTTTCTCTTTATTTATGTACCAGGTATTGTACTGGGTACTTCCTCAGATGTTATTAGCTTAATACTAAATGAGTAGTTCATTGACTCCACAAATGTTTTTTGAGGACTTTCTATATGCTAGGCACTGATCTGGCAGGTACGAATTGATTAGTTAAAAACAACAACAACAACAACAAAAAAACCCCAAAACAACCAAAAAACAACAAAAAACTCCTGCTGGAATCCAGGCCGTGGGGGTGAGGGTCGGGGGGTGGTTCAAGGAATGTGCCCAAGGTTCAAGGCTAATGAGAGGCAAGCCCAAGATTCAAATCAACCCAGCTGCTGCATCCCCCTCAAATCCTATGTTGAAACCCACCCCCCATGTGATGACATTAGGCGGCGGGGGCCTTGCGAGGTGACCGGGTGGCGAGTGGGGAGCCCCCATGAATGAATGACACCGATCATTCTCGCCCTTGCAAGAAGAGACAGGAGAGAGCTTGCTTCCTCTCCCTCTGCCGCGTGAGAACACACGGAGAAGACGGCGCCCAGAAAGCAGGCAGCGGGGCCTGACCAGACGCCTGACCTGCCGGCGCCTGGACTCCGTGGCCTGCGGAACCACAGAGAAAAGTCTGTGGCTGAAGCCTCCCGGTCTGTGGCACTGGGTTAGGGCAGCCTGAGCTAAGACGTGCGCTCACCTGCCTCCAGGGCCTGCCCTCTTCGTGCCCACGGTCACCAGGCACCTGCTTTCCGATGCACCTGGTTGCAAGGTGCATGAGAAGAGCAGGTCGCACCTCCCCGCCAATTTTATTGACCCTATCGGCGTCGTCACTCCACCGTCTCACTTGTCCCATGGCCTTTTGTTGCTCTCTCCTGCTGCTCCTTCTTCTTAATTCAGCAAATGTTCTCGGGCCCTCGCTCCTTGTTAGGAGTCACCACCTGGGTCTGCGTGGAAACCCGGGCTGGTGCAGACGAGGGTGGTCTCTGGGGACGTCAGTGCCCTGGGACCGGTGACAGCACCCCGCCTTCCTCTCTGGTGGACACCACCAGGCCATCTCCACCTCGGATCAGCGGCTTCTTTACAGGCATGTATAGGTTCTTTACACAACTCACCACCATACACGCAGGTCGTGTATGGGCACAGCAAAATTTTCCTTTCCTTTGGTGTATGGAAAACTCTGTGGGTTTTCCCAACACCTGAGGTCCTGTTACACGTTTCACTTGGCACAGATTTATCGCCTGGTAAATTCTTTTTTCTTAAATTAAAAAAAATTTTTATTGGAGTTCAATTTGCCAACATATAGCGTAACACTCAGAGCCCATCCCGCCAAGTGGCCCCCTCATTGCCCATCACCCAGTCACCCCCACCCCCTGCCACTTCCCCTTCCACTACCCCTAGTTCATTTCTCGCCTGGTAAATTCTTAGCTATAGAGGATGCTGCCTTTATGGTGGTATTTGCTCATGGCCTTGACGGTCCAGGCTACACTGTATATTATAATTCTGCTCTGGTGTGAATTGAATCACGATTCCCGAAATACTGAGGAACCAGAGAGCGTTGTTAGTTACAGTGAGGGCACTTAGCAATCCCTCAGCATTTCTGTCAAAACGTGTCTCCATGACTCTCGTAGAGCAGTCAAGTCCACTGCTTGGGGTGTGTTCACGGGGCATGTGACGCTAGGAATACCACAGTAGCGTGTCTTCCAGAATATCATGCTATCGCAGTGTAGAGTCTGTTTTGGTGGGACAGTTATGGCCCCAAAAGGAGCACTTAGGATTTCCAATTATTCGTGACTGAGTTGTAGGAATGCGTGTGGCGAGACGTGGGCGCTCACCAATGTCTCAGGACGTAAGATGCCTTCTGAATGCCAAGCTCTCCTCCGCCTCACAGCCACTTCTCGCTGCTGATTACTGGGGTCCCTTGACTTCCAGCTGCACCCCTTCTGGGCAAGTTCATTTGATCTGCGTTAGGTGGTGCACTCTTGTCAAGGCAGACCTGCTGTCAGAACCCCACTTCACCCCGTACCAGGTAAGTCACTGTGGGGACTGGCTCTCTCAGCTTGTTTCCTCGGCAAGATGAGGATAATAATCATGGGTCTTGCCTCATTGGATGGTTGCGACATTTAGTTGTCACAGTTTCACGTGGGAAATGATTAGCACAATGCCTAAAGCAGAGTGGGTGGGCATGGGTTTCCACCCTCCTTCCTTTGCCACCTGTCCACTGAGCTGGTGCCACCCTTCTAGTCTTTTCCTGAGGATGTGGCCTTTTCCCTTCCTTCCTTCCTTCCTTCCTTCCTTCCTTCCTTCCTTCCTTCCTTCCTTCCTTCCTTCCTCCCTTCCTCCCTTCCTTTTTTTTTTTTTTTTTTTTTTTAAGATTTTACTTATTTATTCATGAGAGACACACAGAGAGAGGCAGAGACACAGGCAGAGGGAGAAGCAGACTCCCTGTGGGGAGCCCGATGCGGGACTCGATCCCGGGATCCTGGGATCACGACCTGAGCCAAAGGCAGATACTCAACTGCTGAGCCACCCAGATGCCCCATTGTGGCCTCTTCCCCCTGGGGCCTCATGTGTCGCTCTGCTTGTCTGCTGCCTTGCCTGGCGTGTTCTGGTTCTAAGTTCAGGAATACGTATCCCTCAACTGCTCAACCTCTCAACCTCTGCCGCCAACATCTGCCTATTTTCACTTCTCGGTAATGAAGGGCAGAGATGACGGCCCGGTAGTCAGGAGCACAGACCAAGGGATGCCTGCTGGGGTTCACGTTTTGGCTCCACCAATTACTCTCTGTGCCTCAGTTTCCTCACCTGTGAAATGGAGCTAGTCTTGTACGCTCTTGCCTAATCTTGATGATCTCATAGAATTGCCATGAAGGTTAATTTAATAAGCTGGTGCATCTAAGGTAGGACGGAGCTGGGCTTGCAGTAAGTTCTATATTAGCGTACATTATTGTTATTTTTATTATAGGTTAGGTTTCCTATTCTCCTAATTATCTGCCCCCCGCCCCGAGTGCTTTTTACAATCAATGACATCCTGGTGACCACTACCTGCCGGACCCAGACTCACCTCCTCCTTGGCCCGCACGCCACCCACCATCTTCCTGTTTCCATCCTTGGCTCACAGTATAAATTCTCATAGTAAACAAACAAGCCAAAAAACCCAAAACACCGTTCTTTCATTGGCTCTACATTAACCACTTAAAAAGATGCAACCAATCACCTGGGGATTTTAATCTCGACAGTGCTGACCCACAGTAAGCAAAGGGCAAGAGTGACTCTCAGATTCACAATCACACACAGGGGGGTGGTGGGCTTTCTGCCACAATTTTCCAATTCTTGTCGGCCTTCTAATTTGCAAATAATATCAGCCGGCTTTCTCAGAGTGAGAGCAAGACAGAACCACGATGATGTGCGTAGACGAAGTTAAATACTGTCGGTAGGTGGGGGGCCTTAATGAACAAACGAGCAGATTTTACATAAAGAACTGGGGGGCAGACACTTGGCTTTACTTCTGTCTTAGTTTATATCACGCCCCGGATGATGCTGGTCCCGGCGCCTTCACTCGTGCAGAAGCCACAACCACCCATCACAGCGTTTCAAAGCCAACTAGTGGCTTCAGAACCTATCCCCTGAGCAATTTACCCCAAAGATGCTCTGATGACAGTTCTCTTCTGCATCCCGGAGGAGAGCAACCCACCTTCTCTTGTACCCACAAGATACCGGTGACTGAGCCCAACGGCAGAAGTCCACCTGGTAACTTAAAAATCCAAGTTCACGTCACCTCGCATTAAGTCCTGTACCAAACATGCTCTTACCATCATACGATTAGGCCCGAAGCACGGAATTCTTACCTATAACTTTTCCTAGAAAGAGCGACTTGGGAGAATTGAAGAGTGTGTCCGAGGAACTTGGCAGATGGTAACTCACCGAAGGATAATGATCGAGCTGCAGGGAGAGAAACAGGAGAGACTTTAGGAGAGGGTTGCTAACCTGCACTTGGGATCGGATCTCGCCGGCAGGGTCAGTCACTCCGTGAGCCCCGGTGTGTCCCCACATCTTACTTCCTCAGTGCTGACAACGGAACGCCAGCCTGGGAAAGCGGGACGCCCATCTATTCTTTCTCTGGGGTTACCTGAAGTCAGTTTGAGCTTGGAAGTGAAGACCCTTTATGAATTGTTCTTCAGCTTATGCACATTTTCTGTGGGTAATTTATACCCATTTTCTGCTGGATTAGGATCCTTGCTCATTTTTTTTTTGGTTTGTTTTTTAAAGATTTTATTTATTCATTCATTGAGAGAGAGAGAGAGAGAGAGAGAAGCAGAGACCTGGGCAGAGGGAGAAGCAGGCTCCACGCTGGGAGCTCGACGTGAGACTCGATCCTGGGACCCCGGGGTCACACCCTGGGCTGCAGGCGGCGCTAAACCGCTGAGCCCCCCGGGCTGCCCCCTTGCTCATTTTAATAAAGTAAAATCTGCCTCATCCAATCTCCAGTACTGACCCCTGAGATAGAGAATTGCTGCATCTGTCACAATGGGTTTTCTTTAAGGTCCGCTTAGTGTCTTGTTTTAGTCACTGTCCCACACCATCAGCTTGCACAACAACAACGATCTTCAGTACGTATACTCAAATATGAATAGATCTATGAAAATACATATCCAGATGCTGAACTTCAAGTTGCATAAATATATCTTTTTTGTTTTAACTTATCAAATGAGGAGGATGCCCCCACAGGGCAGGGACAACAGAGCCTGGAGGGGACAAAGACACCCGTGCTCCAGCTGGGCTTGGTCTTTCCGAGTGGAGGTGAGTTGGCAGTAGAGGGAGGGAGAAACGAAGCAGGTGGAAACACCTTACAGATACGGGCTGTCGGAGCAAAGCGCCTTTCTGATTACATTTCTCATGAACAAAGTGCAAAGGCTGGTGTCCCAGAACCAGCGCCTCTCTTGTCCTCTGTGTCCCGACATGGCTTTTCTTGCCTTCGCTGTCTTTTTATAACTGATACAGTCCTAGCGGTGTTTCTCCCACCACGGGGAGCTCCTAGAGTTTTCTGTGTCTCTGCGTATCCGCCTGTGAAAAATGCTTTTGTAGCCTTTTGCTTTTCTGAGGCGAGCCTCTTACCTGCTCAGGTGAGCAGAAACACTGTGTCACTGCCCAGCACAGGCGTTTGGGTGGGGATTGCCTGCTGGAGGCAGCAGCACACACTCCAGACTCAGGTCCCACTCCTGGGTCCTTGCTAGTAACCGCCAAGGTGGGCAAAGCTGCAGGGAAGCGGGGCTGCAGTGGGCAGGAGAGGGGAGCTGGGAACAGGGCTGGGAAGTGGGCCAGTCTCACTGGCCACGCGGGGAGCTGGGGAGGATCATTAATCATTGATGACCACCTACACCTGACTCCTGAAACCACTTACTAGAAACCCACAGATTATTGAAAGCCACGGTTCAGAGTCCAGGACTCCTCGCATCTCGGGGATTTGGGGAGTTCTGTTAAATTCTGGTGGGTGGGTGCTGGCTCAGCACTGTCACAGAGATCCGAAGAGCGCCGTGAGAGCAAACATTGGCCTGCTCGACTAGCATTCTCAAAAGTTTTCTATGGTTTTAAGTGCATCACCAACAAAACACCTCTTGGGGCCAGAGAGCTTAGATATTTTATTTATTTATTATTTATTTATTTTCTTTTAACTTTTTTTTGCATATTTTTTTAAATTGGAGTTCAATTTGCCAGCATATAGCATAACACCCAGTGCTCATCCCATCAACTGCCCCCCCTCAGTGCCCATCACCCAGTCAACCCCACCTCCCGCCCTCCTCCCCTTCCACCACCCCTAGTTCGTTTCCCAGAGTTAGGGGTCGCTCATGTTCTGTCTCCCTTTCTGATATTTCCCACTCATTTTCTCTCCTTTCCCCTTTATTCCCTTTCACTATTTTTTATATTCCCCAAATGAATGAGGCCATATAATGTTTTAAATATCACAGAAAAGTTGCTCCTCTGGATGGTGTTAGCTAGCTGCTTCCGCGCCATCTGGTGGCTTATATGGGTCAGTGCTGCTGTCCCTCCGTTTCTTTGGTCCAAAAGTTTTTTGGGGTCAAAGAAGATAACCGTGGAAGGCCTTCATCACAGGTTACCGTGCCTGCTTCACAGCGCTGATCTTCCCCTAAATACTTCTTACACCTACATCTGTCTTGCTAAAGAGCTTAAAAGTGAACACAAACAGATGTTCATTATAGAGAAAATAATAGTACAGATTTGCGGGGAAAAACTCCCCCCCAGTGATAATTATTTTTTTATCAAGTCAGTTTCTTAAAGTATAATGTATATTCCTTTGATTTTTTTACGACAATTGAATGGAACCCAACTATATATTATTTTCCATTTACTTTTCATTCCTTAAAGGGGTGTTATTAAATCTGTCATTCAATAAACGTACCGCTAAATCATCATTTGTCATGAATGACTGTGTTTTCCATTTTATGAATATATTGTACGTAATCTTACAAACTATCAAACTTCAAATTCCAATGCTTAGGGCAGCCCGGGTGGCTCGGCGGTTTAGCACCGCCTGCAGCCCAGGGTGTGATCCTGGAGACCCGGGATCGAGTCCCACGTCGGGCTCCCTGCATGGAGCCTGCTTCTCCCTCTGCCTCTCTCTCTCTCTGTGTCTCATGAATAAATAAATAAAATCTTTAAAAAAAGAAAAAACAAATTCTAATGCTCAGACTTTTAGATTTTTTTGTGCGTGTGTCTTCTGAGCCAGCACAGTGCCAAGCCCATAGTAGGTCCTCAGTAAAAATGTGTTGACATATGTTGGTGTAGAGCAGTGCACGCAGAGTGGAATCGGTCCTCAGGTGTGGCCTGACCCACCCAGTGGGATTACCTTCCTTTCCTTGAACTGTTTTTATGGATCCTGACCGGACAGACTTGGTTTTTTGGCATCCATTTGATATTATTCGCACTGAGCTCACAGTAAAATAGAATTCCTACTTTGTCTCCATGGGTTACTTTCCGCTGTTCCCAGTCCTATATACACGTGGTTGAGAACCCGAACTAAAAGCTGAACTTGACATTAGGTCTGTTTTCTTTTGTTCTGGAGCAAAGGGTTTTGAATCTTGATTCTATCATTTAGAATATCAGTGACCCTGCCTGGTTTTGGTTTATCAATAAGTGTCATGAACACTCCTGAGTCTCAATTCATGAGGGAAGGGAGGTCTATCCGAGACACAGGCCCGGAGTGTGATCCCTCCATGACCGTGCAGGCTGGTGACAAGCCCTCCAGACGTGAAATAAGAGGCCCGTGCACTTCCCCCGTGGCCTTCTGTCCCCCCTGCACACCCACATGCACACCTCCAGCGACCATGCACCTGCTCCCCACCTGCACTCCGGAGGTGGCCTCTTGCTCGGCCAGCAACCAGCCCGGCTCCAGGCTGGCCAAGCCTCTGCTATCTGGAGGGCGGAACCACCACACCTCTCCAACAACATACGAAGCCCTCCACGTTTGTCCTTCGGGGGGTATCCTCCCTCAGCTAGGGGGTGCCTCTACGAAATTCTACTGGAGTTTCCCCCTATCATAGAGTTTGCCTTTATTGTAGTTAATTCCTAGATCATGTTTAACCTACTATGTGGTTTCTATCTCCTGATTGGACCCAGACAGCTCTTGTAGGAAAGGAGAAAGCAGGTATTGAGCAGCTACTGCATGCAAGGCTTGCTAGGCTTTTCACATCTTATTTACTGGGTATCGGATAGGCGTTCCCTTCTCCAGTGATACAAAAAGTGTCCAAAGTCAGAAAGAGAGTGAGTGATGGAAGTGACATTCTCACCCGGCCTCATCCGGCTACGGAGATGGACTGGTAAGCTGCAAGCCCACCGGCCTCCAGAGCTGGCCCAGCCCTCTCGACTAGGGAAGTCAGACGTTGGGCAGCATTTTATTTATTTATTTATTTATTTATTTATTTATTTATTTGCATTTTAAATAGCTGCGTTTGAAGGAGAAAATGCAGTCAATCAGGTAAGGCAAGAAAAGAGCAACCTGCAAAAGCCTAAGGACACTTGTTCCCTGGCCCCGGCCCCCCCCAGTCCTATCATTTCACTCGCCTTGCCAGGGCGCCTCCTCTTTTCAAATGAGCCCTGGTGCATTTGCCACAGTGAAGTGTCATGATTTCAAGGTAATTTCTTTGGGGTCCAAGTGAGCCATTTTGCTGCACATGTAGCTGGTGGTCATTTCACCGGCAGTTAAGAGGCAATAAAAGGTTGTGTAATGGAGGCCCATTCAAATTAAAGACTGCGACTCCGTGTGCCCCAGGACGACCTTAAGGGACAACTAATTGGTTCAACATCTATCAGGATACTGACTGGGGCTGGGGCTCTGGGGCTCCGTGTCCTACACGCTGAGTTGAGAGCTTTAATGTTGGTTCAGGCATTATTTTACAATTGTGGTTCATTTCCATTTTAAAGTCACAGTTGGTCTTGGCAGAGCTTGAAGGATTTCATCAGTTTTGCTGATGTTTGGGAAGGTGAGACGGAGCAAGCAGGGAAGGATCAGAGAAGAAAGACCACAGTGTGGGTTTGGTCCCTCCGCTGGCCCCATCCCAGGTGAAGGCACAAAATGCTGCCCTGAGGGCACGTCCTGGGATGTCTGGCCTCTTCATCCTTAGTTTGAGGTAATACGTGGAATTAGCTTGGACACACTGTTTTTTTTTTTTTAGATTTTATTTATTTATTCATGAGATTTATTTATTCATGCACAGAGAGAGAGGCAGAGACACAGGCATTGGGAGAAGCAGGCTCCCTGTGGGGAGCCCGATGTGGGACTCAATCCCGGGACCCGGGGTCATGAGCCGAAGGCAGATGCTCAACCACTGAACCACCCAGTCGTCCCAGGGGCTACCATCCTGATGGCTGTTTTTATTCCAAGTTGGAACTGAAGACTGGCCATGAGGAAGGGCCCCTCCAAACAGGCATCGGGATGGGGACAAGGATCAGCTCATCTCATCCCTGATCCCTCTCCGCCTCCCCACCTGAAACTCCTGTGGGAAAGTGTTCCAAGAGCAGGGACCGCTTCATAACCCTTCCTGTCCATCTTAACCTCCTTCTGCTGGGGCCCCCGGAAGGGTCCTGATCACCACAAAGGAGGGGAAAGAGCAGGACTCAAGCCCAGCACCAAGGCTTCATAGGCTTGAATGTTTGCTGCCTCCTCCTGACCCCAAGTCACTTTGTGCTCATTAACAGAGGGGACACTGAATAAACGTGGATGACAGCGGGAGACAAAAAAAAGTAGAGTTTTTGTGGGTCTGCCACCAGCTACAGGGCTGCAGCCTGTCCTCTGGTTCGATGGTGGCCCCGTGGGGCCAAGGGCCAAGGCCCACCCACCCTCCCTCCCAGGGAGCTAGCACCTGCCTGCTGTGGCTCAGGCCTGAGAGCCCTGGGGCTGCGGGCTGCCAGGCGGAGGAATGTACCCCACCTTTGGACGTGTGGCTGTTGCTCTCCTGCAGCATTATCTGGTAAACCTCTTGGCCCTTTTATGATCCATAGGAAGTGGGCCTGAGTCATCTTAGGTGCTCAACATTTATTAAATGAGTCATCACTGGCTGAGCACACTGACAGGTCTGGGTGTGTGTGTGTGTGTGTGTGTGTCTGTGTTCAAGGCACGGGAACCCAGCTCATACTTCCATGAGAACTCGGTTCTTTGAGGAAAGTGCTATGGATGACCCAGGGACAGGAGCCCCCACAGAACTTCCTGGCCATCAGGTTTGGGTGAGTAGGCCTGGCCACATCCTTGAAGACTGTGTGGAAACAGACGGGCTGAGGACTCATCTGTGACTCTGAATCTTTACACTTTGGGCCACTCCCCGCTGCTCCCAGAGCCTCTGGGACTGGACATTGGGCCATTGCTCAGTGTAGCCCGTTCCAGGGACCACATGGTTGAGAACCACAAGCGTGTCACTGTGGGGGCCAGTGTGCCACCATCTCCCCTGCCCATGCTGTCAGCCTGTGTGACCATCCCTCCAATTCCAAGAGCAACCAGGGATGCAGATGGCAGGTGGCCCTCTGGGATGCTGATCCAGTCAGAGGCCACACTGCCTTCTACCTTAGTTTGATTTTACCCTAAATGGCACACAAGCCCCATTTACAGAGATACTTAAAGAAAAGAAACACTCTCCTCTGTAACAGAACATGAGGAACAGGCAAGCTTTTAGGGCTGGGTTAGTGATGACCATCTGCAATGGAGGTGCCTGGGTGTGCGACATGACCCCCATGAACAGGGAGTTAACCGAGTAACTCGGTTGCCTGCATTTACATAAGCCAGGGAGCCTTTGCCTCTTCTGGACAGGATTGGGGGAGAAGGTGGCATGTTCCTAGAGCAAGCAGAGCGAAGAGCAGAGCGTTCTCTCCTCCCAGTTGCCTCTCTGTTCTGACCCTACTCGCCCTCTGTCGATCCTTTGGGCCTACCATGTCATCTTACCCACGCTCCATTCAGGGCTTTGTATGAGCCGTGTCCTCACTCAGCAAGCTCTTCTGCTGTCCTTTCAACAAATACAATGAATGATTTCTTATTCTGGGAATTAGTACCTGACCACTCACTTTTCACTAGCTCGCCGCCTTAGCACAGGGCCCTGATGAGCTAGGCTCAACCACCATCTCCTTGGCTCTGGGATCCTTCTGCTCCAGGAGGACTTTGCCTCCACAGCTAGGAAAGACCCAGTTGAATCCACTGGCCCCAAGCCTTTCTAGAATGGAAAACACCCTGCAAATGGGAGCTAGAGGCTCTCTCCAGACATGAGCGCTTGGCCGTGGGAACACAAAGAGGAGAATACTCATTTTCTCTCGTGACTTCTCCACTGCCTCCAACACCTGGTTTGCTGTGGTCTTGTTTCTCTTCTTTGGAGGTTGGGAAGGTGGGAGTCTTGCTCTCCTGTGAGGGTCTCTAGGGGACTCCTCCAGCGTTCCAGGGTGAGAGAGGAGGGGTGGTCTGCAGGAGTGAGACCAGGGCTGGGAGTCGGGTCCTGGCTCCACTCAACCGCTGCTTGACACTCAACACAGTACAAAGACTCCTTAGACTTCAGTTGCCTCATTCATGAAACAAGGGGGTTGGACCAGAAAATTAAGATTCCTTTGAAATCATCTCACTACTCTGGGCCTAAAAAGTAGTGTCTTTCCAGAAACACAGGGGCTTCGAGCAGAACCTTCTGCTAAAACTGGGCTCCCAGGCATCACTGTGAGGCATCCTTCAGCCCATTATTCATGGAGCTGATCCTGGTGAGGGCAGAGGGCTGGGAAGAGGGCCACCTGCCCTATAAAGCTGGGGCAGGGTTTGCTCACATTCAATTCCTAGACACACACGTCACAACCAAGGCTGTCGGGTTCTCAGCAAATCTGGCTTCTAACATTCAGCCTGAAGGAAATGCTTATATAAAGGCCAGGTCAAGGATCTTTTTTAAGCAGCAAGGCACCCCGAGACAGCTAATTTACCTCTGCCACCTCCCACCCTCATCTTGGTGTGGAGGGTCCCGAGGAGAGTTAGTGATTTTGCCCAAGTTCAAGACTGGAAGTGGCAACAGCCTTGAACCAGTATTAATAAACTCACAAGGAAGGTTCTTTTCCAGAAACACGTAAGGCTTAAGTAAGAGAGGATTTAAGACAGATCTTTCCTTGCTGTATGCATGTGTGAGTTATTTCTCAGAGACGTCAGGAGGTTTCACTGATGGCTTGATGAGCAATTTTAAAATGAAGGGCATTATAAGTCCTTTCTGCTGTTGTCCTTATGCCACTGTTACTATGGTAATGTAATTAGTACAGTGGACCTGCCTTGTAAGGTCCAGCACAGCCGGAATTTTGTGGTATTGATGCAATTAAAATAATTAGTGAATCCGTTAGGTGATTTATGTTTTATATTGAAAAATTCCTCAACGTTGTAAAAAGGAAAAAAAAATAGCTTTCAAATGTTGATCTGCTTCCCCTAACCTAACACTCCACCTACTGGAAAAACACTGAATACTACTTCAAGATAAATTGTTAAAAAAAAAAAAAAAAAAAAAAAAAAAAGGAAAATTGACTTTGCATCAATAGATCTGTATAGTTTTTATACATCTCAATGAATGAGAAGAATAATTCTCCTTTCACAGCTGATATGGCATTTCGTAACAGCATTAACTTTTAAAAAATATTTATTTATCTATTTATTAGAGAGAGAGAGAGAGAGAGAGAGAGAACATGCACAGCAGTGGGGAAAGGCAGAAGCAGAGGGAGAACTAGACTCCTCTCATGAGCAGGGAGCTGGATGCCAGGACCCCGGGATCATGACATAAGCTGAAGGCAGATGCTTAACCTACTGAGCCACCCAGATGCCCCAACAGCATTAATTTTAAAGACTTTTTAGCAGAAAATACTCAAACACTATGCTGTTTTCTCAAAGAATCTGGTCAGAAAATACTTAGGACTTTCAGGTTTTGCACGTGAGAATTCAAAAGATAAAGGTAAGGCTTAAAAACCCATATCTGAATTAATGTCTAGTACTTACGCCTCCGAGTTTGAGTTCCCTCTTAGAGATCTAGTATGAACATGGCTCGTGATTTTATTTTTTTATTTTTTTATTTTTTTATGGCTCGTGATTTTAAACACTTCCATATTTAAATTCACTTAGGAAACATTCAAATGAATCATGACACATAGTAGGTGGTTTAGATAATAATTTATATCATTAGCATCAAAGAAATAATTTCATGCAGCATATTTTCCTGAAGAGCTCAAGGCAAAACACATTATGGGAGACTATAAAACGACTTTCCAGGAGTAAGGAAAAGCAAATAAATGGGTGGTAAAAGGGGGAAGGAAACAAATAAGAGGAGAAAAAAACAAAATTAGGAACAGTTTTGAAAATAGGTATTAACATGTTGCTGCAAGTATATAATGTAATGGCAAAAATTTTTTATTAATTAAGTGAAAAGAATAATGAAACAAGAATGAGAACAATTATGAGAAACGATGTAGATGTGACCAATATGATTAGCCCCATACTCTTGGTCTGTCAAGCACGTGTTTTCAGGGGTTGTTTAAATTTGGTTACTGGTGAATTTTGGGCAAATTCTGTGTGTGTGGGGGAGTGTTAATGAGGCCATCAATAGGAATGATGTAAGTAGGAAACATTTGTCTAGTGAATTTATGAACAGGGAAATTGTTGTAGTCTGGTGTGGCTGATGTTATCCGTGTCACGTTGTTTATTTGCTGAGGTTGGACTGGTCGGTGTGGAAGTGGGTGGCCTCTTTGACTGTCAAGTTCTCAACATGGTGCCCTCACTGCCACTGGTCCAGACACAAGGACTTTAATTGAAGATGAGCACCTCATGGAAGGATGCAATTGATCAGATCTTTAGAAGTGAGCACGCTGGCTGCAGCAGCCAGAGGCATCTACCATTGCGCACTCGTAAGAAGGTTACCCCTGTCTGGCAGTACACCTGGCCTGTAGGCATCCAGGGCACAGGTGAATGATTATCACAGGGTGACCTGACATGGTGAGAAGACAGAGGCTCTGGCATAAGACTCAAGTTGTCCCCTGACCATATCTCCTTCTAGCAGTTTTTCAGGAAATGACTGGACTAATACCTAATCTTATGCAAGGACTTTCATGAGATTTTATTGCCCAGCCACTGTGTGAACTGGGCTGAGAGCTAAGCTGAAGATGTGCATAAAGAGATGTGCCCAGCTGGGTTCAAAGTGCTTCTACTCTTGTTTTGGAAATAAGACTGATAAAACAGTTAGGAATAATAGTATAAAGCAATATATGAAAAATGAATATAATGTATTTCTCTAAATTTTAAAATGTAAAATAACCACCATCATGGTTAAATACAGAACTTTGCAGAGTGGAGACATTTAAAAGGAGGAATGCACACATCTTTAGGGGTCCTGAGGTGACCAGCCTTATCGGTTCTTGGGGTGTTTTTGGGAGAGAAATGTAAATGACAATGGAAAGTAGTAAAGGGATGCTAGATTGTCCAGGGATTTGAATACCAAGGGGCAAAGTCTTGATTTGAGCCAAGCATGGCTGGGGTTATTTATTTTTATTCTGATGTTACATCTCCCCTTATTGTTGTTATTTGTAACCACAATTTCTCTATTGGGAGGGAAAATTCAAGGTGTTATGTCTGCTGATAACCTGACTGGTCTGGGCCCAGGAGTTTGGACCCTGTTTTGGGAAGTTTGGACCCTGTCCTGGGAACAGTCTGTATTTCTCTCTCTTTCCTTCCTCTTTCTTTCTTTCTTTCTTTCTTTCTTTCTTTCTTTCTTTCTTTCTTTCTTTCTTTCTTTCTTTCTTAGATTTTTATTAATTTTAGAAAGAGGACATGGGCAGGGAGAGCATCAGAGGGAAAGGGAAAGAAAGAGGGAAAGGCAGATAATCTCCAGCAGACTGTGCTGAGTGCAGAACCCAATGCGGGGCTCGATCCCATGACCCTGAGATCATGACCTGAGCTGAAACCAAGTCAGATGCTTAACCAACTGAGCCACCCAGCCTCCCCAAGAGTCTACTTCTTTTTGCTCATAATGGTGGGGAGACCTGGAGACAGGTTAAGGAAGGAGGTGGAGAGCCAGGGGTGGGAAGGAATCAGAGAGAAAAGAGCCCAGCACTGCGTGGAGTGAAAATTGTGAGAAAGCTATACAGAGGGATGATGAGTAAAGGGCCTGCTGAGGACACTGATACGTCATGTGTGGCCCTCAGCAGTTTGTTGCTCAAGACTTCATTCAAGATGAATTCTCCCAGGAGCCACCTTCCTCTTCCCCCAAGCGGCCTGAGATGATCTCTGAAAATGGTTCGCTACTTGCTGGACCCAGGAAATCCTACAAAATCATGCAAATCGAGAGGTTGAGATCTTCATGTTCACTTTAAGAACACACGTGAAGCTCTCCAGGCCGTCAAGGGTATGCATATCCAAAAAGCCACCAAGTATCTGAAAGATGTCATTTTGCAGAAGCAGTGTGTGTCATTCCATCGCTACAATGGTGGAGTTGGTAGGTGTGCGCAGGCCAAACAGGGGGGCTGGACACAGGGTCGGTGGCCCAAGAAGAGTGCTGAATTTTTACTGCACATGCTTAAAAATGCAGAGAGTAATGCTGAACTTAAGGGTTTTGATGTAGATTCTCTGGTCATTGAGCACATCCAGGTGAACAAAGCCCCCAAGATGCGACATAGAACTTATAGGGCTCATGGCCGGATTAACCGTACATGAGCTCTCCCTGCCACATCGAGATGATTCTTACTGAAAAAGAGCAGATCGTTCCTTAACCAGAAGAGGAGGTTGCACAGAAGAGAAATATATCCCAGAAGAAACTGAAAAAACAAAAACTTATGGCCCGGGAGTAAATTCTGCATAGAATAAATCCAAATAAAAAAAGACTTCATTCAATACTCTCTGTCCTTTTCCCCATGACCTGGAGATGTCTAATGAGGGCTGCTGTTCAGTGAATGCCTTGAGGGGCTGTATGTGTTTGCACGTGACAGAAGCTGTGGGCTGCATTTTGGTGGGTGTGTTGTGGCTCAGAGAGCATCCACAGAAGAAAGAGCCCAGAGACAGAGAAGACCCCTGGAAATCCTGGGGGGACACTGGAGTTCCATCAGGGAGGGAGGGTTGGTGGGAACTGTGAATCAAGGTGATCTGATCGAGGGCTGGAGATGGAGTTTGACCTGGTGGCCAACAAATGTATCAATCACTCCTACATAATAAAACCAGAAAAATCCTCTGGACACGGAAGCCCAGGATGCAATTCCCTGTCTGTAGTACTCGTGTAGTCACATCAATATGCCAGGAGAGTGATGTGTCTTGAGGACAAGGAACTTTGGGACTCTCAAATCTCACCCTCGCGTCCCTCACTTTGGATGGTCCTGATTCGCATCCTTTGTAACAAAACCTTAATCCTAAGTATAGTGCTCTCCTGAGTTCCATGAGTCACCCTGCCAAACTGTTGAAATTAGCGAATTTGAAGCCAGCTGGTGAGAAATGAGGGTGGCCAGTGCTGAAGGAGGCTCAGCAGCTCTGAGGGGTGAAGTCAGGATATGGATGTTTTGGAGGAAGAACCACTCTGACTTTCTGACAGATTGTTATGTAGGAGTGAGAGAGCGCTATTCCAGCGATATTCCCAGGTTTTCGGCCTGAGCAGCTGGAAGGATGAAGTAGCTATTAAGTGACACTCCAAAGGCTACAGATGACGTGGCCTGTGGGCGGAGGAAGGGGCTAGGGGGTGATATTTGGAAATATTGAGTTTGTATGATGCTTATTAAACATCCAGTAGTGTGTTAGATGCCCAGCAGTCAGCGTGGCCTGAGTCTGGAATTCTGGGACAGGTTTGGGTTGAGATAATAATTTGGGATGAAATCACCAAGGGAGTGAATAAAAATAGGATGGAGGAAAGGCTGAGCCCAGAAGTACACCAACTGAGGGAGTGTAAGGAAGCAGAGGAGCAAGCAGAGGAGACTGAGTGGAAGGGCCAGCAAGGCGGGAGGAAATATGAATAGGGCAGTGTCCCAACTGCAGGGATCCCTTGTGTCAGATATTGCCCTGAAGCGGAGCTATGTGGGAACTGAAAATTAGATTTAGTAGTGGGGAGGTCACCAATGATCTTGATGCAGTGGTTTTTGGAAGTGGGCAAAAGCATGACTGAGAATCAGTAAAGGAGAAAATGAAGAAGAAAATATTCATGGTACATGCATCTGGCCATGGACTGTAAAAAAACTCTTATCACTCAGTAATCAAAAGGCAAGTATTTCAATAAAAAGGGGGGCAAGATATTTGAACAGGCACTTCATGAAAGATTTGCCAATGGTCAATAAGCACGTGAGAGCTCAATGTCGCTAGTCAGAAAGGAAATGGTAATGAAAACCAAGATGAGGTAACACTGTACATCCACTTTAGGGGCTGTAATGAAAAAGGCTAGGTTTTCAAGTGCTGGTGGGTATGTGAGGCAGCTGGAGTTCTCTGGCTTTGGTGGAGGTAACAGAAAACAGAAAATAAGTTAAGCATATGCTAACCGCATAGCCCATCAATTCTACCCCTAGATATTTACTCAGAAGAAATGAAGAAAGTATATCCTATGCGTGTGTATGTGTGTGTGTGTGTGTGTGTGTGTGTGTGTGTCTGTGTGTGTATGCAAATGTTCATAACAGGTTTGTTCCAAATATACCTAAACTGGAAATGACTCACTATTTTTCATCAAAAAGTGGATGCATAAACACACGATGATATATTCATAAATGTAATACTTCCCGGCAACGAAAATGCAACCACAGATACAAGAAGAAGAATGGATCTCAGAACCATTATGTGGAGTGAAAGGAGCCAGACATAAAAGATTATACAGTCTATGATTCCATTTGTATAAAATTATAAAACAGGTAAAATTGAAGGTGGGGTTTCAGAGTTTTTATTTATTTATTTATTTATTTATTTATTTATTTATTTATTTATTTATTTATTTATTTGAGAGAGAGAGAGAGAGAGAGTAAGAGAGAGCCAGTGGGGGAAGGGGCAGAGGGAGAGACTCTCAGGCAAACTCCCTGCTGAGTGCAGAGCCCATTGGAGGACTGGATCTTATGACCCATGAGATCATGACCAGAACCTAAACCAAGAGTCGGACCACAACTGACGGAGCCACCCAGGTGCCACCGAATATATGGTTTTATAGACATGGGTAGAAATTTGAGGAGTAGTTCCTGGGGGCAGTTGTTGGAGGGGATTGCCAAGAAAGAGGTTGAGGGAAACTTCTGGGGTGTTGGAAATGTCCTCTATCTTGACTGTGGTGTTGGTTACATGGGTGTACACATCTATCAAAACTCCTCAATCGGGGGATCCCTGGGTGGCGCAGCGGTTTGGCCCCTGCCTTTGGCCCAGGGCGCGATCCTGGAGACCCGGGATCGAATCCCACGTCGGGCTCCCGGTGCATGGAGCCTGCTTCTCCCTCTGCCTGTGTCTCTGCACCTCTCTCTCTCTCTCTGTGACTATCATAAATAAAAAAAAAAAAAAAACAAAAAAAACTCCTCAATCGGCCAGTGTGCATATTGCATTGCATGGAATTGGCAGTTCAGTAAAAGTGACTGGAACAAAGAGAGAGAGAGAGAGAGAGAGAGAGAGAGAGAATGGGAGAAGCTGACCTGAAGCAGTGAGCATAGACAGCTATCTCTAAGAGTTTTTTTTGCCAAGAAATACAAAGAAATGGGGAGAGTGGGGTCAAGAGAGAACTTTGTTTTAAGGGAGAGAAATGCTGATGGGAACGAGCCAGTGGAGAAGGAAGACAGAAGTATCTGAACAATGCCCCTGAGGAGGCAAGGTGGCTTTAGTGGAAACATGGGGGTACTGGCTTTCAACAGAATGCTCAGGCAAAATTAATTTTCCTCTGCATTCTTTTCTGAACATGCTACAATAAATACTCTTAATCTTATAATCAGAAGAACAGAATAAATGGTTTTCGAATCAAGAGGAATGGAATGCTTCCCATATCCGGTGATGTCAGGCGGGGACTGGCGGTGATTCCAGGTTGGGTCACAGGTTGGACTCAGTATCCCATGAGGACCCTTTTGATTCTAAAACCATCCTGAGCAAACCTTAGTGCTCAAGTTTGCAATTTACGTTGTAGTATCTAAGGAAGAACCTGAAGAGGATTGGGACAATTGTTTTTGTTCTCGGGTCTAGGGAAGGGGGTATGGAAGAGGAGGATCACACTCAGACATGGGGAACCTGGATCACCAGGAAGTTTGGGTCTACCCTAAGTCCATGGTGTCCGTCGCGAACATTCAATTTAATACACATTACCATGCACAAGATACCATGCTCAGTGCTGTTAGAAAGAGAATATCTTGATTCCCTCCAAGGCTAAGACTCCCTTTCAGTCAAGCTAATTCTGTGTTGGTTACTTTTAAAGAAATGAAATGGTGTTTTCTATCATTGTCATTCTCCTGACCCGGGGAGCTAATGGTTTTCCTAAGTAAATGGCATTCATCCAGCCATGGGTCTTTGCCAGGTGATGTTTTAAAATACTGAGTGAAAATTTAAATGCTATATGTTTAATCAGACTAAAGTGAAGGGTTTTACGGTTCTAAACCTACATAATGAAATAGCGTTTTCTTCTTTATTGGCTGGTCGTCTAGGTTTATAGGTTTGCTCAAATTGTGGCTACGGGATGATTCTCAAATATGGGGTGTTTAAGGATAGCAACTTCAGGTGATTTTACTTTATTGATCTCTTTAATGCACTGGCTTTGGTATTTAAATGAATTTGAGTTTGTTTCTTTAATGGTCTTTCAATAAAACTTAAGTTGACCTGGTTCCTTTTGCAATCACGAAACTGTGATGGCAGAAAGAGACTAATAATAAAAATGAACTCATTTTATGTGGTTGAAAAGGTTACATTTCTATTGATTTTAACTGTAATATAGTTAAAGTCCTTGATATTAAAAAAAAAAAACCCTCAGCAAACACATCCTTTTCAACAGAGGCTCTATCGATATTACTTTGCCAGTAGGTTTTGGCGGCAGTAACAATATTCAGGAGGGAGTCTAAAAATTGGCATTATCAGAGGCCTGATAACCACATCCTTCAAACTCTGTTCCAGGTGAAAGAGCGGAAAGGTGCCTCCAGAAAATCATTATATGCAGAGCGACTTCAGAAGGTGGGGGAAGTGACATGGGTCTGGAAGCTCCGTCTGATGGCCGGTCTGCTGGCTCATGGGAAGCAGAAAAGCTCAGATTTCTGGAAACACTAATGTCCTTTAATGCTGTGTTTGGAGCCTGTTCCAAGAAGTAGAAAGTGGGGAGAGGTGGGGGTGGTGAGGAAAGGGACAGAAGAAAGACAAGGGGAAGCTTTGTGTGACACGTGAGAAGAGTATTCACACGTGCACACGTGTGCCTGTATGTGTGAATGTGCGTGCACGTGTGTGTGAGAAAGCCGTCACAAAATGGACTGAGGTAACTCTCAGTCTTCTTCCCTTTCCTCCATCACCATCGTCAATGTGGCATCTCACATTTCTTGAAGGTCAGCTCTAGGTCAGATCCCACCTGCATGAACTTATATGTATTATTTCAACGAATCTGCCAACGGCCTGTGGGCCTATCGCCTTGGGTGCCCCATTTTACAGCTGAGGAAACCGAGCTAGTGGGATTCAGTTATGACACCTAAGAGGATGCAGGTCCTAGGAGGCAAAGCCCAGAGGTCTGTGGGGTGGAAAGTCCAAGCTTCTCCATCGTGCCGGCCTGGACCCTTGGCCATCGCAAAGCTAGGCTGCCGCGATGCCCCCAGCAAGTGCAGAGAATACTGGTCACCCCAGTGTCGCCTCTGCCTTCTGTCCTCCCCTCTCCCCATTTTTACTACATCGCCTTTTATGGGTCTTCTGATGTCTCTGACCCCGGCGTCCTTGGCAGCCATCTCTGGGAGCAGGACAGGTTTTCAGATCTGGTCCAGAGACTGGAGGCCACAGGAACCCGTCTCCTATTCCACTGCTGCCCCTGCTCTGCGTTTGCGGTGTTCAGCTGCAGGGGTTAAACCCACAAGCTCAAATGGAAGCTGAAAATCCAGATCCTGATGTTATTTTCATGGGGCATCAGGAGTCAGGCTGGTAGGTGGGCTCGTTCCTACTGTCTGACTTCTGACTCCGACCCTGGGTGATGGTACCCGGAGGGATGCTTTGCAGGATGGTAGCCATTTACTGGATAGATGAAGAGAATATTTATTATCTTCTGCTTCCTGTGTTTTAAGATTTATTTATTTTTGAGGCGAGGAGGGGTAGAGGGAGAGAGAATCAGACTCCCCGCTGAGTGCAGAGCCCCGCACGGAGCTCGATCCCACGACCCTGAGATCATGACCTGAGCTGAAATCAAGAGTCAGACGCCCAACCGACTGAGCCACCCAGGCGCCCCTTCCACGTCCTTTCTGATACTTTTCCTTCACTTTTGAACTACAGGCCTGGACCCTCCCTTCTGCCCGCTAAGTTTTTGTGCGTGCCGTCCTCTCCAACATGTGGGACTTAGTTCCTCATGTCAGACACTTTGGGTGGGACTGGTTCATTCTCTTAGTTCCCTACGTGGTGGCTGAGGGGAGAACGTGCATCAAATATGCCTCCGATTTACTTCGATGTGGATGGAACTGGAGGGGATTATGTGGAGTGAAATAAGTCAACCAGAGAAGGACAATCATCATATGACTTCACTCTGATGTGGGATATAAGAAATAGTGAAAGGGACTGTAAAGGAAAGGAGGGAAACTGAGTGGGGGAAAATTAGAGAGGAAGACAAACCATGAGAGACCCCTAACTCTGGGAAACAAACACAGGGTTGCAGAAGAGGAGCGGGGTGGGGAGGTGGGGTGGCTGGGTGACGGGCACTGAAGAGGGCACCTGATGGGATGAGCACTGGGTGCTCTACTGTATGTTGGCAAATTGAATTCAAACAAAACAAAACAAAACAAAAACCCCCAAAAAACAAAACAAAACAAAACAAAAAAACCAACCCCAAAACAAAAACCAAATATGCCTCAGAAAGTAGAAAGAATCCACTGAGCATAGGGTGTGCGTTCACAACCTTTCCTCATTATGAACTTGACTCATCCATATAGTCAGTCACTCAGCAAACACTTCCTGGGGGTCCCGGGTGTCCAGGGGGCAGGGGGCAGAGCTGTGAGGTGTGCGAGTATAAACACGATCCCTGGGTTGTACGTACACTTTGCACATGACGACGATGAGCTCCCGTTGGTGTCCGCAACACCATGTCCCACTGTCGTCCCTACAAATGCCCCCCTCCCACCTGCACAACCCAGGACCTTGGATTAGGCGCCTGTTTGTAGAAAACGGCCTCCAAGGGACTTGCACACCGATTATGGCTACTGACCACGAGAGGGCATCCTAACACAGCTCAGGACCCGCTCCAGGCCCCACCGGCCACCAAGATCCCGGCGCTCAATGCCGGTGGCCTCTTCCCTCTTTGGAGCAGAGAGAGGGGCAGCGTGGAACCCCTCAGAACCCCAGACCGCATGTTGAGATGCCTTTATCTTTCAGAGAAGAGATACATTTAGGTGAGATGAAAACCTGCTTTCACCTGCTCTGCCTATGGTCCTAAAAAGTAGCTTCGAGAATCCCAATCCTGGAGAGGGATTTCAGTGGCCTGCAGATGGACCTGCTAATTTGAGGCCTTACAGACTGGACCTTGCTTTTCTTGCCAGACAAAACAGAAATCCAGGAACCTTCTTTCTTGAGATGATTTATGTATTTCACGTGCTTGCGGGTGGGGTGGGGTGGGGGGTGGAAATGAACCCTCCAGCCTTGGGGTTTACAAGCGCGCTGTGTTCTGGAGAAGGAAAGAGAGGATGGACATCTCAAAGCCTACACCGCGTCGCAGGCTGCATCGCACCTGCTTTCCCACCGAGAGCTGTAAGACATGTAAAGCGAGGTGAACACATTTTTCGGGAGCACAGGGATGGAGACCCTGTCTGGCCCCGGAGTGCACACTTCTTTTGCAGAGGAGATTGCTTTCGAGAAGAAATGAAAAAGTTGGAAGTGTTGGCATATTCATGATGAGTCTTTTTCTGTGTCAGATCAGATGAGTCGGAGGGGTTTCAGGAACAGCTCAGATACCTTTGCGAGTCCTCTCTGAGCTACTCACTCTCCCCACCCCTGGGGATGATGAATTTTCCCCTTTTCCATGCTTCCTCAGCACCAGCGCGACATGTCAAGGGCCCTTGGTTGGTGTCAGCGTGATCGCTGGCCTTTCTTGCTGGATGCTGCCCACCAGAAACACTAGGACTTGCTCCGTGGGGGGATCTGCAAACCATGGGACAGGAGCCTTGATCCCAAGGGACCTGCTGATAATGCCCTGACAGCTGCTTTCTTGCTTGTTTTGCTTTTAACAAAGAGGAGCTGGCAAGCAAGGAGGGCGAAGAGCGTTTATTGGGCGAGGCCATGCTTGATGTCTGCGTGCGTATGTTCATTTAACACACACACACACACACACACACACACCCAAACCCCATTAAACGAGGCGGCCTTATTCCCATTTTACAAATAAGGAAACAGAGTTCGGTAACTTGCCAGGGAACACGGAGCTATTAAGTGGAGGAGCTTGTCAATAAGGACTCCTTTATTATTTATGGTTTTTTAAAAATTATTTATGTTTTGATAACAACCTCTGAATCTGGGGATCCCGGTCCGTGGTGGGGGTAGGGGGCGGTGTTCTCTGCTTAGGCCCTCGCCCTTCCCAAAGGGAAATCTCACGTTCTGCGCCACGGCCTTGGGAGCAGCCCAAACTGCTACTACCCTCTGCTGCTTTACCACCTGCACAAGTATCTCCGCTTTTTGAGAAGGCGGTAGAGCAGCGTCCTCCTATCTGTGAGCAGAGCTCTTCTCTCCTCCTGGACACAAGCTTCTTGTTCCTTTATGGGTCATCCCCGCCCTACCTGCCTCATCCTCGCGGACCTGAATGTCCTTCATCTGGTAGGTGGACACCACATACGTGAACGAAGTTGGGCTGAGTCTACTATACTTCCTATCAGCACACAGCCTCACAGAATGGGGTTGATGAACCCCTGACTTCCTCCATGTCAGGCCTGAGGACTGTTTGCCCTGTGGAACTCTCCTGTCACAGGGTGGACGTGTGTCAGAGGTTGATGCCAACTAGATGTCATTGTGTGAAGCTCTTGGCGATCCTCATGTGGTGTTGAATATCCAAAAAATGCATTCTTGGTGGAACAGCCCAGGACCATCTTGGCAACACTTGGTCTTCTTCCGCACAGTCTTCATCACACATCTCCACTGTATACCAGGGAACTGTGTCCTCAAATCTGGCGCCCACACCTCTATGTATAGAGATGGTCTCTTGTTTGAAGCCGCAGGAGGCTTTGAAGGCTCCGGTGGTGGTGGGGAATCATGGGGCCTCATAGCTGTGCATCTTCTCTTTTCTTGGAGAAGCTTCCCCCAATAGTCCTACTTTCTACTCAGAACTAAATAAGGAACATTTGCTGAAATACCCTTTCAAAGGCCAAGACCCAGAGCCCAACCTGAAACCAAACGACAAAAAGCTAATGAGGTCATGTTTTTTATTTATTTATTTATTTATTTATTTATTTATTTATTTATTTATTTATTTATTACTATTTTTTATTTTTTTAGGTCATGGGGTTTTTGATAGGTGTCTCGATTTGTGAATCGGCTGCTCTGGACGCATGGAAATATTGAAAACAAAACAAAAGACAAACCGACTCACGTATGGGCCAAATTAAAAGGCAAGTTCCCAATGTATACCTCCTTCTCTCTTCTCTTCCCAGATGTCTCCTGTGGAATTAAACCACTGTAATGATATAAGGAACTAATAAAATGTTGACCTACGCCCTCCACAAAATTAAACATAAGTCAGCATTCCACTGGAGTGGAAAGTGAACGAGTAATAAATTTGCAGGACTCCCTCCCAGTAGAGAGCGACCCAATGGTAACAGTGCTTCCGGGAGGGAAGGACCAAGGGACTTCACAGGCTCATCCTTATTCCTGCTACCACCCCCTTCTGTCAAGCATGCTGGTGCACATCTAAAGCTGGGAGTTCATCATGCCGAGTAGATAAACACTAAATTAGCCGAAGGGAAGAAGTTACAGTAAATGTAATTTCAAGAGCGGGGCCTTGGGCTAGCTGGGTCAACTTTCTTTATTTGTTCTGACATCCCTAAAAAGATTTAATGTTTCCAAACAGTGTTATTTTCTTTAATAAAGACTTGAACAACCTCAGATATTAAAATTTTCAGGAGTGTTTACATCTATATGCTTTTGAGTATTGCTCTTTATTGTCAGAACGTTCCAGGGTAATAAAGGCACACGTTTTTACAATAACGCAGTTGAGCTCTGGTGTCTAACGCCAGTCCAGTCTCTGTGTTTCCAGAGCAAAGAAGGATGCGAGAATGAAAGTGCAGGAGGTATTGTTCATGGAGACCCAAAGAACTGATCTGGAATTCTTCGTGGGCACAAGTGTACCGGCCCTAAAAGTTGGGCTGCTAAGTCCTTTGCTACATAGGGACATTATGATTTTTATGGTTCCCCCTGCCAGATGTTATTAGGTCATTTCTTTTAACAACTGTGTTTTCCCATTACATTAGATTATTTTTTCCTAAGGAGATTATCACCTAGTTTGGTATTTCAAAAAATTTTTAAAAGATTATTTATTTATTTATTTATTTATTTATTTATTTATTTATTTATTATTTATTCATGAGAGACACGGAGAGAGACAGAGACACAGGCAGAGGGAGAAGCAGGCTCCCTGCGGGGAGCCCGACGTGGAACTTGATCCCAGGACCCCAAGGTCGCGCCCTGAGTCAAAGGCAGATGCTCAACCACTGAGCCGCCCAGGTGTCCCAGTATTTAAAGTTTTTGAATATAATTTTTCACAAATCACAGTAGGTTTTGCATTTTCTTGTTTGGCATAATACTACCCATGATTTGCTTGAAAGGCTTTATATCATTAATGTTGCAAAGCTGAGATCGCACTGCATGTGCTCATCGACATACTGTATTTGTCATCTAACAATGCATCGTGGACATGGCGTGGAGTCCATCTGCTAACTTGGGTTCCCAGCTGGGGGGTGGGGTGCGTACTGGCCTTTTTAGGGAAGGGTCCTCCACTGTGTCCGACCACATCAACTCAACCTGTGCAGTTGGACACCAGTTCCAGCACAGGCTTAGAGTCTGGGCTTGGGAATTATGCAGATCTGGGTTTGGGTCTCAACTACTCCTTGCTGACCGATGTCCCAGCAAAATGGGAAAAAGATATTTGTCTCATGGGAGTGTTGTTTACTTAGAGTACAGCCTGGAAAGCAGTGAGACACTGGTGCACAGTACAATCAAGAGATGGCTTTGGCTGCTAACCACACTACTGTTATTAGTGTTTTTATTTCCTTCATAGGCTTCTCCTCTACTGGGTTGAGGTAGAAATCCTGGCATCTTTCTTGATATTTCTGAGAAAAAAAAGTTTAAATCACATAAGCTGTATTAGCAGATCTAACAATTTTTCGAAAGCTGCTCCATCAACCTCTTTTTCTACAGAGATTTTTTTTTTAAGATTTTATTTATTTATTTGTTAGAGAGAGAGAGAGCACAAGCAGGGGAGCAGCAGGCTGAGGGAGAGGGAGAAGCAGACTCCCCGTGAGCAAGGAGCCTGATGCAGGGCTCGATCCCAGGATTGGATCATGACCTGAGCCAAAGGCAGACGTTTAACTGACTGAGCCACCCAGGCATTGCCTACAGAGATTTTCAGTGTGCATGCTTCACCTTCCGGCGGCAGGTGGCATTTTCTGAGCCGTGGAGGTTGTCTTATCCACCCTTCCTGTCAAAACCATTTACCAGACAAGCGTCCTACTCACTATTTCCTACCGCTACCTGAACTGACCCCCCCAAACCAAAACCAAAACAAACCAAAACAAACTCACTAACTCCCCAAAAGACTTATTTTTATTTAAAACTCTTAAAGGTTTTCAGAAGTTTCTAAAGCAAACTAGCAGGGTGAGCCTGGTTCTCCTGCGTGTCTGCAAAGGTAACGAAGAGGCAACATGTGAGCGATGAGCGGCCCCTGGAGAAGGGGCCTGGTTGTCTAGGTTCTGGAGTAAAAGTCTGTTTCTTGTGAGCATTGGGACCTTATCAGTCACCTGGACATCCTTGCTCTCTGTTTTCTCATCCATTAAATGGGCTCACAACACCAGGCTTCTCCTGACTCATAAGGCTGAGTGGATCAAATGAGGGTATGCACGGAAGTTTCGAGCACTACGTAACACGATTATTAGGGGCCGTCCTGGGCAGAATGACTTTCTTCTGGCCCGAGGAGCTTACCTGACACACCTTCTAACTGGACCATTCACCACATTTAGGACAGGTTTCAGTGTTTCATATCACCTCACACATACCACTGCCCTACAGGTGCATCATTGAGTTACTTTTCACTTTACTGCTAATAAAACTGCCCCAACAATTGTTTGTTATTAATGCCATCTATTTGATGTTTTTATTTATTTTGACTTATGAAATGTTGTATGCAATTACTATATTCAACTTGATGAGTTTGGAGATGAGCACATGCTGGTGGAAAAATGACCACCATCTATAAATTCTTTCAGTTATGGCAGCAAGTGTGACCCAAAGTAAGGCGTAAGTGGGTGCCTTGAGGAAAGGCGCTCCCATCACAGAAACCTAAGCAAGGCAGCATTGGCGCTATGGTCGGGGGTGAGGGGCATGTGGTGCAGAAACGGATGTTGGAGTCTGGAAAGATGGACCACAGTGTTATGAGATAAAATTCTTTTTTTCCCCCCCAAACTGTCACCTCATGTAACCCAGAAGGCAGAGTAAAGGCCTGTGACTTGGAGCTTTGGGGGAAGGTGCTTCAGAAGAGCCAGAAGGTCATGGGTGTCAGTTGCTTCCTGCTTCCTAAAACAAAGAACGAGTGGGTTCGGAAGAGAATCAGCCAGTTTCTCACCATCCCCCAAAGGCAATAAAGTCAAAAAATTTAGAGCCTTACACCAGAGAACAAGAAAGAAACTGCAAGAAAAGTTGACCAACAAAGACGCATTCAGATTTCTTAGCTCAGCAAACTGGCTTAGCTCCATGAGTGGAGGTAAAATTAGGATCTTTACCTCCCATGCAAGTCTTTTGCTTCAAATAGCCTCAAGAGAGCCGCCATGACCTCAAGAGGGTGTGATCACATATGTCCAAGATTCATATCCAGGAAAGACTGTGGGGTTCCCAGATCAGAAGCCAACACAGGTTTTTGAGGAATTGCGCAGGCAACGAAACCAGCACAATGGATCAACAAGAGACTTGAAAGTGTAAAACAACCCTGAGTGCTGTTGAGACTTGCGGGAAATGGACCCTTCGGGACTCCTTCTTTATCTGCAACACTCAATTCGGAGGTGGCCACGGCAGATTATGGGCGAGGTAGAGCCTCCCAGGGGACAGAGACATGGAGGGCCCTACAGATAACAGACAGAGACTTGGTTTAGTCAAGAACTATACTCCCCCTGAGGGAAGGGAGGATGGGTGGTGGGCGGGGGTCCTCAGAGTGCCTGCCTAGCATCAGTTCTTCACTCCTGGGGACCACAGGGCTTTGCTTTTCTAAAAATATGTAAGAGAGGGATCCCTGGGTGGCGCAGCTGTTTGGCACCTGCCTTTGGCCCAGGGCGCGATCCTGGAGACCCGGGATCGAGTCCCACGTCGGGCTCCCGGTGCATGGAGCCTGCTTCTCCCTCTGCCTGTGTCTCTGCCTCTCTCTCTCTCTGTGGGACTATCATAAATAAATAAAAGTTAAAAAAATATGTAAGAGAGTCATTCATTGGGTTAAACCACTGAGATTTTAGTTACTTTGTAGTAACAACTGGTGCTATCCTAATATTAGCTTCTTTCCCTCGGTGCCTAGCATTTAGCATACAGTGTGTGTTTCCCTTGGTTACACCTTTCTGACCATTTTTAGGGTTCATATTCAATATATAGCTCCATTAGCAAGCTTCATTAGCAACTGTTTTTTTTTTTATAATTTGGCTGTAATTCTGATTATTAGCGGGTAAGAAACTATCATCTGTATTTTATTTTAAAAGACAGAATTCAGTGATTTTTAAAACAATTTTTTGAAAATTCCTGATGAAAACAACTGAGGTCATGCTCTTTGTGATACAAAAATTAGAGAACCTAATCATTTGTTCTTTATGATGTGGGAGTTATTATTATTTTTTTAAAGTCCTTAATTTCGCTTGCAGGAGAAGGCTGTTAGTCTCTTCTTGGCGAAGACGGGATGGGCCTCCAGTTAGATGAAAGCCAAAATGAACATGACATCCTTACCATCTGTTCACTTGGTTTTGGGAGAATATAGACTCTGAGTATCTGTGCCAGAGAATACACCCTGAGCTCTCTCTTGTCGAACTTTCACCAAAGCCCCCGAAATATGTGATAGTCATACTAAGAACATGTAGTTTATTCATTTTTTAGAGTTAGTCTTACCCACGGATAAGGCCAGAGCTGTGTCACATCAGCCCCTCACCCTTTTTTGTGGGCCCATCACCCCTCCTCCTACTCTCTGGAATTGTTTGCACTGAAATCCATTTTTTTAAAAAAAGATTTTATTTATTTGTTTGAGAGACAGAGGGAGAGCATGAGCTGGGACGGGGGGCTGGTGCTGTGTGTGCAGAGGCAGAGGGAGATGCAGACTCCCCGCTGAGCAGGGAGCCCAATGACCTAGGGCCCTACCCCAGGACCCTAGGATCATGACCTTAGCTGAAGACAGATGCTTAATCAACTGAGCCACCGAGGTGCCATTTAAATCCATTTTTAAGTTACACCTAACTTTCCCTAGAGATGCTACGTTGGATGGCCTTGTGGAAACACATTTGTTGCAGAAATGCTGCTGAAAGCACTGTCTGCTGCCTTTCTCAGGACTCACTCTGCAACAAGGAGGACAAAGGGCCTTGACTATCACTGCATTTTAAAAAAATGTGAAGAAATAGAATAAAATGCCCAAATGTGTGATGATTGGCTATGATATACATTATTTCTCTGTGCTTTTTGCACATTTTTAAACTATTTCATACTAAGAACAATTATTATTCTTATCATTGTAATACCGCTCATTTTCTTACTGACCACAGGTATCCACTTCTTTTGTTTTAAAGATTTTAAAATTTATTTTAGAGAGAGAGAGCACCCGAGCACATGCAAGTTATCTTGGACTATGTGTGAGCTTCAGGTTTCACATCTGGATAGTTTTGGTGAGGACTGAATGGGGGGACATGCTTAACATGCTTAGCTCAGAGCTGAGGACACAGCGAGCGCCGATGAATGTGCGCTCTTACCGTGGACGGGACATTGCCTAAGTGGGCGGTGCTATGGGACAGCTTTCTATGACAGTAACTCCAACCCAGGGTAGGTAAGAAATACATATACCTTTGTGACTTACTTCAATTTTCTTTCTTTTTTTTTTTAATTCAATTTTCTTTCCTTTTTTTTTTTTAACTTCAATTTTCTATGTCATCGTACAGACTGCCTGTGAACCACCTTGCATCCCTTACTCAGTGGGATGGGGGATGAAAGGAAGAGAAGGGCATAGAAATAAACTCTGGACAGCAGGAAGGAAGGAAAGTGGGAAGAAGGCCTTTGTCACACAAGACTTTGCAATTATTCCTCGTAATGTTCAGCTCTTGGATTTATCTAATTGGCATGAATTTTCATCGCATACAGTACGTTTTCAGGTGCTCTCTGCCTGCCTGGGGTTTGTTTTACATCTTGACTGGCGGTAAGCCTTCAGCTATTATCCTTGGTGCAACTGTGAGTTTTCATAAATGACGCCACTTGAGGGTTGTCACGGGTTCTGGCTCACTCCGGTGTCTGATGACTCCCAGAGTCGGCTCCTCATTATCTATGTGGAGATTGGGCACTTTGTGTTTTGGCAGCAAATGTTTCATCCAAGGTCAATTTCCCTCAAGGGCTCAGCACCATTTCAGACAGTATGTGCTCAGGGAATGCAAATTAATTTAATGTTAGCTTTAGCCAAACCCAGCTAGGAAAGTAAACCTGCTTTTAAAAACACCGTAAACACGGATAAACACCATTGGAATTACGTGCTGTCTTGTGCGTATAGAAATGTATAAAATCTCACCTTAATGCCAGAGGCATCACATCATAGCATTTTATGTTCATGTTTGAATTAGTCTTAGTTTCGTTCTTTGATTAGAAGTGCATTTTAATGTGAAATTATTTAAAATATCTCTGTTATTACATTTTGTTATGTAACTGGGGGCTGTCAGGATGGGTTGAAGATACCTGTGTTTCATGTTTTTGTTTGATCGTAAAAATGCAACACGTACCAAAAAAACATAGCACATGCTTCTAAGAGACAGAAAACTCTAGAGGCAACCAAACCACTTAGAATCCCTTCCCACAGAAAGATCGTGACGAACGCTTCCCATATCTCTCCCATACATTCCTGAGGTTATAGAAGTTCTTAAGATGGATTTGTAGACTGCTTCCAGAAGGAAGGGGGTGTTTCTTCTAGAGTTCTAAAGGTAACCTCGGAGGTGCCTGCATGTTCCACAAGGGTCTCCCCACTTGAAAGAGAGCAGGGCAGGAAGTCTCTCTGACCTACTTTTCCAGAAGGAGGAGCCATAGCTTTTCTTCTGCTGCCATCTTTGATCCTGCCATCATCCGGCTTTGCTTCCCTTCTGAGCTGGGTTGGAGAGGCTGAGGAAGACCTGGAGCACCAGAGACCATGAATCTTTCCTCGCTGAATTCAAGTGGGTGGAGGCATCTGGCTTTCTCAACACTTCCAGAAATTTCAGCGCAATTGCGTTGCTGCATATGACAGAAAAGGAGAGGGCAGGACCTTCCGCCACCCTCGGTACAGCTCCTCCAGCAGAATTCCATCTGTGTCTTTGGAGTGCTCCCCACTTCCAGGCTGTTCCTAGCCTCGAAGTGTTGCGCAGCCATTGTGTTCATACCTCTCGTGTCTCTTTCTTCTGGAACCGTGTTCCTACTCTTGTGGAGGACTCTCCCCAGCTCCCCACTCTCCGCATCTGACTGGGGCTGCCAGAGATTGTTCTCCCTTTTCCCAACAGGGCAGCACATAACCCAGGCCAGGCCAGTCACAGACCTTCTCTGAGGTTTTGAAATGAGAACCAAGAGACTTTCTTCTGCAAAAGCCTGAGCCTTTTCTCAGACTTTCTTCTCAGCCCCATGCTCCAGTGCCTGTGATCCATGACTTGGAAAAGGGGGAGGCTGCGGGAAGAGGGGTCACTCCAGCCCTGGGCGAGGGGTGGACCAGCAGAGGTACTAGAGGGAGGGAGGCAGGGAGGAGGGAGGGGAGCACGGAATGGAGAGGAGGCCATGGCAGGGGGCAACAGGCTCTGGTCTTTGTTGTGATCCTCTAGGTCCCCTGGGCTTTCCTCCCAAACTGTAGTTAGCCCTTTCTTAAATTCTGTGACCTATGCTAAGAATTCTCCCTGCAAATGAATTTGGAATCGGTTTTCCGTCATTTGCAACCAAAAGAACTCTGAGCAATAGAGCTAGACTCTCCCCCAAGCCCTCCTCAGGCTCCTGGACTCTCTGCAGTTCTCTGGCCCCTCCACTCTCCAGACTTCTAGGGCTTTCCATGCCTCAAAAGCCCCAAGTTCCTAAAATAGCCAATCCTCTCCCCATCTTCAGGGCAATTTCTAATTCTGTGGCAGGTGGTGGCTCCGGTTGAGCTGATATTTGTTCTTACATGGTTGCTGGTTAGGGGGCATCTGGGGGGCTCAGCAGGTGAAGTGTCTGCCTTCGGCTCAGGTCACGATCCCTGAGGTCCTGGGATCGGGCCCCTCGAGGGGCTCTCTGCTCAGTGCGGAGTCTGCTCTGCTCCCCTGCCCCCAATGTGGGTGCATGTATTCTCTCTCTCCCTCTCTCTCTCTCTCAAATAAATACATAAAACCTTTTTAAAAAAGGCAGGTTTCTAGTTAGTTCTGAAGAATCCCCAGTTTGCAGAATGTGCCAGAAGGACTGGCCTTCCTTACCTACCTTTACTCCGGACTTCATTTTGGGAAATATACCTGGAAATGGCTCTATGAGCTCTGTCCCCAACCCACACTCACCCGACCCTCCTCTTTGTCTGCGGCTCCCCACCCGTGAGGCCCTGTTCTGACACACCGAGCGTTTCTCCTGGAGACGGGGAGAGTGAGCCCTGCAAGGCTCCACAGCTCAGGTAGGTCTCCTGCAGTCTACTGCCCCAAAAGCCGACTGTTGAGCTTTTTAAAAAACTTTTAACATTATTCTGTGATGCTGCAATGGCAAGAGATGCCACTACGCAAGAGGTGACAGATGGCATGGGTTAAGACAAGAGAATGTTCCTAATTGAAAGCCAATGAACACAAGGTTGAAAAAATGCCATAAAACCATCCTCATCCTGTAACGATATAAACTGTACCAATCCGGGCCTTAGTGGCGTTCCTGAATAAACCTTGAGTTATGGTTCACGACGGGCTTGGTTTGCTCAGGAAATAACCTGCAGCTTCTGAGATGAGCCGGGCACCGTGCTAGGCTCAGGGACTCTGCCCACCTCGGCGGGGTCACCTTATTTACACGTCTTTGATTGATGGCACAAGACACCGTAACTGCACGTTGTCATTTTCTGAGGAAAGACCCGTCCTCAAAGTACCCTCTAGCATCTCCTGCTAAAGGCCAAGCGCAAACTCCATCATATCAAGTTATGAATCTGACATCCACCGGCGCTCAAAACCCGACGGGACTTGTGCCTTTGCTTTGCGGCCTGAACTTCACACGGCAACCAGCCGAACCCGAATGAGGTCTGAGTGGCCGCTGGACCCCTGCCAAATGACACTCCACTCTGCTGACAAAACAGTATCCCCCAGCTGTTCTTTTTCCTGACAGGTGTCTATTTTGCACTCCTTCTAGAGAATGCACGGAGAGTTCCCATCCTTGATCTCTTGGCTTAGTTCCCAGGGAGACTTCCTCACTCTGTTTTATTCATGGGGCCTCTCAGGCTGGCTCCTCCACTGTGAAAATCAGTGGTGGGGGGTAGGGACCATCAATGAACTGGCAATAAAATCTGACGGTCATCATAAAACCATGCCTTCGTGTGCCGAAAAGCCTACAACCAGAGTGAGGTTCTGGGGCAGGTCTGTGTTTTAAGGATTTTTTTTTTCAGGCAGAGCATCCATCCACAGAGACAAACAAAAACAAAAACAAAAACAAAAAAACAAAACAAACAAAAACAAAAACAAAAACAAAAAAAACCAGAAACAAAAACAAACCCAAACAAAACCCCAACCACAGTTTAATTCATATTGTGTTGGAGTAAGTGAAAGAAGTAGGTCAGATAAACCAAAATAGCCTTCGCTGGGAAGCATGATAAGCTCCAGACATCTGAGAGCACGGAGAAGAGAGGATGGTGTGACAGATAAAAACAGTCGATTTTTTTTTTTTTATTTGAGTTCAATTTGCCAACATAGAGCATAACACCCAGTGCTCATCCCATCAAGGGCCCTCCTCACTGCCCGTCACCCAGTCTATTGATAGACATGTGGACTCGAAGCAGCAAGGCAAAAATATACATAGGGCACATTTAGTCTACCTTTTCCCTAAGAGATGTCTTTGCTGTTAACTCCATCGTTGTCTTTCCTTCTATATCTACACGCCCTTCTACTTCGCTGATCAATAATTTGTAGGAGAAAGCGTAACTACCCAACCACCCCAATGATACCAAGCCAACCACCCCAATGATACCAACCCAACCACCCCAACCATAACCAGTGGCCGAGTATAACCGAGGACAGGGATCATAAAACCGTCTCCCATACAAGCGATGCACACAGGTATATACCTTGAGAATGACGGTCCTCTCGTGCCGGGTGATGTTGACACTGTGGGGTTGTCCGTTGGCCATGTTCCTGTGGTCTGCGTCAATGTTGTACGGTTCTCTGGTACCGCCCAGGTTGTACCGAATCTGTAAGCTTCCTATGGAAGGGAAAGAAAAGAGACTCTGTAATTTGTTTGCTCTAGGTTTCATTTCATTGTATTTTATTTTTTTTGAAGATTTTATTTATTTACTTGAGAAAGAGAGAGGAGAGGGAGAGAGAGAGAGAGCTCAGTGAGGGTGAGGGATGGAGGGAGAGGGAGAAGCAGGGTCCCCACTGAGCAGGGAGCCCAACGTGGGGCTCGATCCCAGGACCCCGGGATCATGACCTGAGCCGAACACCGGTGCTTGGCCCACTGAGCCACCCAGGCGCCGCTAGGTTTCATTTCCATGTCACTTCTCTCACCCCCTGTTGCTCAGGCTGGCCTGTTTTGCTGTCTGCCCATACCGTGGCTCTTCTGAGTTCCGACTCGCTAGATCGATGGCACACGCCAAACCACGGGGTTAAGGGCCTCAGGCACGCAGGAGTTCATAGTCCCCCAACTGCGGGCCATCAGTGACCATCATCTCAACCGGAAGCAGCAAATGGTATAAATGATCCGAGCGGGGACCAAGCCTGGGAAGGATGATGGGGACACACACAGCATAGGACTATGGAGACGCCGGCAGAGTGACAAAATACTACGTGAAATAAAAAATAAATGCAGGACGGAGGGATGGTCTCACGCCACCAGCAAAGTGCGACATTCGGCATAAAAAGAATCATGAGCATACAATATTAAAAATAAACATAATTTACAAAAGAGAAATACATGGGATTTGGGGTGGCTTCACTGAGGCCAAGAAAACAAAGCGATGAATTTTATTCTAGGTTAGAAATTGCATCAATCCGGATGCACATCAAAGGAAAGATGGGCTCCCCGGGACCCCGGGTTCTCACTGGCCCTCAGGTCTGGCTCACTTTGCCTCGGACAAATCACCCTGTTTTTCTCTCCATCTTGCTTGTCTCCCCCCAGCAATGACAGATAATATTCGAAAAGACTAATATAATATTCTAGAGCCTGCTGTTCATTAATCTGCACAGCAAATGTAACTTGTGTTTCTTATTTATGATTCTTTGAGACATCAATTTTTTAATCTCATTTTTTTTAACCCAAATTGGATTCTTCATGTTCACAGCCTCCGACATCCCACAGCTTAAAGACCAAAGCCTGCCATCCAGCCAGGGTTTGACCGGCTGTAGATCGTCTCACCGGGGTCTCTGCTGCCTCCTTCCTTTGCCTCCCGGAGGAACGACACGGAGAGCCTGATTGACAAGTCATGAAATAAAACACGATAATCAAAACTTAGAAATGATTTGAAATCATTTCTAGATTATCCAGATTTCTTAGAAATGAAGGAAAAAAAAAAGAAAAAGGAAAAGAAAAAGAAAAAGAGAAAGAAAGTCACCAGAAATCCCACCGTCCAGAGATAACTACTGTGACTATTTGGCCGGTGTCTTTTCCCCGAAATCCATCGTGCCCTTGCGTATCCACATGCGCGTGACTGAATGCGAGGCTTCTGGAACGCTGCCCTCCGTCGCGCAGCCACCGTGGCTCAACTATTCCACCGCGTGCCTGGACCTGCCAGCAGCGTGCGTTAGATTAATCAAGAACTAACTGTGTGGCCTGATTTTGCTCTCTGGACAAATTTGACGAACCATCCCTGCTTTCGAGTTTGACCCTAGTGTTTTATCCTAGATGGGTTTGCTTACAGCATTTCGACCAAGCGCTGCTGCTTTTCCCCTCCTGGGTGAGTGTGAATTCACGGCCCGTCCTGCATCTCTGTAGGCACAGGTGTCCCCTGGTGGTTGGGGGGGGGGGCTTGTGGGGACCTCGGGGGAGCCCTCCCTCCTCCTGGGGGATGCAGCTCCAGGCAGAGCTGGCTCAACTTGGTGACTCTGTGCTGACCACGTGGCATCGTCGTCTTCTGTCTGGATCACCTGATCCGAATCAGTTTCTCCTTAGCAATAACCCTCTTGGCCTCTTGGCTTGCTTGCTTGCTTGCTTGCTTTCTTTCTTTCTTCTTCGTTCTTTCTTTTTTTCTTGTTTTTTTTCTTCTTTGTTTCTTTTTTCTTGTTTGTGTTTCTGTTTTTCTTGCTTCTTCTTCTTTCTTTCTTCTTTCTTCTTCTTTGTATTTCTTTATTTTCTTGTTTCAGCGAATTTAGTTTCTTTCGTTTTTCTTTTTTTTCTTCTATTCGATTCTTTCATCTTCTTTCTTTATTTCTTGAATTCTTTCCTTTGCTTTCTTGTTTCTTTCTTTCTTTCTTTCTTTCTTTTCTTTCTTAGTTCTTCCTTTCTCTTCCTTTCCTTTCTTTCTTATTCTTTCTTTCTTCTTTGTTTTCTTCTTTTCTTTCTTTCTTTCTTTCTTTCTTTCTTTTCTTTGTTTTCTTTCTTTCTTTCTTTTCTCTTTTTCTTTCTTTCTTTCTTTCTTTCTTTCTTTCTCCTCTTCCTTTCTTTCTTTCTTTCTTTGTTTTCTTTCTTTCTTTCTTTGTTTTCTTTCTTTTCTTTCTCTTTCTTTCTTTCTTTCTTTCTTTTCTTTCTTTCTTTTTTTTTTTTGAAGATTTTATGTATTTATTCATGAGAGACACACAGAGAGAGGCAGAGACCCAGGCCAAGGGAGAAGCAGGCTCCATGCAGGGAGCCCGACGTGGGACTCGATCCCAGGCCCCTGGGGTCACGCCCTGGGCCCAAGGCAGATGCTCAGCCGCTGAGTTGCCCAGGGATCCCTTGGCCTCATTGCACTGTTAGCTGAGCCCCTTCTTTCTCTGCTCTCCCTCACCACCAATCCCATCCCAGGGGAGGTCTCGCTGGCACTTCAGACACCACGCAAAACTCTTGCTCTTCCCCCCAGACAGTTTTCTGTCTCAATTTTCCACATTTCAGTTAATGCCTTCAGCCTCCAGCCTGTTCCTGCCGAAAGCCCTGCCTCCCCTGTGCCTCCTGTATTACACACGCGATCTGCTGGCAAATCTCCGTGGTTCTTCCTTTAAAACACACCCTGACACTTCTTTTCCTCATCACCTCCATTTCTACCCCCTGGACCAAGCCACCGGTGTCATTTGCCTGGATTGCTGGACTCACCTCCATACTAACAAGCTTCCTTGCTTCTGCCATTGCCCCAGCTCCCCTGCCCCAACCCAGCCTCTGCCCCCTCCCCGGTCCCTTCTCAGAGGGCAGACATAGTGCTCCTCTGCTCGGAACCCTCCATGGCTTCCTATCACAACCAGAGTAAAAATCCAAGTCTTCCTAATGGCTCACCAGGCCCTATATGATATTCCCCTAGTATCTCTGACATAACCTCTTTTTCTCCTCCTTGCTCACTCCTCACCAGTCCACAGTAGCCTCCTTGCTGGTTCTTTAGAAGCCAGCATGTTGCTACCTCAGGACCTTTGCACTTGCTGGCTCTTCTGTCTATGATGCTCGTTCCTCAGTTCTCTGCATGGCTGGCCCCAAACCTGCTCAAATGTCTTCCTAGTGATTATTTCTGTGATTTCCTAGTTAAAAGAATTGACCCACTCCTTTGCTTTGGCCAGGTCCTCTCTTTTCTGCCCTTTTTCCCCCCATGAGAGTAATAGTTTTTGTTTACATTCTCTGTACTTTATTCCTTTCAAAAAAAAAGATTTATTTATTTATTTTTTCATGATAGACGTAGAGAGAGAGAGAGAGAGAGGCCGAGACACAGGAGGAGGGAGAAGCAGGCTCCATGCGGGAACCCCACACGGGACTCGATCCCGGGACTTCAGGATCGCACCCTGGGCCAAAGGCAGGCACCAAACCACTGAGCCACCCAGGGATCCCGTGTACTTTATTCCTAATTCCTAGAATAATGCCTGATACCTGGTAGGTGCTGAATAAATGTCTGTTGAATGAATGAAATGGTCTCCCTGCTTCTGTGCCTTTTTTTTCTTGCAGAGAGATTTCTTGAAAATGCACAATTGACGATTTCACCGGTTCACTAAAAACTCTTCAAAGCCTTCCAGTTGTTCATAGGATGAAGACACACATTCCTAATATAACAGAAGATGCCTTGTCTGATCTGAGCTCTGCCCGATGCGTTATTTTCCAATGACGCCATTTACTCTCTCGCTTTTTACATTCAAGCTGCCTTGGCCTTCTGTTATGCCCCAGAAAATATGATTCTCCTTTCTACTCCAGGACCTTTGAATACGCTGCTCCCGTTTTCTGAGCTGCTTCTCGCCCCACCCCTTAGCGCTTTACCCTATTTTTTCTTCCTTTACCCTAATAGCATTAAAGGTCTATTATTTGGACCTGAACAGGGGGTGAGAGGAGACAGTTGCTCGGCTACGTGCAGTAGAACATACTGACTGTCTTGAGTTGTTACGCTCTACTTCTTGTGCTTGGACCACGTAAAATCACAGCCAGCTGTGATTCATTCATCGTTTATTTACTCATTTCTTCAGAACATGAAAAGCACTGTTGAATCTGAGTTTTCAAGGCCTGAAAGTGGGCTGTCTGCCTGGCTATCAGGAGTGCAGAGTCCACCTCTAGGACACACACCCACCTCCAACCCCCTGTGTCTGGTCCTTGGGGTACAAAGAGAAGAAAGGCCAGGCCCTGCCTTTGAGGGCTAGCAGTTTGAGGAACTAGTAATTAGGCAAAAACCCAGATTATTTTCCTCCCTACTGTCTTTGTCATTGGTCCCCTTACGTTCCCCAGCTCATTAAAATCAGTCTTAAGCTGTTTCCATGATTTTTTTTTCTCTTTTCTGGCTTTCTTTCTTTGTAAATATGATTTAAAATTTCTGTAACTGCCTCACTTAATGGCGACGGAAATGATTTGCTTTGAGAAAACAGACGAGTTGGAACGTGAAATTTATAGGTAGGGGATATCCATAAACAGTAATGGCAATCTTCTTGAATAATAACATTTAAATGATATATGTATTCCTTCCAAATAATAGTACAAGAGAAGCACTAAATGATGGTAGGGAGAATATTAATATTTTCCATTAATATAAAATATTATTAAAATGGAAAAATACTTCACTTCTGCATCTCCGGTGCATCTCCCAAGTGAATTAAAGCAGTTATAAGGGACTGCTCGTTTATTGGCTGCAGCAAATAACATGCTTAGCAGATTGATTCTCTCCTGGCCATCATCATTACCATCAGCAAACACTTAGGGGGCACCTCGTGTAGGCAGGAGATGTAGTGCTGGGGGCTTCTCATCTCGCTGGGAAGACAGGGCGTATTTATAACAAAGACAGATAACAAGACGGCACACCGAGTGCCACACACATGACATTGAAAATAAGTATAACGAGAGTCTCAAGTAAGGGGAAGTCACTGCAAGGAGGTGAGACTTGACTTGGCTCTAGAGTGAAAGGCAGGTGTTAGAGCCCAGAGGAAGATGGAGCTCCTCCAGGTAAGGGGGCCCGGTGGGAGAGTGCAGGTGTCACACGCGCTTGGGGGGCCGTGAGGAAGAGCTGTGATGTGTGGCACTGGATGTAGGTCAAATGGCCAGATGCAGATTAAATCCGTGGGCTGTGGACGGTAGTAACTGCCAACACCTACCTGGATTGCAGACTGCATAGGGATAGGGTAATGCTTCACACTTACTGCCTCATTCCATTTTCATGACACCCCATGAGGGAGGCCCTGTTTTACAGAACAGGGCACGGGGCTTGGGGCTAACTGCCCACGATCTCCATCCCACAACCCGCACAAAAGGCAGAAGCAGATTCAAACACAGACATTCTGGTTCTACACTGGAAGCTCTCAGCCCAGAGCCCTGTGGTCTCGACTGGCAGGTTGTGGGATTTGGGCTTTCTCCTGCCCTTCGGGGGAGGGGGTGGGGGGGGTGGCAGGCCCTACTGATCCATGATGAGGGACACTGTGTATGATGAAGGCTGTGGCGGGTCACAGTGAGCAGGGAGTGGGGTGGGTCAGAGCCCCCCGGATGTGCTGGGGTGCACTGCTATCCCCTGAAGGAAGAATGGGTGCCCGGAGCTGGGCTCCCCTCAGCAGGCCGGGCTGCTGGAGCCCCCAGGTTGGTGGCCTCCCAAACATGACCTCGTCCATTTACTCAAATACCATTCCAGATGCAATGATCTTCTCTGCCTGCCAGGGCCTGAATGAGGTTGGGAGGCAGTGAATTAGAAGACGTTGCCGCAGACTAGCAGGGGGGAAGGAAAGAGATACCCCGGAGGGACATGGTGTGAAGAATCTGCAGGACTTGTTTGCCTGGGTGGCTCGCAAAAGGAGGGGGATGGAGCATTTAAGCATTTAAGAATGACACCGCGTGGTGCTTGGGAATTCAGGTATCTCGGGGTTGGGGGCGGCCAGCACAGTCGGAAGCAGAGAGTCTGGAGAAGGGGCTAGTTTTGGGGACCCAGGGATGGTAACATGCTTTTAACATGTCAAGTTTGAGGGATGTCAGGGCATTTAATTAAGACTTTCAGGTTTTTAAATTTTTTCCTGATATTTTGGCACAGTCCTTATTGATTTTTTCCTTCAGAATTTTCTAACTTTAAATAGCAGTGAAACAAAAATACCGTCTTCAAAGTGTGAAAAAAAACACAAATTTTTAAACAGCAATTTGAAGATGGCCTTGCAAGATTAGGAAGAAACCCACTGGTCATGCTTTTCCAATGCACGGAGAGTGCACTAGAGCTCTCCACCCCACGGAGAGGGTGGCGGAGGTCTCGGGGCCTGGAATCAGACACCTGAGCATAGAAATCCTGGTGTGGCCATCGCCAGCTGAGAGTGCAAGCCACTTAACCTCTCCATACTTGAGTTGTATCATCTGTTGACAGGGGATAAAGAATGATACCTACCTCGTAGTTGTGTGGCTCATAGGAATTAATGCATGTGCAACACAGCACACCTTCGGGCATCAATAAATGGCAGCACCGATATGGAACTGATTACTCTAAACCCTTGCACACGGTCAACGTCCGCAAACACCAGCATGAGCGCACATAGGGACGGCCGTGGGTTATGGGAATGTGAGTTATTGATATAGGATTGGGGACTGAATTTTAGTGTGGCAGGGACTCAAGGGGTAGACAAAACAGCATCTCCCGGCGCGTGTTCATGATGTCTTGACAAGCCCAATGTAAGAGTTGCCTCCGGGGCCCCGAGAGTCTGGGGCTTGTGGGTGGAGAACATCAGTGGGTTAAAAATCAATTGACCTGATCCAGGAGAAATACACTCAACTCGTGAACTTCTGGAAAGCAGGGGTTATGTCCTTTTATCTTCTGCTTCCTCATTGATTTTAGTCATTACCCTTTCTGATGACAACAGAGTTGCTTGCTCATTGTGAGAATTTGACATTTATGAAAGTATTGCTCAGGAAAAGCAGATCGACAGACAAAAGGCACTTTGTGTTCATATTATTGTTTTTTGTTTCCTATCCATATTTTTCACAAATCCAAGATGATATTGTATAGTCAAGCTTCTATCTTTCCTTCTTTTCTTTTCTTTCTTTTCTTTTTTTCTTTTCTTTTCTTTTCTTTTCTTTCTTTTCTTTTCTTTTCTTTCTTTACTTTTCTTTTCTTTTTTCTTTTCTCTTCTTTCTTTCTTTCTTTCTTTCTTTCTTTCTTTCTTTCTTTCTTTTTTCTCTCTTTCTCTCCTTTTTTCTTTTTTGGCTTAACATTGTATTACATCATTTTTTCTCCATATTATTTCCCCCATTGCTCTCCATAAATATTATTCTTAATGGATACATAATATTCCTTAAAATGGAATATTACCCTCTTTTACTAACCATTTTACTACAGTTGAACATCTAGGTCCTTCCTAATGCTGATTTTTATAAATAACACTGAGAGGAACATTGTCATGCCGCATCTTCGCCTGATTTTTGTCTTATTTCTTTAGCAATAATTACTGAAAGGGAAAATCTTAGGAAATATCCATGCCTCCCCCCCCAACCCCAGCCCTCAATCTTTTAACCAACAGTGAATTGACCACAGTAGTTTAAGAATTTACTACATTTTAAAACACAGGCTGAGGGATCCCTGGGTGGCGCAGCGGTTTAGCGCCTGCCTTTGGCCCAGGGCGCGATCCTGGGGATCCAGGATCGAATCCCACATCGGGCTTCCGGTGCATGGAGCCTGCTTCTCCCTCTGCCTGTGTCTCTGCCTCTCTCTCTCTCTGTGTGTGACTATCATAAATAAATAAAAGTTAAAAAAAAAATAAAACACAGGCTGACCTGGGTTCATAATAATAATCTCTGCTCCCATGGAAGATAATCTTGATTTTTAACAAGCGACCCCGCCGGAATAATCAGTGCAGAGCAAGAAGGTGTGGGCAAGGAGAGAGGCTGTCTCCACACTCTCAGCCCGTGTAATCTCTCTGGGAACTGAGTGACAGAGATTTGCTCCCTGATAACCCTACGGTATTCTTGTGAAAAAGCGACCTTAGAATTTTCAAGTGTCTCAGAATTCGAGTCTTCTGAGAGGAATGGCCCCTTCAGTGTCTGAGATGTTCATGTGTCTCAGGACCGCTTGGACTCCTCCCAGAGGTCATGAGCACACTTGAATATTCTCACAAGAGGCCCATTTCAATCTTGCTCGGGCTCCATGCATATTTGGAGATCAAGATGGTCCCAGACATTACAAGTGTACATATGCTCCTGCTTTCAGCAAGCCTTATGCCAGGGATATATTTTATGGATCTAAAATTCTGAGAGGGTTTAGGAATGAAAACATCTCTGGTTTTCAACTTCTATTGAAAGTTACATATGTTTTGTAGGAACCTACTGATACGTTATCATAAATCAGGAGAACTCATTGATTTATATTACATTAATTTTACTACTTCAGAGCTCATCTCTATTTAGTACAGCAGCACATGTATTTATTTGACAGGAGCAAAAAATCATCATTATACATATGGAACAATCTCATATTCATGTAATACGCTCCCCATAAAGAACTTGACGTGTCTTAGCAACATTACTACTATGACACATTGCTAGAAGGCACTCAACTGACAAGTTGCTTTCTTGGCTCTCATGTAGGGAAATGAGGTTAAAAGACATTGGATGACTTGCTCAACATCCTGTGGAGAATAAAGGACAAGACAAGAGCAATCCAGACTTTCTAGAACATTCTGTTCACCTAACATTAAACAGCGGAGCCTAGGCATCCTTGTCCTTACCAGCGGGTTTGATGAGAACTGCCAAGAAGTCTGTGGTGAAAGAACTGACGTAGAGGAGAATGCAGGGCGCCTTGGTGGTGCTGAAGCTGAAGCGGATGCTCTCATGGGCCAGGTCGGGAGGGGCGTTCTGCTGCTCAGGGGAGCTCTCTGCTCTGCTGCCCGGTTCCTTGGCACCGACTACCGGTGCCTGGAAGTTATACCGTAGCCACATTCCCTCTTCAAAAAACGCACCAACATCTGTTGAAAAGAAAAGGGCAGAGAAAATTGAAAAATGAGGGCAAATCAGATGCTGATCCAGCCAACAATCTAAACTCAGGTAGACCGTTAATTTTGCCATAGCTTCAGGTCATGGAAGGCAGGTCCTGACTCCAGGAGGGGGGATCAGATTGGGCTACTCTCTATAGAGATGGCCCTTATTTCCTCAACATGGATTATCTATCAAAAAAGAAAAAAAGTGGGATCCCTGGGTGGCGCAGTGGTTTGGCGCCTGACTTTAGCCCAGGGTGCAATCCTGGAGACCCGGGATCGAATCCCACGTCGGGCTCCCGGTGCATGGAGCCTGCTTCTCCCTCTGCCTATGTCTCTGCCTCTCTCTCTCATTCTGTGTGACTATCATAAATAAATAAAAATAAAAAAAATGAAAAAAAGTCACTTAATCCAGTATGGAGAGCTGTAAATTAAAAAATAGATTAATAAAAGTTAAGAAGCTTACATCATACCAGAAGGAATTTTCGTGGGTGGTAGTTAGGCCAAATAACCAAGTTAGGTTGAAGAGGCGCCCTGAAAATAGAGGCAGTACTATCACACAAACACCAATTTAAGGAGCTCATGGGCTTCCTCTGTGAGACTAGAGTTGTTTGGATGCTCACACAGGTTCCCACAGGAAAGCCCTTGACAGAACCCTGAGGAAGTCCTGGGACGCTTTGGGCACAGTGCCTAAAATCATAAGATGTGAAATTAGAGAGAACTGGGTTCAAATATGACCACTCATTAACTAGCTGCATGGCTTTATGGGAATTTCCTTAACCTGCTGCTTTTGCCCTCAGTATTTTATATGTGAAAAGGAGACAATAAAGGATCATGTGAAATGATCAGCAGAAGTAAATTGTACCTATTTATTATTATTATTATTATTATTATTATTATTATTATTATTAAATTAGAAGAAGAGTCACTGACCCTTCATGGTCTCTGTTGATGGCCTAATCATTGCTAATTGGTTCCTAATCACTTCCTGGCAGACCAGCTCCTCTGTTGATTGTCCCATTGCTTGGTCCCCAGTGTTCCAAAATCACCTCCGAGCTCACCACGAAAGGCTGAGTTTCCCTATCAAGCTTTGTTCTGTCTTCCTTGTAACTGTCTTGCCCTCTGCAGGTGTCCTTCTGGAAGCGTTTCTCAAACCTCATTTTTGTGCAATGCTTTATGCTTACAACATTTGACATCCATTAGATTAGCCCTATTCAGAAGGTATTTTGTGAAACACAGCTTTACATTGTCATTAATGGAAGAGGACAAATTCCAAAAGGATTTTTTTACACCTAGAAATTTGGAAGTCTGTCCTTGTTACATATATCCAGAACAGAGTCGGCAGAGAGTAGTGAATCAGGGTCTGGAGTCAGACACCTGTTGGTGTGAATCTGGGCTGTGCTAACCTGCTAACCAATCTGTTAACCTGTTAAACAACCTGCAATGTGTGACACTGTCTTACATAATTAACAACTGGTTTGCTCAAAATGCCATAAGCACCTGTGATGGGAAATACAGAATTAGACAGTACTTAACCCACGCTAGGCACTGAACGACTCACTGGGATGTCAGAGGCCGCCACCCTGGGCATGAGAGGAGACACGTCAACAATTTGAAATCCTTCTGGTGACAGTTACGGCAGTTTCCTCAGCAGGTAATGTAATAAGAAACCCCATCTCACACCTGGAGGATCTTGAGTTGGTTTTCCCATGCTTTTAGCAAACATCTATTGAGTAGCGTAGGGGTGCCAGGCACTCTGCTGGGTGCTGAGGTGACCATCCCTGCTTCCAAGAAGCTCTCCATCTAGAGGATTTAGACTACCAGGCATCTAAATGCAGGACCAGGGAATATGAGGAGCATCAGCCCTGTCTTCAGGGACCAAGGAGGACATCTGGGGTAAAAGACATGGAACAGGGGACCAAAAGAGCCAGAGGCAGTAGCTGTGGAATGGTGAAGGGAGACCAACTCTCTGTCTAGTTGACGGAGAAGCATTAGCACTTGGTGTGGAGACAGTGCGATCAGAGGCATCGTGCCTCAGGGGAAAGTCATATACTCTTTTTACAATGTCATTTGTTTATGCAAGACTCATTAGTTCCCCCACTACATTTTAGGTTAGGCAATGGGGAGACAATGAAGGAAAAGGAGGTGATCCCTGCCTTCGACAGTTCAGAGCCTAGTGGGACAGATGGATGTTCATAGGTCAGCTGCTGTGATGGATTGTAGGGGCCGGGGTTGGGGGGACAGTCAAAGAGAGCAGGCCAGGCAGGTCACCTGCAGCAGACATCCCAAGGGGTTCACTTTGCCACAGAGAAGTTCTCCCTGAGTATGAAGGGTCATTATGTGGGGCCACGCAGGAGAGGAGAGGTGGGAAATGGTGTCTGGAGGGAGCAGGGGGTGAGAGGAGGGCTCAAGATCAAGGCCAGAGAGTTTGAACAAACCAGGGGCAGACAGAAAGGAAGAGAGAAACGTATGTGGCACTTGATACTGAAGATCAAGGCATGAAGAATCTGGGCCTATGGAGAGGTTCTGGGTAGCAGAGGCTGAGGAAGCAGTAGAGCCGTGGAGGCCCTGGCACCCCGGTTACAGATGCCATCCATCGCCAGCAAGAACCTGGGCTTCCCTGAGCCGGACTGTCTCCAGTCACCGCACTTCCAGAGAGTGGACTGAACGTAGTCCCTGATGACGTTTCTCTGTTCAAACGCTGGTCCCCAAGCCTTAGCTCCAGAATCCAGGCCAGAGGGTCCTGACAATCACCATGCACAGCAGATTCCCCAGGCGATGCTCGTGCATGCAGGAGTTTGAGACCCTGGGAGCCAAAGCTGAGGCAGGACAGCACACCTGGCAAAGCAGATAGCTAGCAGTCCTGTCAAGGGGAGATACGATGCGTCTTGCAGCTCAAGCGGTGACTATCCTTCCAAGGCAGATTACGAGGAGGAATTCAGAAAGCTAAGGATTTTATTTCAACAAACCAAAAAATATGCCACAGAGAACACTTTTGGTATATTTGAGAGTCATTGTTAAAAAGCTTTATGGATTCATGTCAGTTTTGGAGGAAGGAAAATACCAGGCCCAAAAGTGTTATTCTGAAACCACATCATAAACCAACTGTTAAACCAGGGCCTGGGAGTGATGTGAACCATTTCAGCTTCGAAGTGGCAGATTTACAGCTGCCATTTCACTGTTTCAGATGGTTTTAAGGAAATGCTAAATCAAGATATGTAATATCATTAAGGAAAGGAATGCTCCCATCCCTTCTGAAGGAATGACTAAAATAACACTAATTTAACAAGCCCCAAATAACACCTTTTCCCTCATTGGAAAATAAAAAATTATTGATTTAGAATGTTTAATTTATGGTTTTAGGCTGAGGTAGCTTAAATTTTAGGACATTCAGTTTTTGGATAGGAAAAAAATGATAAATGTGGAGTCTCGTTATTCTAAGATGTGTTACAAAAGAGATTTGTTGAGTTATATCATGTTTCTCAAAATCCCGAGCCACAGAACACTACCTGCAGATGCAGGATCGTAAGGATGCCAGAAATCTGGAAGCAGACAAGCAACCTTGTTCTAATCATTTCTTGGTTCTCAAAATGGACCCCTTATTGATAAAAGGAAGTCTGCCAAGTGTTTGGAATAAAATCCACAAACTGTCCATCCCAGAATAATACCATAAAAATAATCATCTAGCCAAATCTGAGACGCTTACCATGGAAAGGCAAACAGCTAGTACCCACCCCCATTATTAAATTGCCCCTCATCTCTTCCTCCTCACATTCAATCATTCCATTTCTTTTTCCCTTTTCACTTAGGCTATATTTAAAAAAAAATCAACGTGGGTCTTTTCATTCTCTCACTTCCCCATGAGGACCCAGAATTCAAAGTCCCTAACTCACAAATGGACTCTTTTCCAAACATTTATTTATTTATTTATAAATATTTTATTTATTTATTCATGAGAGACACAGAGAGAGAGAGAGAGAGAGAGGCAGAGAGAGGGAGAGAGAGAGAGGCAGAGACACAGGCAGAGGGAGAAGCAGGCCCCATGCAGGGAGCCCCATGTGGGACTCGATCCCAGGACTCCAGGATCACGCCCTGAGCCAAAGGCAGGTGTGCTAAACTGCTGAGCCACCCAGGTGTCCCCCAAACATTTATTTTAAAGTCAGTAACTTGTGACTTGGAAATGTTCCCCCATAGAAACAATGCCCCAGGTGATGGTTGGTTTGCCAGGAGAGCCCATAAATGCTGAATAACTCTGGATGGTAATGAAAGAGAACCAAAGAGTGTCATCCTGTATTAGTGATCAACATAGAAACCACAACAGAAAAAGGTTGATTCTGAACACGAGAACTGCAAGAAACCCTTCTCACACAAGTGTCTCGTCTAGATATGCCGGTGGTATGCTGGCAAGTGTTAAATAGCTGGGTCTGCGTGTAGGGGAGCCCTGATTTAGAGAGCTCACCAATTCCCAGGGTGTAAACACTCCTGCCATGGCTGATGCCAAGCCACCAACACATTAGTAAATATGGAGCTGAGAGGAGATGTTCACAGAAGATCTCCCAGCCTGTGTCAACTGCTTCTGGCACATGACCTCACTTGGTCAATGGCCCAGACATTCAAGTAAACCACATTTATTGACCATAACTGGGTGGCTCGAAAAAAAAGAAGTCTCTTTTCGCAATACCGAAAGCTCTCAGTCTAATATTGGGGTGCGAGCTGATTTTTTTTGGGTGGGCTCTCTTCCTGGGTTGCAGACAGATGTGTACTCCCTATGTGCTTATGTAGCAGAGAGAGAGGGGGAGAGAGAGAGGGAGGAGGAGAGAAGAGGGAGATGAGGGAGAGAGAGAAAAAGATAGAGAAGGAGGGAGAGGGAACTAGATCTCCGGTCTCTTCCTTTTCTCACAAGGGCACTAATCCCATCATGGGGGCCCCACCCTCATGACCTCATCTAAACCTAACTACCTCCAAAAGCCCTAGCTCTAAAAATTGTCATTTTGGGGGTTAAGGGTTCCATGCAGGAATTCGGGGGGGGGCAGGTGGACACACACATTCAATCCATAAGAAAAGGCCCCTTCTGCTGTAAACAAACTTTGTAATATCCGTTTACTCCCTCCGGCCTTCCACAGCTCTCTTTGGCCTAGTCCCGGAACCCCGGACCCCGGACCCCGGACCCCAAAAGCTCTGTACTTTATAAGAAGTTCTATAAAATCCAAGAAGAACTGCCACAGAGCAGACACTGTACTACAGGAAGCGGAGACCTGAACCCCAGTCTCAGGATCATGAAGCTTTTTCACCAAGGGCTTCCACTGTCCAGAATGATCATTCCCATTGCTGACTTTTTAATCCATCATCTAGTGAAAAAGCTAAATAAATTCCGTGGACCCTTGATCCTGCAAACCTCAGCCTGCACCCCCCGGCACACGTCCTGCTTCTGCATTAGGCCCGGCGCTGCTTTAACTTGTTTTCTGTTGAACTCCCAAGGCCCTGCCGGCCTGAACTACAACCAGTTCCTCTCCTGGCCTTACACTGGCAAAATCTGCTTTTTCTCTCCAAATGTGCCTCTTTGAATTTCCCTCCTGAATTTTTTATTCAGTTTGTTTGATGTTTTCTTCAATTGACTATAATCGTTTCGGACTAACAACATTGGACCAGGATGGGTCAATGTACACCTTGGCCTGCTCTGGTTCCCCAGGTGAGTACATGTCTTTTGTAACCGCTTCCCCACCCTTCTCTCTGAAGGCCAGGTTACTTGCAGGTCAGGTTCTACGTAATAAGCTTCAAGCGTCTGAAACTGCACGAGAGCGAAAAAATACCAAAGGGAAAATCTCTGAAGTTTTAGCCTGAATGGCATGCGCTGCCCATGAGAGACAAGGGTAAAGTGTATTATTTGAACACATCAATGAGGTATATGATCTATGGATTGACTGTGTAGGAGTCAGGGGGCCTCCTTGCTTGGAACTAAAGAGCCAACAGCACTGAACACCTTTGCTTGAGTCTTAAGTGGGAAGATAGTTTGCATCCAGAATTTCCAGGGTGCTCCTGATGCGGTTAACAAGCATCCCTGGAAAATATGGTGGTGGACGGGTTAGAAGTTGCTCTAGAGAGAGGACTCCATTGCAATGAGCTCCATCTGACACAGGCAGTCAGGGATTAATGTGTGTGTGGAGGGCAGGAAACCGAAGGTAGCTTTAGTCCTGGCTTTGCCACCAACCAGCTCTATGGCCCTGGTGTGTGGCAGGTCATTTAATCGCTGTGGGCTTAAATCATTCCCATCTTAGAGAAATCCTCCCCGCCCCCGAACCTACATCTTCCTCTGGCTAGGAAATACATCCTTTAAAGTATTTATTAAGTGCCTTCTGCAATCCAGGAAGCTATGAGAGGCTTAGCAAGGAGTAAATGATATTGAAGTCAATCATTGAAGAAGCATCAGGTAAGTGGTACTGGGGACAGAGCAAGCATCCTAAAATGGAGAAAGAGCATAATGCAAAGGCCCTGGGGAAAGAGGGGGTGTTGAGGGCCAATGCAAGGAAGGCCAAAAAGGTAGGAAGGGGAAAATTCAGCAGAGAATGACAGGAAGTGAGTCCAGAAAGACAGTGGCATCTTGAGGATTTTTCTTTTGTGTGTGCATAACAAGTAAAAGATAACTCTGGAGGGTTTCAAGCAGAGGTGACATGATCTGATTTGTGATTTTAAAAGATCGTTCTGGTTGCAGTTTGGTGCACGGATTGGTGTGAGAGGAGAGTGCGTCACCTCTAAACTGAAATTTCGTCCTTTTTCTTAAAATTTAGAATATCACTGGGCATGTGTGTGTGTGTGTGTGTGTGTGTGGTGGGGGGAGGTGGTCACTAGATATAGTTCAGGGAATCTGCAAATCTTCTGAAAATGCAGGCACAATGTGTATGCCTCTTTCTGGAGGAGATGGCTAGTGCTTTCAATCAGATATCGTGACTTGACCATCAGAAGTTTAAGGAGGGATCCCTGGGGGGCTCAGCAGTTGAGCGCCTGCCTTGGGCTCAGGGCGTGATCCTGGGGTCCCAGCACCGAGTCCCATGTCGGGCTCCCTGCATGGGGCCTGCTTCTGTCTCTGCCCCTCTCTCTGTGTCTCATGAATAAATAAATAAAATCTTAAAAAAAAAAAGAAATGTAAGGAAAAATAATACAACTTAATTAACTCAGAAATGATACACTGAGATGCTCAGTGTGCGTTGGCTCGGTGCTAGATGCTGTCTCCACTTCACCCTGAGTACCTGGACCTGCTTCTTGCTCAGCCGCATCTCCCAGTGCCTGCATCCTCTGCCTCTGGTCCGGCCAGGCTGCCTTACTTGCTTGTGGCACTTGTACCTCCTTCCCAGCCGGCTGTCCGCCCTTCCATTCTCGTCCCTATTCACACGTCCCCGGCAGGTGTCAGCGCCACCTCCTTCCCTAAGTGTCACCTGTAGCAAAGGCTCCTCCTCCGGTGCCCTCCTGGCTCTCTTCTGACTTTAGTTATACAAACAAGTGTAACCTCGTTTGCTTTTAATTTAGTCAACATGTCTTGGAATCTCACTCCATGGCCAGGCCCGTGCTGATAACAAAAGCAAACACGACGGGGACTTTTCTCTAAAGAAGCTGGCAGTTGGTTGGGACATAAACACATCATTGGGATACAGGGCGAGATCCAGAACAACAGAGTAGAAAGAAATAGCAAGAGGAGAGAGAGATCGCCTCTTCCTGTGGGGAGGTCTCGTCTCCTTCATGAGGGAGGGGACAGCAAATATGACTTTGCAGGATGCGCAGGGCGGCTAGGGCATTCGCAGTGTGGGGAGAAGTGTGAACAAAGGCAAGGGAGAGTGGGTGTTCCAGAAATGACGTCAGAGCTTCTCGACCTCGGCTGTGCTTTTTTTTTTTTTTAAATTAATTAATTATTATTTTTTTAATACCTAAGGCAAACTCTCAGAAAAACTGATTTAACCAGTCTGGGAAAAGGTCAGCCTGTTGGCATATTTCACTGTTTTCTCGGATTTCTGCAGTGGGCGGCCGGGACGGAGAGCTGCTGCTGTAGGTTGTTGGGTAGAACTTGGTGTGAAATGTGGGGTGACAGGTGCCCAGGACCTGCTGCTGGGAAAGAGGGCAGGACAGAGGCTACAGAGGGTCTCGAGTCACTTCACCTTAAAAGTTTTGGGAGAGCAGTCCACTTTGAAAGCATTTCAGATTTACAGAAGAGTGGCAAGTCTAGCACCAAGAACCATATCCTCCATATCCAGATTCTCTTTTAACATTTCACTATATTGCTCTCTCTGTGTTTATATATATATGCATATATATATGTATATGCTTCTTCACCATAATTTTTGTGTGTTTATATATATATAGATATATAGGCTTCTTCACGTATATATGAAGTATAGATAGTGTATACTATATACTAATTCCTGAACTATTTATTTATTTATTTAATTTATTTTTTATTGATGTTCAATTTGCCTGAACTGTTTAAAAGCAAGCTGAAGTGAGGAAATAAACATTAACATAATCCTATTATCCCATGATGTTCCCATTTCTGGAAAAATATATACCCAGACACACATATTTGTATGCACACACATCATTTTGAAAGCCACTGTGAGGCTACATGTAGACACGTGCATATATATATTTCTATGTAGAAAGTTTTTTCTTAAAAGCAGCAGCCCAGCATAGCGGGCCCACCTCTTTCATACTGGAAAGGGAGGAGGAGAGAGAGGGGCGAGGTGGTTGGAAATTGAAAGCCTTGTTTATGCATCTGGCAGTTCACTAAAATGTGGGCTTCTGAGGGTAAGAGTAACCTTAGCCAGGCCCTTGGCCTTCAGCAGAAACACAATGAATATTTATTGAATTGAGCTCAACTGAATTTGAATTTTGTTTTTTAATACCAACACTATATTCATCTGGTTGGTTCGCCCTGACCTTTCTCAGTTGACATTTCTCGGTTTCATTCCCTTTGTAAAGTGGGCTTCTTGAGAGCGGTGGCATTCCATCAACTTAGCCATTGTCATTAATTACAACAACAGTTCATTAATCAAAGTGTTATAAGATCCATTTAGAATAATACATCTAAAAGCACCGATTGATTTACAACTGAACAGATGGTCTTAATTTTTATTTCTTTTCCTTTTTTTTTTTGTTAAAGATTTTATTTATTTATTTGACAGAGGGAGAGAGCCAGCACAAGCAGGGGGAGTGGCAGGTAGAGACAAAGGGAGAATCAAGCTCCCCGCTGAGCAGGGAGCCTGATGCGGGGCTAGAGCCCATGATCCTGGGATTGTGACCTGAGCCAAAGGCAGACACTTAACTGACTGAGCCACCCAGGCTGCCCCTTGACTGCTTTTTCTTCTTTTTATTGGCTTAGTAAGCTGGAACTTATTTGGCCACACTGGTCACTTGCTTGATGAGCATTAGTGGATAAAGTTGTCACCCAGTCACCCGTTTCATTTCACCTCTGCTCTGCTAACTTCAGAGTCCGTTACGAAGCCCTTGCCTTTAGGAATCACATTGTTTGCTTGGTTATTTATTTATAAAATTATTTAATTACATATTTTATGCCTTTTGCAAGATACTAGGCGGTTTCGCTTCATTCTGTTGATAAGTAGCAAGTTGTCTCTTCTTTGTCCTTCACTTAACACTAAATGTCCCAAATTTTCTTGCTTGCTCCGCTGATTTGACAAGCCAAATAGAATTCTGGACTCTGAGGGCTCTTGAGGACAAGTGCTGCTTTTCATTCCCTTATGTGATCCTGGTAGCCCCAGGATCTAATAGGGAGAGGCACTCACGGAAAGTTTGTTGATTCAGTGAGTGCACTTTTGACTTGAGCCAGATACATATTTACACGCCATAAGGAAATGAGCTTCTCTGGGGTTCCTGCTATGTGTCAGTCACAATACGCAATTTTCATATATTATCCTATTTAATAAATTATTCAACAGCAACACTTTCGACATAGATGTTATCATCCCTATTTTTACAGATAAGGGAACTGAGGCTTAGGGGAATAATTTGCCCAGAGTTATCCCACTAATCAGGAGGGGACAGTCAAATACAGATTTTCTGGACTTCAGAGTCTATGCTCTTTCCTCTCTGCCAGCCACACTTAAGCAAGTTCTAGCTGTTTTCACAGAATTCTACAAAAGATTTGTTTGCCAGTTTTCTTCTTTGGAAATTTTAAAAGGAAATTAGTTACCAAGTAACCACTGATTGTTTACTACTCACAAACATAAAAACACAATTGACTCCTTAAGTGATAAAATTCTATTTTTTCTACCAGCTAACAGGTTAATCGAAAAGAACAATCAGCCCAATTACTTATGATAAACTTTTGTTATATTAAGGTGATTTCTATTGAGTAAACAACAGCAGCAACAACAACAACAACAAATCATGGATTTGAGACATTGACATGTAGTTCCTAAAATTCAGAGCCATTTCCATTTGCTAAACATTGCAATAAAAAAGGGATATAACCTTTTAAAAAAGATTTATTTATTTATTTATTTATTTATTTATTTATTTATTTATTTATTTATTTGAAAGAGGGAGAGAGAGAGAGAGAATGAATGGGGGTGAGGAGTAGATGGGGAGGGAAAAGCAGACCCCACCACTGAGTATGGAACCCACTGAGGCCAGATCCTAGGATCCCAGGATCTTGACCTGAGTCAAAGGCAGATACTTAACTGACTGAGCCACTGAGACACCCCAATAGTACATATCTTTTGACATAAGTTATTTTCCTTGACCAAGAAAGGTAGATGGCACCACAGATTATGACTTTGCTTATTATTGCTACTTATCTTACCCATTTTGTCCACGTGACTCCTTTATCCAGTGGGTTAAGTAAACCTTGAGATGCATGGACATGTTCTAATCTAGCTCTGACCTGTTCCTTCAATCAACACAGATCATCCTCAAATGTGCTGCCTCTTTGGAGACTATGCCACACTGTACAGGTGGCTTTAATGTGGGTTGACCATCATAGTTGGAGTGCCACTCATCAAGTGGAAGGTGGACTCATGTGAGTAATTACATTAAATAAACAGAGTAATTTAAAAAAACTCATCTGGGGTTGCTTTCTTGAATGGGGAAAGAATATATGAAGTACTGGAGCTAATTGCATTTTACTTTATGCGACTCAAGAACTAGGTTATATCCCCATAAAGTTACTTGAGGCCTCACAGGGTTTTTGGATGTTAAGAAAGTAGATGATGCCATGCTTTTTGAGAAAAAAAAAAAAAGATGCTTAGTGATATCATACAGTATTTGTGATGTCATACAGAGTCCAGGAAGTGGGCGAGCTAAAGGCCATCCACCTTCCTCCCTCTGCACTGAGTTGCCTCTCTGGTTTGGCAGTAACCACCCACCTGCCTTTTTTCTTTTCTTTTCCCCCACTGGTTATTACTTGTTGCTGTGAGAACTAGATTTAAACATTCATTCTTTTGTGAAACAAATTCAAAATATAGTAATTCCAAAAGCTTAAACTACAATTGGGAGTTTGCATATGCATATACCAAAGGCCAAGAGTTCCTTGAAGGCAAACACTATATTTTATTGATTTTGTGTCTCCAGAGTCCAGCAGATTTCCTGCAGTTTACTAGGTATTTAATGTATACTCATTGAATTAATGAATGAATTGATGGTATTATGGACTATTTTGGCCATCTTCCTATTTTTTCCAGAGTGAGAGCCCCAACCACCTCCCCTGGAAGAAAACAAAAGACATGCTGGTAATATATTTCTATTACCATCCATAACTTTCTAGGGTAGTTTCTTCAAAGAAGATAAAACAGGGGGTAAAAAGCAAAGATTCACCTCAAAGAAACCAAGAAATAATTAGCTATCAGTACACCTTGGCAAAAATAAGTCTGGGAGTATGAATTATCCAGAATTCCTGAGAATGAGATTATCATAAAAAATTATTCATACTTTGCTTTTTGGCAGAAGAAGGACGAAAAGAGAAAGAAGTAAAAATTAGAAGAAGAAGGAGAAGAAGAAAAAGAATGAATTTGGTACCTTTTCACTGAATTACTCCACACGGCCTTGAATGACTGAACTCTGTGCCCACTTTACGGCGAGGATGCTCTTGAAATCTTCACATTTATGCTTGTAATCTGTCAGGGGAAATGAACCTTCTAGGGTGTTTGCTGGGGCCTCTTTTCCTTCTACTTCAGTGAAAACAACACTTTCAAGTGAGGAGCACCTAAGAACGGGTCTCCAGAAAGACCCATGTGTTGCGTTTGATGTGCTGAGACCCAGTTTGCCTGTTTGTTCATGACTTGTTTTGACACGCATGGAACTGCAAACGTGACCCCAGGTAGAGGGACAGGGGTCATGCAGGGGAGGGATCACTGCATGTGAATTTCCGTGACTCCTCAAGGTCAAGGATTCTCTAAAAGACTATGCTACATCCAGCACCCTGGCCAATTGTTCAAAGAAAGACAGTCTGAGGACACGGGTTTCTGGTATTTGTGCCTGGTGTAGAGGACTGTGGCTCAGGAGGTAAGATTGTCCCTATTCCCAATGTACTCATTTGCTTTCTCTGCTTGTAACATTCTCCTCCAGGAGCATAGCTCAAGATCCGCATATATCACTTTTTAAAACTATTATGTTTCTCTCCCTATCGCCATCTCTTCTGTTCCATAGTTTGGGGGAAGACACGAAATAATCATTTCATTCTCATTTTTCATTTTTCAATCGTCCCCACTCTAATGGAATGCTTACAAACATAGCCCTGTTCTAACGGTGCCTCTGAGTTTAGAAATCACGGTGACCATGGATGGTGTTTCCAAACACGCGCTGCCCGCCCATTCCTGATTTCATTCTAATTGGAGCTGGCCTGCTGGAGGAGAGGAGGGAGCCTAGCTGCATGTGAAACCAGCTTCAGCTTAACTGGTTGCCTCCTGAAAATTAGAGGAACCAACCATGTGAGTCTTTCCATGTCAATGAAAAAAAGAAAATATCTGAAGACAAACTGTTTTAATGAATTCAGTCAGAAGGTCAAAAAAAAAAAAAAGATTGTTGCATTTGGCAGTTGGAAGAAATGGCATGAAAATTAAACTTTCGAGGCTGATGACTATTAATAGATGATGGTTATGGGACCATAACGCAGGAAGACATAAACCGTGAGAAAAGCAAACCCTCACAAGCATTCAGGTTAACTGGAGCAGTAGGTGTTTTAAGACTTTGGGCTGTCTCTGTCTCACTGTCGTAGCAAAGAACTGTCAAAAACTGTTCTCTTTAGTCGTGATATTTAGTGAAAGCACAAGGCAACCCAATCCAATCATCCAAAATACTCTTTCCGGACAATAGTCACTTTGTACTTGTTTTTTTATTCTGATGTTTGAATAGAATTCGGACATTTCGAGGTACAACGTGAAGACAGCTCAGGGGTGGTTAGGAAGATGGTGGGTTTCTGCACCCCTGTTGATGTGGGAATTGGGGTATCACTGCTTACACAGAATCACATCACCTGAGCCCAGGGCACCTCCCCACTTTCTCTAAAGCTCAACGCCAATTATAACAGGGTTTACCACTCACGGAGAGTTAGGAGCTATGTTATTTAGCTTTCCGACATCTCGAGGTGTATGTTATTGAGATTTTTACAGGAAGGGAACAGAAACTCGGAGAAGGTAAGTAACTTGCCTACGTTTACACATCTAGCAAATTCTTACTATTAACTACTATGCTGTGCCGTCTTTTAATGCTTTCTACTCAGACTTTACCTGGAAGAAAGATCTAAAAAAGCAATTTAGTTTTTCTTAAAAAAAAATATTACTCTGGAGAGTGGTACCATGTTAGGTGTGTTCTGAAAGTTTGGGAGACAGAGAGCTATGGTTCCAATGCAACAGGAGTCTTTGAAAAGCGCCAGGTCAGCACTGTCCAATAGAAATAGAGTGTGAGCCACACTTGTAGTTTTAAATTCTCTTATAGCTATATTAAAAAAGTAAAAAAAACTGAATTAATTCTCATAACATACTATATTTAATTTAGTATATCCAAAATATTATTCTTTCAACATGTAATCTATATAGAAACTATTGAGACATTTTACATCTATTTTTTCACCCTAAGTCTTCAAAATCCACTGAGCGGTTTATGCTGATGGCATATCTCTTTTCGAACCAGTCCTAGTTCAAGTGCTCAATAGCCACATGTAGCTAGTGGCCGCCACCCTGGACAGCACAGCCACAGTGTGCACAAAGGGAAAAAAATAAAAGCACTTGCCCACTGTCAGCTGTTTTTTGCCAGTCTCTGGAGTGGCTATTTCTCTATGCAGGTTAGGATTGTCCTGGAAGCCAGACCACACAGCTGCTTATATTCTGCACAAACCATTCAATTAGAATTTCTGGGAATGACTTTTGGACATGCCCAAGTGAAGGAGGACTGCAAAAAACTTGTCTGAAATATGTCTTTCTGGAATCTAGGGAGATGACACAGGGGAGGTCCTGGCATTTAGGATCTTAGCTTTCTTTCCATCAGACATTTGAGTAATAGCTTGGAAATTGTCCCCTGTTTTGAGTTTTGGGTTTATTTTAAGTGATGCAATGGAAAGAGGAGATAATTTGGCTAGAGTGATCATTTTATAATGCATGTCATATCATGTCACTTCCCTCTGAGCAAAAGCCAGGCCCTTGCCATGACCCACCACACCCTACATAATCTGGGTGTCTTTTCCCCATTCCCAAACCCCTCTCCTGTTTCCTTCTATTCTTCTCATTGCTGCTTACCCCATTCCATCCATCCTCAATGGCCTCCTTGTATCCTCAGAGCACCCATATCGCACTAAGTTCTAGATGAGGTTCAAATATTAATATTTTTAAGAAGTTACGGCTGCCAGGCGACCAATGTTTTTCAAGGGCAGTGTGTGAATTGCATGGCCGTCAGCCCAAACCCAATAGGTCTTCTCTCAATTGAGCTTCTGCTAAGCACTAAGCAGCAGTGATTTGAAGGTCACATTTTCTAACTAGTACCTTGAATAAGTACCTTGACATCTTCTAAGACAAGGGGAGGGTCAGAATGTTCTCATGAAAATTCTGTTGCTTAGCAAGGACATATCGGAAGAGACGACCACTGCACATTCATATATAGGTGGGCCCAAGGAGTATCCAGAAGAACAAAATGTCCTCAGTGACCTATTATAGTGTGATGCCACTTGGGGAGGACATTTGTGGTCACGATCTTCACAGCTGTAGAGTAGGAATGCAGGTATTTTATAAAATGGAGATTTTAAAGGGCTGTGGCAGACACTGTCTACCTCAACCACGAGGAAGAATCTTGAAGAGCCTGGAGAAGGAGTCACTGTAAGGCATGTAAGGCGATGAATAATCCACCTTAGATATCTGATGATTTAAAGCCTTTATAAGATAACTCTCACAGATTTTTAAAAATTTTAATTTAATTTTTTTTTTTTTTACTTCTTAGGTAATGTTCCATTGCCAAACTTATCACATCAAAGACAAATTGCAATACGCTGCCCAGCTCTAACCCAAGATTTCAAAAGAAAAAAATAACCAAACCCAAACCCAAACCCAAAACAATCCAACGGAAGGGGTGGTGGCTTTGAGCAGCAGACTACAGCCTTGGTTGCTACAGTCTTGGGTCAACCCCTTTCCAACCCAACTACTATCAAGCTTATCAGCCAATTCAACATTGTTCCCTTAATATGGAAGTCAGGAGTCTCATTTTACAGTTTCTGTCAGGTTGAGATTTTTGCAGGAAAAGGATACGTGGGTTCAGGCTCCAATGGCTCTGCTGCAAATAACCTTTAGCTTTTCCAGAGCTTCAGGGAAATCTCAAGGGATGACCACACAAGTGCAACCTGAAGGACTAATCTCTACTGCGCAGGACGGAGGGAAACCTGAAACATGACTGACACGCATCCTGGTTTTAAATGAGCTTTTCAGGTGAGATGTTTAAGCTGCTTTGCTAAGCTCCTCCTCTTTCCATTAGATTCGGTTTCAAGAGGCAGCTGGCTTGGCCACACAGCATATAATTAGCTGATGGAATGCGAGGACCTGTCAGAGGGCTCCAGTCAGGATGGCCGAAATGCTTTCTTTTAATGTAATTTAATTTTTCTTTTTGTATGTGAGAGTTACTGCTGCGATCAGAAAAATATATCTTTGCTCTGAATGAGACATGCTCTGTCACCGGCAGTAGCTTAGATTGCTTGAACTCCAATGCTTTATTTTGTACATTGGCTGTTGTTTTGCTGTGAAAAATGTTAAAAAGAATGGATTGACATTTTGGCTTTGTTTCTGGGACTTAAAGGAATTGTTCTAGAGAAAATTATTCTTGTTGGGTGACCTTTTTTTTTTTTTCCCTGTATTGCTGCAGGCTTTTTAAAGGCTCTCTACTTTGTCTTTGTTTTAACATACAGTTTCAGGATTATACAATACACCAAACGTCTTGCATTGGTTTTTTTTTTTTTTTTTTTCAAGTAATCATCCATATGTGGATAAATACTCTGAAACAATCAGGGAAGAATTCTAGAAAAACTGAGTTCTACATCAAGAAATTCTGATAAATGTCAAAATAAAAGCTAGACCCAAATTGTTTTAAAAATATATTTTTGGTCAGGGATACACATTTCTAGTGCTAGTACAAGTCAATGCTATTTGAAGTGAATTTATGGTAAGTTTTTCGTGTAAAAGAATAATTTTTCCTTTTATGCATATTTTATGATGCCCATTAATTCAGTAGTACATGCACACAAATTTAAAAGGAATATGTAAATGAAGATATATAAATTGGTACTCATGCTTAACATTTTTTTTTTCTTTTAGGAACGTAAGTCAGGGAGTTAGGGATGAGCTGTTTAGAAAGAGACTCCCAGCTCCAATGGGGCTCCTCCCTTTGTCCCTCTCCTGGGCCTGGATCCTGGTGCAAGCTGTTTGACTTTCCTGGAAGAATGTGGATGCGTCCGGCAGCATATTGCCTGCTCTCTCAGTTGCAGTGACTGTCCTCTGCCCTCTGCCTGAAGGAGAAGCTCGTTACCTGGTGGAGAGGATCACAGCTCAGTGGTTCAGGGGGTGGGCATTGCAGCTAAGCTATATGTCCTTGTTAAGCCACAGAATTTTCTGTTATAAGCCACTTAGAGGGATAACCTCAGGCAAGCTATTTCCCTTCCTTGTGTATCACTTTTTATATTTGTAATGGGTTTAGTAAAACTACCTCCTTCACTGGATTCCTGTGTGAGTTCATTAACACAAGTGGAATGCTCAGGAAGGTATCCAGCATGAGTGTGCTGTCATCTTCGCCGGATCTCCCCGACTCCCCACTGCAAGGGTCCAGTCGCCATTCTGATCTAAAGTAGTTCCTTCCAGTGCACGGGTGAGTTTCAAGACCCAGCCTTCCAGCCCCACTCTTCACTCCCTGGTCAACTCAACCCTGCTGCTGTCAACTCTCCCACGGCTGGGCCACATCGTGAATCAGAAATGTCTAATTATTAGTGGTTGATTTATTTCATTTGGGATTAAGCCATTGAGACATTTGAATTGTACTTTCAAAATACAGTTTCCCTTGCTGGGTCTTGACATTCAAAACCAATTTTAGGGAATTTCATTTATGATTGCTCCTTGGGATTAGGACTGTTGATCCTGAAATTGGTCAGCTCTGGGGAAAATTAATCTTATACATATGTGCAAATGGGAGATTCTCCTAGAAGCTCTTTAAAAATGCTGTTGGTATGCCTGTGCTTTCAATTAGTGTTTGCAAAGCTGAGAGTGACCCGGTACAATGATCAAGACAAAAGTAATTAGATTTGACAGGACAAATATTGATGCAGGTATTTTTTTCGGTAGATATTTCTAAATTCCTGTTACCATCTGCAGGTCAATAGGATGTGCTCTGAATGCCTGAGCTTTGCCCTTTTCTCTCCCAATGGTTCTTTGTTGTGGTTGGACTACTCAGTAGTGAATTCTCAGAAAGGAATTGCTCAGGATGCCAAGAAAATTAAAGTGGTCTTCAGGTGCCTGGGACAATTTTTTGAGCCTCTCAATTACAGGATATATTAAATTCTGACTTGAATTATTTAATGAGTATCCCAGCTTTGGGGTTATTTCACCACTGTGTGGTTCAGATTAAAAAAAAGGCATCAGAGCAAGAGGAAGAAAACGTCTTTGTGATATTTCGTTGCCCAAAGACACAAACTAAAACAGGATCAATTACATGTAAGTGGTACGCTCATCGGTTTGGAAAGCTAGTTATCATCGGGGTATGAATTTGACACTGCAGGGCAGGAAACTGAGAGGCCGACCAGGACTCTGCTGGAAATAACTTTACCATTTTCATTGTGCTTCTAAATTGGCTCCTCGTTTTTTTATTTATTTTTTTCCTCTTTTTTTTTTTCTGGGGGTGGGGAGCTCACATTGAAAATAAACATTTTCCACTTAACTAAAAAAAAAAAAAAAAAAAAATTCCAGAACTAAGAAATTCAATTGCAAACCTGGTTCTAGAAAATACTCATTCATGAAATATTTACGAAACACCAACTATGAACCAGGCTCTACTGGAGAGAGCTCCTGTCTTTCGGGATTTACAGTCAGACTGTGTGACAGGTGTCTCAGGGGGTGCAAATATAAGAAAGAGAAAGGGAAGCCATGTCTATTTCAGGGGCCCAGAAGAGGTCACTTGACCTTGTGATGGATGGCAGGAGGGCTTGTCAGAGGCTCCCGCCAGTCAGCTAGGGGCTTACCGAGTCCTGATCATGTACTCAGTGAGTGTATACGGTGGGGCCTCTGCTCTCCAGCACCCTACGAGATAATGGGGAGTAAGACAAAAATACAGGAGACAAGATAATACATGGTGAGATGAGACAAGATAGTATCTTATCTGGTTTGTTATGAGATGTTAAGCACTTTTATACATTGTACAGATCACTCAAGGCTGGAGTCATCTTGGAAGGCATCCTGAAACAGGGCGCGTTGAAACAAAGCCTCTAGAGGTGAGGGAAGTGGGAAGGCTACTCCACAGGGGGCAAGCAGGAATGAGAACCAGAGCCGGGAATAGACAGGAATGGATTTGGAGCAATGAGCCAGGACGGAGTATGTTGTGATGAATGATGGGAGATAAGGTCGGGCCAGCTGCAGCAGAAGACCCCTCTTGGCTCATAGCTGGAGGGCAGATGAGATGGAGAAGCTAAGCCAGATGGGGGGAGAGCATCGCACAGTCATGACCAAGAGTGGACGGTGGGAGCATCTGCACAATGGGAGGAGCCGCCACCAACTCCAGGGATCTTTTAGTCCTCAGAGTCCTCATCCGGGCCACAGGATGACTTGTGTGGGCCTTTGGTACATTTGTGGGGCCTTTCCTTCCTCAAAAATTCTGAAAAAATTCTATTTTATGACTACATTAGAATAAAGGCAAATACATTACTATCATATACTGAAGCCGTTTTATCAACCTAAAAGGTCATTTTTTTCTTAAGATCTTTAAAGAAATTAACATATTTTGTGGGTTCCTAACAGCATTGTGCCCACCCTAGCTGACAGTTGAGTTGGCCCAGGGTGGAGCTTTGGAGCTGGATTCTAACACCTTTACGTTCCTCTAAATGCCTAAGATTCAGTGCACAACCTCTCAAACTGTACAGTCTAGTCAGACTGATATTTTCAATAGGTTAATATATTCTATCCAAAAGCAATTATATGGGAAAATATTTGCAGAAGAAGGAAAGATAATGATGTTTTTGTAACTCTAGAACAGTAGGTGGAAATCCTCTCACCCCAAAGTGTGTTCATCCAAAGAAAAAAAGAAAATAACCTCCTCCTTCTCCCTTCCTACTCCGAAGAAGCCATCAAAAAGCAATGCGAATATGATGCGGCGGAGAAGTAGAGGAGGCGGAGGAGTAGGAGGAGGGGAGGAGGAGTAGGAGGGAGGGGAGGAGGATGGATGACGGAAGGAGGGAGGTGGGAGGCGGAGGATTAGGAGTGAGTGAGGAGGATGAGTACTTTCTCTGTCTGATTCTTATTCGTAGTATTCTTCCTCTTCTTCCTTCTTCTCTTCTATTCTCCTTCTTCTTCTTCTCTTCTCTTCTTCTTCTTCTTCTTCTTCTTCTTCTTCTTCCTTTCTTCTTCCTTTTTTTTTTAAGAACTATACTTGGCTTTTAAAAGAAACACATTCATTAAAACACACACACACACACACACACACCAACTCAAACAGCATCAGAAATTTCAAATAACTTATCATATATTTTATAGGATAAAAAAGAGTCCTACTTCACAAAAAAAGAATAGGGGCCAGACACTGAGGTGAACTCAGAGTCAACTGGACTTATGCACACCTGGTTTTACCACCTTCTCTCATCTTTTATTTATTTATTTATTTATTTATTTATTTATTTATTTATTTATTATTTTTATTTTTATTTTTTCACCTTCTCTCATCTGATCCAAAGCTCAATGTTTTTGGCATTCATGCCGCCTAACGGTGGTTTGTGGTGATGGGTATCTCCATGTCTTGTGGAAGACAGTCTAGGTATTTCTGGTTTTCTACTTCATTCTTTTTGGTATCAGTGGCTTTGAGGGAAGAGAATGAAAATATCTTTATTCTACTATTTTCTTTTTTGCATTTCCAGCCTTCCTTTGAAGGTGATATCTAAGTTTATCATTTTAAAGCATGTTATGACATAGAGACTGTAAGAACTCAGGTGTTTCTACAAGGCTTAAAACACATAACAGAGGTCCTCCCCTCCTTTTCCCCGATGCCAGTTCCCACTTTCCTACTGCTCAGAACAAGCTTTTTTCCTCTGACATTAACTCCCTATTTCTTTTTTTAAAAAAGATTTTATTTATTTATTTGACAGAGAGACAGTGAGAGAGAGAGAAAGAGAGTGAGGGAATGAGAAGGAGCAGGGAGAGAGGGAGAAGCAGGCTGTCTGCTGAGCAGAGAGCCCGATGTGAGGTTCGATCCCAGGACTCTGAGATCATGACCTGAGCTGAAGGCAGGTGCCTAACCGAATGAGCCACCAGGTGCCCCTCACTCCCTATCTCTAAGTAGCAAGCTTGTATTGTTATTCTTGGTCATAACACTTGTGTCTCTATCCCAGTGCAATCTTTTGTGTCTTCGTTTGCCTTGGCTTCCTGCATCCCTATCCCCAGTGAATCCCTTACTTCTCGACTGGAGGTGTAACTCTGCAAACACGGCTAAAATTTTTTATATTTTTCTTCCAGATTCCCCATCTTTCCTCTTCAACCTGAGCTGGTTGTTCTCTAGGCTGGTTGCATAGCTGTGGTCCTCGAATCGTCTTTGTGATCCTCCTGGAAACTTTTAGAATTTTCTATTTATGCCTTATAATCTGATATTTTATAATGCTATGAATTCATGTGGTTTTCCCCCTTCTTTCTTTTACGTTTGGCCCTTTCAATCTATAAACTCATGCCCTTCAGTTGAGGGGAAACAGTGACATTGTCGCGACTCATATTTTTTTTTTTTTAAGATTTTATTTATTTATTCATGAGAGACCCAGAGAGAGTGAGAGGCAGAGAGACAGGCAGAGGGAGAAGTAGGCCCCATTTAGGAGCCTGATGTGGGACTTGATCCCGGGACTTCAGGATCACGCCCTAAGCTGAAGACAGGTGCTAAATCGCTGAGCCACTCAGGGATCCCTATGACTCATATTTCTAATGATCTTTTTCATTTCTTTTTTTTTTTTGTGTTCTTTTTTCTTAGATCTTTTATTATTTATATTTGAATTTATGAGTTTCATCCTCTTTCTTAGCTTTTCCGTCCTGTTTCCTGTCTCTTTGTCTTTTTGCTCCATTTTTTTTCTGCGTGATTTACTGGATTTTTTACTTTCTAAATCTTTCATTTTTTAAAATTTCTGCTGTCAAAATTTTAATTTGCAAGATAGGTAATTTCTAAACTCTGCATTGCACAGGGAGAGGGCAAATTGCCTTACTTTTTCATGGATGCAATATCTTCTTATACCTCTGTGGTCTGTTTCCAAAGATAGCTGCCACAACAGCTCTCATTTCCCTCCCCTAGAGTCTGGGCAGCCTTGGGACTCGCTTGCACCAATCAGATGTAGCAGAAATGATGTGTGTGACCTTCAGGCTAGGTTACAAAGGGCAATGATCCCTGCTGGGGAACTGGGCCATCATATCAGAACTGTGATTGGCCAGGAAAGTATCCACCTGCCCCCAAGCCAGCCCACCAGAAGAAGCCACACTAGCTGATGTAGAGGGACCATGTGGTAGGGTCTTGGGTCCACCTGAGGGGAGAGACAGAGAAGCCTGGCCAGATCCTGGCTCCTCCAGATCCGGCTGCCACCTGGCTGTAATTCCCTCAGAGCCTCAAAGCCAGAATTGCCCATAGAGCCTGTCCAAATTCCTGATCCATGGAAACCATTCAAGATAATAAAATGTTTGCTGTTATTTTAAATGACAAAGTTCTGGGAGCATTTTTTTATGGAGCAATGGGAACTAGAACAGAGAATATGAATGACAGTTTTGGGGATCTTCAGAAAGTTTGTTCTCTCAGTGTTATCTCCTGTTACAAGGAATCCTTTGGTCTTTGTTGTATTAAAGGCTTGAGTCAAATGACCAGTGACGCCTGTGAGGTGAAGCTTGATAATGCGTGGTCTTCACAGTGGGGTCTGGTGACAGGACTGGTCCATTTGTATCCACTGGCCTTCTCTCCGGGGATGACCATCTTCCCCGGAGTGGACTCCTTCAGCCTTCTTGTCAAGGAATTGCAACCGGGATTCCAGAAGCCTGTATGGAAACTTTTGCTCAGTTCCCATGAGATCATGATGGCCTTCCCATCATTGGCCATGTGGACTGTCCTGGCATCCAGACCCGCCAGAGAGCAGACCTTCAGTCTTCTGTCCTGCTTGGCTTTGGGGCAGTTGCCCAGCTGCAGCTGTGGGAAGATTGCCTTCTTTGTATAAACTTGAAGCCAGTCTCTTGTTTTAAACTCCACCTTTCTGAGATACCTGGGACCTCCCATTTCTGAGCCTTTCAGGGGGTCAGAAGCACAAACCTGCTAGCTCTGGATCTTCTCCCTCAACCAGCTTTCTAGCTTTCTTTTGTTTACAAAGTATCTCCATTTGCTTCTAGTCTTTCTAAAAGCTGCTGTCCTCTCCTGTCCTCTTTGTTCTTTAAAAAAAAAGTCTTTCCCCAGAGATTTTAGGTTGAAGCAAAAGCAAATAGGTGTGAGCGATCTGTCATGTTTATATGAACTTGGAAACTTCAATATCCTAATAAGTACACAGCTCACTAAGTAATGTGCTCAAGGGAATAAATTAAAAGTTTATAAAAGATTGAGTTCAAATAATAAAGAAATTGAAAAATGTTTCATCTCACTGCAGTTTGCTATAATAGGGCAAAGGTGACGTGACCAAACCCTTACTTTATTAGAAATTAGGAAATGAGGACCGTCTGAGATTTGGGGCATAATTGTTCATTCTACTTTTGATTTCAAACATCACACATGCTTATGATTGCAAAAAAAAGTAAGGGGCACCTGGGTGGCTCAGCTGGTTAAGCATCTGCCTTTGGCTCAGTTCATGGTCCCAAGGTCCTGGGATCGAGCTGCATGTGGGGCCCCCTGCTCAGTGGAGAGCCTGCTTCTCCCCCCTCTCTGCCCCTCCACTTGTGCTCTCTCTCTCTCTCTCAAATAAGTAAATAAAATCTTCTTTTAAAAAGTAAACTTTGATAGAGTAAAATGTCAAAATCGTTCTACTCACATCACAAAATGTGCCCAGTTACATCACATGACCTCTGGAGGTAACCAGTGCTAAGAGTTTGTAAAATCTTGGAAAAAGACTGGAAGGAGTATATGTATATTTTGCTGTGTACACAGTCTTGATACTGTTCATGTTGAAAACAACCCCGTTTGTGTGTGTATGTATGTGTGTGTGGTATACACTGTTACACACACAAACATGCCTGGATTTTTAATATAAAACAATCAAACTCTACATATTCTGCTTTTTAACTTATGCTTAATAATATAACGGATATTTTCTCATGTGATTCTGAAATCCAACTCACTCTTCCTAATGGTTATGAACTCCAATTCAACAGTAATCCCTTTATTGATGGATATTTAGTTTTTTTCCCTACTTTGCAATTATCACACAAAAAATGTCATGATGCTGTTCTTGTGAATATATATTTCGATAATACTAGTATTTCTCTAGGATGGTTTTCTTTTTTTTTCTTTTTAGGATAGTTTTCTTGAGTGTAATTTGCTGAATTAAATAGAATACACAGAGGTTACATTTTGATAGACGATATCCAGTTGAGCTCTAAAGGTTCATTTTTATATAGTCTCTTAAGAACTCTGCTTGTGGCATTTGGAATCCCCATCCCTCCACTCTGGGCCATCAGCAGACAAAACTTTTGAACCTGGAAGGTGATTTCACCGTTTTAGACGTGGGGCTGGTGCAGTATCCTCGCAGCCTCTGTTGGGCTTTTCTCAGAGGCACATCCATCTTGCCAGACCTTTCTACTGAATTCTTTGTTCTCCAGTAATTAAAGAAGTGCAAATTAAAATGACAAAGAACTATTTTTTGGCTTATTATCTTCACAACAATGAGAAAATGGAAAAAAGGACACAGTGCTGATTGTGTTCAGAGCACCAGGCTTTCTCACATGTTCGCTGGCACTGCGTTTGGGAAATCAGATTGGCTCCACAGATGAAAAGCCATAAACATTTCATACCCTCTAACTCTACCTCTCCACATGTGGCAATTCATCCTAAGTAAATAATGTAAAATACTGGAATGCCATTTACAAAAACACTTACTGCAGTATTATTTACAATAAAAAATTGGAAACAGTTTCAAGAGCAGAAATAGAAATTGCCATTTCCCTATTGTGAGATACTTAGGTTAAATAAATTTTGGTAAGCTTACTGAATAGAATATTAAGTAGTCTTTTTAAATGATGGGTGTGAAGACCAAGTGGTTTCAAGGAAAAATATTTTTGCTGTATATGCTAATACTATGTTCATCATAATGATACATAGCACATTATAATAATATAAATTGATTTTTAGGAACTTGGAATACATTTTCCTATAGTATAATATTCTAACATGGATCAATAACTAAAAATTACTAATTTGGTAATGTAACTAAATTATAGCGCTAGCCTGAATTCGGAATTTTAGTAGCAAGGGAAATTGCCAGAAGGAGCAAGGATACGTTTCCTCTCTCTCTATGCCGGAGCAAGGCTGGCCTCGGGCAAGATCATGAAAGAAGTGGGGAAGGGCACCTTTGATTGCCTCACCGTCCTGGCAGGTCCCTTCCAGACTCTTCTTTTTTTTTTTTTTTTAAGATTTTATTTATTTATTCATAGAGACAGAGAGAGAGAGAGAGAGAGAGAGAGAGAGAGGCAGAGACCCAGGCAGAGGGAGAAGCAGGCTCCATGCGGACTCGATCCAGACTCTAAAGCTCCTCAACTCTGTCGTCCCAGAATTCACCATAACCGCCTCCCTAGAGTGCGTCCAACGCCTTCTTTGCACCTAAATTACACCTGATTCCACGAGGACTCGACCTCAACGACCCAGCCCACATTCAGGGGCTCACATCCTTCAGGACCCACTCCTGCCCACTCAGACAACGCTCTCCTAAGTTGACTATCAGGCTACAAGAAGGAAGGCGGATAAGTCAGGGAGTTCAAAGAAAATCCTTTTTTGGTGGAAAGTGGCTGGTCTTGTTCCTTCCTTAAATTATTCCCACTTGTTTCCAGTGTTTTCCTCCTGAACTCACAGGTGCTTTAAAAGTTTAATTAAAAATGACTCCTCCCATTGCAATGATTGTGAGCTACTTTTGTAGCATGTGTGTGTGTGTGTGTACGTGCGTGTGTGCATGCTGGGGTAGGGAAAGGGTCAGCGATCCGAAGAAGACAGACTGGGCAGTGGCAGGTATTTACTTGTACCATTTGTTTTTTTATAGAAAAGAATGCCTACTACTAAGGTCTGAATGTTTGTACCCACCCCCAAATTCCTATGTTGGAATCCTGATACCCAAAGTGATCGTGTTAGAAGGTGGGGCCTTTGGGAGGTGATTAGGTTATGAGGGTGGAGCCTGCACGAACAGGATTAATGATGTCTTTTTTAAAAAAAAACCCTGCAAGACCTCCTCACACAACAATGCTGTCTCCCTCGTCTGGGACTTCCAGCCTCCAGAACTTTGAGAAACAAATTTGTGTGGTCTATAAGCCACCTGTCTGTGCTATTTGGTTACAGCAGCCTGAACGGCCTAAGACATGTACTCTGGAAAGCTTGCTAGTTGTGTCCTGGCTTAGGGATTCTCTTACTCTGGTCCAGAGGCTAAATATTTTATGTGTGTTATAATTTTTACATTACTCTTTGGCCAGAGAAAGGGAAGCTCATGCTGTGATCAGAGCATTCCTGAGCAGTGGGGACGAAGGCTCTTGGGCTACGCCGGGGCGGCCGAAAGCTCATTGCTGTCGCCTAGACGCCTCTCTGTAACAACAGCAACGACGTGAGGGACAGCTGTAGCTGGCAAAATGTGCCTACCTTCCCATCTCCTTATACAAATGGATGCTGAGATTTATTCTGGTGATTCCCATGTTTTGTTTCGAGTTTAGAATTTCAGTCACCTACAGTGCCCTCTCCAGAGTAGGACCGAGATACTGTGATCCTTGAGTGGCCACCCAGCAGTAATTCTGAGCATGAATTTCATCAATAAGAAAACTCACAGGGCACGCCCTGTATTTACCCTGCAAATCACCTTCTTTGTTACAAAGCAATCTGGGGTGGCCTCTCGTGTCAGAAGAATTTCTTTGGTCAGGCTCTCCATGTCCCTGTCTCATTCCTCACTTTACGTATTTGGAGAGAAAGGTATTCACCACTATTAACACAAAATCATGGATATGGTATGTGGGTGGTGCCCTAAAGATACAAATATTATCTTGTAACCTAAGTTTATAGTCAGAAATACACAGGTCCAGTCCAACTCTGGCCTGTTTCTCTGTGCTGTGTGTCCGTGTACACACGTGTGTATTTGTGTGTATGTTGGGGTATATGGATGCATGTATGAGTGTGTGTATGTGTGTGTGTGTGTGTTTCCTCGATCAACGACACAGAAAAGGCCCTGGGAAATGAGGCAAAGAAAGGAGGAAAAATTATTCAGAACTTTTGGGCCTTCGGCCTTTTGCTCGGCTATCAGGTTGGTATGACAAAAAGAGACAGATAGGGCAGGATATAGTCACTACTCTCCATGGAACCCACTAGCTTGCAGCTTACACAGGACATCTACTAAGGGAAGTATGTCCTGTAGACACGATGAAATAGTCAAGGGCAGTGGGGATGTTGGTGAACAGACACGCTTGCAGGGGAGCCAAAAACGTGAGGCATTTAAAAGCAAAAGACATTTAAAAGCCAATTTGTTAGACTGGTTCTTGTGAGGTTCACGGAAGAAGAGAAGTGTATGGAATTTCAGCTGAATCGTGGAGCTAATATGTGAGAAGAGCTAAAGAGTATTGTTTTGTAGACTTTGTATTATTTAGAGTTGTGATTATTTTAAGGCTCTCTGGGGTGTTGGAAGAACAGTAACTAGAAAATGGGCCAGTATCATGTGTCACCCTTGTCCCCTGAGCATATCATTAAGGCTTTAGGAAAGGAAAGAGTAGGGTATATAATTTATCACTACTAAGTACCTCTTCTGATCAAGCTTCAGGTTAGGTGCTTTTGCTTTCTCCTTGGAGTTGGGAATTCTGAAGGTGCACGAATGTTCCAGAATTCATAAAGTCATAGGGATTTGAACCCCAAGTCTGACATCCACCGTGTCTTCATAGAGATGCTTCCCATGCTTAGTCGAGACAATGGTACAGGATGAGGGAAATCTCCTGTTGTCAGAGATCCCATATGCTGAGTGAGCTGATTAAGTGGTCCTGAGTCCTGTCAAGCACAGCTTGGCTCCCGTCCCACGGGTGTTATAAGGAAGATACTACGTTGGTGTATATGGAGTCAGGGTGCTCTACTTCCAATCCCAGTCTGTCATTTACTGGCCATGTGACTGTAGATAATAAACTTAATCTCTGGAAGCCTTAGCTTTTTCATTTTTAAAAATAGGAGTACTAACACCTACATCTTAAAATTGCTGTGATGATTAAAGAAGATGAAATATGGGAACATACTAAATTTAGTGCCTGGCATAAAACGAGGTGTCCAATAAATGTCAGTTGAATAGAACGTAATATCCCCTCCAACCACGAGATACTTTGATTTTATGCCAAAAAGAGCTTCACCAACTCTTAACAATTTGTGAGTAATTGAAGAAAGTGTTGAAGTGAGTAACCCAGTGACATTTGAATGTTAGGGCAAAAGCTTAAAGTCTGAATAATGACAAATTCATGATGGCGATAGAAATAAAACTTTTTGAAATAGTCCTCGATATTTTTAAAGATGCTATAGAGAGCTACAATAACCACATGTGGCTTATGATTCAGTAGGACACTGTACAAAGTCACAGAATTATAACATTTTTGCTTATTTAGTGGGAGAAGGGGGACTATCGATGTGTTTGAGTTATAACTGGGTCCTACTGTTTTAGGTTGAATCACATGGCTTAACTTATTTTTAACTGAATTAACAAGATTTCATTATAGGGAATTATAAAAGTCAACAGGCTAACATAGACCCATTTAAAAGGGATTTAAACTAGATTACTTCGATGAGAAAGTTTTAGAAAGCATTTTACTTATAATCTCTCTAATCTCTGACCCTGAAAGCAAGGAAGTGGCTGGTAATGAATTTGTGCAAATATTTAGGTTACATTTGATTAAACATGAGAAGTACCTGGACTCATCATCTGAACTGGAGTTGTCATTCTTAATAAAGGGGCAGAGGGGCAGAGAGAGTTGTTAATCACTGGAAAACTTTAGAAGGGGTTTCTAGAATACAGCGGTCACTTTTAATTTTTTAAAATCCTGTAAGGATTCAAGGAACCAATACTCTTCTCCAAAGACCTCAATAATAACCCCAAGAGGAGGCTTCAGGATCCATTCTTATTCAATCTCAAGTGTGCTCATTGCTTTGATGATGTTCTAGGTCAAATGATTCATGACAATCCTGTGGAACAGACAGGAATTTAACCAGGACTCCGGTGCTGGACAGCGAACACAGGCCAAGGAAGAGCCCAACTCTGAGGCCTCAAGTCTGTTGAGCCTTGTCATCTCTGCACTTCCCAGATAATGTGTGTCACTGTCATGCAGAGCCATGGGCAGGCAGTAATGTAAACAGGTGGAAGGTGTGGCTCTCTGCCCTCAATCCCGTGACACCACCAATGTCCCAATACAGGGGTTCCTGGTGGCCTTTGAATGGCAACCCATTACACCTTCCAGGCCTTTTGCCAAAGAGACCCTCAACACCAGGGTCTCTCACGTAGTGATGAATAACCTTACTAATAATTTACATTTTTATAATATCCATGATTTCCAAAGCACTTTTACATAAAGCACTTCATTTGATCCTCACAGTCCTGTGAATAATATATTTTATATAATTAATGCAATTTACAAGAATTAAATGCCAAGAGAGTGGTAGGAGAGTCCAATTTGTTTCCAATAATGTTGAAACTGGATTTCAAAGTAATCTTGCTCCACTGTCCTAAGTAATGTTAGTTTCCCCCTCTTTAACCAGGAAAGAGTAAAAAAAAAAAAAAAAAGTACAGATTCCTTAAAAAAACAACAACAACAACAACATTAGCTTAGAAAAGTGTTGGTGGTGCGAATAGGGTTAATGGAACAGAGATTTGAAAGAATATTTTGGTGCCATGAGGGTCGCAGAGAGTGATTCACAAAGAGCCCTGCATGGGGATCCTACTGTAAGCTACACTTGACCTTCTTACTTGGGGAGTAACACAGGAGTAAAATTTGCCGTGGATGCAGAAAATGGTGAGTCCTTTGTACAAGTCAAAAGGAGGCAAGCTTGCATTAGTCAAATCTGAACATTAGAATATTTAAAATAAAATGTGAGAGAGTTGAAGTTAACAGAGATCTTAGAAAACCCCTTTAAACAAAAGAACAGGGATAGAGTGTTATTTACACATCAACCTCCTGATCCGTCTTTGACAGTGGTCTCTTCATTTATTTATTTTTAAAAGATTTTATTTATTTATTCATGAGGCAGAGAGAGAGAGAGAGAGAGAGAGAGAGAGAGAGGCAGAGACACAGGCAGAGGGAGAAGCAGGCTCCATGCAGGGAACCCGATGTGGGACTCGATCCCGGGTCTCCAGGATCACGCCCTGGGCTGAAGGCAGACGCTAAACCGCTGAGTCACCCAGGGAACCCTACAGTGATCTCTTTAAAGGGGTCTATTTAAAGTAGAAATACAGAAAAGGGGTTTACCATTCATTAGACACATATATCCCTCTCGGGAAGTGGGGGTGAGGGAAAAATCTGAGAGCATGAGAACATGATATTGAAAAATGGAAAAAAACATCCTATTCTCTTTTTAAAGCCTTTTTTTATGAAGAAAAGTTTTAGGTTCACAGCAATGTTGAGAAAAAAGTATCAAAATTCCCATATACCACCTGCCTACCTACTTATATATAGCCTTCCCCACTGTTAACATCCCCCACCAGAGTGGTACATTAATTACAATCAATGAACTCACACCAAGACATCATCATCACCCAAAATCTACAGTTGACATTGGGGTTCACGCTTGGTGTTGTACATTCTATGGGTTTGGGCAAATGTATAATGACATGTGTCCATTATCACAGCATCATGCAGGGTATTTTCACTGCCCTAAAAACCCTCTGTGCTTTGTTTATTCATTACCCATCCCCCCGCCCCCCCCACACAACCCCTGGCAACCACTGATCTTTTTACTGTTTCCATAGTTTTGTCTTTTCTAAAATGTCACGTAACTGGAGTCATACCGTAAGCAGCCTTTTCAGATTGTATTTTTTTCCACTTTGGAATATGCCTTTAAGTTTCTTCTGTGTCTTTTCATAACTTGGTAACTCATTTCTTTTTAATGCTGAATCATATTCCACTATCTGGATGTACCAGTTTATTTGTTCATTTACCTACTGAAGGATATCTTGGTTGCTTCCAGGTTTTGGCAATTATGAATAAAGGTGCTATAAACATCCATGGGCAGGTTTTTGTGTGAGCATCAAGTTTTCAGTTCCTTTGGGTAAATACCTGGGAGCATGATTGGTGGATCTTATGGTAAAAATATGTTTAGTTTTCTAAGAAACCACCAAACTGTCTTCCAAAGCGACTGCACCACTTTGCATTCCTACCAGCGATGAATGAGAATTCCTGTTGCTTCACATCCTCACCAGCATTTGGTGTTGTCAGTGTTCTGGATTTTTGGCCATTCTACTAAATGTCCAGAGGTATCTCGTTTCAATATGGATTTCCCCAATGTATATGATGTGGAGTATCTTTTCATATACTTTATTTGCCATCTGTATATCTTCTTTGTTAAGCTGTTTAGCTCATTTTTACAGTTCCCTATTGATACTAATTAAATGAACCTCAAGCATGAGAAAAATAAAAGCCACTTAAAGATAAATTATTAAATTGATAACTGAATTAAAAACTAAAGAAAGCAAAACCTCACAAAATGTCATTGGCTGGTGGGGCCTAAATGGAAAGAGTTAAAATGACCTGAATCCTAAAATATTTTGTCCAATCACGTTTTGTAACATTAATAGGAAGTTAACATTTCTTATAAATATCAGCCATATTATTTCAGAGACCAAAAATTTTAAATGGAATATTTTTCAAATTCTCTTTTAAATGTTTTAGAATTCTTTAGGTTTTAATAATATATCTTTAAGTGGCTTTTATTTTTTTGTCATGGTTGAGGTTCATGGGGCTTCTTAAATCCTTAGACTGGGGAGTCATTCATGACAAATATCTTTTAAAGCGTCTTCTTCCCTAATCAAGCTCCTGCTCCCAGAATTAGGTGTGGCCTACCACTCTATCAGCCATGCCGATGGGACTTGCAAAGTGGCTTTACCATTAAAACCTTCAGAATGGGTTGGTTGCATTTGTAGGTTTTACTGAGCACTTTCTGTTCCACTTTCCCTGTGTATTTTAGTTGGGTCTTTCACTTCTACTTCATTCCAAGCCTGGTCTCATTCATCTCCATCAGCCCCCTGCTTCCCACATAGCAGGCTTGCAGTAAGTGTTTCTATATTGCACTAAACTTATGCTCAGTGCACGTGAAGAAATTATTAATGATCAAGCTACTTCACACTACCTCAGTCATACAGCACATAGATAAGTAACATTTTAGTACAATAACTCAATCTATTGAGAATCTTTGCCTTATGGAAGTTTAGAAGCCACCTTGTATTTAGTGAGGTCATCACTTGAAAGAGTCAGCTAGAAAATACTGTCAGGCCAAGTTCAGATAATACATTTAAGATGTCAAGCAAGGGATGCCTCAGAGAGCTCAGATGGCCCTAGTAGTGTCCATTTCTTGAGTTTTTGGTCTCAATGGGAGGAAAAACAGTAAAATATCCATTTACCTAAATCAACCATGACTATAATCAAGTACAATTGATAGAGGTATAGATATGTGAATGAGGTCAAATCCAGGCTGATGGAGAAGATGAGTCAATTAAAAGCATTTAACAGGTTAGTTCAACACCCCCCACTATGGGCTTGATCATTTAAGAGAGTAAATTTCCACCAGCCAAAGGATGCCTAGAATGAGTTCAATTGTTAAGGCCAGAGCTGCCCGTTGGAAATAATGAACACACAAAAAGGTTGTGGAGTGGAGAAACTGCCTGTCAGGAACAGATTTTTATGCCCTGCAGATGTGAAGTGCTCAAGGAAAATGTGGGTGTTGGTGAGTGGACCTGCTTGTAGGAGAGCCAAAAACATGAGTGATTTAGAAGCAAAACCCCGTAAACAAACTATTAGATTGGTTCCTCTGAGGTTCATGAAAGAAATGTACAGCGTTTCAGCTGAAATCCTGAAGCTAATACGTAGGAAGTGATAGTTTTGTAAACTTCACATTATTTAGAGTTCTGATTATTGCTGAAGAATGGAGAATAAAAGCATTTGACAACACACACGGAAAAATCAGTTATATCCAAAAAGGTCCCAGGGCATTAGAAAATGGCACAAATCTGAAAAAATGTTATTCATTCAATACCTAAAGCCAAGTCCAAAAACTGTGTTCTCATGAGTCTGTTGGGTATCACAAACTCTGTGTGTCTTCTATCGAGAAATGTCTGTTCATGTCTTCTACCCATTTTTAAATTGGGTTATTTGTTTTTTTGATGGTGAGTTGTAGAAGTTTTTAAATGTATTTTAGGCACTAACCCTGTATTGGACATGTCATTTGCAAATATCTGCTCCCATTCTGTAGGTTGTTTACTTTTGTTGATTGTCGATCTGCCGTCCAGAAGCTTTTTATTTTGATGTAGTCTCAATAGTTTATTTTTGCTTTTATTTCCCTTGCCTCAGGAGACAGATCTACAAAAATGTATGGCTGATGTTAGAGAAATGACTGCCTGCGCTCTCTTAGAGGATTTTTATGGTTTCAGGACCTTTAGGTCCTTAATCCATTTCAAATTTATTTTTGTGCATGGTGTGAGATCATCAGGGAAATGCAAATCAAAACCACAGTGAGATATAACCTTGCACCTGTCAGAATGGCTAACATCAACAACTCAAGAAACAACAAACTGAAAATGGAACTACCTTAATGACCCAGTAATTGCACTACTGGATATTTACCCAAAGAATACGAAAATACTGATTCAAAAGGATATATGCATCCCTATATACAGATATCTCTGTGTACAACCCCCCCCCCACACACACTGGACTATTATTCATCCATAAAAAAGAATGAAATCTTGCCATTTGCAAAAACATGTGTGGAGCTAGAGAGTATTATGCTAAGTGAAGTAAGTCTGTCAGAGAAAGACAAATACCATATGTCTTCACTCATATGTGAAATTTAAGAAACAAAACAAACAAACAAAAGAAAAAACATAAACCAAAAAATAGACTCTTAACTCTAGAGAACAACAGGTGGTTGCCGGGGCGGGGGGCGGGGGGCGAGTGGAGGGGATTAAGAGAATACTTGCCATGATGAGCACTGAGGTACATATAGAAGTGTTGAGTCACTATATTGTACACCTGAAACTAATATAATACTGTATGTCAACTACACTGGAATTAAAAAAAAAACCTAAAAACTGTGTTCTCTATAATGTTTAGTGTTTTAGAAGGGGCTTGCTTTACCCATTGAATTTTAATTTTTGTTATTTTTTAAAAGATTTTATTTATTTATCCATGAGAGACACAGAGAGATGCAGAGAGAGAGGCAGAGACACAAGCAGAGGGAGAAGCAGGCTCCATGCAGGGAGCCCGATATGGGACTCGATCCCAGGTCTTCAGGATAGCCGTGGGCTGAATGTGGCGCTAAACCACTGAGCCACCCGGCTGCCGCCACTGAATTTTTAAGTCCTTTCCTCAGGAGGAGTTAATTGACCAGGTTTTTCTTTATACCTGGGACCCCACAAAGAAACTCAGGTCAGGGGAAATGTTCTTTTACCACCATGAAATTCTGTAATGATGTATCAGCTATCTCTCTAGCTCTGGCCATTTGGAATCAAGTCTAAAGTATTTTCTTTGATCCCTAAGTATTTATAAGGTTTTGTCCATAAGCATTTTTTTTTTTTTACCTTTTTCTTCTTCTTTTTTTCTTAAAACATTTAAGTAGATAATCTTCATATGTTTCCATGGTATTTTTAAGTTGCCTCTTAAGATTTGACGTTTTAAGAAACATAAATACAGAGAAGGGATAGTTTCCTTTCTTGAATAACACATTAAGAGGAAAAGGAAAAAGAATTCTATTCTTGTTCCTTTGGGCCTTCATCCAAACCTACAAAGCCTCCTATTCAAACTGGAAATGAGAAAGAAGCCTATAAAAGTCATCTCTCTCTGCTGGTTTGAAACTCTCCTCAGGCTGGGAGTAAGACTGGGTGGGTAGGCCTGAGAAAACATGGTCCTTGTTCCCAACAGCTTACCCTGGTTCCACACACGGATGAGACTACAGGGTTCATAATTCCAATATTTCTCTTCTTTTTCTCTTCCACTTGTTTATAGTATTTTTTATTAATGAGTCCCTCCCCCCACCTCCTACCCCATATCTTCCAATCTGCTCTAAAAAGACAAGCCATGGATTTACTCAGCTCCCTGTGCCACACCTGGAGTCAGGGAGATGCAGGATTTGTGCTACCTTCAGAGCACTTTGGGCAAAGCCACCTCCTCCCACCCTCGAAGAAACCGTCCTGGAGGAGGCACAATGGAAATCTTCTCTCTTCTAGAGATCTGCCTTGGACTTGTGTCTGAGGTCTCCTTCCAGCAAAATGGAATCTTGAACTCCTTTTGTGCTCTCCTGGTACCAGAAGGGCTTTGTATTGTGAAGAGACGCAGCCATCAGTAAGGTGACCCACACTGGGTCTTGGGAGGGGTGGGTAATTTGCATCAGGAACTGCACAACCAGACATGAGCCCTGGGATGCAGAGATGGTTGCCTCCAATTTCACCTTCCAGAATCTCTGCATATTCTAGTCCATTAGGATTTCGGCGTTGGGCACTACATTTTCACCTTCAGAATACTATTTCTGTGACCATAATCAAGTAGAACTGACATTTTATGACACTACCATTGTTCCTGATGTAGCAAAGCCACAACCCAGGACTCAGAGGTAACTGAAATGATGCCAGTTAGGCTTCTGACATTTGAAGCTTTCAGGGAAGGATTAAAGAATGACACGACTCAAAGTAAAAAACAAAAACATCAACAAAAAAGGAAGCAGTGCTGATGATGAACAGTGACACCTGCCATTGGACTGGTGTGCCAGACTCTCTTTGTGGAATTTCACTCCTACCATTCCATGTGATTCTCATGATGGAATTAAGAAGCGGGTATTTTGGGAGTGCCTGGGTGGCTCAGTCGGATAAGCATCTTGACTGATTTCGGCTCAGGTCATCATCTCAGAGTCATGAAATTGAGCCCCGTATCAGGCTCCATGCTCAGTGGGGAGTCTGCTTGAGATTCTCTCTCTTTCCCCTGCCCCTATCTTGACTTGCGCATGATCTCTGTCTCTCAAATAAGTAAATATTTATAAAAAAGTGAGTATTACATAATTCTGAAGATGAGGCCAAGTGGAGTTAAACAATTTGCTCAAGGTTACAGAACCTGCAAGTGAGGAAGCTGGATTCAAACCTACACACTTGAACCCAAGTCTATCAACCATTTTCTGTGTAGAGATTGAGTTGGCCATGACCAGATTCTTCTACCACATTAATAATACAGATCATAAACTGTTCATCAGTGTCAAGAGACTCGTCGGAGAGTAGGAGACTTCCCTGGCCCATGGCGAGGCCCTGTGTCCTCGAGCGACTTTAATGATGGTGGTGCCATGTGCCATGTGTCCACCACTCAGGTGCTCTGCACAGTTCTGGGACCTTGCTCCCTCTCTTTTGGCCTTTACCTGAGCAACAAACACAATGGATGTTCGAGAAGCAAACAGAATGCCCTAAATTCAGAAAGCGGCCTCCGACTATTTAAAGATACGTATTTTTTCAACTGTAATTTTGGTTTGGCAGATGAACATGAACACTTTTATAGGAAAAAAAGTGCAGATGAGTGAATTAGGGGATATTTTTGTGCTTTGTGATGATAAGTTCCTGCTAAACTCAGTGCAGTGAAGGATCATAATGAAGAAGTGTTTGCAGCAGCCTGGGTGACAGCTAATTCACATCCATTCCTTTCATATACTGTTGATTTCCCTGATTTTGTAGCAATAAGCCACTGGAATGTTTTGAAAATTTCAACACAGTCAGATTCCAACTACACGTTCAAGACTTTCAGGCACATTAGGTATTCGCTGAATGTTTGCTAAAGAAATGAATCAATACATAAATACAGAACACACCTAGATGTTCCAACCCCTCCGCGTAAGGAGTGGGAAAGTCTTTGTTCAGATTTTGTATCCTGAAAAATTTTTCTGATTATTTCTGCATCCAATAAAATTCTGCTATTTTACTGAATTGGAGTAACTAAAGAGCTTTAAGGCAAGGGGTTCTGTTTTCAGTTTTGTATCAGTCTACATGAAGGACCAAGCCTTGGCGAGGAGCAGTACTACCCAGTGGTGAAGACCATGAGTTTTCCATCAGTCTGCCTGCATACAAATCCCAGGCCTCCTACTGACTGGTATGTGAGCACTGGCCAAGTTGCCACACACATTTTATGTCTGTTTCCTGTAAAATGGGAATGATAATAATAGTTACGCAGCCCATAGGGTTGTCATGACAGTAGGACAGTAGGTGACGTTAACACAATTACAGAGCTTAGCACATTGTCCGGCACATGATAAGTCCTCAACCAGCATGTCAGCAGTCTTCACTGTTACCATGCAGGAATTAAGAAGCACTGAAGATTTTTACTAGCACTTGCATTCATTTCCGGTGGCCACCTTTGCAACGTACCACAAATTGAGTGGCTTAAGGCAACAAAAATGTATTCTCTTACAGTTTTGGGGTGGATGTTGAAAACTAAAGTGTTATCAGGGCTACACTTCTTCTGAAAGCCCTAGAGGAGGGTCCCTCTTGGCCTCTTCCAAGTTCTGGTGGCCCAAGCATTCCTTGGCTTATGGTGGCACCACTTCAGTCTCTGTCTCCAGCTTCATGCAGCCTTCTCCTGGTGTGTGACTGTGTGTCTATCTGTGTCCTGGCCTTGTCTTGGAAGGACACTGTCATTGGATTTAGGGTCCATTCTAATCCAGTATGACCTCGCCTTAATTACAACTGCAAAGACCATGTTTCCAAACAGGATCACATTCTAAGGTTCTGGGTGGACATGAATTTGGGGGAGGTGGATACTTATTTAACCATGTTGGCATTTAATTACAAAAATCAAACACACAAACTGTTGTAGCCACTATAGGTCTTAATTTTGCCTCTTGCTTAAAAACACAGAGAAGTTACAGAGAGAGTTTGCTTCTGATTATGTTGCTTATTTCTGCCTAGAAATAAAAATGAGGTGGATAGTTGTAACATTTTCCAGTGTTTTGGGGTTTGTCCAGCTAAGAAGGAATGGGTCCCCAGTGTAGGTCCCCAGTGTAGGTCTCCACTAATCCTGGGAATGACACACCAGACCCATGGCTGAGCCTTCCATGTAGACCAGGGTGGTGCTGTGTTTCTAGATGCTTCCACAGCCTCAGCCAATGGGCTGCCAGGGAATTCTGCTGTGTGATGGAGCTGTATCAGTTGAATTAATCACTACTGGGTGGTGGACTCTGTGAGAAGATGGGCCACGGTGGGCTTCTCTGGACAGAGGACATGACTGGATCTATGGTCTGGCCATAGGTTTCCCAGCTGCCCCTTGTGTTCCTTGAAAAACATGAACTCCCCCAACCAGCATGCCTATCAATGTGCAGGGAGCCCTGGGAGAGCTAATGCCTGAGCTGGCGATCAAACTTCTATAGATTCATTTAAAGAAAGTCCACGGCAGCTTCCTCGATGAGAGGCTAGAGGAAGGCAGAAAGATGTTTCTCGCACATGTAGATTTGCTGACAGGGGATGGTGAGTAAAAGTGCATCCTCTATGAAGCAAAAGAGACTCATCAGGTGGAAACTGTTTGAGTCCAACCCTGTCCTCCTGAGCTTAATGAAGTGGCAGCACATGGTAATTTGATTTACAAATGCAACCATATATTCATTCGAGAGAGAGAAATAGGGAAAGTAGATAAGGAGTGTGTATGGATAGAGACAGAGATGGATGTTGTGACAGAGTGTGCTCCTGGGACGTGGGGGAGACAGATGGAGATGGAGGTGGTGGGGACAGAGAGACAAAGGGGAGAGGGAAAGAGAGAAACAGAGAATTTAAACAGTGTGAGCCATTTGCCATCAACCCTCTGACCACCTAATATCAGGGGAGACCCTGGGTTGATCTGCCACCTTGGGCTACCCCTGGTCCTTGCCTGTCTTAGTGTGCATCTTGCATGTGGCTGAGTGCGACGCAAACATCTCAAGGTTTTTATTTTCATACAACTTGGCCCCAACAAGGCCATCCCTGCTCTAGTGCCCACAGGAAGGATGAAAAATTAGGCTCTGTTAAATGCAGAGAGATGGATTTTTCGAGGCTAATTTAATTTTATGCAATTTTCACCCGAGATGCCACTCCATTCCAGATAGTACAGTCAGGTGGCATACGATCTCTGGTTCATAACTATGTGTTTTCTAAGCAGAAACAGTTGATCCTTGAATGCCAGGGTTAAGAACTCTGCCTCTTAGGACTGTTCTTCCCCGAAAGAGGAACAAATGAGGAAGTTAGAGGTAATGCATAATTGTATAAAGAGAAGAAAATATGCAAAAGAGAAATGAAAGTAAATACTGGGGTTTTAAACTTCCCCTAAAAATAATGGCAGTCAATACTTAGTTGCATTTTTCTCACGGTTTGCTGACCTCATATGTGTATGCATGTGTGCGCACGTGTGTCTGATTTTGTGTGAACATGTAGTCAGGGTGCTCATGGTATAGCATTACTTTACTGCTTTACTCACTTAGTTAAATGCCGTGAACACTTTCCACATCCACAAGCACAGGCCTGGACTATCAAAGGACAACCCATGAAGGATTTTCATGAACTTCTTTGGCAGATGACTGTGGCCACTCTTTTCAGAAGTTGGATTTTTGGGCTGCAGCCCCACTAGGAGGCTATTGTCACAGGAGCTCCTATGCAGTTCAAGTCTCCCTGGGAGAGGAAACCCAAAACAGAGGGGGCACCTGGCTGGAGGCCTCCCAGGGCAGACCCCTGGCCCACGAAAGAGCTTGCAGACGAAGCTTTCCTAGATAGCTTCAGGATTCCTTTCAACCAGAACTACCATCATTCTCCCCAAGTCAAGAGGCGACTTGTGTTGACTCCAAAGGATGCCCATTGAATACTTTCCAAATATGTACTGCAGTTTTTAATTTTAGTTTTGGTAAAGCCACGGGTTGAGTCAAATGTAAACGTGTTACTGGAAACAGATATTAAGAGAATATTTAGGTGGCTTTTGAAATAATGTCAAGGGAAACACACAAGCTTCATTTAACTCTATCTCTCACATCGGCTAGGCTGAAGCGTGTGTACCCCTGCCTTTCTATTTGTGGAATATTGCCTACTAACATGCAAAAGTTTTGTACGTGCCAGTATGGTTAACTTAACTCTCCAAAAATCAGAGGATCATGATTTTCTTTAGATTAGTACTTACGTAGTGGAATCTCTCAGGCATTAGGACTTACTCGATCGCGTTCAGACATCACTTTGGCGATGGGATGACTGCATTAAATTAGCATCAAGTACAATGAGTGGTAATTGCAGGGCTGTCATTTCTACAAGTGCAAAATTAATGTGTCCTGCAAACCCATCCCATTGTGTGCCACAGGAAAATCATGGAACCACGTTGTTCCGAGCAGAAAAATGTCCTGTAATAGCACAGTTAATGTGGTACGGTATTATTCAGCAATGGTATTCCTTTCCATCTCTGTTGTTGTCTCGTGCTCATTCTTCAAAATCTGCCTGACCTCATTTGTATGCTCATACTGCAGCACCACCAGACAGTAGCCTGGATGTACAGAGAATGTTACAGAACAATTCCTCCTTCTGTGTGGCATCTTGTGTGAATAATGCCAGCATAAACCACCCTCCATGTATTCACGAGGGTATGAATAGGCTACTTATGTAAAGCTTGTTATTAAGAGATACACCAACCATTTACAGGAAACTTTACCCAAATACTATACATTCATTTGGAAGGAGAAGAGTGATTTATGTGCATTTGGGTGGTAGCTTAGAGAAGGTACCGCTCGGCCACGCTCCATCCCTCTTGTTTACATGTGGGAAATGAAGCCACACACCAGTTGAGTGCATTTCTTCCAGTCATGCGGGATCACAAGGTGTGTTTTGAATGACAATATGCATATGCATTGGGCTCCCGTAGCCTGCTGATTGGCTTCACAGAATTCATTAGGGATTAAAGGACCCATTCGAGCCTGAAATAATGCACTAATAACAGGTGCTCTAAGCCGACTGATGTGTTATCTCACGATTCCTGCAGTTTGGCTGAGGCTGAGAACCACTCACAGAGGCATCCTGCGTAAGGATAATAATAATAATAATAATAATGATAGTGACAACAACTGGCTGGACAGGTTTCCTTGTGAGTCTGGCTGGAACCACATCTCTCAGCAGCCAGGGGCTGGCGGGGGATGGGGGAGCATCCAGACTGCGGGCTGCCCTGACTCATCATCCACTGCAGGAACCCATCGGTCAACCTGCAAGCCCTCTGACCTGCCCTTGACCTCCCTGAGCTCTGCCATGGACCATGAGGGTGTGATGCAGCTATGTGCTTTGGAAGGTTCTAGCAGCACACAGTCATCTGGCATTTGAGTGAGACTCCACACACACACATGCGGAGCATCTCTCATCTTAAGTGAATGACAGAGATCAGGGGATGATTTAGGAGACTTCCTCCGTAAGGTGGGAGAAGAATCCCGAATACCCTACTCTCAGAATAGAGTGCAGCGTGCACAACAACAACAACAACAAAAATCCCGATGTGGACGACTGAGGCTTCAAAGGAGGTACAAGAACACCACAGAAATGGGCTCTTTCTTACCCTTGTTGCAAAACGTGCCGTCGTAGGCCGTGTGGGAGCAGTCACAGGAGTAGCCGTGGTACTTCTCTAGACACCTGCCGCCGTTCTCACAGTTGGCGCCGTAGCTGGTGCAGTGGCCCGAGCACCCAGACTTGAAGCCGGATGTGACCTTGGCTCTTTCCTCCAGGTCCAGTGTCACCCCGTTCATCCGCAGGGAGCGGATGCAGCCCAGGAAGCCCTGCTGGCCCCCAGCACCACCTGCAAACGACAGAAGGCACGGGACTCAGACGGAGGGACCTCTGCTGCAGCCCCTGTGCTCGTCCATCACCCCCCAGACCGCTGGCGGCAGGTCTGGCAGGGGGCCACTAAGGGCAATCAGCCCTGTCGCTTTGGAGCTGGCCCTGCCTGATAGAGAAGCTCCAAGCTTTCTCCCCTTTGGCCATAATGTCTAACTAAGGGAGGCTGTCTTGGGAGAAGCCATACATTTGCTACAGAAATAAAATGTTTGGAGATCCACAAAAATTATATATGCTGTTTTGGAAGTCTAATCTGGCTTCCTAAAGAAGTTTATAGAAATCTCTATGGTTTTTTTTGTTTGTTTGTTTGTTCTTTAATCCCATGGCATTCACTTCCATAGCATTATCTATGGAAAGAAATATAAAAAAGGCAGAGAAATATGAATATATTAGCATAGTTAACAAGTCAATTAGTTGGAAGGCATAAATCCATTTGAAATGTGACTGCATGTCCTGGTTCTTGTCTTAGGAAACACTTCGCTTTGAAGTTCACAGGAAAGGTTCCCAAGCTTCTCGTCCAGGGTGGTCAGAAGTTGGAATTGATAATTTTACACAAGAGTCAGCCACACCACATTGATTACCAGGTCAGGTTAGATGTCATTGCTTTTTGTCTAAATGCCATGGCAAGACATACAGGACAAAGAGCAAGTTCACTGTGATTTTCGAAGTTACAGAGTTAGGCAGAGGTTCATGAGCATGAAGATTATTAAAATATTCCTAATAAATCTCACAAGAAAGAGTCATTGGAGCATTATATCACAAGTGAATTTAATTCTGTCTGTAATAACCTTGGCTACGATTTTTTTTTAAGGCAGCTGGTAGAGAAGGAGGAACTCAAGTTTATATACATGTCTGCATGTTAGATTAACAAACTTTTCTGGAAATTAAATTAAAATGTGTAGTTTGAATTACCGAAAGAAATATCTACTGGGGATCTAGGAAAAAATGCTGTTAATACAAGTTATTATTTTTTTAAATGCATTTGGCATGCTATGTAGTAGGTACTCCACTGAGTGCCTTCCTTAAATGTTATCACCCGATTCTCACAACAGCCTGGTGAGGCAGGCATCCTCATAATTACCCCCATTGTACAGATGAGGAGGCTGAGGCTCAGGGAAGCTCAGAGGTTTACTCAAGGAGTCATAGCTCCAAAGTGGCAAAGTTGCGTTAGCTCTTATTTTCGAGTGTAGGGTGTCAAACTCTACCCTGTGTTGGCCATTTAATACAGAAGGACTTCAGGGTCAGGGGCCTCATCAATGTACGTGTTTTTCAAGACACAGGTTTGGACGTCTTTAAAGACGGAGGGGTCAATAGGATTGTCAGTGTTTGGGTGAGACTGGTAGCTGGGGATTGATTCTCATCACTTGTTTGGGTACGTTGAGAAAAAGCACAGAATCGAGCAGACTCATAAGACAGGGCTAGTGGATCAAAGGCTTTAGTTGCAGAGATGGATTCATTTGCTTATGTGTGTAAATCCTCAGCTGTGAAATGGCTATCTTTATAAACCCAAGCCTTGCATTCTCTCGTTGAGCAGTACACAGGTTTTGAATGATGATTCTCCGGGGATTGTTATTTATTATCAAACAAAATAATTGCATAGAAGATTAATTGAAGGGAGTCCAATGCCTTTTTGGGTCAAAGCTATGGGATAGTAGATGGCAGAAGCAGCTATTAAAAACAACCACGATGAAGGATTTCCCATTCTGCAATCTGATCCTCAGCTCAGCTTCATACACTTCTTTGCTGATGAGAATTTGGGCCTGTGCTATGATTTGGAAGGATTTCAACCCATTAGTCCACTCTGTGTGTGTTAAAATTTCAATTTGGTGTCTATCGTGTTAGCGAATATGGCTTTTGCTCTTCAATAAGGGCTTTCCAAAGGCCCTTTGTTCAATAAACCCTCAGCCCTTTACATTTTTGTCACTAGTCAATTAAGACAATTATATTCTATTAAAGTACTCTGAAATTTTAAAATCATTGTTTTTTAGATATCTCCCACTTGCTCCTTTTCCCTATTACAAATGCAATCGTTTTTCATCATGGAAACCATAAACACACTGATAAGCAAAATGAAAAAGGGAATCTTTAATGCTATGCAGATATAGCTAGCTTTACTTTCAGCAAACAGCCTTTTCTACTTTTATCTATGAACACACGTATATGTAAAAAAATAAAACAAAAGGAGAAATGGGATCACGACATACACATTGTTTTGAAATTTGCTTTTTGCACTTAAAACAAAAGGAGAAATGGGATCACGATATACACATTGTTTTGAAATTTGCTTTCTGCACTCACTATATCATAAAACATTTTCCCAGCAATAAATGCACAGCTAGAGCATCTTGGTTAACATCTGCAAAGCATCCTGTTCTGTGAATGATCTATCACTAATTTCCCATTCCACTACCATTGGGCTTTTAACTTACTCCGGCTTTCATTTTACCCAGGATTCTAATATAATAAATATCCTTGTAAAAAAAAAAAAAAACTTTGCCACTTTGGTATTTCCTTAGAATTCATTCTTAGAAGTGCAATTGCCGGGTACAAAGGCATATACATTTTAAAAGCATTTGAAATACATTTTCTTTTAAGATTTTGTCAACTTGTATTTCCGTGGTAGGGTATGAGATTCCCACCTTCCTCACACCAATTCAAATAGCCAGAATTCTTTTGAATTTATAGGCTAGAGAGAAAAAAAAGAGTTTTTTTGTTTTAATTTGCATTGCTTCAAACACTGTGAGCTGAATAATTTTTATGTTTTATCCATTCTTAGTTTTTGTTTCTTCATGCCCTTTGCTTTTTGTGGGGAATAGGGGGGATATAGTTCTTACTGACAGATAACAATATTTTGGGCTTTAAGTCTTCATTATAAAAATTTGGCAACTATATCTTCCAGTCTGTGTCTTCAACTTACACGTGGTGTTTCTTTTTCTCTATGAATGTTTATGTAGACACATCCATGTTTCTTACTTGCATGATTTGTGACTTTGATATTAAGCTTGTAAAGTCCAATCTAAAAGTAATATAATAAACCTAATCCAAAATAATAACATCATTCAACTGTATTTTCTTCTAGCACTTTTATGGTTTCACTTTTCTTAACATTATAATCTTTATCTGGAATGTATTTTTTTTTTTAAAGATACAAATCCAAACCACAATGAGATCCCACCTCACACCAGTGAGAATGGGGAACATTAACAAGGCAGGAAACCACAAATGTTGGAGAGGATGTGGAGAAAGGGGAACCCTCCTGCACTGTTGGTGGGAATGTGAACTGGGGCAGCCACTCTGGAAAACTGTGTGGAGGTTCCTCAAAGAGTTAACAATGGATCTGCCCTACGACCCAGTAATTGCACTGCTGGGGATTTACCCCAAAGATACAGATGCAGTGAAATGCCGGGACACCTGCACCCCGATGTTTCTAGCAGCAATGTCCACAATAGCCAAACTGTGGAAGGAGCCTCGGTGTCCATCGACAGATGAATGGATAAAGAAGATGTGGTCTATGTATACAGTGGAATATTCCTCAGCCATTAGAAACGACAAATACCCATCATTTGCTTCGACGTGGATGGAACTGGAGGGTATTATGCTGAGTGAAATAAGTCAATCGGAAAAGGACAAACCTTATATGTCTCATTCATTTGGGGAATATAAAAAATAGTGAAATGGAATAAAGGGGAAAGGAGAAAAAATGAGTGGGAAATATCAGAAAGGGAGACAGAACGTGAGAGACTCCTAACTCTGGGAAACGAACAAGGGGTGGTGGAAGGGGAGGTGGGCGGGGGGTAGGGGTGACTTGTTGACGGTCACTGAGCAGGGCACTTGATGGGATGAGCACTGGGTGTTATTCTATATGTTGGCAAATTGAACACCAATAAAAAATAAATTTTAAAAAAATTTTATTTGTGAGAGAGAGAGAGCACGTGCACCAGTGGAGAGGAGGGGCAGAGGGAGAGGGAGAAGCAGGTCCCCTGCTGAGCAGGGACCACCCTGCCCCCCAGCTCGGCTGGATCCCAGGAACCCGAGATCATGACTTGAGTTGAAGGCAGCTGCTTTACCAACTCAGCCACCCAGTCGCCCCTGAAATTTATTTCATTTTAAAAATAACTTATACTTAATGGGTCTCACTAATAGTTGAGAGTTTGAAGGAGAGATTTTTTAAAAGACTAAGTAAATGTTAATAAGACAAAAAAAAATAGAAGATTTAAAAAGGTCCAATTGACAGAGCAAATCAATCGAGGTTAGATCATATTTTTATCGCATCATTAAGGCAAACAGATATATGTATGTACTTCATTATTTATGTATATAGGCCTCATTCCACAAGGGGTTAGAAAGGGGTAGATTTTTCTGCCTGTCTTTGATTCTTTCTGCTCTCGGTCTTTCTGAAGCTCTACACCTCTCAGTCTTTCTTCCTACCTCCAGGTCTGTATCTCTCTCTTTCATCTCTCTCTCTCTCTCAGCACTGCTGGCTGTTCCAGGTTACTTGTGTGGCTTCCCTCAAGTCACTTCATCTCCCTCAGCATCATGTTTTCCCACCCATATAAAGAGGATTTGAACTAGATTTTGTCTTCAGTTTCTTCCAGCTCTAAATTAGTCTGGTTCATGACGTACAACCTCTCTCCCTGTACGTATGTGTCTCCATCTCTCTATTTCAGTAAATTACTCTCAATTTCTCCAAATTTACTTCTTGCACTGTTGCCTGACCTTCCCCTCAACTCCCGCCCTCCTTTTGTTAATTGACCATAGAATATGACTGTGGTCTAATTTTTATTTGTTGCATTCATTAAATAAAGTTTTGCACTTTTTTTCTTAATTGATAAAGCAGGTAAATGGAATTTCATGTCTCTCTCTGTAAAAGAAAACTAAAGAAATTGTGCCCTTTTCTTACTTAGATGGCCTCTGATTTATTAAATGGGTCAGTGAGCTGGAAAGTACTTTTACTGATTTCGTCGATATGAAGAAAGATCTTTTGTTCTGAAAATGGTCATTATATGCTAAGCAAAAGATGTTAATGCACTAGAACCAGCGATGATTACTTGAGTTCAACTTATGTGCTCTATAGAAATCTTTCTTGGTGACAAATGTCATAAGTTTAAATTGTAGGTCTGCAAGCAAAAATGCTACTTAACCTTTGTTAATTAAAAAATCAACACATTGTCATTGGAGAGAGCCCCCTGCCATGCAAGGGCTTCATGCACATTAGTCAGATCTGTGGTAATTATCCAAGGTGAGATGTGGGTTTAATTTGTAAATCATTTTTCTGTGAAATGCTATTCAAGTATTGCAATTAAAGATTAATTATGGAAAGGCTATATCTACCTATCATGAATAATACAATCACCAAATGCACAGAAGATTGGGGCAAAAGAATCCGGTATTAAATTAAGCAAAACAGATGAAAATAATGATCAAGAGGGACCCTAAAACATACGGTGTCCTCAAACTCAGAGCTTAGTTGTTTTCCAAGGAGCTAAGTGGAATTCGGTAGCACATTTGCCCAGAGAGACTGGCCACTCGTTCACCACAGAGAGGATTCACACCAAAGCTTACGCATGTGAAATCTAATGTGTCCTTTCAGTGATTATTTACTTCCTGTTTCTTATGAGCCAGACCTTGTCTAGATGTTTAGAAGGTCTTCAGAGGGCCTTCAACCTTATAGAGCTTATATTCTTGCAGAGAGGAAGGGAAAAAATAATAATAAACAAAATAAGCAAGCGAAGTCCATCATGGGTTGTAGGTAATGTCCACCATGATAACAAGAAATCAGGCGGACTTAAGTGGGATCAGGAGTGGGAGCAGTGTGGGGCCCGTCATAGGATAGGTCCCACTGAGATAGAAAGAGTATCCAAGAGCATATCTCTGGGAAGAGGGTTTCAGGATAGAGGCAAGTGGGTCCGGCCTGCGGGGGGGGGGGGGGGGGGGGGGGGGGGGGGGGGGGGGAAGCAGATGGGGAAGGGCAGGTGGGAGGAAGCAGGAGTAAGATGGGGAGTTGCTGCAGGGTGCTTAGAAATGCAAAGCCACTGACCAATACATGTGTGGAAAATGCTGGAAAGGCAGGGCTAAAAAGGCAGAGGAGACCTACTTCTTGCTCACAGGTTAATGCAAGTATACTAACAGTTCACTATGGTGCTAGGCACACGGTGACAGGTGAGAGGCAGCAAACAGGGATGAGGAAGGCATGAGCGGTGGTCACAAAGATCTACTTTTGTATATTGGCTTTGCCGCTCACTGCCTGTGAGATCTTCCCAGCTCCTCTTGGGCCTCAGTCTCCTTGTGTGTGAAATTAGCATAACAACGTGCACCTTGCAGGGTCATATTAATAATGGGTGATAATACATCTCTTTGCCGTAATGCTAAGTTAATGGTAGCTGTCATTATTACTATTATTTATTATAAACAAAATTCTACAGAAGTACAGACTTGGAATAAATTAACTATGGCTAAAATGAGTGTACTCATGTACCAGAGGCATACTGAGTGTTCTTGAATGCGTTGTGTTACCCCCAAATTCCTGTGTTGAAGACCAACCCCCGTGTGCCTTTATTTGGAGATCAGGCCCTTAAAGAGGTAACTGAGGTTAAATGAGGTTAGTTAAATTATTAAGTTAAGGGATGCCTGGGTGGTTCAGCAGCTGAGCGTCTGCCTCCGGCTCAGGGTGTGATCCTGGAGTTCTGGGATCAAGTCCCACATCAGGCTCCCTGCAGCGAGTCTGTTTCTCCCTCTGCCTATGTCTCTGCTTCTCTATCTATGTCTCTCATGACTAAATAAATGAAATATTAAGAAAAAAATTTAAATAATTAAATAAAAATAAATGTTGAGGTAAGATAGCTTAAGTCCCTCTTTTTAGCCAAATGACTTGTAGCTGGGCTTAATTAGTATCATAAACCCATTTATTATATCTCTAATAGGCAGGTCATAAGGGTGGGCTCTAATGTAATCTGACTGGTCTTCATAAGAAGAGGAAAAGACACCAGGGATGTATGCACACAGGAAAATGGCCACATGAGCGGTCTACAAGGTGAGGAGAGAGGCCTCAGGAGAATCCAGTTCTGGCCTCTTGATCTGGGACTTCTGGCTTCCAGAACTGTGAGAAGTAGCTTTCTGTTGTTTAAGCCACCCCTCACCCCCGCCGGTCTGTGGAATTTTGTTGTGGCAGCCTGAGCAGGCTTATACAGTGAGTGAAGGGTTGACATCAAGGCTGGTCTGAGACAGGCCTGCCTGAGAGAATGCCCTTTTAACTGCGCCATTGTCTTGGAAGGCATGGGATTAGGCTGGCTGTTTTTTTTCTTTCGTCTGCTATGTGGGACCGCATCCAGATGTGGGGAGCTGTGAGCTGGCAGGAAGGCTCTGAACCTCTGATGGTATTAAAGACTGGTGAGAGAGAACTGTGACTCGTCTGTGTCCAGGTGACCCATCCAGACCTTGGATCTTCTCCAGAGCAGCCATTCCTGGCCTGTACAGGTACCTGCCTGGGTGGGCTGGGCCTCCTAGCTGTAGAGGCTGTACCTGCTGTATCTCCTGTTCTATAGGTTACCATTGTCTCTTAGGTCTTGACTGTCAACTTGAATCCATTAAAAAACAACCCAACCCTGCAGTGCAGTAGAGTTACGTAAAATAAAACCCCATTATTTGGCTGAGAACCTCAGGATGGTGAAGATTTTTCAGTAGTGGAGGGAGTTAAAGGATGTTGGATCACATTATTCAGCGCAGCTGAATGATTGACAAGTATTGATCAGGGATGCCTATGTCAGCTAGATATTAAAGGGCGTATATGAAAAAGCTCTTACATGCTCAGAGATCTGGGGTTTGGAGAATTGCCTTCTCAGATAATGCTCATGAGTGCTCATTCATAACTTCATTCAATGGAATAGATTTTTTTTTAAGGTTCATTATCACTGCATGGATTTTCTTATGTCCTCAGAGCAAAGGACACACAGCATCTGTGAATCCAAACTATTTAAACTAGAAGGAGACTTCAAAATAGAGGCTGAGGGAATACTGGGTTTCTGACAGCACAGAACACTCATATGTGTCACATTTATGTGAATTGCTCTGTGACGGGGATGATGGCAGGAGGTCTGAAGTCATTCTGCAGGCCACGGGGGCAGGGCAAGCATAATAAATTACTAGCTATTTCAAAGCTAGTATTAATTGAATACTAGCTGTACCAGGTGTTGTCCCAAACCTTACATGTTGTAACTCTCAGAGATAATTATTATTATTATCCTCACTTCACAGGTGAAGAAACAGACCAAGAGAGTTGATTTACCCAGTGTCACACTGCTAGTAAGTGGCCACTGGCCATAGTTCCCTCCCAGGCTAGCTGGCTATGAAGCCTGCACTCTCACTCTGGCTGCCATCTTGATTTTTGGGCTTGCATCATTGAGACTCTTCTCCTACATATGATGTGTTCCTAGGCATTGCTGTGCTTAAAATGGAAAATGCTAACAGAATGATTAATGTCTAAGATAAGTCATTCCCCACTTGGCATAATCCTGTCCCTGAAGCCACAAGGATGGCTGTTCAGAGCCAGGAATACGGATGCCCAAACTGATCTCCAGGTCAACAGACAGGGGGCGCTTCTTTGATGCCATTATCGAGATGATATTTTTCTTGGTACAAAAGCTTCACTGCAACTTTCAAATCAAAGCACTCATGGGTTTTAGCCCTGGATGGTGGGTCATCCCCATGGTGGGTGGTTGATCATCCCTGACACCTAGGTGAGACCATGCTCCTTCCGAGGGTGGCTCTTCATGGTGAGTCTCACGGTTCCAAGTCCCTTACAAAAGTGGGGACACAGAGAGAAGACAGTGATAAACCACCGCATCCGAGCCAGTTCCAAACGTTAAAGCATTAATAGTCACTTAGCAGATTTCAACGCAAACTCAGAATTAAAATCCATCAGCTGAGAACTCCATCAAACTATTTCTTTTACAAATATCTGTATGTTATTTTTCTTATTATCTGTCCCTCTGGTGGATACTGCTCATCTTTAGAGCAAAATAAGCGTTTTCTTTCTGTTGATTTAAACATATCCTATGTTCTTTCTCACACACACACACACACACACACACACACACACACACACACGAGGTACCAGGAACCTGACCTGGGCTGATTCACCTCTCTCTTGGTCTTTATTATCTGTCTTCAAGTCTTTTTTATATAACAACCGGATCCCGTCTCTTCCATCCAGAGTCAGGAACTCCCCAGTGCTGCTGCCACTCTCAGACTGCAGACTCAAGCAAGCCTTTGCTGATGCTAGTCCCAGGTCAAGGCTGGATTCATGGATCTGGGAGGGATCAGCATGGCTCTGATCACCAGCCTCGCAGGATGTATTTGCTTCCCAAGGCACCAGGGTGGAGGAAAAAGAAGAGGATCTTGGGGATGGAGAAGGAGGGGAAGAGAGGAGCTCACAGTGAGGCCGAGGACAGAATATGGTGCATTTTGAGGCCAGGCATCCAAGGAGGGCATAGTTATGAATGTTAAGTAATACCAGGAGGTCAAGGAAAACAGGAAAACAGTGAAAGGCTATTTGATCTGATTATTTTGAGACAGACCTTTTGGTGTAGCCTCAAGGGAACGGGTACAGAGAGAACTAAGTTAGCAGGTAAAGCTACACCACTGGCTTAAGACTCGATTACCGCAGAAGCTGGCTGTCCCTGTTTAGGTGGGAGGGAAGCATTTTTAAGGTGTGTGTGGGGGCATGAAACACATGTGGAGGTGGGAATAGGAGGGGGTTGAGGCGAATGGGATCCAGCGGTTCCATGTTCCAAGAGGAGGGTTTTCTCCTTACTCCAACTCTCTATGAGGAGCACAGCTCAGGGCCTGAATCCTAGCTTCTCATGTAAGGTGGACGACACAGGACAATGCATTCTGTAATCTCAAGGGAATGGACAGGAGCTTGTATGGAAGAGTGACAAGGCCTCTGAAGAGACCCAACGCGATAAAGGAAGGACTTCTGTACCAGGAGGGGCAGAGCTGTGGGGAGCAGGCACACAGGACCTGACATCATCGACATCTTAATTATGACATGAGACATGAGACATGAGATGCCTGACATGAGACAGCAGCAAGATTAGCATACTGATTCCCCCCGTGATATTGGAGACATGGGGTGATGACAAACTAGCATGAAGAATTGGTCAAAGATGCTGAGAATTACAAAACCGTAGCTGTTGAAAGAAAGATTTCTGAGGAGGGTTGAAGAACAGACCAGATAGAGCAGAAGAACATTTTAGGGGGTTGAAATATTGGGTCAATGAACCCTTTCCAGAGGCTACAGATTAAAAGAATGAAGGAAGAGATAAGAACTATGGAGGGTAGAAGAGTTGCCATTTGCATAATAACAACTTCATAAGAAGAGAGTAACTTGGAGGAAGGACTGGTTTGAAGAAATAATGACTCAGAATATTCTAGAATGAATGTTAGACTTCAGAATGAAGAGGCTGCTAAAGTACTGAACAGAGTAGATAAGAAAAAAAAGCCACAGCTATACCTACAGCTTTGGTTCTTACCCGAGGCCCCAAACCCCAGAGGTTCATCTACTGGAGTCTGGAGGCTGGGGAATGGGATGGAAGCACCTTTATGTCGAATGTCAATATTTTCACTAGCATCTAAATGAAAGTTAGCATTTTCTTCAATTAGGACTGTAGGGAGAACTGCAGCAGGATTACCAGTATCTGTGTCATTGCTGCTGATACAAAATCATAGAGGTATTCCTATTACATTAGAGTTACAGATTTTTTTTGAAATGTCATTTCAAATCATGGTCAGGATGAAGTTGAAAATAAGGTAGTTATTATTATTATTATTATTTTAAATATTTTATTTATCTACTCATGAGAGACATACATAGAGAGGAAGAGACATAGGCAGAGGGAGAAGCAGGCTCCATGCAGGGAGCCCGATATGGGACTTGATCCCAGGACCCTGGGATCACGATGTGAGCCCAAGGCAGATGTTCAACCACTGAGCCACCCAGGCACCTCAAGATATTTAATAGACCTCATGCCAAGTCTTGTTATTTATAGCACTTGCATTACTATCGTATCACTGATTTGCTGTTTTAAATGTTGGATCACTTAATTTCAATGTACTTGGTTTCTTTTGTAACTTGGTACACTCTACGTTATTCATACAAAACACCATTCAGAGAAGAGCGACACAGAGTTTAGCAGACTGGCCCCCCAAGAGGGTAGGAGTGCTGCATTATAGTTAAGAAATATTAAAGGACAAGAGAGAGAAGTTCAGTAGTAAGGATGCAACTCACGTCTCACTTCTCAATAGCAACATTGCCGATAAAAGACACTATCTCCAGAGCGCTGATTTAAATATGGTGACCAAGGAAGATCTTTGTAAGCATGTGAGTCTTGGAAGGGTTCACCTACGCAGGCTTTCTTAGACAAAACTGCCTTTGAGTAAAAAGGGAAACGAATCCAAGAGGTAATAAGATATGGGAAATAAGAGTAGGTAAAAAGAAAAAAACTTAGTAAATGTAATTAAAATAAGTATACTGATAAGATACTGCAATTAAAACCATAATGGATATCAGCACAGCAGGCAGGAAGGTGGAGAAGGAGGTCAGACTGTTCTTGGTCTTTTGTCTTATTCAGAATGGAGATATTGATTTGTTTTTGTGAATGATAGAGAAAAAAAACAGCATAAGTATGAGTCTTAATAAGTCAGGAATAGCTGCCAGAGGAATGACAGCAGAGTGGATAACTTTCAAATCAGTAGAGTGATACTCAATGTAATCAATGTAAGGTAGATGGGGGTGGGTGTGTGAGCAAACAAGTAAACAAAACACAGGAAATCAAAAATGTACAGTAAGGTGGCAGAGATTGTCCCTGAAATAGCACTCGTTACGATAAATGAACTAAGAGATAGAGGTTCTCAAATTAGATTTTTAAGAGACTCAGCATTATGATATCTGAGATGCCTTATTTATTTATTTAATTTAACTTAATTTTATTTTATTTTTATTTATTTTATTATTTTATTTTATTTTATTTTTATTTTATTATTTTATTTTATTTTTATTTTATTTTATTTTTATTTATTTTATTTTATTATTATTTTTTCTTTAAAGAAAAGGGTACACACACCTGTACAAAGCCCCAGGAAAATATTAATTACAACGAAGACACTGCAGTACTGTGAAGAGCGGGGATAGACCCTGTGGGACGGAACACATCATAGGGAATAGAGATACAATAAATCAAAAAGGTCCAGAACACACTTCACTAAGCAAAAGCGCCTCAAGCTATACAGAGCTCCAATGATAGGTTATTGACGGAAATAGAGAATTCAACCCATAAAGTTTGAAGTCGACACTCAGAAACTGATCGGACAAGCAGTACTTGCTGAATTTAAGGCTGCGTATACCTTACAATTCAGTAATTGTCCTGAAGACACAGACACACACATAGGAGAAACCCTCCGACAACAGGGGGACGTGCATAAACAGTCCTGGAACGGCTGGGGGGGGGGGGGGCAAAGAGTTCGGAGAATTCAGGTGTTCATCTCTAGGGCACGGAATAAATAAAGCGCAGGTTACACACCATGGAACGCTATGCAACCCTATTCGCAGAGCCATACAAATACATCTTAAAAACATAAGGCCGAGTGAATGAGCAAGAAACAGATGAGATTTGTAGTACAATTCCATTTATATAAATGATGACACGCGAAAGGCAATAGTGTGAAGTTTCCAGAACAAACATACATTTTGAACAGATATATAGGGAGTGGGGCCGGGAGGCCATCCATAAACTACACTCGAGTGGGTGCCAGCGATGGGGAGAGAATGGGAGGTGGGAGTGGGGAAGACAGAGGAAACATAATAAAGTGAAAATAAAATGAAGGAGGGACACCGCCAGGCTGTGACAGCGGGACCAGGAGGTGAAGAGTGGGGCCCGCGCAGTCCTGGGACCTGGACAGCAGGGCTGACGGAGGGAGGGAGGGAGGGGGGCCTGGGGTGCTGTCTAGCTTCCTCGGGGAGTTGCAGGAGGGGCAGTGGGGCTGTGAGTGCCCAGCCCTTCCTCAATATTTGAGTCACGATACTGATTTCTTTCTTTTCTTTTTTTTTTTTTTTGATTTCTTTCATTATGATCTTTTTCTGTATGACAGTTGCCACTTATTATTAGAAACTTTAATTCATTCCTTACTGAAAGAATAAAAAAATGTATATGTGAAATTGTAAAAAGCCTTCTATGCTGATTGCAAAACTGGGGCCTTTAGGTTGAAACAGCTTCTCTGGGGGCACCTGGGTGGCTCAACGGTGGAGCGTCTGCCTTGGGCTCAGGGCATGACCCCGGGGTCCTGGGATTGAGTCTCGCATCATGGTCCCGGCATGGAGCCTCTTCTCCCTCTGCCTGTGTCTCGGCCTCTCTCTCTGTGTCTTTCACGAATAAATAAATACAATTTAAAAAATAATTTTTAATATTAATTTTTAAATAATTAAAAAAAAATAAAATCCAGCTTTCTGGATCAGACCATGCCGGTTGTCATGAGAAAATTGGTTTGAGGACCACCTAGTCCCCAAAGCGTTTGTCTTGGGGCACATGAGCTATTTTACACAGAAGGACCACAGGACTGGCTGGCTCTTCAGTCCCAAATCTCTCTAAACGCTTCCACACGTGGGACCTCTGCCTTAGAAAAGTGGCTCAGTGCCTAGAAAACGGGTGTTAAGAGGTTACCATGCAAAGTCCCAGGAGAGGGTAGGGGTCATTGTCAGTCTGATTATGTTGCGAGTGCAAGAAAACAAGGCGAAAATAGTGGCTATATGTTGGCAAATTGAACACCAATAAAAAATAAATTTATTTAAAAAAAAAAGAAAAAAAAAGAAAACAGTGGCTACGGCAACTTACTTAATATGTGAAAACTCTAACTGTAGAGAACAGAATTTTATTTTATTTTATTTTATTTATAAAAAGCCAGTAGGCCCTGCCCCCCACCATGAGCTGGGGAAGGAAAAGATACGATGACTACTAGCAGGTGATGCCACCTGTGGTGGGGTGGAGGGCAGGCCCAGTTCTACTGAGAGGGACAGAAACTCAGACGTGGCCTCGAGGCGGAGCTTGGTGGAAGGTGGTCACAAGAAGACCAGAGTAAGTGCTGGTTGTCTCTGTGACGAGCAGCTGTGAGGGAGTGGCCGCCCATGGAGTGGCTTCTGTATTTCTGTTTTTTTATTTTTATTTTATTTTATTTATTTTTTTAATTTATTTTTTATTGGTGTTCAATTTGCCAACATATAGCATAACACCCAGTGCTCATCCCGTCAAGTGCCCCCCTCAGTGCCTGCCACCCAGTCACCCCCACCCTCCACCCACCTCCCCTTCCACCACCCCTAGTTTGTTTCCCAGAGTTAGGAGTCTCTCATGTTCTGTCTCCCTTTCTGATATTTCCCACTCAAAAAAAATGTTTTTTAAAAAAATTTTATTTATTTATTCATGAGAGGCACAGAGAGAGAGAGGCAGAGACACAGGCAGAGGGAGAAGCAGGCTTCCTCAGGGAAGCCCGATTCGGGACTCGAATCCAGGACCCTAGGATCACGCCCTGAGCTGAAGGCAGATGCTCAAGCACTGAGCCCCCCAGGCGGCCCCAGCTTCTGCATTCTATTTGCCCTTTTGCTTTGTAGATAGTTTATTGATTTCATCTAATGATACTTATGCCAGATTTTACTCAGCAAATCATTTTATTTTACTATTTTTACCAATGGTGGTGGTTTCCAACCATGGCATCACTTCTTATTTCTGTCTGAGGGAGAACCAGGGGACCAGTTATAAGGATCGAGGGAGAAGCTCTTTGCATCAGGGTCCGAGCTAGCATCTCAGCGGTTGTCAGGGAGACAAGGCCTCGAAAGAAGGAGGCTGAAAACTATAGTTAGGGCCTACACTGTTCAGAGATGCTGTCTTTCATAATATTCGGAGACTCTGTCTCCCCCCTCTCTCTCTCTCTTTTTTTTTTTTTTTTTTTTGGCTTCTGTCATGCTTGATTTTAGTCTGTGGTACCCAGTGAACAAGGTTATTTCCAAAGATGGTGATATAACTATTAATTCAGAGAAGTGACAGACTATACATACATTCAGTTACTCATTTCACTGCATCCTCAGCAAATATTCATTGGGCATCCACTGCAGCATCCGTCTAGGTCCCTGTTATCACATAGCCTATCTCCTAGGGGAAGGACACAGAGAGAAATGGGAATATCACCAGTGCTAAGGACAAGGTAAAATGGGAAGTGACTGGTTACATCAGGTTGAGTGGTGAGAGAAGGCCTCCCTGAGAAGGTAGGTGAAGTTGAGGCATGAAGGACAAGAAGGACCTGGGCTCTTCAGTGTCTGGGGAGGTACTTCAGGCAGAGGAAATGGCCAGTGCAAATGCTCTAGAGCAGGAACTAACTTGGCGTGTCCATGGCACATGCCCACACTGTGGAGACCAGCAACAGTCCAAGCAAAAAACAACCATGGCTTTGGCGAGCGTAGGACTTGTGGTAGTGGAGAGCAGTGGACACACCTCGGGCACAGTCTGGAGTAGAGGTAGTCACAAGACTTACTACTGACGGACAGTGGATGAGGGAAAGAGAAGAATCCAGGGTAACTCCAAATCTGGGTCTCAAGCAAAAATGGTAGGTGGTGATGTCATTTCCTGAGATGGGAAGGTTGGTGGAAGAACAGGTTTGGGGTTGCCCTCAAGAGCCTGCCATAGTTTCTCTGAGATGCCCAGTAGACATCCAAGCTGGGATGCTAAGTAGACAGTTGGATGAGTGGATGCCAGATTCTTGGGAGAAGTGAAGCCTGGAGATTTTGATTCAAGAGTCCTCAGTCCCTAGGTAGTATCAGAGGCCACTGGACTGGATAAGATCATTTGGGGGAAACAGATGAATGAAGAGAGGAAGGTTCTAGGACACTTCAACATCTAGTGGTCATGGAGAGGAAGCGAACACACAGGAGGGACGAAGTCGTAGCAAGCAAAAGGTGAGAGGCAAAGCAGGTGAGTACACTGCCACGGGGCCCAAGAGAAGAAAATATGTCATGAAGGACAGTGGGTGGGATGCTGCTGGTGAAACTGTGCCCTGTAGGGTTAATGAAGTTGAAAGTAGCAGAAAGGTTAAAGCTTGCTTTTCAGAGACTTGTTTCCTCCCCATCAGCTGTTGTGTCTTTCCGACCCCACTAACAAACCTGCCAGCTGTCTGCAGAAACCCTGGACTCCAGGTCAACCAATATGGTTCCAGCCTGGGGACAAGCAAAGCCTTACTTTCCTTACCTGAGATAACGAGCCCAAGGCTCCATCCAGTTTATGTCGGCTCTTGGAGCATGCCCACAACTCCTTCTCTTTGTCAAGATAACCTCCTGATGTTGCTAGAATTGGCGATTTGTTAGGTTCTAACAAGATACTGGAGGCCAGCTCTGGGGAAAATCAGAGGCCTTGTCATGGCAGCACTTCCACAAGAAGCCAGACCAACCAGGCAGGTCAAAGATGGCGGGTGCCATGACTGGAAACCTCTAACCAAATCAAGAAGAAAAGGCAAAAAACTGCTTCCAAGAAATCCCAGCTCCAAGTAATGAATATTCCACTCCCTAGTTAACAACTGTCAATGAAAGACAGACACCCAGGGCACCCAGCTCTCTCTTTGGAGCTTGCCTGCTCTCACATTTTGGGAGTAGACTTTCATTTTGTTAAACCTTCCCACTTGTGTTGCTGGTCCACTGTGCTGTGTGTCTGTCCTTGAAATCTTTTTCCTGACAAGACCAAGAACCTTTGGTGACATCTTTGGGATGGGCTGGGTCAAGGTCTCAGAGGGGTCTCCCCCACTTCACCAGGCAACAGAGTCAGGGGCTGAAGTTTGCCTCATTCTGACGTTAAGGCCCCCCCCCCCCCCGTAAACATGGGATAAATGTCACATGTATGTCACTCAATGCACATGCCCCATCTTTCCTCAAATAGTCCTAAAGTTCCGGGCCCTTTCCATCAATGTGTGTGTAATCTCAACCCCTCAGATTATAAAAATGTGTTCCCTCCCCCTTTGGGGGATGTGAGGCTTGTCCTCCTCTCTCCTCATTTGGCTGCTTCTTGAAGAAACTCTTTCCTTGCTGCTAACTTGATGTCTCAGTGGTTGGTTTTGCTTTGCCTTGAGCCAATGGACTGGGAGATCATGGAAAGAAGACTAGAATTCTGGGCATTTTCTAGACATCTGTGGGTTCTAGAGAGATCTGTGTTGACTGTGACAACCCTTGCAAAGGGTTTACTAACATAAGTAAAAAAGACAAAACAGCTTATATTTGTATCACGGAGACTCTCAAGTGGGGTGGCTCATCCCTGCCAAGACGGCTTCTGCTTCTCTTCTTCACCCCAACACTTTGTGTCTGCGCGTGGTCCTCTGACTGCCTTGATCTTTTGCATTTTGACTTTGTGATGCGCAGAATACTTGCTGGGGCCAACTCAGGCTAGGCCTGACCTCCTAGTCTCCTACTCCAGTGTTTCCTCCTGGGGGCCGGGCTGCCGTCTGGGGTGCACAAGTCTTTGTTGGGATGGATTCCCCTGTGCGTTGCAGAAAGTTCTGCTTGCAGCCTGTCGCTGGAGGTGGCACTGGAAGCCACCACATTTTTCCAGATACCTGGTGGGCCCCAAGATCACCCCAGATGAGAAACGCTGGTATACACCGACAAAGAGGGCTGGCAGCGTTCCCTTCAGCTTGACTCAACACCAGACAGGTTTCTCGCTGATCCTAGATCCCTGACTTCCCTCTTCTTAAAAGATTTACCCAAGAAAACTCGTAAATTCTTTGTCTTCCCCTTTGAGATGTAAATTGTTTCCCAACAGTCTTTTTTTGCCAGTTTTACTGGGGACCCAGGAGTCGTCTCTTTGAAAGGTATACGTCAAGGTTGCTCCTGCCAGTATCTCTCAGGTTCTGGGCGAACGAGTGTGGGCCCCTCACTCCACTTTGTAAAACTACCCCTCCTGCCAGGAAGACAGGAGAAAGCGAGCTTTTCCGTTGGGGGCAGTTGTTAGCAAACACAGGTGACCTCTCATCTCTCTTCCCCTAGCTCCATAAAACTCGCCTCGTGTGTCTTACCACAACTAAAAACCAACACCTGAAAAACCAGTTCTCTTCCACTATTCCAGTGGGGTTGTGACTAAGCCGTGGACTGCCTCCCCCTGCAGTAACCTTGAGCGAAATCTCCTTTGCCTGTTTAATGTTGGTGTAATTTTTGCTTCGACAAGATGAATCGTTACGAGCCGGGTCCCTGGAATCAGACTGTGAGGGGTCAGATCTCGCCTCTGTCCCTTACCAGCTGCTGCACCACTTTGGGCCGCTGACTCATCCTCAGCCTTAGTTTCTCCAGTGTGAAAATCAAGCAGAAATTAGTCATAGTATTTGCTTTACGAGAGCTGAACAAAGCATGGGGCGCACTTGGCCTCGAAGTGTCGCTCGGAACATGTCAGCCAGCACTCACATTGTTGCTACTGAGGCAGGCTTGCAGGAAATGGGAACAAGCAACATATTTTCTGTGTTTTGACTCCTGCCGTCTGGACTGTACATTTTGTATTCTAAACTTTTTGGATACTAAAAAGAACCGTTCTATTCATACACAGATTTGGGTGCGCTTTGCGACTGGAGTTCCATTTTTCTCCCTCGCAGACAACAAATGCTGATTTTCTCTTTCCTCTCCCAATGCTGTTGCGTTTCAGATGGCAGGGGAATTATCCATTCAGGATTTTGGAATCCAGAGGGGGTGAGCAACAGCTGACCAAACAAATCACATCGTGGTGTTTGGGGAAGTTGGGCTGTTTTATGGGGTTGCTCATGCAACGTCGCTTAGTGAACGGTCATAGCACTCTGTCCTCATTGACTTCTAAGTCCATCTAAGCTTCCAGTCGTCCATGAACTCAAGTGGCAGCTCAGGAGGAGTTTCCTGAAAGATAAACTGCTGGAGGAAGAGAAGCCTGCAGGCTCTGCTGCTCCCCTGTGCCCTGAGGCCTGAGGACAGAGCTCCTCCTGTCTCCAGCCAGGCATCCGCAGAGCACAGAAGATCCTGAAGGAACGAGCATGGAGCATGGCTTTCCACCTCCTCTTGGGCTACCTCTTGCACAGAAGGGATGGTCTCCTTTAGTCTCCAGAGAAATTTCACAAGAGGTCAGGGTCAAGTGGTTGACCCGGGACATTTGTCATTAGTTCGGGTTCTCAAAGAGCCACTTAGGCCACTGAGTCTTCCCGAACCTTCCTGAAGCAGCCTCCTGCTCTCCCAAACCCTGGCCTCCTCCTCAAACTACCACCGAGCACAGTCACATGCTCTGGCCTGCGTCTAGCTTGCTGAAAACCAACTCCTCCGCCAGCCACCTGCCTTGAATGGCCTGCCTGGCTCTCCTCGATGGCTCACCCTCGCCAGCTCCCTGACCATGCCCCGGGCTGGCCGCTGGCTGCAGGCTGAGGGCCCAGCAGACACCCTGGCCCCCTCATAGCCCTGACGGTGTCGCTTCAGCGGCCAGGGCTCCCAACTCCCTCGACGTCTCTGTGCCAAAGCGGGCTCTGGCTCAATCCAGCCTGGCATTGCTCATGCCTGGATAGTGACCATGAGCATGTCTGCTCTTCTCTGCGTCCTAGGAAAAATAGGGCCCTTGGCTGCCATGGAGGATGTTGGTCTGAGCACCCGGACTGGTTGAAGCTACAGACCACCATGTGGTTTAAGGGGCTCTGCTGGGCCATCCCAGGAGCTCATCATACGCTAGTTGCTCATGGTTGGACCAAAAACGTGAGGAAGTTTCCTGCGTTTTTCAGACAAATACCAGCCACAGCTTCCTTCTTCTCATGGCACCTTTTGTGTTTAAGTTTATTTGTTATGTTCTGACTAAGGCAGAATCGTGGCTGTAATAATCATTCTCATAGAAATGAGAATCACTGTCTACAGACCTGTGTTAATTCCCTTTCGATGACAGCTTTTAATTATATTTTAGATGTCGAGTGAGGGGGACTGTTCTTCCCTGTTTCTCCAGTGACTTTGAGGAAGGACACACTAGCCTGGCCTTTCCCTTAGAGCCCACTCTGTGCGTAAAGCCAAGAAGGACTTCCAGTCTGTTTTAGCTTTAGGCCGAGTCAAAGCACCTCTTTTCTAGAATGGAGAAGGAGCTCTTGGGCAGCTCTGCCACATGTTTGGGCTGTGACTCTGATGCCCCTGTGATATTTTCACATGGATGCTTGCAGGCTTCTTGGCCAACTGAGAACAATTCTGGGCTCTTGCTTGCTGCTCCTGCTCTGTGGCCACTGCGACAGGTAAGCAGAGTAACTGCAGCCTGATTTTGGATATTGAGGGAGTGTTTGCACCATGGGGACTTTCCTTCGGGGTGTGTGGGTTAGAGTGACCACGTATCAGGCCGTACTTTAGGAAAGGAGAAATGAGCCAGTTGGAAGCTGGTTCTGTAGAAGGGGGCGAGTGTTACATGGAGGAAGAAAGCTAAAGGAGTAAAGGTAAAAGCAAAGATAAAGAATAACTCACATTTCAGGAGTTGGACTTCACTCTAGAGTGCTTATCCTAGATGGTATCAATCCCCCCTGAGAAGTGGGAACTGTATCCCTATTCCATACAGAAATACTGAGTCACCTGCAAGTGGTTCCTTGGGGGGTTGTGGGGGCAGAGTTGGGATCCAAAGCCCACGTGAGCCACACGACACCGTGGGAAGGATGACGGCTCAGCATCTGAGGCCCCCCTAACCCATGTCCAAACACGAAATCACAAATGGTTGACGTGGGAAGAAATTCCAGAGACCAACAAACCCAACTCCTTTATGAGACAGATGAAAAACGAGGCTCGAGAGGGAAAGTGGTGACACTGGGTCAGGACAGAGCGTCTCATGAGAGCTGAAGTCAGAACAGCTCTCGGGTCCCCCGAATCCCTACAGTATAGTCTTGTGGTAACTGGCTCTAGGATTTCACGGTCGTTGAGCTGATTTTCTTTCTGGAAACAAGTCTCCCTCTCCTCCTCTGGGAAGGATGTCTGTTGCAGAACGATAGTTTTTCACACTGGTGCAAAATCGCTTGTGTCTGGGGGGTGCGCACCTTGCCCACCTCTGAGATGACAGGAGATTAGAAATGGGACATGGACCTCCCCGTTTTCAGAAGTGAAAAGCAGCTGCTGACTCATCACGGCGGCGCCCCTGTTCTGCAGCTTCTTTCCCAGGTCAGCAGGGGTTCCATAATTCCTAAATTCCAAGAACATGTTTTCTGGCCTGATGTTACACACGGCCCTTGCTCTGACTTGGTGATAGCAAACACAGAGAATTTCATGGAAGCCTCTCCTCTGCTCCTTTCTTCCGTGCTTATTCCTCCCATTCCCCTTTCATTCCTCCTGAGATGCTGTTTTTCTGCCTGTCTCTAAAATTCAATTGTTCTGTCGAATTGTGACTTTGGCCCTCTACTGTTCTCTTCCTGGCAGTTGCTCTTGTTTAAGCAGAATAAAAATTCTTTTTGAGACCGTCATAAATGCTCCCCCTATCTCTTAGGGGACTTTATTTGGTCTCCAACATTTCCGAAGATAGCTTTAGTCCATGGAAAGAAAGGGAGAGAAGGAAAGTTGGATCTCTATACCCAGAGACAAGTTCAGAAAAATAAGAAAGTCGGGTCAGCTAGGGTCACCTGTTATGGAAACCAGGTAGGACTTAACTAGCATGCTTGAGATGGACACGGTTGAGGAAAACAACCTTATCCCAGGTAATCTGGGCAAGATGGATCGATACAGTGAAATCTGCTCATGAGATGCAGCAGGAATCAGCAGCCCGGATATTTAATTAATAAAAAATAATTTAAGACTAATGTGTAATTTTGAGTATGGCGTGAGGGCGGGATTTGGAAGGGGCTGGGTTCTGGTTGGGGTCGAGGAGTATTTTATCTCAGAACTTGTGACTGTCACGGCCCCTGATGACATGGCTTGGTGACAAGTCACTCTTACTTCCAAAGATAACTAAGTTAACACATTTGTTGTCTGCCCACATGGCACCAAAGGAGTTGACATCCAATGTTACCTCTCTTTTGGTGACTTTCTAATGTTCTTAAAGCATTCCAACACAATTATGAAGGACACCGCAGGGCTCTGGCCCTTGTTAAAATTAGCTGACCCTCAGTGAGACTCTAGTGTGGGGTGACAGGTGGTAGGAACAGCAACCAGGTCGCGTCTGGTTTTGCTTGGGCTGGGGTTACCACAGTTGACTGACTTGATCAATTAATCCCCAGAAACTCCGAGAGGGGGTCTGAGGTGGCACATAGCTAGAAAGTCCTTCAGACTCGTTCTCCTGTCACTCAACAGAAGAAAAATGGCTCATTTCTTAAAACATTAGTGTTCCGGAAAACAAAATTTAATATTTCGTCATGGAAACAGGTATTGATTTGAAATAACATTAGCTTCAGCTGGAATATGTCAAAAGCAAAAACCAGATGGTGAGGCTAGATCGACCTCTTGCAAACTTTTGCTCTGAATTGCTCAGTGTTGATCTCTTTCTCATGCAAAGATAGTATGAAAGGGAGAGGTCACATCTTTCTCTGCCTGGAATCCTGAGGATGAGCAGGGAAGGGAATAATAGATTTCTACTTATCATTTCAAGCAAACCTAAACGGAGGGAGTTAATCTCCTTCTCTCCCTCCCTCCCTCCCTCCCTCCCTCCCTCCCTCCCTCTTTTCCTTCTTTACAGTTGCAAGTGACCTAAATTATCAAAGAATTTTATACAGGTCTAAAACAGTGAGCAGACCAGGCACCTCAGAGAGACCCCAGCCTGCCCTCTGATCTTGTAGCGAAGGACCATGAGCTCTGGAGAGTGGAGAGCAAAGCCAGATTTAGGTTTCCTGAGTCATCTTCCTCCTTCCACTCTGTCTTGATTGGAGACTACCCGGAACCTAGCCTCTTACTTTTGGAAAGACCTCTATCAACACATTCCAGAGACTGTTTTATTTTTTTCCATTGTGAAGGTTATTAAAGCCAATGAGGGGTGGGCCAGGGCCCTGGGTAACTCAGTCGGTTCAGCGTCCTACTCTTGGTTTTGGCTCAGGTCATGATGTCAGGGTCCTGAGATTGAGCCCCATGGTGGGCTCTGTGCTCAGCAGGGAGTCTGCTTGAGATTCTCTCCCTTTCTCTCCCTACTCACCCAGGTGCACTCCCTGTCTCTAAACAAATAAAATCTTAAAACAACAACAACAACAACAGAGGGAAGTTACAAAGGCCTTTCCATCACTCACCAACAAACAGCTGGCTGTAGAGCTCCAGGCGGGTGTGACCTTCCGTGGGTGCCTTGCGGATCTGCTGTGGCAGCCGATCCACCTGTAAACTGGCTTGCTTGACATTCCTCTCTGCCGTGACCCGGTGCCACTGGTCATCATTGAGAGGGGACGGCGACCTCACCACAATCTCCACGGGCCCATTTCCGACATCAAATGAAAAGGACACTTCGGTGGCAGCTGGAGGAGCAGAAAGCATGAAAGGCACATGAGTATTTTCCTCCCAGATACCAAAGAGCAGTGATTTCTAGTGGAAAGATAAGGCATGGAGAGAAAAATCATCTAAGCCCGTCATTTGCCACAAAAGTTCATGGCTAAATCATTTGAGGAAGGATAAAACATCAATCCACTCTAATCATATTTCCTCCAAGGGGAGGGATTGGGAACCAGGAATACGTTGATCTTACTTGGTCTTTAGAAGCTTGTCAAGAGGTTGCCATCATCGGCTCTTTCCTGATAAGCAAACCCAGACCTGGAGGAGTCAAGCCCATGCTGGTGTCTCACGTTTATATGGGCAGTGGGCCCAGGACCTACACCCAGGCTTGTCAGGCTTCAGAGCCCCCGGCCTGTTGATTGCACACTGGGTACCTCTTCAGCAGCTCCCAGGACAGGGACTTGCTCCTGGAGAGCTTTCTGGAGGAGCTCCATCTGCGGGGATTCTGGCTCAGCTGGTCTGGCATAGAGCACTGGTATTTTTCAAAGCTCCTTGGAAAATATGAATATAGAGCTGGAGTTGAGAGCTACTACTTTGGGAGAGCTGATGAAACTGTTTATCATTAAAGTAGTCCCTGGGGGTTCCTGTTGAAGGCTGGGGAGCTGTGAGCGTTGGGGCTACGAAGGTGCCCTGCATCTCTTTGGGCCGCCGTGGCTACCCACAAGGAGGCTCAAGACTCCTGCAGAGCAACCATCTGCCGGACAGCAAGGCCATTCCCCATCTGGAATGTCCGATCCTTCTCATAACCTGCGCCTCCAGCACTGACCACACATCACTCTTTTTTTCAGGGATCTGCTCAAAGTCCGTAATAAATCACCTTTCAACAAGAGAAAAATGGATTAGGGTGGTTTGCTTTGGCAGCTTTGGTTGTAAGGAGCTTTCCTACTTCACAGTTTAGGTTTTAATTTCCTCAGTGACCACCTAACGCTTTATAAACACGCCTTTCGAATGTGCATTTTTCTTGCGATTGGCAGGAGGGGCAGCTTAATGCGAAAGCGGCACCCAGGTCCCCAGCTCCTCGGCTTGGTGAGTTCCTTTCCGCATTAAAGACGTGGCACCCGAGTGGATTTCCTGACTTTGCTTATAAAGAGATTCGGCCCCTTTATCTATCCACTAAGCTTTCCGCCTAATCTCTAAGCAGTTTAATTAAATATCTGTCATTTTTCCCCCCCCTGGCTAATGGAAAATTCAGCTTCTGTGGACTGGTAGCATTTTGAGATGGTGTCGCAAGCAATCAAACTTCTAATTTAAAAACCACAGTGGGCCAGAGTCTCCCAGGACCTCGACTGTTCCCCCTGCCTCTGGGTCAGGCCCCTCTGAAAGCTGCATTAACTTTACGAAGCTGCAGGGATTTTTGGACGCCGAGCTCAATTTAATCAACCTAATTGTACCAAGGAATTTTGATCCTTTATGCCATTAGAAAGAGAAGTTTAATTTTAACACCTGTGGTGAATCTACGTGTCCTCCGTAAAGCATCCCCCCTACATTAGGAGCGCCTGCCTCCAGGGGTCCCTGTGACTCAGTGGAGGCCGGTGACCTTCACCGAGGTTTCCACGGAAATGTCAGAATGCAGGTGGACGAGCCTGGGACGCGTGGACCGAACGATCATTCCCTAGGTTTCTGGCAGAGTCAGTGGGGAGAAGTAGCCACCGCGTTCGGATTGAAGCTGCTTTGTTCATGTAGCGCTACGTTTTAGCAGATGCATTTTTAAATGCAAGTTGTCAGGAGAGCAAGAGCAAGCGGGTTCCTGAGCTAAGTAGGAAAGATGGTTTCATTTTAAAGGCATCAACAACCATCAGGGAAATAGGATTTGGGGATAAATTGAGTTTAACCCCAAGGTTTGACTTGGAGGGGTAAACGCTGCTCTAATTTCCTCTCCTCCTCTGTTCCTGCTCTGATGAATTTTTTGTCCAGGTCTTTACATTGTCACCATCTGGGGAAACTCTGAGCACCAACAGTTAGCTAGGAAACGTCCATACTTTTTTCTCTGCTTGTCACACTAGCAGAGTCACACATGCTTGTCCCATGTTTTTGCTTGTCCCATGCTTGTCACACATGCTTGTCCCATGTTTTTTCCTCTGGCCCACGCTCTTCTTAACATTGACACTTCACTCTAGAGAAGGAAGAGAAGTCTCTAGGGTCCCAGTTGGGCACAGTAAGAGGCGGTCATGGTCAAAAGCATCTGAAAGCAGCTTCCTCCTGAAGGAGTCTCTCCGGCTCTGAGGTGCAAATATCCACAATCCTTGTACCTCCCACGTCCCTTCCCCTGCTTCCCGAGGAAGGCACTGCTGCAGGCCCAGCATGACTGCCAAGCAAAAGGCTCCTTTTTCTCAGTCGCTCGGTGTCAGCTTCCCTGACTTGGCTAAGGGATGCCTTTGAGAATCCATCTCCCAGTCGAACAGCAAGTGGGTTTTAAAAGCTTCTAAAGTTCAGTTTGTGGCTGATTGCTCTTGCTCTTCTGGGTGAGAGGAGCTGACATTTTAAAAGAGATAATTACAGAGAGAGTCAGGGAGCGAATAAAAGGGAGGCCGCATAAAAGACACGAGAGCCAATGACTCGGCCCTTACTCCACGCGTGTGCCCGGTTGGAGACTGCGACGTTCCCTGCTTCTCCCAGTAAAGAAGGAGTTTCTTACACACCGAAAGTAATCTTATTTCCAGAAATGAGTGTGTGAGAATGGAATGGGATGTGTCCAGGGTGGCTCACTGGACAGAAGACTGTAGCAAACCCTGATGGTTGTCTTTGTGCGGGTGTCAAGAACTGGCAGGTGTCAGAGGTTTTCCCCTACTTACAAACTGACAGCCTAGTCTCCCATGGTTTCACGGGTGTTGGCAGAAGACAGAAGGCCCTTGGCTCAGAGATAAAAGACGTTGTTATTCATGGTGCAGCAGGCAGCATGGGCTTGGGATCCACATTGGTTTCTCTCGTCCCCCCACTTCCATGCGGAGCAGCCCAGATGGATGCTGCGTAGGCCGCGAGCTTGTATCACTGTCAAGGAACCGGAGCTTAAGAAACTCCACTCTGATTTTGCTGGTTGGCTGCTGGCAAACCAACATGCTTTTTGCCCTGAGGAGAGAGATTAGCTTCATCATCCTGGTCAGGAAAGAAATCTACCTCTATCTTCTGGGACTGTTTGCCATCCTCACATCCTTAGAAAGGTGTGAGCAAAGCTAGTAATGCCTCTTGCTCAGAAGACAGGCAGAAATTGGGGAGATCCATGGAGAATGTTCCTCCAATGCATGGCCAACACCCCCCCTTTTCCAGTTTTGTCCGTACTCTCATTGGATCATATGCTTCTGGTATACATGGCCCTACCCCAGACCCAGTGCACGCATCTGGATTTGTCTAAGGCAAATATGGCAACCTCCTGCTCCTTGCCAGTAACCCATGGAGGATGGGATGTAACACTCCTTTCTGGCTAACAGGATACGAGGAGAGTCTTGAGGGTTCTTTTGGGACAAACTTCTTAGCTCAGTGGAGAAGAGACCGTTAGCCCCCACATAGCCTCTGATCTTGGGTTCCTAGTGTTGCTGGAGCCATCTTGTAATCAGACAAGCTGAGGACAACTGGGAGGACAATGGGAGAAACTGCGTCTTTGGGGATGTTAATCAGCCCTTAGATTATCCCCAGAGCCACTCAAAACTTTTTGTGTGAGACATTTGCTATTTTTAATTTTTTTTTTAAAATTATAGCTGAAAGCATGCTCACTGCTACAGGGAATAGTTTGGGAATCAGGAGATGCAACTCTGGTCGTAGCTGTGCCTTTTCACCTTTGGGCCTCAGTTTACTGGTGTCTGAAATGAGGATTACAGTTACGGCTTTGCAAGACTTTCTGTGTTCAAAATGTGTCTGAAAACACTGAACTAGACAATCTTTAAGATCCCCTCACATGGCAACATTCTGTAAGCTAATTTGCAAGAGATTCTAAGAGAACTAATGCGATGAAATACAGCTAGTCTTTTTTTATTTTTTAAAGGTTTTAAAAAATTATTCATGAGAGACACAGAGAGAAAGGCAAAGAGAGAGGCAGAGACAGAAGAAGCAGGCTCCATGCCCAGAACCCGATGCTGGGACTGGATCCCAGGACCCCGGGATCACACTCTGAGTCAAAGGCAGACGCTCAACCCCTGAGCCACCCAGGCGTCCCTGAAATACAGCTCGTTTTAATGGTAATTTTAGATAGTGAATCCTCACAGGGAGAAAAGAGATTACGTGAAAAGAGAAATGCACAAGGTGTCACTCTGGCATCAGAAAAGAGGACAGATGGTGGAAATACCTTCTGAGTCAATGTGGCTTATGGCTCCGAGGACTTAAAACAACAAATGGGACAGAACCACGCACCGCTCACGGTCCGGCTCCTTGCAAATTCCAGCAGGTGGCACTATTGGCTCTCATTCGAACTCAACAAGTCACCTCCAGGCTAACTGTACTGCGGGACAAATGTAGCCACCAACCAGAATAAACAGACTTTGGGGTTCTGAGCTGTCTCGGCAGGTTAGGTGACATATAGACACTAGGTCATTCGATAAGGAACAGGTGAAGGGAAAAGACAAGGCCAGGGACACCGAGGAAGTTTGCTGAGAAGACTGGCTAACGCTCTTGCAGTTTTGATAATGATTTGGTTCTTCCATCTGAAAATGAAGCTTAAGGATTGATAGGGTTATTATGCACAAAATCTCCTTTGATGAGATCTTGTATGATGAAACCGGTAACAGGCAGACCAGATATTTTAGCCTCGTCCTACAGTGGAGAATGTTATGGGTCTATTTTCTTCTTCTTCTTCTTCTTCTTCTTCTTCTTCTTCTTCTTCTTCTTCTTCTTCTTCTTCTTCTTCTTCTTCTTCTTCTTCTTCTTCTTCTTCTTCTTCTTCTCCTCCTTCTCCTTCTCCTTCCTCTCCTTCCTCTCCTTCCTCTTCTTCCTCTTCTTCTTCTTAATGAAGGAAGGGCTAAGTGGACATCAGAAGACCAAAGAATTTATGCAACATGAGTGGGTCATGAGAAGAGGCAGGTAAATGGCAAATAAGGTCCCTGCAAGAAATCAGATAAGGAAAAGAAGGAAGAAGTAGAGAGAACTAACTGGGTGCTCCATCTGCACCCCAGATGCTCTCTGTCCCTTCTCACTTACTCAAGGACGTCAGTCCAGCAAGCCTCCCTTCTCTTCTACAACACCAATCATTTGCTCCCTGCTGGATAACTTCATATGAACATGTTGACCTGTCTCTAATCCTAGCAGCAGCTACCACCACTGCAAAACAAAAACAAAAAAAAACCCAATTCATCAACCTGAGACTTTCTCACCCATTATTTGAAACTGTTCCTGCCCCAGGGCCTTAGACTTACTGTTCCCTTTACCCAAATAACTCTGGGGCTGCTCTTTTACCCTTCTACTCACACGTCATCATATTAGAAATTCTTTCCCTAACCCTTCTATGTTATATAGTGAATCCCTCTCTTGGTTGCCTTTTCTCCTTTATCCTGATTTTTTTTTTTGACCTCTGTAGATGCTACAGATGCATTGTATCACCATCTGGCACAATATACATGTGCTCCTGGCCTCACTAAAGCGGAGATATTTTTCATTTTGTTCATTAAAAAATAGATCTTCAGCACTTAGAACAATGCCTGCCACGTAGTAGATACACTTTGTGACTAAATGAATGGATGGCTAGAAATACTCCTGGCAAGGAGGCCAAACTATTGTAATATAGATACCCGGAAAAAGGAAACCCACATACTTTCCTAAGGCAAACCGTAATGTAGGAGACAGACATTCATGCAGAATGCCTTCTTATATTCCACAAGCATCTGCCCTCAGAGCATAAAGTAAGACTGTGTACCTTCTCGGTCTGGGATCAAGAGACATGCTAAAGGTTGTTTCCAAATATATGACATTTGAGGATCAAAGGCTTGTCCAGGATAAACTTAGCGTGCAGTCAGGAGCATATTCCAAGGTTCCTATCACAGAGCTCCTCCTTCAGTAAGTTGCAATAGGACCTTTGTTAACGCCAGGTGACCCTGACGGAAGTGGTCCTGGAGTTCTACTTCGACAACCACCAGGGTCACCAAGTGCCATCCTAGCAGTCAGGTCCTAAGAATCAAAGTTTATTTCCTTGCCACCGAAAGAAAGGTTTTCAAAAGTATATAGCGAAGAGTACAACTTTGCTGAAAGAGAGGTCCAGAACCTACCTGCCCCCTGGGGAAGCAGTATCCAAACCCTTGAAAAGAGGTGCCTGTCTTTGTCAGCCCGAGAGTCATGCCGAATAGTGTAAGAGTGTGACTTAGCATGGGGGCTGACCACACCAGGCTGACAGTGTGGTGGAGGTTTGGTTTACATGGTTCAACCCCTGGAGGGGCTGGAGACCAAGGCCAGGCATGTGGGCAGTCAACCATTCCTACGTACTGGAGCCTAAATAAAGATTCTGAACACTGAGGCTCTGGGAAGCTCCTGGCGGGAGTACCCACGTGTTCTGTCACAGTCTTCCAGGGCAGTAACGTGTCCACGAGTCTGCAGGAGAGCACACCTGGGAGCTCGGCATCTGGTGCTTCTCATGGTTCCTGCCCCGTGTGCTCCTTCTCTCACCTGATTCTAGGCTGTTCTCTTTCCCTGTAATAACTGGAACCGCAACCACAGCATCCTTTAGGAAGTTCTGGTCTTCTAGAAGCTGTTGGATTGAGGGTGGTTTTGAGGACTCCCTGAACATGCAGGGGGAGCCAAAGGGGTGTGCAGGCCCTCACGGGCTGTGGTCCTTCTAAGCTTGCAGTCGGAGTCTCTGTGAGAACCAAGCAACCATATTTCTCACTTCAGTTTAGAAATATGTGACTGAGACCAATAATGTTAAGGCTGGAGGACTTCTGGGAATGGATTCTAACTTCCACGCTTGCCTTCACAGCCTGGAAAGGGAATGGAGTCTGGGAGATGCTGACGTCCAGTTATAGCAGAGCACAGAGTGTTGGTTTTTCTAAGTACACAGTACTGCCTTTCATATTGTGCAGGAAATTTAAAAAAAATAACCTATTTTTTTCTTTGTAATAGTGAGAGCTTGTGGATAGAGAAAATTTTAGAGCCAAATATGCATATTCACACTCTAAAACTCGGTGTTAAACACATCTGAAAATGAACACTGAGAAGGAAAGTTTATTTGAAGTCTTTTGGAAATTCTTCAAGGAAATGCCTGGAGCTTAAAATCAATGTTATGAACTCATTTTAGAACCTCTGGTATCCTGATAACCTCTTGAGTATGAGAAATACTTCTCTTTATGTATCTTGGCCTTTAAGCTTTTTATTATGGTTAAAAAATAACTTCACAAACAAAGACATCCACAGAGGAAAGGAAGCAAAAGGGAGTTACCATTGGCCATGCAAAAACAGAGAGCTGTCTTTAAGATGCAAAGCCTTTCTAATTTTAGTTTTCTCCATGCATTAAACTGCCTTCTGAGAATAACTTCTTGAATATTAATGGACCTATATGATTGAAAAAGGAAAAAGACAAAAACCTTTTCAAAATGACATGTGGTGTGAAACAGGACCTGTCCTTAGGAAGGGACATGTAGACAGGTTTTAAATACTCTCATGTTTGGAACCAGTGGAGACTTGTGTGCTGGGCAGAGAGTGCCCAGTTTGGAAGAATAGATGAAAGTCCCAGATGGTGACTGTGGGGATAGGATCTTTGGGATAAAAGCAAATGTAGAAGCTGTTTTGGAGAAACTGTGAAATTGGATGCCTATGGAGTCTCCAGAGATGGAGAGGAATGTGGATCGAGAAGAGGATGGACGTCAAAGAAGCTTTTCTCTTGACCACAGCCAGATGGTGTGGCAAAATGAGAAACACTCATTGAAGAAAGTGCGTGGGCTTCGGTGGAGGACCAGGGGTTATTTATGGGGTTGCTTTTGGGTGATGTCAGAGAGAGCAGGGTCGTTGAGATGCACAGTTTTGGAGAGCTCAAGGAGAATGGACTGTGGGATGTGAGGTCAAAGGAGGAAATACAACCTAGAATCAGAAAAAAGCTGACAGGTATAAACTTGGACCGTGCTGGAGCTTATAGGGAGACAAGAGACCAGTCAGTTATGAACTGTGGTTTCTAAATGGCTGAGTGCTGGATGGATCTGCTAACATGGACACCGATAATGAGGAACAGCCACAGACGTGACCCCAAGAGGAGAGGACGACGCTGTGGAAGAGGTCTGCTGGGGAGATCTGGGAATATGTCTCCCAGCAGCAGGCAGACAAGGGGATGTCTGTTTTCTGGTTGCCACTGACTGAACTGCAGCCCAGCCTGTAGGTCCCGTCGTAGGCACTGTTTGTACCTCTCTGTTTTGTAGCAAATTGTTCCTTATCCAGCATACCCTTTCATGGTGTGCACGACTTCAGACAAAATCTCTCTAATAAAAAAAAAAAAAGGAGGTCCAAATGAAGATTCTACATTCTACATGTTGTGGACATGGAATATTAAAAGAGGTTGATACTGTTTTCTATGAGAATACCAGACTCACCTCAACTACAGTGTATTTGCAATACTGGGCAAAGAGTGGAGAAAATGAGAAACCATGCCACAGGGTACCAGAGACTTTAAATGGGAACGCAGAGAGGTAGGAAAGAATAGGAGAACCACCTGTCTAGATAGCAAGCTTTCTTAAAGTGTGAAAAACTTTGATAAAAGTTCCTTGGAATCTCTGGAAGAGACGCACAGCTGACCTAAATTATCTTGTTTGTTTTCTCTAGCTCTGATTATTTAAATTTGTTCATTATCCTCTATGTAGTAGGAATATTATAAATGAGGAATCTTAGGGTTGAATATTAAAAATATAGGATCTCAGGACCCCACAGTTAAAATGTCTCAGGATAAATGTTCCATCAATATTGTAGATGGGTTAATACACTCTGAAGTCAGATATTTCTACCTCTGAAAAATGACAAGAAGTCACTTCATGGTGTCCCTTATGACTGTGCCACCAAATTTCTGCTTGAACCAAGCATTGCTATGAAAATGGATAATGTTACATAATAACAGTGATTGATCATATGGCACACTTCCTTTTCCCTTATATCTGATTATAATAGCTGAAAACGCAACTTTTCTGATTATACTGCATAAATAAATCTTTTCTCTCCCTAAAGATTGCACATAGAAAATCCGTGAGAACCCTTCTTTGTAGGGCCAGTTTGTAGAAAGTTCAAACAACTATGTTTACTTTTTTCCAGGATTTTCTGAACTCATGGAACATGGCTTCTCTCTAGAATAGCTACATTGAGAGAACAGGTGCAGGTGAGTTTGAGCTGCTGCCCACCTTCACCTAGACTGGTTTCGCGTATCCTCCGTAAGTTGAACAAGGTGTTAGAAGGTGTGTAGAGCAACCTTGGGAGCAGGGATGCCTGGGTGGCACAGTGGTTGAGCATCTGCCTTTGGCTCAGGGCATGATCCCGGTCCAGGGATCGAGTCCCGTGTCAGGCTCCCTGCATGGAGCCTGCTTCTCCCTCTGCCTATGTCTCTGCCCCTCTCTCTGTGTCTCTCATAAATAAGTAAATATATCTTAAAAAAAAGTTAAGCCCAACAATGAAGCATCATTGGTTAAAGAAGCACTTGGCAACGGAGACACTGTGTTCCCCAATCTTTTTATAATCCATGCTTCCATTTATTGACATAATAATTTAATTATCATCTCCAGATGCTGACATGCCCAGATCCAGGAGGCTGATGGAGAATAAAACGAATTCCTGAAGGTCTCAGATAAACACCCTACCAGCTGACAATGATTTCTTTTTAAGATTTATTTATTTACTTTAGAAAGAGCAAGAAAGAGAGAGAGAGAGAGAGAGAGGAGAGAGAGAGAGAGGGGGAACACACACATGTGAGTGAGTGGGGGAGGGAGAGATGGAAAGGGAGAGAAAGAACACTCGCATGCGTGAGTGGGAGGGGGGCCGAGGGAGAGGGAGAGAGAGTCTTAAGGAGATTCTCCACTGAGCATGAAGCCCAAGGACTCAGGATGCGAGTTCATGACCCATGAGATCATGACCTGAGCTGAAGCCAAGAGTCGGATGCTTAACCGACTGTCACCCAGGCACCCTCCCATGACAATTTTTTGTGCATTACGTTCTGTAGACTGTATAACAAAAACAACAGCTTTTTTGTTTTGTTCTGTTAACATTAAATAATGGCTTTCCAAACTACACATGCTCTCTTAGAGATTCTGACACAGTCTCTGTCCTCAGTTGAAAAAAGAAATCACTTTTGTGGAGTTTAAAAAGGGACAAAACTGACATGAAAATCTGCTTCTCAAGTATCATTACATGAAACAAGTGGGTTATAAACAGTATGCACCATATGATCTTATTTTTGTAAAAAAATCATATGTGAGCACATAGAGAAATGTTTAGAGATGTGCGCACTAAAAGAGTATTGTTAAGTATACAAGAATATGAGATAATAGCTGTTTTTTTTTTGATTCATTCTTTCTGCTTCTCTGGATTTTGAAAATCATTCCACAATAAACCAGTAATATTTGTATAATTTTTAAAAGCCACAATCTGATAATTTTCACTTCTTTAACAAAGGTGGGTGACATTTTAAGCAACTCTATTCTATAATTTTAATGAGTGTTTAATCAGAGACGTTAATCAAAATGCAAAGGATGGGATTTCATTTAAATACAGAAAATTAGAGGGAATTTAAAAGTGGACTGAAATATTCCCTTTAGTTTTTTACTGTCTTTAAGATACCTGAGAAGATTAAAAAAAAAAAAACAAACAAAAAGAGGGAGAGAAATAGTGGTCAAACTGTACCATAAAATAATTTTGAACATGGTGTGAATTTTTTTCCTATTAAAAATGGCTAAAAATAAGGGCATGCTATTTTTCAAAGTAAAATCCTCACAGGTCTGAAGTGCCAGCATGTTCTGATGTTTAAACTAATGTATACAGGAATCAGAATGCAAGATGAGCATAATTCAGTGTTATAATTACACTTGACAGATATACACTGTTTCTATTATTCATTGGCTCTGGTTGCACTTACCCAGAAAGACCCTGTAGAATACTAAATATCAACCACTCTTCAGGAGAAGTCATTTGGCATTCTCATCAGTTCTCATCACAGGAATCAAATTCAGAGATGCAGAAAACCAAATTTGATCATTTTAACACTATCTGCAAAGGCAAGTAAAATGAGTAATTTCCCAAGAGGCCTTGGGTCCAGTTAGTTTTCTTTGTCAAACTCTTTAACACAGATATGTGGGTGGGTCATTACTCTAATGAAAAATATCTTTTAACTGGTCCCTGGGCTTTCGCTATATTCTTTTCAATTCCTCAAATGCTCCATGATCATCCTCCTCTACTTGCTTTTGCCTGTGCTATTTACACTCTGAAAAAAAAAAAAAAGCCTTTATCTCATTTATTTGCCTGTCATCCTCCAAGGCAGATCAAACGCCGCATCTTCTGGAACCTACCTCGATGTCTGTAGGCAAGGTTAAAGCTTACTCCTTTTCATTATCACGGTATCCATGGCAGAGGCTGCCAACTTTTCACAAAAAGTTTATTTCTTTCCTTTCCATAGTCACCCCTGAGAAGCTGCCCATATCCAAGAGCTGCACTTGACAGTTCCCAGAAATCTAGGTGAGCATGTGATGTGTGGTGGTAACAACGTTGGTAACAACGGGATGAGAGCAGGAACCTGTGTCACCTCTGGCCTGATGTGGGTATGAAGACAGACAGGGCTTCTCCACACTCCCTTTGTCTGCCAGATGGACTTAGAAAAGCCAAGGCTCCAGGAGATGGAGCCACTACACAGAAGGAGTCTTGAGCTGAAATCATGGTGCAGAAGAACCTCATGGAGCAGGGCCTGCACGTGAGACCACCATACAGACGCTTAAACCTGGGGTTTTAGTCATCAGAGCAGCGTGGCCTGTTCCTAAGTATGAACATTTCTTCTTCCTAAATCTCTTACTTGTGAGGTCAAAAAATCAACCAAAGGGTCTTCTCCATCAGACCACTGGAATTTTGAAGGGATGAATTATACCGCAACGGTCTTATCGTTTCAGCACTCATCTCTCCATCAGAACGTTGTAACGTTTCAAAAAAAATATGGGTTGTAATATTAGATTTGAATGAATTAGTGGAATTCAGTAACTGATAGAAGTACTATATTTTAGAGCAAAGAGAAGGTCTAGGAGCCACATGGGAGCCGAGGCTGACTCACATATGTGCCTGTCAGTGTCTGGGCCGTCTCCTTTGCTAACCCCACCAAACTGAGTTGCAGGGAAAACAGAGACAGAATTGTGCTTTGCCTATCAGAAAGGCAAACAAACACTTGCCCCCTGGAGAGGTTTGTCAAGGACGAGCTCGGCACTGAGAAATATGGGGAGACATTTCCCTTGTCCTTCAACATTTCTGTTCTACCTTGAATGGACCCCAAGACCCATAACCCAGACCCCCAGCTGACACACGCAGGTTTATTTTTTCAGCCACACTTAGAAAACAAACAAACCACAGAAGTCTTTATGGTTAGCCTTGGAATATGAGTGCCACATTTACAATGCTCAATCTATAAAAATGTGTATTCGAAGGTTCTGAAGAGCTGGCTCAGAAACTCCTATAACACAATCCTTTGTAAACTGGGAATTACCTAAAACTAAAACAGGGAAAAAACAGTAAAACATAAATATTATAGAGATAGAAACAAATCTGCTTTTCCTGGCGTGTTTAAGAAGAATATATTTCAGCGATGACCGTTGTCGTATAAGAGATTTCACGGAAGCCCTTGTGTATCTTTGTCTCCTCAAAGTTCCTATCTTGAGCGCTATTAAAAGTTATCTTATAATTTGAGCAAAATGTATCTTTAAAAAGATAACCCTCTGAAACCTTCATTTGTGAAAAAGCTGCTTTTGTACGGTTTTTCCAGTTGACATCCAGTTGGCCAGCTTTCTGTCACCTGGTTTTAATTTAGGTGTTTGTCTGATGACTTGCAAAACCCTAGCGCTGTTATGCTCACAGTTGTCTTTGGCCCTTTGAGATATGTCTGCTTCTGGGCTATTTCAAGTAATCTTCCCCAGTCACTTACTATATTTAAATGAAGCTCTGCTCCCTGATTTATTGTATCTTCTTCTTTTTTTTTAACCAGCTTTGAATTAATTGGTCCCAAGTGTCATCCTTAGTTGAATCAATTCACCAGCATTACTAACATGCACTAACTGACAATGGCACCAACTTTTTCTCCTTGAGACATTTGTTTCTGTGAAAATGTAGAGCCTGTATAGACGCTGTGCGCTTCTATAATGGCAGAGGTAAGGTCTCTAATCTTATGATAACTCCACATGGGTATTTCTACTTTTCTCACTAATTTCCATATTAATTACTGAGTACACTCTTCCTCCCACCTCTGCCTCACACCAGAATGCAGGAAGTCAAGTCTCTTCAACCTCTTCTCCTCTTAGAATGTCCATTGACTTCTGGCTGGCCAGTAGCTGATATTTTCAATACTTTAACATGCCGTCTTTTTGAAAGGAAAGGTTTTGGACACAAATGTCCTACCACACACAGTCAATAGTACCGAAAACATTAGCAGTAGAGAAAGTGAGATAGGGGAAGAAAAATTCTATCAGAGAAAATATCTCTATGAAACTGTGGCATTCTTCTACAGTAATGAGGCACACCATCTATTCAGACAAAGACTATATAAAGATGCTCCTTTAGTGAGGATGTCTATGTCATTCTCCAATAATACATGGTATTGTCTTAGGGAAATTTCCATATTTTTAGAAAAATGAAAGACCTCTGTGATTTGTATGCTTTGCATTTTAAATCAAGATGTGGTAAAAAATTATTTGTGTGGATAGGATTTCAACAGGGCAGAGTCAACAGGCAAAGACATAGTGGGTCATAAGAAAGTTTGGGTGGTGACCAGAGAATGTCAGTAGATTGGGGAGCGGGGGCTAAAGTGAAGCACGTGGTACTGATGGGGAGGGCCAAAGTTTGTATGTAAAGAGGACTTAACGACTAGGTTAAAGCCTGGAATCATTGGCCAAGCTTAAGTACTTAAACTTTGCATTATAATGGATCGAGGAGCCATCACGGTCTGTAAGAAAAAGAATGACAGCGCAGGTCTGTAGAAATCTGTCCCTATTCGGGAGGGCAGATATTCGGAGAGAGGCAAGAAAGTGAGGGAGAAAAATTATAAGGCTGTTTGAATCAAGAATTCAAGGCATTTCAGCTAATGGAGCCATCGTGGGGGATAAAGAGAGAAGTTTGAGAAGACTTCATTATTTTTGCATTTTTGTTGCATTCATCTTTTTGCAACTAGTTGGAATCGATGCTTTCTGTGTGACTGTTCTGGCGTGATGACATATCATCAGGAATGTCAGAATAACATTTCTCTATATTAAAAATAGAGTGTTCTATCAAGATAAACAGTCTATATAGTGTGGGGACATCAGTGAAACATTAAAAATGACTTTGATCTTTCTAACGTGGATCATGAAGAAAGTGGTGATGACATTAATTACGATGGGGGGCACAGGAGAGGGCTTTTGGGTGAAGATGATGGATTTCCATTTTGACATATTGAGCTTGAGGTATCTACGGGTGATTCTGATAGGTCCTTAATTAGAATTTACAAGTAGGGATCCATGATTTTAGGCAATCTCCTAATTATCTCTCAGTTGAAGTATGTGTGCAGACTGGAATTTATTTGAAGCAGATACCATTCGTTCTGATATAGCCTTCCTCCTCCCATCATCTTTAGGAGAACTGAGAACCATGGCATGGAAAGTTAAGATGGTGCTTCCTTATGAGTTCACTTAGTTCATCATATGGCAAGCCACATATGATGCGGATGGCCTCTGGCAGCTTTATGAAATCATTGGCGCTGGAAGAGACCTTAAAGATGTCCCAGCTTGCCCCTCTTATTTTATAAGTGAATGTAATGAAATCTGGGGAGGGAAAGCAACTGCTCAGCCTAGAATCCTGCTCTTTATTTCTCATGTTGAAAATCATTTTATTAATTTTTTTTGTCATTCAGTTATTCCAGATTTTCTCACAGCAGGGTTTTTTTCCATTTTTCCATTACAGTATAATTTATGGACAGTAAAATGTGCAAATCGTAAGTGTTCAGCTGAGTAAATGTTTACATATGTGATCACTCCTTGGATCAAGATATAGAACATTTCCACCTGCAGAAGATTCTTTTGTGCCTTCTAGTCAATATTTCCAATCCCCAGAGATAGCCACTATTCTGACTTCTATCTCTGTGGACTACTTTGGTCTACTTTTGAATGGCATGTAAAAGAAATCAGTATATGCTGTTATAGACATACAGTAACATCTGTGAGGGAATCCTGTCTCTTAACATTTACTTACCTTTTATTGTCCTAAATGCTTTTGGTTATGTAAACAGGCTGGGAGTTAAAAAGGAGATTCTGAGGGCACACGGGGTTGTAGTGAGGTTTTGAGGAGCCTGTGTTCTGGACTCCACCCGATTTTCAGAGCAGAAGTTGAATCCTAGAGGAGGGACAAGCTATCTCTTTGGGTGTGGCTAGAAGTATCCTGTCTTTGGGAACACTGAGTCAAGGGGGCTAGGGGCAAAGGAACTGCCACCAGAAAGGTGGTTTTAACTTCAAAAGAAGAATCCCTGCCTGTACCAGGAAGTGCAAGTGGAATGAGCCCACCACCTCCTCTACGATCATGAGGGAGAAGAGGAAATGCTGAGCGACAGAGGTCAATTAGTACTCATAAGGGCCACTGTGTGACGGGGCCAGTCAGGAGAGCTGGGTGGCCTTCTAAAGATGCCCCTGGAGTGCGATGGAAGACAGGCAGGATCACAAGCTCTGTAGAGAGAGGTGTGACTCCATCTGACTGTCTTACTAGCAATTGCCAGCTCTTCCTGAAAATGTCCAAGTCAGGAGACATAGCTGGATGGGTAACATCCAAAGTAATAGGTAATTTTTCGTGTCGGGAAGACATCCTACTTTAAAGTATACCCTTATGGCTCTAGGGTACCTGTGTCATGGATTCAAATGACTGTCCCTTCAGGGAGATCGGCAAAGAAATCTGAGAAATCTAATCTGACTTTGTTATTTACTAACTAACTAACTAACTATATATTATATATTATATATATATATCAAAGAAATATGTATATTTCAAAATTGTTGATTTATTAGAGAGTGTGTGAAAGCACATGGGGGGAGGTGCAGAGAGAGAGGGAGAAGCAGGCTCCCCACTGAGCAGGGAGCCTGAAGACATGGAGCTTGATCTTAGGACGCTGAGATCATGACCTGACCTGAAGGCAGACACTTAAGTGACTGAGCCACCCAGGTGCCCCTATTTGTTTATCTTTTTTTTTTTTTTTTTTTTTATGATAGTCACAGAGAGAGAGAGAGAGAGAGAGGCAGAGACACAGGCAGAGGGAGAAGCAGGCTCCATGCACCAGGAGCCTGACGTGGGATTTGACCCCGGGTCTCCAGGATCGCGCCCTGGGCCAAAGGCAGGCGCCAAACAGCTGCGCCACCCAGGGATCCCTTGTTTATCTTTCATTTACTTTATTTTTTATTTTTTTATTTGCTTTTTAAAAAAGATTTTATTTATTCATGAGAGACACACAGAGAGAGAGAGAGAGAGAGGCAGAGACACAGGCAGAGACAGAAGCAGGCTCCATGCAGGGAGCCCGACGTGGGACTCGATCCCGGGTCTTCAGGATCAGGCCCTGGGCTGAAGGCAGGCGCTAAACTGCTGAGCCACCCGGGCTGCCCTGTTTATCTTTTAATACTTAAAACATAAACAGCTAAATACATTACATAACTTTAATACAGCACAAATTTTATCATTAAATTTCATCTCTGAACTTTGTTTTGGCCTATAATAGTAATTGAAAAACTACACCTAGAAGCTAGAGAAATATTTTTGAATTAAAAAAAAAATCACACTAATGTTGCTCTTCAGGTTTTCAATTTTTTGATGTATCTTTTTCCTTATGTATTTTAATTACCGAGTCAGAATCATTTTTTAGATCCCAAACCTTTAATACAAACTGGGTTCACAGCTAGACTTGCGAAGTAGTAGAATCACTAAAATTCCTCTTAAATCTATGTTGCTAACCTAGGTTGGCTTAGATAATTAAAAGAAAATTATTACAAATTAATTTGGTGCTAACACCTGAATTTTATTAATAAAAACTCACAATATATATAAAAGAACAAAACCCCTAAATAGCATCCCCAAGGCACAACAGTCCAGCTAAGTGGAGTCAGACATTTCTCATGTTTATATAAGTGAAGCTCTTTTAATGTAAAAGTTGTTCCAATTCTGAAATAGTGGAAGATAAACTGCCGTTAGTTTATTTCTTCTGATTCATCAGTTTCTATATATTGCAGAATATTTTCTCTCTGACTTTCTCGAGCATGTGTATTGCAGAAGGCTGCATCTTGGAAAATGAAAGTTTTTCCTTAATACCTTTTCCTAAGATTAACAGGACATTAGACTGCTGCCTCCACATTTTTGGAGAGATATTCCTGCTAAATGCAAATATTTTCTCCAAGTCCTCCCGATAACTGAGAAAGCTCAAACTCGGTGAACACGGGAGCTTATGCTAAAGTATTACAACCATTTCTGGTTGCTCTTCCTGAAGGTTTCCTAGTCGGTGGACAAGTCCTTCAAAAATTTTCCACTGTGTCCTCTGGAATCTCTTTTAAGTTGTTGAGCAAAAATAAAAACTTAATTTGTAACTATTGGAAGTGATGGATGTTAACTAGACTTAGAGTGGGGATCGTTTTGCAATATATAAAAATACTGAACCATTATGCTCAACACCTGCAGCTAATATAATGTTTATATGTCAATTATATTTCAATTAAAAAAAGAAAAAAGCCCCTCCGTGGTCACTGTTTATCATCAGTCGGTCCTGACAGTTCCCTGATTGCAGCCCACCTCTCGGGGGCCTGATGTACAAACCTCAGCACCGCAGCTCCCCTTCCCAGTGATGTCGGGGGGCAGCTGGGCTTATCCTTCACTTCCCAGTGCCTCTTCCATTCTATGGCACCAGAGTCTTTGTTCAGCAATGCCCCCGCCCCCCCCCCCCCCCCCCCCCCCCCCCCCCCCGCCCCGTGACGCAGGCTTGCTCTCCCCATGCTTCCTGCTGTCATCATCTGAATCTGAGCACTGGGACATTTGGCTCACAGGCCCCGAGTCCACTCCATCCATTGCCATCACGACCCTGGGGCCTCCTCGATGGTGCGAGTGACCCGCCAACTCTCTGGCTTCTTCATTATTTCCTGACTTTCTCCGCAGCTCTTTCGTACAATCTAGAACCCCACTTGCACGGCCAGACTGTGCATCTCAGACCTTCTCATCACCCCAACTGCTTATCTGTGAAATCTCAAATCCCCAAATTTCACCTGCCATCATCTGTCCTTCCCACCTTTCAGTGTATTCTTTGTTACTGTCTTGAACACCAGCCCTTCAGTCTGGGCGACCCCCTCCTCCACCCAGATTTCCCGTGGTTCTCCATGTAGATCAGCAGCTCCTTGGTTCATCTCATTCACTCGGCAAACACCTACATGGCACCTGCTACGTGCCAGGTGGTGTGGTGGCCCTGGAGGTGCAATGGTCCACGGAGCTCCGTACGCCTCCCTGCCCTGGTGCATGCTGCAGAAGCACCTCTCTGCTGCATCCACGCCACGTAGGACCTTGGTGTCCTGAGCACAGAATGTTCTTTCTCATTCATTTTGAGGCTCAGTTACAATGATATAATTCCTAAAGGACTCTTCCTTACTCTCCAGTCAGAATTAACTGTGTGGCTGCCTCTGGATAACCACTGTATATCACTTGTACTCCTAATATTTATTTCATCTCATCCAAGATATGCTAGTCTCTTCCGCCAGATTGCATGTGCCTCTGGAACGGGGCCACGTCTGATTCTTCTTGAGTTCCTCTTTGGCACACATACAGTAGGCGCTCAATAAATACTGGCTGGAATACCTAGACCGTTATATATTTAGAACTGGATCTGAGACTCGCCAAAACAGCTCCATTGCTTGTGTCATACTTCAAGCTTGGTAGCAATGCCAAGTGCTTGTAGTCCCCCCACACCTGTCACGGTCCCCGTTTCGACACTTTCATTTATGCTTCTGTTTGTGCTCTCTTCTCCTCCTAGAATTCTTTCCCCTACTTCTCCGTCTAGAAGATGCCCCACACTTGCCTGCTCTTTCTGACTTGACTCGGGTGTCGCCTCAACTTCCTCTTCATGCCCAAGGAGGGTTTGTACCTGTCCTCAGGAGGTGTAGAGTACCTTAAGGTATCACTGCTATGTATTTACTGTATTTTTTTTTTAATTTTTATTTATGATAGTCACACACAGAGAGAGAGAGAGAGAGGCAGAGACACAGGCAGAGGGAGAAGCAGGCTCCATGCACCGGGAGCCCGACGTGGGATTCGATCCCGGGTCTCCAGGATCGCGCCCTGGGCCAAAGGCAGGCGCAAAACCGCTGCGCCACCCAGGGATCCCCTACTTACTGTATTTTAATGATCGCAAGCACACTCTCTAGAATCAGCTATGTGATCTGTATGCCCCAGTTTCCTTTTCTGTAAAATGTGGCTACAACTTGTTATAAAACCTAAAACTGTTAATACCTATAAAAGCTCTAGAACAGCGCCTGGCACTTAAGAGACCTTCAGCGAAGGTCATGTATCTGTACTGTTATTAATGTGTTTATCTCCTTCATTAGATAAGGATGTTGGGTTCCCTTGTATTCATCTTAGACTCCCTAGGATCTTCTACGGCCCCTGGACCTGGCAGGTGCTCAGTAAATACTGGTCTGATGATGGGACCATGGTCTTGATTGCCATCTTAGCCAGAAAAGAGTTCTAGACAACCCTACAGGTAACTCTGAAAAAATTAAATCCATGGGCATTACCAGGGGCATATCCATGGTCCTTAGTGAGTATTTTCAGAGCAATATTCCTCTGCCATCTCAAAAAAATACCATCAAACACGCAAGCAAACAAAAACAACAAACACAAAGTCATTTCTGAGTTGGAAAGGGACCCACATGTTTGTGACTTCTTGTCTCCTCCTTACTCTGATCTGTTTCTCTCAGCCCCTTCAGATGTTTAGAGTCTGGATCTCACGCACTTCCACCTCCTTGGGGGTCTCACTCCTTGAGACAGCCCTTCCCTCCCGTTCGTCCAAACCCTTCTGGTTCACAAGATTCTCCTCCTTAATAGATATGTGAGCTCAGTTTTCTACCACATACAACAGCTGCACGAACAAACAAAACCACAAAACCAAACCAGAGTTCCCAATCCCTACATTCCTCTCCACTCACCCCACACTGTCTGACTTTTTGACAGTGACCTCTACGTGTTAAACTTGATAGACACTTTATGTCCTTATTTTAGTGACCTCGCAGCTCAGTAGTACCAAACACTCTTTTTGTTTTGTTTTGTTTTTCTTGAAATTCTTTCTTCACTTGATCCCGGGATCTCACTGTCTCCCTACTTCTCTGCTCATCTTCTGCAAGCTCTTTTGCTTCCTTCTATCCCTTAAATGTGATTTTTGTTCTTAGACATCTTTTTTTTTTCCTGTCTCTATACATTTGTTATGCGCAATCTCATTCATGCTGAAGGCACCAAATACTTATTTCCTGATGATTCCCTCAGTGATGATGACTCTCGAACTGTATTTCTGACACCAGTCTCTCTGTTGGGATCCAGATTTGTATGTACATCCCCCTTCAGACGTGCCCACCTGAATAGATACTACCCTATCTGGGAGACACGCAAACTCAAGATACCCAAGTGTTGTTTGTGTTTTGCCCTCAAACGCCATATTTTTTAGTAAAAGGTGCTACACTTGTGTAATAGTCAAAACCAGAAATGTGGTTTCATTCTAGAACCTTGCTCTCTACTTCATCGTGAGAGCCATTTTTAAAAATCAGTGGAATCTACCTCCTACGGATCCCTCACATCTCTACCCCTATGTTGCTGTCTCCCCCTTCCATTCACTCTGCCTCTGTTTTAACATAAGCCCCCATCGGTTCTTGTCTGCCTCTCCATCTTCTCTCTGGTGAACGCAAATCTGATGGTGTTCTGACCCTGTTCAGTGTAACTGTTAGGGTCAAGTCAAGCCAAATCTGTCCCCTGAGCCCAGAGTGCATGGAGTGCTCTGCCCCTGCCAGCCCATCTGGCTCCAGCTCTCTGCTCCCCAGCACAAGGCTCCCCAAAACACAGGCCGCTCCCTTGGGAGCCCTTGGGTTCCATCCCCCACACCCTCACTCACTGGTGTGCTCCTCCTGCCGTGTTTTCCTTCCTGATCCCCATTCCTCTCCTACCTCCTTCACCTGAGTGGCTCCTGCTCATCCATCACAATTTAATTAAAGCATCACACTCCATGGGAAGCACTCCTTGTTTTCCGGTCAGGTTTGGATCTTCCCCCTCGGAGCTCTCCACCACCTCAATGCATTTTAGGAGGTGGTGTGGTCTGGTGTTAACAGCAATGACTCTGGGACAGAGCAAAAATGTTTGGGGTCAGGCACCAGGCCTGCCATTCCTAGCTAGGTGATCTTGGCAACTTACTTGCCCTGGGCCTCAGTTTCCTCATTTGTAAAGTAGAGATGTTAATGGTACTGCCCGTCTCAAAGGCTGGTGGGCAAGCGAGATGATTTTACAAAAAGTCCGTGGAACAGCGCCTGACACACAGGGAGCCTGAATAAAACCGAGCTATTTTTGTTTTTATTGTAACTACTGATTTTCTTGTCTACTTTCCAAAACAGACAGAGAGAAGTCTGATTTCCCTCTGAGGGAAAGAAGCCATGCCTATTCTGACTACGTTCCCTCGGCACCTCGCACAGCATCTGGGACATTGTAGGTACTCAATAAACACTCACTGAATGAGTGAACAAATACACAGAGTGCGTGAAGTACGGCCTTAAAATCTCACCTGTGAAGTATGCTAATGAACAGCATCAGTCTGATTTTCTCTTGCATGTTTTTTTTTTTTTACTTTCACAGTAAGATGTTGATGGTATCTCATTAACTTAGTATAACTGACTCACTGTTCTTAGAGTCAAGACTCTCCTACTCCTGACAGGGGGGCACGATGTAGTTAATTAACAGAAATGTTATTCTGGAAGCCATGAACTGTGTAGGCATGAACTGTGAAAAAATTCCTCAGAGACACAAGCAGAGAAACAAAATCTGAATTCCTATCAGAGAGAGATCAGAAAGCCTACCAAGTTAAAGGGGGAAAAAAAAACCCCACGTAGAGACAGTTTTTACAAGTATGACTTTAGGAATCCTCTTCCCTGAGCTCCTGGATGAGAAAACAGGTGTGCAGAGTGCCTCAAGTACAGGAGAGACAGAGAGACAGAGAGACAGAGAGAGGTGCCGGGGAGAGGGTGCTCCACCTCCACCCACTGCCCGTGCACCCTGCAGAGAAGAGTCTGGAGCCGTGTCATACATGATGCAGCTCCATGTGGCCATATTTCCCTCCATGTCCTTCATGGAAGCATCCCTTCCTGTTTGCTTTGAAGAAATACAGAAATTCTCAAATACAGAAGCCTGCCCTTTTTTTTTCTCCCCTCGGTTCCTCTGAACCTCACTGGAGATGTTCTATCATGATGGGTGAATATTCCATAGCTCTGCACTGGGGGATCTCAGCTACCCTTAGTAACTGTTAGAAGACCCGGAGGACTCTGGGCAGAGGCCCGCCTGTAGCATGAATGTGCCATGCTTCTTTACCGGAGGGAAACTCTATGACAAAACGAGGTTATCATTCTCCCTTTGCACAGAGTTTTCATATGACAGAAAGACTGGGGAAACTTTGAGAGCATCTCGGAAGATCCTTCATCATCAGAAATAATTGGAATTCTATTATGCAGGAGCTGAGGAGAAACCCTTGCTTGCTCCGTCTACACTTGGTCTGTCTCCTTTCCAACCCTGGCTCAGGCTTACTAAATAAGGACAAGGTGAATCTAAGTAATTTTATGGAAGCGTGTAGAATTACTCAAATATGGATCGTGAGCTTTCTCTTTGAAAGTATATAAAATACATGAAATATATAAAATACAACGTGGAAGTTGGAAAACAGTTTAACTGTGCAAGGTGAAAATCCCTTCAAGATAATTCCAGTCCACAATTCATGTAAAGAGAGGATGACTATTTACTTTTTAAAAAAAATATATATTTTTAAAAGTAATCTCTACACTGAAAGTGAGGCTTGAACCTACAACCCTGATCAGAATCACATGCTCTACTGGCTGAGCCAGCCAGGTGTCCCCGACTATTTGTTAACTTTTTAATTCTAGGGTTAGAATATTCTCAGTCTCCCCTTTCAATCAGATCTGGCTGGATTAGATCTGTAATGAGCATCCTCAGGAATATGATAATGACACCTCCTAGAGACTGAAATAAAAGCTTTATGAGTATCCATATTCTATTATCATAATAGCCCTACAAATTACCACCCCCATTTTACAGATCAGAAAATCGGGATTCAAAGAGATTAAGCAATCTATCCAAGGACTTAGATTTCGACCTGAGAATATGAATTTCAAAGACCGCTAATCACGATCCACTATTTTACAAAAAGAATCCCATGGGATTAGAGCAGAAAAACATTGCCCGAGATTCCCTTTTTAAAAGACCACATTGCATAATCGCATCTATGAAAAGAGAAAAATATTCCATCAGATATTTCTGGGGAATGGGTTTGGGAACATGATGGGTCCAGACCCAGTGACTCAGGCCCTCATGTAATATGGTATAGACTAGCAAAAAGGGGACTTTTCGATGTGGGGAGGGATACTGATATTTTGTGGAGGGACACAGGGACCTTGACTTGTGTGCCCATTCTAGTTCTGGTCACGTCTGTCACCTATGCTGACTCTTTCTTGGTCTGAACAGCTAAGAGAGCCTTGCAAATATTCACCAAACCTGGGAGTTTATGGATTGTACATTCCAGAACCTGAACTTCTGGCCCGAGGATAAAATGGCTCGGGAATAAGGAGAACTGCACTTCTCACAGTTGGCGAACCCCTACCTTCCACAGATGGCATTTCCCAAACCACAGGACCTCGTGAAGGTCTTTGGGATCCAAGGCAAGCTGGGCTGAGCTAGGCAACATCTGCTCTTGCTCTGGTTATGATAGTTTCTGTACCCTTAGTGAAATAAATTCAGAAGGGAGACCTTTAGAGGGTATGTGGGTTTGGGGCCTGTTCTGGAAAGCTGCAGACTCAAGAGTTTCTTCGTATGACCCAATGCTGTCTCTGCTGCTTCATTAACTCAGACAGACCTTAATTTTTAGTATCCCTCTTTTTAATTTTTTATTATCCCTCCCAGTCCCTTATGTCTTACTCCCGACCACTTTGCACAAGTCTCTGTCTCTCATCTTCTTCCTCGAATTGCATTGCCTGGGAATCTCTAACTGTGCAGGTTTCCTCTGGAGCAATCTGAAGGCAGGGGGCCAAGGTCTTTCTCAAGTCTGTGTATCTACCTTCCAGCACCATTTCCAGAACAAAGGCTGCCATTGATGTTGGGATCCAGGGACATTAGTTCATCAGGGTTGGGATCCGCTGGAAGGGACAAGAGAGGCTGTTCACGAGTTGACAGAGAGTTTATACTCACATTTCAGCTCGAGTTTGATGAAATCTGTGTTGCCCAGGTTTTCCAGAAACACTCCTCGGGGGATTAATGTCTTGAAGTAGAAAGAAATGTCGGCACTCGTCTCCCCTTGGAAAGTAGAGAAGTGCAGGTAGGATGATGGGTTTGGGAAGGAGGCGGCATTCCAATAATTCCCTGTGGAAGGGGAGAAACAGGGTTATTTGTACCTTCATCATGAGAGGTATAAGAAAGACAGCCATTTCTTGAGTTTTGCCAAGTTTCCATTGGCAGTAACTCTTGTGCCCTCGCTTTCTGCTGCACATCACCACACAAAATCCCCCTCCAAATTTTTGGCTTTCCAGAAGTTCTACGTGTGTGCGTAAGAGACTGTTTTATTAATGATGGAAAGTTGGGGAGCAACCCTGGAGGAGAAAATGGAGGGAAGCCCCTGGCACTACCATGTGCGGCGGTGGGGGGTGGGGGGTGCTGTTTTGAACTCACGCACATGTACCAGTGGCTGAAGTGTGGTGCAAGAGGCACCTGGGCTAAACCCAGAGGCATAGGATAGGAATGAGGTCTTTGGTCTTCTGCTCTTGCTTCTCATCCATTTTTGTCTTTGAATAAGCAGCACCTGCTCAGATGCTGGGTACAGGTGCTGCAGGAATAAGGTGTGGGGAGAGGCGGAAGCTCTGGGGAGTGGGGAGCTGAAGAAAAGGTGGGATGAGCAGGCAACCAGGCAAGGCCAGTCGTCTTCCCACCCCTCCCAGTCCAAACCTTCACAGGCAAGGGAATGTCTCCCCTGCCAACCTCTTCCTGCGGATTTCAGGTGAGGGGGTAGGGAGTGCTGAGCTGAGCCCAGCTACGGGCTCTCAACCAGCCTCTACCCTTGAACCCATGGGGAAGACACAGTTGTACACCCCCTCCCCTGCCACCTGCTCACTTGGTGGGAGGCAGTGTCCCCAGGAGAGAAGCAGTTCACAGGGCAAAATAAAAACACCCAGCTCTATGACTCACATCCCATTAGAACAGATGGACCGAGAATTTAATACAACCAGGAGCTGACTCTTGACTTTATCTCCAGGGGAGAAAGTCCTTATGAATGTGAACATTTCTGAGTATGTTTATTATTGACGCTAAGGACTAAAATACAGGAGCATGCTTTAGAATAGCCACTGAAGCCTTTCTCTTTAGTCCCAACCCCCTGTTAACATCACCAGGTTAGGCCCAAAATGGAGTCACTCATGCTAAGTCCCACATCAACAAACCAAAACTTAAGGAAGTTTCAATACCCTGCTCTCCCACAAAAGGAAGGCTTGAGGGAAAAGCCAAAAGGCTTTTGTCTGCTCAGCACACTTTACCTGACTGGGCCCCGTGCCCCCCCTTTGCTCCCTACAAGGGAAGTAACCCCGCTTTAGCCAATCAGCATATGCCCAGGGCAACTTCCTTGTTCTCACTCACTTTGGTCTAGAAAAATTACTTCCTTCCCATAGCTCGTCAGGGATACTTTCTATCTGCTAGATTAGATGTTTCCTGATTCATGAATCACTGAATAAAACCCAACAAGGTCAGTAAATTGTCTGTGCAAAATTTTCTTCTTACATCTGAGGTTTTTTTTTCTTTTTTTTTCTTTTTACTGATTTTTGCTGTATCTTCCCTTCAAAGAACACAATCAAGTTCACTCTAATTGTTTTTATTCCTGCATTTTTTCCCTTTTTTCACACAAAGTATGCACATATGCCATATTAAGTTCAACTGCTATTTTTTAAAAAACATTTTATGTATTTATGTGAGAGAGAGTGAGAGACAGAATGAGCATGAGCAGTGGGGAGGAGTAAGGGGAGAGGGAGAAGCAGCTTCCCCACTGAACAGGAAGCCCAATGTGGGGCTTAATCCCAGGACTTGGGGGATCATGACCTGAACCACCCAGGTGCCCTCAACTGCTATTCTTAAATAAACTATTTTTGTGCTGGTACTGCTATACTTAAACTATAATTTTAAATTAAATATATGATGTTGTTATTTACTGAGATATTTAAATATCCTCTTATTCAATTCATGTTGTTTTCATTCTCAGCAATACCCAGTATATAGTGACATGTAGATAAGTGAACGGCAATTTATAACCAGTGAGTCAGTGCAAAATGTTCATAAATGTCTTCATTAAGGTAAAACAGTGGTGGTAGTGGTCAAACCTATTATTTAAGGGGTCCCAAAAGTCTAAGTGGAGTTTTGAGCTATTTTTTTTTTAAATTGCAATATCTGATGGGCACTGAGGGGGGCACTTGATGGGATGAGCACTGGATGTTATTCTATATGTTGGCAAATTGAACACCAATAAAAAATAAACTTATAAAAAATAAATAAATTGCAATATCATAGCTTTCAGCAGTAGAAAAATAGACTAGTTTCCTCTTGGGAAGAAGAATATGGCATGATGTTGGTTAGACTAATATCCTGAAAAGAAAGAATCTTAATGATTGTGTAAGTTGCTATCATCTGAGGGCCGAGTCCTCTTCCTGACTCAAGATCTGGTGAAAATACTGTGAGGGGACGTAGGGCTCACCTTTCCCTGCTGTCTGAGCACGAAGGTCTCTCAAGGGAAAACCTAAATCAAACTAGAAGTTGCAGCCCTCTCACCAACCAGAGTTCTGGGAGGAATGAAGCCGGGTCCCCAGGGCCTGGAGGATGCAGCTCCTCGTAATTGGGTGAGAGCCCTATACCAACCAAGGAGGTTGCAAGGATCAGAGTCTTCAGCCACTCTTCAGCCTAACGCAAAGCAATTCTGTCTCTTTAGGCCGAATGCCCAGGACATGAACGTAATTAACATTTTAAAGTTTCATTCCAATCAGGTGCATTCCCGTTTTCTGAGGTGGTGATGTATTTAACGGAAGGGCAGTTGTCTAAAATGATTCTAGAAACAGGAAAGCTAAAAGTAAAACATGTCAGTATTTATTTGAGGTCCAGCGCTGGTTATTCAGACAGAAATGTCCCCGGAGAAGAGAAGGGCAGTTTAATCAGGTCTTCCAGTTTGATGAAAGATCCCTACAGACCACAATTCCATTTGTTCTAACTCTATGCTCACTAAGCAACTTCGAACTAATTTAGCCTTTTGAATAGACATATTCGCGGGGAAATTGAGTCTTGTGCAAATGGTAGTTACCAGTCATCCTCCCGGAAATGTCTGGGTTCTCTCTTGGTATCTTTGGTGCTGTCACTTGCTGTATGTCCCAAGTCCCTGGATGAACGGGCTAAGTCCAGATTCTTGATCGGCAGCAGGGAGGCCCCTCTCGGGACCTGACTAGTGGGGTCAGACTTGAGGTGCTGAAGGGGAGCCAAAGGGCACGAGCAGAGGACATCAGAAATTCTATTTAGTGGTCCCTCATGGAATTGGTTAAGGAAACAGGGATACGTGGTGCGAAGGTTTTGATGAGCAGGGTGGACAATAAGAAAGTTTGGTTGCCACTGCTCCAGACCCTGATGAACTTCTGTGAGACCTGTTCTAGTGAGACTGTAGCTCAGTTTCTGGGATTCCGGGTTATAACAAAATAAGAAGTGTGCTTTTTTTTTTTTTTTTTTTTTTCTCTAGTGCTCACTGTGCTTCATAAGGCAAGGAGCTTACAGCATTATTATTGTTTACTCTGTTCCCAACTGACCATAAGCTCCTGGAAAGCTAGGAGAAAACCATTTCATCTCTGTAACCTTTGGCCCCAGAACTTAGTAAGTACTCAATAAATAATTATTAAACCAGTGAATAAGTGAATAGCTGCCCCCTCAGTTACATCCAATTCCACTCCATATGCAAAGTCCTCATGGGACAAAATCTACTTTATGGTAACCTGAGTATTGAAGATACTAAATAAAGATAAATAAAAGCTGACACTACTTTAGCACCTCCTGATAGCTGGGCCCTGCCTCCACTAGCACACTGTAATTTTTCTTACCTGTGACTTAATTTCTATTTTTCCCTACAGACCTCATTGAACAATGCCCCGCATTTGCAAGACTGATGGTCTCATAACCTTAAGATTATTGAAACAGCCGCAATTTGTACTTGCTATCAAGGTCAGGGCTATAGAGGGGAAGGTGATATTGGATGAGAATACCAAGTTGGAAATAAGAGATTTTGCTGTACGGCAAAGACTGGTGTCTCAGCAGGTGTGGACAGGCAAAAGGGGGCAAGGCTGGAAGGTGTGAAGCAGGACAGAAGTACATATCTGAGGCCAGAGGGGCCAGTCAACAGCCACAGAATAACGAGGCAGGTACAGAGATGAGGAGGGCCCCAGCCGAGGGCTGCACAACAGTAATGATCAAAGGCTGGGCAAGATGGCGGGCATGAGGTAGAAGGCTCCACCAGCTTGAAAACCACTTGGCCATTTAAGAAGCTTTTTGAACATCGTGGGCCAGGCCTGGGCTCATGTCCTGAGGCGAGAGAGCCAGCAGGTACCTCCAGCCAGTGCAAGAGAGTGGGGCTGGGCCGACCAACCAGGCCCTCAGTATCCCTGCAAACCTCAGTGAGTCGCTAATAAAAAATGCAGCGTCATCCATTCATCCAAATTCTTTAGCAGCTCTTCAAACTCACCGATGATTATTTGGTATGGGATTCTGACTTCAAACATTCCAAGGATCTTTTCTGTTGGGCAGTATTAAAGAATTTCAAACTAAAATGGAACTGTAGGATAGGATATAGAATGGAAACTCTCACCCACGGGCCCCCATGAAAATAAAACTTACAGACTTTACAGACTGGCTGACTGATTTCTCATAAATGCTCGATTTACAGACATCTGATAATATTGGAATGGGGTTGCTTGGTCAGGGGCTACAGCATAACCACCTCAGGAAATTTTTGCTTATGGTTTCCAGACGCATGAACAAGAAATGACTTCGGTTGGGCTGGTCTTGAAAAATAAGCTGAATTGAGCTTTGTTTGTCTGACTGGACTGGTTTTGTGTGCTTAGGGAATTTTCACAGCTGACCTCTGTTTGTTTTTTATTTTAACAGACCTAACTGGACTCTCTCCTCTCCTTATGCCCTGGCCCATAAATACAGCCTTCCCCAAACCCTCAACAGATGCCTGGAGCTTGCTATGGTCTAGGTGTCCCAAATCACAATTCCTCTGCTATTCCCAGATAAACTCCTCTTTTTTTTTTTTTTTGGATAATTTTGAGCTTGCTTTGATTTACCTTTTTTTTTTTTTTTTTAAGTTGACAGCAGCAATTAATTATAAGCCTAGTTTTAATCTCTAACCAAGTCTTACAGGTACATAGTTTTGAACAGTCCAGTAGTGGACTGAGGGGACATAGGGACATTGCAAAATGCAACTCCCTGCTCCACCCCTCCCACCACAACCCCTACATTTTTAACTCTTTCAGTTATATCCTTGTACTTGTAAAATATATATGCCGTTATGTATTAATTTTTGCATTTTAGATACATTTGGTCTACTTTCTGAAAGCAAAGTAAAGACTGAGCATTTTTTACAAGCACATCTCCTTCCCTTTCTCCATATTCCCCCAAACTAGCAAACTCACAGATTTTTGTTTATACTGAAATTCATTTTTAGTACTATGTATTAGTTACTAGTGAGCCAACTAGTAAAATCTAATTATATTTTCTTTTGTGTATAATTTTTTTTTGTTTTTCTAGACTCAATAATCACCTATTTTTTCATTGGCTTGGTTTTCTTTGTACCTGTCATAAATTCTCTCCAAATCCTTCAACCCATCTATAACACTCTTCCCACAAATGTTTGCAACATGACACACATTGAGTAATCTAGTGGCCCCCTTTTTGTCCCTTGGAGGCACCTTCTCCAGGTTCTGTCTTCCTACTGCCCTGTGGGCTGACTCTTCTCAGGGTTGTTGCACTGCCCCCGTCCTGGGACCTGTCTCTTGCCATGACTGCAGGCCGTCCTTATGCTACTTTTCAGTATTAAATGACCAAATTTCTGGACCCTGTGACTTTGGGTGATCCTTCTCTCTGGGTCTACACCTTCATTTCCATAGGCACATCCACCTGTAGCTTTTTCAGAAAAGGAATGTAGGAGGTCAACTTTCCAGATCCTTGCTTTTCTGAAGTCATTATTCTACTTTCACACCTAATTGGGACACTTCAGAAAATTACCCTGCCATGGAATTTTAAAGGCATTTCTTCATTATCTTCAAGCTTTCTGTGTTGTTACCAAGAAAGCTAATGCTTTCTGATTACTACATCTTGCACGTAACTGATGGAGTTCAAGACGCGCTCCCTCCAAATATGGCATCTTAGCATATTGAATATTTTGAGCTGAAGGAATATAAGAAATGGCAGGTGTGGGAAGGACTCTCTGACCCTCCCCTGAAGCAGGTCATAGACCTGAGGTGAGGTGTCCTCTCTCTCCCTGAGAAAAGGAACATCATCATCTCGAAAGGCAAAGGAACCTGTGAGGAATCAGAACAACCTTGCCGAGTTTCGACCAGCTTACTACACGTCGCTCATACATGGTCCTATCACGTCTTTCCACGACTTTCTACTATTCATCAACCTTAGTACAGAATCACTCAAGTTTAACCATTTCATTATGAAGGCTCCCATGTCATGTAAAACTTACTTTATGTAAATTGTATGCTTTCTTCTGCTAATTTACCTTTGTCAGTTTAATTTTTAGATCCAGCCGGGAACCCTAAGAGGACTGAGGACAGCTTTTGCCTCTCCTATATCATTTGTACCTTTTTGCCTCTGGAAACTGTCAGGATATTTAACTCCCTTAAATGAAACTTTGTACAGCTGCTTGGTATGGATCTCTTCCCCCTGTGAGGTCTGGGGATTTAATTTTTCCAATCCTTCTTTCTCAAATACCTATTAGTTTTATATTTACCTTTATTTCTCTTACTCCTTCACATTACTAATTTAGATCTTTCTTCTTTGTGCTTTACTTTTTTGGACATTCCTTCAGCTTTATTTTCAGCATTGCGATTGTGTTTTTATTTCAGCAATTACATCTCTCACCTCCAAGTATTATTTCTTGTTCTCTGATGGTCCTCCTTTTTATAGCACTCTGTTTTAGGTTGTTTGTTGCTACTATTACTACTATTGTTATTAGTTTTTGATGCAATATCTTATTTGAGAAAATAAATTTCATTTTAAAAGGTTTTCTTCTGCTTTCTGCATTATCTCTGTTTCTTCTGAGATCTTTTTCCTTGCCCTATTGTTAGCTTGGACTCTTTGTTTCATGAGGTCCTTGACATCACCTTCAATGGTTGGTGAGTCTTTCGTATCCATTCATGCTGACTGGTGAAGTACTAGCAAGTGGACTGGACTCTGTGAATATGTGGTCTGGGGGTGGTGGTGGCTTCATTGATGGCTGGGCTTTCCTACAATGTGGGGAGCTTCCTATCTCATAGAGGGGCCTCCAAATATCAACATCTGTGACCTCTTTTGGGACATAGATCATTCGATTTCTTGGGAGAAGAAATCTTCCAACTTTTTCATGAGGAATATACATGTGATGGTCAGTGTTCTGGTTGCTCAGAGAGGGAAGTGGAGGGGGTTCATAGTTAGATGGTTAGGTAGATCTCTATGTCTTCTGTTTTAATGGAGGAGTTTTGACTCCTTTTTCTTTGGTGCCTACTTCTGGAGTGTTAACCTCTCACCTCCTGCTTGGGTGAATAAGAGAGCCATTGGCATGATTGGAGAACGTGAACTGGGGGTATAGCTGATGCTACAGAGACTTCCAACCAATTTTCTGTGAGCCTCGCCCCACAGGGCCTCCTGCCCACTCCCATTCCTGAACCTGCTAGAGTTTGCTTCGCATCTGCCTGTCCACAGTCTGGACTCATGGGTCTTCCTGTACTGTAAGGAAAGAAGCAGCTGAACATGTGACATGCCAGAGGTACCCCTGTGACGGTGGTGGTAGCAAGAGCAAGGAGTCCTGCGGAGCTGGGCTGGAGAGGACGGTGGGGTGACAGTAAATGATTCTCGTGGGGGCTGCTCTGGTTTGTCACGTGGCGAAGCTGCCATGTGCTGGTCCCCATGCAGGCTCTAGGGTCTGGCTCTGCTACCCATCCCCACTGGGCGACTTGGGACATGTTTCTTGATCTTCCTCAATCTCCATTTCCTCATTTGTGCAATGGCATAACAATGCAACGTCTTTTATTGGTTGTTGAGAATCACAGAAGATAATCCGTGACATGCATTTAGCAGAGTGCTGAGCACAATGTAAGTGTTCCACATGTTACTATTACTGTTACTAATACCAAGAGGACAATAATTGCTTTGGTGTCACTTGCAGTCACTGTCTGAGGGCTTAGCCAGGGAGTGGGGGAGGATGGGAAAACAGTTTCTTCTGAAACAGGTATAGAGGAAGTCAGCAAACCTCAAGGCCCCTCCCAAGGCTTCCGTACCCCGTGGGTGAATTCTCTAAGGGGGAGCAGCAAACCACCCCCAGCTAAATTGAGATAACCTCCAATTCAGACTTCTCCAGCCAGATGGCTCATCTCAGACTCATACCTATGTCTGCCCTTTGGCTTTTTCTCTTCTCACCCCTCTGCTCATTGGCTTTCAAAACTGTGTGCTCCCTGTTTCTTCGTCTCCTTACTGACTTAAAAAACATTCCTTCAGGACACATACACACAAATGGGAGTCACTTTGAGCCTTGGTAATGTGATAAATAGTTTTGTAGAGCAGCCATTGAACAAAAATCTAATGAACAAGGGAGCAGCTGAGCACCTAAGAAAGTGGATAATCTATAGATGATCTCACTTGAACAAAGGTATGCCAGAGGTACCTGTAGGCTTTCTTCCTGTTTCCTCAGTGGTAACTAGGTAACTAGTTACTAGGTAACTAGATATGTAGGAAAAGGTGAAGAGCCAGTGGCTGGAAGACTGGGCATCTGGCCGACCAGGAGGAGACTGCACGTGGGCTCTCCAGCTGTGGGCCATGGTTTGGTGAGGCCATGGCTGCGGGTGTGGTTGGGATGCCAATGGCTCTCACAACCAGCAATTTCCTCAGAGCCATCCAGTGGCCCAGTCCTGGGACCACACTGAGACACGTAGCTACCGTCTTTGCTTTAAGTGGTATGCAGTTTTTAATGTAAATAGGAGTTCTGAGGAGACAAATTACTCTGAAAATTTTTAGTGACCCCAAGGTTAGACATTTGGGTACTCTTTGAGTTATGCAATGAGCCTTCTATTGTTTACCAGGGGCTGGGTGCTATTTACAACAATAAGCCAGATGGCTCCATTTGCATGTAGATTTGAGTCTATTTGTAGAGGTGTCCTTATGGGTAGAAAAAAAAAATGACTTCCTTAATTAAACCATTTTGTACATTCAGGAAAGGTAAAAGTAGCTTTGTTCAGCTCCCAGCCTGATTTTATACGGCAAGCTCAACCTCAAAATGAAGGGCTCCATGTTAAAATGTTAGTAACTGGCAAGGTGTCACCCTCACCAGCAAGTCTTTTCTGTTGCCACAAAACGCAGAGCTCGTGGGTGGTGTCAACAATGCAAATCTTTCACCTTGTGTCTCCCTATGGTTTGGTTCAAGAATGGGGTCAGGATGCCGCAGACAAAGAGAATAGAATAGTCAAACACCTGAGGTCACGATGCTTCCTGCACCTACTGTGAGCTGACCAGTAGCCCCATCATGGGGGATGTGATGAAGCTGGGGTGTCCTAATCAGTCGTGGAAACTCACATGTTGAATCTGTCAACCGTGTGTATAAAGCACTGTAGTACTAAAGAGGTAATTTTATTTTATTTTGAATGCATGGTTCTGTGTACTCGGATATTTGGAGATGGGGAGCAGGTCTAAAGCTCTCCAGAGTCTCCATGCTAGATCCCTAAACCTTCTCACACTATCCTTATTGGGACCGTGAGTCATGCCTAACTAGTTACACTAGTCACCTTAAGTATAATGGGATTCAAAGGCAAAAATTATTACCCAGAGGTGGAGAAATGAATAACTTAGTTTTGTAAGGGAAATAGCTGTGCCCTCTGCTCTTCCTTCATATTTCTGTCTCGGGTAAACTCTTACGGTCTCTATGTGATCGATTCCGAAGGCCGGAACAGCAAGCCTGAATGTCTCCTACCCTGGTGATTGAAGGATTGGACGAAGATCTGTCTGCTTTAGCAAAAATGAGACTGTTGCATCTGGAGGCTGGAGCACACATTTACATCCCTACATGCAGGCTGAAATTAAAAATATTTAACAAGTCATGTAGTACACAGGAGTGGCCGTGACAGAGCTACTCCGGGGACTGCCTGACTTTCAAATGCTTGCACGTACGTCCCACGGATAAATCAGCTTTTCTTTCTTTTCCTGAGTGATTTCATTTCCTTTCATGATTTCAAAGTGCTAACCACAGACTGGTGGTTCTGCAATTTATGCACAGTTAGGTCGCTCCTTGGAGTTGAAGATTAACCTCTGGGTTTCTTACTGGACAGCTTCACTCTGACCTACAAGTACCGCAAACTCTAAATGACTGGAAGTGAACATATATTTCTTCCAAATTCACTCTGTCTGCCGTCTTCTCCACTTGGAGCTGTTCCCACTCTGCCACTCAAGCCAGAAACACGGGAGTTGTTCCTCTGAATCCACCCCACCCCCGAGGCCTGACACCCGCACCCCCGAAACACTCCGCAGGTGTGTCCTCTCCTTGCTACTCCTTCTGCTTCCCAGGGCTCAGGCCATCACCTGTCGCCTGGACCACACGGTGACTTTTGGTTCTGCTTCCAGTGTTGTTTATCTTGGATCCGGTCCTCGTAGAGCCAACAGGGGAGTCTTTCCAGGATGCACAGCTGGCAGTTTCTCTCTCAGGAATAAAACCTCCAGCGGTTCCAGATGCTCGTAGGATACCTTGCAAACTCCTGGATGTGGCAAATCAGGTGTCAGCCTTCTTCTCCAGCCTCCTCGCCTCCTACCCCCGGCCTCAGAACGTGTGCCCGACAACTCGCAGCTGCTGACTTCCTACCACCCCCCATGCTGCGTGTGGACTCCATGTCTTTACTTGCATGGGTGCCTCCTTCGGGCCCATCCTTTTCTCCAACCTCGGTGGCCTTCTGGCCCCTGCCCGGCAGGGTGCGGCACCCTGTCCCTGTGCTCCCACTCTCCTGCTGCATCTTGGATCTAGCACGGCACTTAACTTACTGCATTATTAGAATTACTTTCATGGGCTCCTCACTTCTGCGAAGCGATGAATTTCAGGGAGCGGAGATTATACTTTCTATTTCTTTCTACCTGTAATATCCAGTCTCGTGCACAGATTTGTTCAATATGTATTTCCTGAGTAAGTAAAAGCAAACAAAAGCATTCTTAAAAGAGATTGAACCATTGGTAATCTCACTACTAGTTCTCACCACTCCTTGGTGACCATCTACCAAACTTACTTTCTCTAGTTTCTGAATCAAAGAGTTACATAGCCCATTCAGGTGGGATTTTTTATTTTGTTTTGTTTTTTGTTTTTGTTTTTGTTTTTCTGTTTGTTTGCTTGTTTGGTTTGGCATTATTTACTTGGACTTTTGAGCACATTCAACATTTCCCATCTCAGCCATCTGAGACGCACAGGCCCTCTTCCAGACCAGGGAGTGGTCAGCAAGCCCTCATGGTGCTCTCATGGTTCTTTTTTTAAATATATATATATATACATATTTTAAGGATTTTATTTATTTACTCATGAGAGACCCAGAGATAGAGGCAGAGACACAGGCAGAGGGAGAAGCAGGCTCCCTGGGGACTCGATCCCCAAACCCGGGATCACGTCCTGAGCCGAAGGCAGACGCCCAACCGCTGGGCCACGCAGGTGGCTCTCTGGTGGTTCTGAGGGCTGCCAGACTCATGGCTGTCACTTCTGTCTCTACAACGTCTCCCTTATGGTTTCTACTGCCTCTTATCTTTTCCTCTCTCCCTACGATTGTAATTCATGCCCTCATACCATTAGGCTCCCGTTTTATCATCTGCCCTGTTGCCATGAAGAATGGTCATGGCACAAATACAAAAGACGGTGATGTATTTAGCTGTACTCTGCCGCTGTGCCGAGCAGGAGTGCTATAATGTGCAGCAGCCCTCCCGTATTGATAGACTACAAACCCCCCAGAGCCCCACATCCATAGAAAAACAGATTTTATATAAAATCCATTAGGTGAGTAAAATGTGGAGAAAAGCCGCCCATTTCAGCAGAATGGTGGATGTGAACACTGGAAGGAGCTCCGCACAGCGGAGTAATGGATTGATATGAGCCACACAATTATGTTACACAAATCAAAGTTTCCTTTTTGTGCTCTTTTCATTACAGGAAATAAAAAGATTCACACGTCCCGTTCATAGATACTGTCTTTTTCCTACTGAAAACTAACACAGCCCCCCCTCTTCTCACCCCCTGCTCCCCTATCTCTAGGAGACGGATCAGTAAAGCAGGAAAAACAAATTGCTCTGCAAAGAGGAGGTGGGGAAACGGGGATACAAGCGTTTCTAACCTCAGTTTCTTTATTTGTAAAATAGGAAACATAATTCCTCCGTCACAGGGCTGTTGTCATGATGCGAAGCGAAGGCGTCACACAGAAGCTCTTCGAAATTCCAAAGCACTATCGAAGGGCAAAGATGCCTCTTTGGGCCTCTACTTATTGTTAATCATAGAAAAACGACAGATTCTTGTATATGTTAGGGTGAGAGAGCTGGCCTGGACTTATCCAGAGTGCGCTGCAGTCTCTTAACATCTCATAAATACTCGAGAGAAAGGGAATGCAGTTGAGAGAGAGCCCGAAAACAAATTCCGTTCAGTGGCTAAGTGAAAATAATTTCCCGTGTAAAAATAAATAATGCATCAAAGCCGACATGGATGTTCAGACTTTCAGGGTAAAAAAGAACACACCGAAGACACGATCCCATTTGCAACCCACGGTCCCCTGTGGTTCCGGTGGTGTGAAGCTGGGTGCACAGACACATCTTTGGTTGTGATCGCCCAGGAGTAGGGGTTGGAAGACGGGATTCAAGTTGACTGCAAAGGACATCCTTTGGCCTGACGGTGTGAGACCAGCAGGACCTTTGTAACGTTCTGTCACAGAATCACGACAAATACTAAAGCGAGTGCGATGGTACCCACTCTGTTGATTTAGAACGGTTTTACTTCAAAGGAATCTGGGAGTTTGTACGAGGGCAGGACAGACCGTTGGTGCGGTGACTAGTTGTTGGGATGCCTGGTGGGAAGAGTGTGTCCCCAGAAGGGGCAGCCCAGGGTGGCTGGACAGCATCGCCCGCTGCTCCGAGGGGCTGCCCGGCCACCAAGGACGTTGGCTGCGAATGAAGGGGCGCTGCCACAACCCCAAATGGCAGGGCCTCCCTCCCTCGACGTTTACTGAACATACTGTGGGGTCAGAAGTACACACACGGATAACGAACTATGACATAGATGATCACGATGCCACCCTGTGCGACATGTCACTTTACGATTGGACTTCACATCCTCCACTTCAACATTTCAAGTTGTAAAAGAGACATTCGGGTGTCAGGCCTTGCCCTTGGGGTTTACTTGAAAGTAAAGACCGCCTGTTCAGAATCCAGCCATCTGGGAATCTCAACACCTCTAAAGGTGACCTGAGAATACAACAAAAAGCCAAAGTGAACAGTTTTAACTACCACTGCATGGCGCTGTGGGTTATGCTCATTTGAGACCGAGTACATGGTGGCATAATCCAGGTTTTGAAAGCAATGATTTCCAGCAGGCCGGCAGCCTCGAGAGCACGGCAGCTCTGAAACATGTTGCATTCTGACCTTTTCTCAGTCTCTGGGCTCCGGAGCAAAAGCAGGGGCTTTAAAATTCAGATCGGAAGGTGCACAAACAAAGCACTGAATGGATTTCGATGGAGCCAATCTCACATCTCACCTCTGCAAAACTTTACAGGAAGTTTATGGGGATTTATTGTTTCAGGAACAGAAGGACATTTACCTACAGATGCAGGGGAATAAATTTCAAGTACATTTAGTATTGGAGAACGGTCGCTTTATTGCTGATTTCAATCCACTTGACTTTCTCCTTAATCTTCCAACCTCCACCTCGAGGTGAGCACCATGCGCACACCTTTTCAGTTTGGTGCTTCAGTGGTTTGTAAAATTTTAAAGAGTTTCTGATAGCAAAAAAATGGAAACAACCGCAATGGGTCAATCTGCTATGGTGTATTAAAGAAATATGCAAATTATTAATTGTATACTGTTAAGTGGCACACATTGTTCAGGACAAAATGTGTATGATGGCTCCATTATGTTAAAAAGTATGTATGTGTGTTGTATACATGCCTGACTCATGTATACGCGTGTGTGTGTGTGTTTGTGTGTGTGTTCATTGATGCATAGAATAAAAGACAAAAATCTAGAAGGCATCACATCAAATTTTAATACTGGTTACCTTTGTGGGGTAATGGATGGGCAATTTGTACTGGGAAGGACCCAGGGTGTGTGTGCATGTGTGCATGTTTGTGTGTGCGTGTGTGTGTGTGTGTGTTTAAAGAGAAAGGGAAAAGGAAGAGGAAGAAGAGACAAGAGTCTACAAAAGCTGAAGAAAGGGAGTTTTCGGTTAGAACTCGGGATGGCTTGAGTGTGAGTGGGGCAGGTTGGAGAAATATGGAGCAAGAGCAGCACAAAAGAGAATTTAGAAGTGTTATGTGCTGGGGATTAAATGGCCTTCATGTTCCTTGTGAGACACAAATGAAGGTCAGATTTTTTTTTTCATTACCTATGGTAATTGGACTGTTGGTTTGAAAGGAAAGACCATACGGGGGCTAAGCAGATGGGGGCAGAGGAGGCATCAGCTTTGACGCTGGGTGACACGTCTCTGGGCCCCGCCTGATGGTGATACTGTGGCTGCAGTGGACGAGAGGGACATTATCCCCCGTCCTGAGAGAGAAGAGCGTTCCTGAGGCTCTCCCACTCACCTGTAAGGCCCACATGCCGCGGAGGCTTTCCTAAACCACACACCACCCGCCCCTGATGCACAAATCCACTAACTTCTAACAATGATGCTTTAAACTTTCTTCTTATAATGAATTCTCACTGGCCATAAGCAAACTTTTCTTCCCTAAGCCTTATTTGGTCAAGATTCTGGACTTTACAGAGTCACTAATATTTATTAATCAGTAACTTCATAGAATTGGTACTCGTTATTAACGGTAGCTAAAGTCTATGGAACATGATCCAAGCAACGTTTCAATATGGGCATTTTCTCAACTAATCTTCACAACATCACTTGTGATTCTGGTAAGAGCTCCGTGTTTCATATGAGGAAACTGAGGCACGGAAAATTTTAATGTTCATTTCGAACCCAAGTCTCACGGCTTCAGTACAGGTGCTCTCTCTGCAGAAAATGCTGCACACTCTTTTACAAAGTAATTCTCACTCACTCCTCCTCCCCACCCTCAGTTTTCCCTTTTTAAAAAAAGATTTAAGTCTACGTGAGTGACAGGGAGGGGGAGAGGGAGAGAGAGAATAATAAGCAGACTCCGTGCTGAGCATGGAATCTGATGTGGGGCTTGATCCTGTGACCCTGAGATCAGGACCTGAGCTGAAATCAACAGTCCAAGGCGTAACCAACTATACCACCCTGGTGCCCTGCACTTACTTTTTCTTACAAAGTGTTAGTCCTCAAAACGCTCCCACAGGATTTCTATGCTGGGCTTTCCTGGCACCTAAAAGGAGCCTGAACATGCTACTGTATCCTTGTCTTCAAATCTCAGCTAAAGGAGATCCAGGGGGAGATTCTTCTGTACAGCCCAGGTACCCTGGGGAGAAGACCGGCACGCTTCCCCTCGTGTCTCTTCTGAGAACCTACTGTACGCACACACTGAGCTAGACTTCATAAAAGATCCAGCATCTAGGGACCTCATCATTTTGTCTCTGTCTCTGATATTACCCTGTTCTACTCTCTCCCTGGCTCCAGCTATACCAGCCTTCTTCTTCTTCTTCTTCTTCTTCTTTTTTTTTTTAGAATTTATTTATTTGAGAAAGAGTGAGCAAGTGAAAGAGCATGAGCTGTGGAGGAGGAGGAGAAGAAGTAGAGGGAGAAGCAGGCTCCTCGCTGTGCAGAGTGTCCAAAGTGGAGGGGAGCAGGGACTCCTGCATCATGACCCAAGCCAAAGGCAGACTCTTAACTAACTGAGCCTCCCAGGAGCCCCGACACCAACCTTCTTTCTGCTCTTCAAATGATCAAGATTGTTCCAATCTCAGGACTGGTTTCCTCTTCCTGGAATGCTTTCTGCAGATCTTGGCAGGATTGCCTTCTTCTCATCACTCAGAAGTCAGTCACCTCCTCAGAGTCAATGCCATCTTCTCAAAGAAATGGAAACTCCAACCTCAAGTCATTCTCCGGCATCTCCCGTTGGTTTCATTTTTACAGCTTACATCATTATTTAATGTATCTATTTATATATTAATTCTCCTTCTTAACTGACTGTCTTTCCTGAACCGGGATATAAGGTCCACACAGGCATATTTTGCCTGCCTTGTCTTTTGTTGCCTGTCCTTGACCTTGTTTGGCACAGAGCAGGTGCTCAGCAAACACTGTTGAATGGCTGCTATGCACCACTTTATGTCCACCGGTGGGGGAGCTGAGGGTCATGTAGTTGAACAGACCAGGAAGGCTTCAAAGGATCAATTTCCAGCTGCTACTTGGCAAAATCGAGCCTTGTTATTTCATTGAGGGATGTGATAAACTCAGTAACATTTGTTGAGGTTATCTGGAAAGCGCAAATTAAAAATAATCTCATATGACAAAATACTAAAGATATTTTAATTAATTCTTTATAGGCCTTGTCAAAGTACTTGTGATTCTTTTTCAATTGACGTTGAATTGGGTTGAACTACACACTTCCTGGTGGCATGCGACACACAGAGATAATTTCTGTAGCGCTCGTGCGATAAGGCCAGTGGTTCTAAGTTGGCTGGGATGGTTCCCTTTCCTAACGTCCTAAACTCATTAAAAAGGTGTCTGAAAATGTGCCGGGGATGGCTGAACATCAGGTTAGACCACACGTGAAGGGTCCAATTTTCCCATATGAAGTGAAGTCTGTGCTGTGATACCTCACAAAGACATTTGTCATGCTTAACAATTGACCTTTAGGTGGCAACCCTATACCCACGTCCTGGAGCACAGATTTGGCCTGGAGAAGCCCTTCTCCAGCTCCGATATTTCCAAGCAGCTCTCTTCCAAAGGAAGGTCAGGTGCTAGGCCAGAGCCATCCTCTGCCCCAGCTGAGAAGCTCTCCTCTTCTCTCTGGTTGACTAACGGTGATTTTAGTCCTGTTAAGGGACACTACGATCTTGATCTTTCCCAGGAGGGGGGCTCTTTTACTTACCGGGTGAGGTTTCTACTCCAATGCCTGATGAGGATAAGTCCTTTAAAGTTTTGCTTTTGTAGAAATAGGAAGAATTGCTCTGTTTGAGCGACTAGGAACATAAGAAGGTGGTCTTGTAGTCCTAATCTCCCGGATGTGTCTCAAGCTTCACCTTTGCCAATCCTGCTCGCAGTTACTAATCAACAAAACCTTCATCGTGTGGTGGCTGATAAAGCCTTGATGATTATGCACCCCTGATTTTTAAATTATTATTTTAATAAGAGGCTCCTGAAGATTGAAATCGCCTTTGAGATCCAAACTCATTAATCTCTAATGGTATGATTTCAAGTATCGGCGTAGGGTGGGGATAAATATTTCAATATCCACAGTCAATATTTATACTTCTAATAATTCTCTAGTAGTTACCTTTCAGCCGTGATCTATGTTTTACTGCCAGCACACACACATATACATGCAGAAAAATGTCCAGCTTAAGAATCTTGACAAACGAGGGGATGATGTTAGGATAACACAGCGGGCCATAAACTATTCTAATTTTCTCCACTAACGAGAATCAAGTAATAATTTCTAGAGTTTATATGTGACAAAGAATTTGGACATCGATGCTTTCCGGTAGTAAAAAAAAAAAAGGTCAAGTTTTACACTTGAGAAAAAGGAAGTATACATTGAACAGCCCTTCGCAACAATGAGAGTGTGAACACAACTCACCGTCCATGACAAAAAGTTAAACTATTTCATGACTTTTTCCTTTTTAACGCTACACTTCAAAACACTTTCTTTGAAGAAAATGCATGGGAATTTTTCCTCCTGCTCTATTTCGCACGCTTGAAAAACTATAAAGCATTCCACTGTGTATTAATCAGGAAACGCAGAGCAGGACGGGAGAAAAAACTCACAGAAATAATTTGGAAAGTGAGATAACCAGACCCGATTAGTTTTCACAAAGTCTCACAATTCTGTCAAGGATTATCTCCTTTGGGTAAAAGGTAGTATTCCCTTCAGGTTATTTTTCCCAGGTAGTGCTTTTTTTTGGCAATTTCAAGTTGATCGTCTTCTTTTATAATCAATGGCTCCCAGACTTTATTGCCCATTAGAATAATCTGTGGGGCTTGCTAAAAATGTAGCTTTCTGAGCCCTCATCCCTAGCTCTTTGGAATCTGCCCTTTTAATGAGCACCTCAGCTGCTTCTGGGGCAGGTGGTCTTTTCTATAGAAGCTTTGGAAATGCAGCCCTGGAGTCTAGGTGCCTCTCCCATCACTTGATAGAAGGCTGGCTTGTTGGAAGGTTTTGAACTACTGTTATTTTGACCTTTGTGAAGGATAAACATGACATTCATCCCTGTTACTGTGCAGCCAGACCAGAGGCCTCATACTGAGGACACAAGGACACTCTGCCAAGGGATCGTGCCTCGCTCTCTAGTTAGGTTTCAACGAGCAGAAATAGCTTGGAAGCCACACAGACACTGAGAGTGCAGGTTCATCAGCTTTGATGCTGAAGGACCCAGCCTCCTCTGCCAGAGAAAGCTGTACACTGTCAGCCAAACTTGGCTTGTTCCTGGGTCTCTGGGGAAAACAGGATTTTAGGTTCAGTCCTCGATCCAGTGGGGAAGACTTGGCGTGCCATCTTTCTTCTCAATCTCAACGCTCGTTGACTCAAGCTCACTTAGAACGATATTCTCTCTGGTTCTCTTCCTACCACTTTACTCTTGGTCCATTCATTGGTCCTACTATCTCTGCAACTCTCTTACACTGTATCCCTCGGGCTCTGCTCACACCACCCCTGTCTTCTCTCTTGTGCTGTCTCTCTGCTGGATCCCCACTGTCTCTCACTGATAATCCCCACCCAGGTCTCCACACAGACCTCTGAGCAGAGTTTGAGAGTGAAAGGCCAAAACTCTAGCAGGGCGTGTCCATGTTTCTGGATTTCCTACCAGAAGTTGAAAGAGCAAGCACAAAACCAAGCTCATTGCCCACACCCCAAGACCAGCTCCTCTTGTGGTTCTCACCTCAAGACATGACTTCACAGAGTCACCCAGTGTGAGGAGGCAACAGGGGCCGTTCTGAGCCACAGCTTCCATGGCCAGGCCAAACTGGATGCCAAATGCAATCAGCTGTACCTCCAAGGGTCTCTCACATCATCTCCTGTTGTCTTTTTTTTTTTGCATCTCTCTTGCCTCCCTGGCTCTAACACCTCCCCCTCCAAGTCACCCTCCACAGGGCCCACAGGGCAGCTTTCTGAACAGACTTAATTAGCAACAGGTGTCACAAAGTTTGCCAGCAAATTCAACCCTCTCAAGTTGTAATGCCATTTTCCTTCTTTTCTTCTTAGTCTTAGTTAACAAAAATGCCATTATGTTTAGAGATAATGATACTAATACACGAAAGCTAATATTTCTGGACAGTTTCCTGGGTCCTTCACTGTGCGAGGCACTTAATCTGCACCATTCCTCTTGAATTTCGCAAATCCTGAAGGATTTGTACCGTTGTTATTCCCCCTTCAGTGGAGACAGGCACAGATGAAATAACTTGCTCAAGTTCACGTGGGTAGCAGGATGTGCTTCCGAGCTTGTCTGTCTGAATCCAGAGCCTGTATTCCTCATCAGTTGCCTAGACTGCTTGTTTTCTGTCGTGCTTAAAAAATTTGAGAGTCTTCTTACTACACAATTTATAATAATTTGCGCACTACGGTGGGTCGAAAACAGTGATATGTTGGAGCCAAACTGCCTATAATCTCCTACTCAGTTGGGTCAAGGTGAATTGGTCACTAGGTTGCCTGTAAGATAAACCTGCAAAAAAGGACAAATCCCTCCAGCTCCCTAAATTCGTGCCTTACTTTTTGTGCTAAGGGTCTCTCAAATGACCTGGCTGTCAACAGCCACAGAATTTTGTAGCTCTCTCCGTTGTAAATAGTCCGGTTAGTTAAGTATTTTCCAAGTACGTTCAACAGAATTCTCGTTCTGGAATTCTGGGATGTTTAAAGCATATGGACTGTGCTATTTGTTTAAACTCCACATATGCTATTAAAGAGCATCTCCACATTTTATGCTATTTAGAAATTATGATAAGTGGAACAAATCACCGTTTGAGGAGATGATGTGAGGGATTATCAATTAAACCGTTGATTGATCTGGGTCATCAGGACATGGGCACATGAACTGAAGCTTGATCTTTTTTTTTTTTTTTTAATTGAGGCTGTGGGTGCTTTCTTCCTGGCAGCGGTTTTTGTATATCTAATCACTTACCTGCTCCTAAAAGAGCTCTGCATGTAAATGGGGACCCTGGCTCCTCGAGAAATCAGAGGCACATTGCAAGAACACAAGCTAGGTGTGGTCACAGTGAAGCCCTTTTAAACCACAGTAAAATGGTTCTAAAGCTCTCTTCTTACTCAAAACTGTTGGGCTTTGGAATTTGGGGCAGCAAGACTTTCACTCCTCATGAGGGCAGCTGCTGTGGGTGCACTCACCCTTCCCTTCAATTCCAGAATGCTGGTGATTTGCAGCCCCAGTGGGGACCAGCCTGCCTCTCTTCCTTCATCCATTCAAGCCAAGAGTAAAATATAATGAGCTTTTTCAGGGAGGCTTAAGAGCTCTCCTGGCTGGTTGCCCTTTTGGAATTACGCCATTTGTTACGATGGAAACACCTGACGCATATTTCTGTGTGGATCCATGTGATATTCACCAGACTAAAGACAAAATAAGAACTTTTTTTAAAAATAAGACCTTTTTAAAAAGGATTTTATTTACTTACTTGAGAGAGAGAGAGAGAGAGAGAGAGAGAGCATGAGAAGGGAGAATGGCAGAGGGAGAGGGAGAAGCAGACTCCACTGAGCAGGGAACCCAACACAGGATTCAGGGCTCCATTTCAAGACCCTGGGATCATGTCCCCAGCCAGGGGCAGATGCTTAACCGACTGAGCCACCCAGACAACCCTAGGAAGTAAGAACTTTCAACCATCAAACACAATATAACCTCTGCTATTGTTGGTCAACATTTAACCAAATGGCTACAAGAAGTAGGAACATGTTTACCCAAGGAAATGAAGCAAATTGGGTCTTTAAGACCTAGGCTGGGAACCCATATATGTTTATTCTGTTTTCCTCATCTGAGTGTGTGTTATTTGCAGTTAAATTATTGGCAAAATAAGACACGCCCATGGGCCACTTTGGTGCTATTAACATATGTCTGCATCCCACCTTATTTCTGTTTCTGTGGTGGGAATTTCAGCGAATTACCTCCTTCCTGATGATCCTAAAATTCTTCACTTTATGTCTCTAGAATCTGAGGGAGGTTGTCTGATCTGAATCCTCTGCCTCTAGGCCTATCTTTTAATTCTCCCCACGTCCATATGTACCAACTCCCAACCAGCTGGGGTGGATTTTCATTCTCATGCAGCACTGCTGGGTTCTCTTTGGCTCATGGTACCACTGAAGTTACAACCTAACCTACAGAGACGAGACACTCAGTAGGAACATCATAGTATAACATACCTAAGACAAATTAGGTAACTTCATCCTTTAACTCATTACTTGTCAATTTTGAGAACTGGGATAAGAATATTATTCCAAAGAGAAAGTGTAAATTGTTATGAAGAAACTTATTTAGACAAGTATAAAAACGAAGAAATTAGATGAAGACCATAGCTGATATTAATTCATGGTGGGGGCAGGGTGTGAGAAAGCAAAATGCAACATGTTTGTTGTAAGTTCTCAATAGCAATACTACCTGCTGCATGAAAAATATCCACAGTCTTATTTATTCACACGTTCCCACACCCACATATACATGTACACATGTGCACATGCACAAAGGAAATTCTAAATTCTGTGAAGATTTATATATTTTGGAATCCTCATGGAACTGAACATAAGAAATACTTCAGTGCATTTTGCCTATGCAGAAAGAATGAGGGTCAAATGTTTCAATGCAGAAAAATGTCTTAGTGGTCAATGAAACTACATACTCTCAGAAAAATAGAGCATCGCACTGTGTAATCTTATTTAGAAAACCACTATGAAGTTACGATGTTAAAACACCAATTTTCCAGCTCTGTCATTATTAAATGGGAGCCACAGCAATATTTTCATCTACCATTGACTTTCCTGGTTCCCCCTTGTGCACAGATTTTGCACTTAGGTCTTATTCTCTCGTACTTCCTGCTACTTCTGGTAGGGATGCTGATTTATGTCTTGGAGCAGTAAAATGAAACAAAATAAAACAACTTGGAATGAGACTATTACATCTTGTTGTTGCCAGCATGCAAACATGTTTTTAGGAATGTTGAAGGAAGTACTAAAATAGGAAAAGGATGGAGTCAAGTTAGAGATTTCTGCTGGCCAAATTTTGATGAGTTAGCATTGAGAGAAAGAGAGAAAGAGAGAGAGAGAGAGAGAGAGAGAGAAGGAAGTAGGAAAAGAGGGAGGAAGAGCATGTGAGGGAGCATGAGTTATGGTTGACTAAAAGAAGATGGGTCTGGTCCGCAAAAGGTCATTGACTTATAATGACACTTTGAAGAGAAAAGCTGATATAAGGCACATAAAAGATAGTTCTAAAACAAAGGTACACAAAATGGGGTATAGTTATTGGGGAGTTAATATATGTGCATATTTTGTTTTACCTAGTTATATTCCCGACTATAAATTTTATACTATATACACTAAAAAGTATAGTAGGCACAAAACCAGTAAGCCAAATAACCCTAAGAAAAGGAGTTATTATAGTGAGATCAGAAGGGACCAACCAGAAGCTAGAGCCACACATGAAAACTGGACTCAGAAACAAGGACTCACAGTTCATTAGTACCAGTGACCACTCTGTGCAGAAAGGAATCAACAGTGATCTCAAAAATAATTAATTTTGCTGTGTCCTGGAAAGGACAATTAAAATACAGATTCAGGGCATTACCTACCGCAGGTAACACTTCCATATGATCCTAATAATCATAATAAAATACTTAAAAATTTCCCAATAAGATATTCTAACTGACCAGGTCAATACATCATAATAACAGGATAATATGATAGGGTTTGGAATGCTGGCCAAATAATTTGTGAGGAAACATCATTGTAAAAGTTAAACCAATCGGATATATGTGGATTTAAATGAAACTTAATCTGATGATCTGAATTGCTGATCTTAATCTGATGGGCTAGAATTTAAATCTTAGAACCGAGGGGCTTTGTCCTTACTAAGAATCAATTGGTTCATAATCTCGATTCTGCATTCTTGGCTGTTCTGAAATGTGGTTTTTCATTTGGATATAATAATATTTTCATAGTCTAAGAAGCTATAAAAATAGCATATAATTGATATGTCAAAAACATAACCCAAGAAAATACTAAAAAAAAAAAAAAGAATCAGGTTAAGGCTAAAAGATATTTAAATTCACTATATTTGCATATTTATAACTGGTTCAGTTCCCAACTCCTGATTACCTTTGTATTTATAACAATTTTGTAAGAATCTTGTATAATTTCAAGTTATTTAAAGTACTTAGGAAAATTGGATACATCAGAATTTTTCCAATTAAATGCTTAGAAATACTTGATTAAATGTTTGTAATCAATGTATAAGGGTCTGGGAAGTTTAATTTGTCATATCTCTAATTTTTGGCTGTTGTCGCAGAAGTAAACAAGCGATTTATGGGTATTTGGGAGATGCTGATAATTTTGTTTAAATGAATGTATAGTGTTTAATTTATAAAACTAAAAAATAGACTTTAGAGAAAGCACAAAGAAAACTAAATGTTTCTAAAGAAAGTGCTATCAGCTGAATCTTTGTGTCCCTCAAATTCTTTTTTTATTTCTTTTTTAAAATTTTATTTATTTATTTTTTACATATATTTTTAAATTGGAGTTCAATTGCCAACATAGAGCATAACACCCAGTGCTCATCCCATCAAGTGTCCTGCTCAGTGCCCGTCACCCAGTCACCCCCACCCCCCGCCCTCCTCCCCTTCCACCACCCCTTGTTCGTTTCCCAGAGTTAGGAGTCTCTCATATTCTGTCTCCCTTTCTGATATTTCCCACTTATTTTTTCTCCTTTCCCCTTTATTCCCTTTTACTATTTTTTATACTCCCCAAATGAATGAGACCATATAATGTTTGTCAAGAATACTTTATCCAGCAATGTCCCCCAAATTCAAATGCTAATTGCTAACATGCAATGTGACAGTCTGTGGAAGTGGGACCTTTGGGAGGTCCTTAGGGTATGAGTGGGGAGTCTTCAGGAATGAAGTTAGTGCCTTTGTAAGAGACTCCAGACAGCGCCCTTGCCTCTTCTACCACATGAAGACACAGGGGAAAGATGCCATCTATGAACTGGGACGTGTGCTCTCACCAGTGAATTGCCCAGTGCCTTGATCTTGGACTTCCCAGAGTCCAGAACTCTAAGAAATCAATTTCTGCTGTTTGTAACCCACATAATCCATGGCCTTCTGTTACAGCAGCCTGAACAGACTAAGACAGAAAGGATCTTTATAAAACCCCTTGACATTATAAGTATCAGTTATTATAAACACATACTTTCAAATGCTCCACAACAAACCAAATGATTGTGGTAAATTGCTGATTGGGCAAACTAAACTCCCTGGGAGTATTTTCTTTTCAACATTGCATCTGAAGGTCACTTTGGAATCAAATGAGACAGTATGTAATGATTTCATAGGGGCAGATACAGGTTGAGAGCTGGTGTTTAGCAGAAAATAAATGCCATCATAGAAATTTATTGATAATTTAATATGGTACAATAACTTGATTGAAAAGCGATAGGTTGTGTCATGCTCTCATTTCCTTTCCGAAACTAGGTCTTGGAGGTCTGTGATCTCCTTGCCAGAGGGAGTTAACAGGTTAATGATTTCAAAGGGTTACATCCCATGGGTTTTTCAGAGGGGAAGGGGATGGAGTCTGGTGAGGTTGGAATGGCCTGACTTCTGCGAGGATACTAGGGTGGATATGCATGTTTCGGATAGTGTCACCTGGTATTTCCTGAATTTTGTGCAACTATTTCCCAACTAGATTATGCCCCTAAACTCTCTGTATCCAAACAGATTCAGGGGAGTGACTAGTGAGAGTTAAAAGCAGGCACCGTGGAGGGTAAGGGACCCTGCGGTTCTCCCAGAACATCTAAATCTCTTCCCTGAACCACCAGATAAAGCACCCCAAGAGGACTGTTCTTGGATGTCCTGCTACCCTTACTCAGTGGCGGCGAATCAGATTTCATTTGATCTAGAAACCATAACAAAATAAATACTTTGTGTAAATATAAGCAGAAATTTCTGGTAGGACTGTTAAAACTGAAGGCAGGTCACCTTCATGTTACAGCCCTTCCTCATGACTCTAGTGCATCCGTATCTTGCCATGGCAACCACCCAGGTTGCTCTGCTCACCCACCCGGGCTATGCAGTTGAGTCCATCTCTACTCAACTCCTGGCCCACAAAGCACCCCCCTCCTCCACCCCCCAATTACCCTGTGACAGGCTGCGCTTAGCTTTTGTCTTTCCCATCATCACACCAGCCTGCTTCCTCCTAACTGGAAAACTGAATGCCCTGTTGGTCAGTGTAGACACAGACCAGCATGGTAAACAGATGTTCTTGAACCTTTTTTTTTTTTTAAGAGAAAGAGCATATGTGTAATCTTAGGAAATTATTTTTTTAAAAAAGATTTTCTTTATTTATTCATGAGAGACACACAGAGAGAGGCAGAGACACAGGCAGGGGGAGAAGCAGACTCCCTATGGGGAGCCTGATGTGGGACTCGATCCTAGGACCCCAGGATCATGACCTGAGCTGAAGGCAGATGCTCAAACACTGAGCCACCCAGATGTCCTCTAATGTTAGGAAATTCTAAAGAAAAATATTATATATACCTAAAACAGCTGTCAAAAAGTTTAACATTGTGAAATGAAAGGAAATTTGATTAAAACGTGAAAAAATCACAGGACTAACTACAGTCTTTTCATTCTGACAGCTAAAAAAACACTGGTAATCTTTTAAAATTTGTTCAGATGGAGCATTTAGGTAAAGGGGTTAGTGAATTAGTAAAAATTATGTTTTTTTTAAAAAGAGGTTTTTATAAGACTTTTTATCTCATAAAATGAAAAGCTATTTTGAAAAGCACTGATGTTTAATAACCCATGCTCGAGCCATATAAAAACAGGGAAGTTCACATTTGGAGTTCAATATTTAATAATCACCATTTTCCTGAGAAAATGTTTTTAGCTTTCAGCAATAGCCATAGACAGGAACACATCTGACTTGCACTAAAATTTCACATCTCTATGTATTTATATAAATAATCCAAAGAGAAATAGGTTGTTTCCAGAAGCTTTAATTAGTTTTCCATATATATAGGTCATAAGATCCAGTTTCCCTCAGATCTTACATTTAGTAATGGCTGTTAAATAAGAATTTAGTGTGTACTCGGGAACTGTAATTTATAGACATCTCATAGAGAATATGGAGCATCCACAATGCATCCCTATTACTCAAAGTTTTGTCACTAGCCTGAAATTGACCGACTAAATGACTGTCATGGGTAACACATACTGCTGTAAAGCTGAGCATTGACTTATTGCAAAATAAAAAGCTTGAGGGATCATCGGGGTATTTAATATCAGGACTGGCTTGTTTTCCCATTACACTTGATAGAAGAACCAGCCAAATCGCCTTGAATGGAACTTTATTAAACAAAACAATGTCATTTCTGGATATGTTGCTTCTTTAAGTGAGCGTAGATCATTTACGATCATAATAAAAGCACTTTGCAGCCCTCTCTCCTTAAGGGCTTAGGATTTCCCTGCACAAGAGACCCAGATGAGCAAAATGGAAATGACCTATCCTATCAAATTGCTATTGCAATGAATTAATGTTATTAGGTAAGTTAGGTAATTCTGACGCGCTCTTCTTACATTAAAATCCTATTCCCTCCCTCCTCCGTCTAGCATACCTCAGAAAGAGAAAGAAAGAAAGGAAAAGGAAGAAAGAACAAATGGTGATTTTAAAGAACCTTTGGGAAGGAATTTACGTTCAAGGTCTGAGAGCCACAGGACTTGAAAGATAAAAGAAAAGAAAGATGCTGTGGGCATCCAAAATGTGACATTCTGCACAACCCCCCGGGGCAGGGAGCCAAGTCTCTGCTGTTTGGCTGCCAGGGAGTTTAATAGAAAGACCTGCTCTTTGATCACTGTGTGGGATCCTGTGACTGAGCTTGGAAGAGCCTGGCCCCCCTCTCCGCACCCCGCCAGCACCTCCCTAAACCTCCCCTGTGGGTTCCACCAGGTGGCAGCAGCAAATAAGGTTTGTACGCAAATTGGCATCGCGGTTTAGAGGAATGAGGCATTAAAGGAAAAATAAATTCTCTGCCTCGTGAGAGTTTCTATCAAGAAACACCGCCTTAAGAAAATAGAGTCTTCTTCCGTGAAAATGTTTCTCACTTGTGAGTTGTGACACAAGAGAAATTTCCCCTTTCCAGTTATCCTAAAAGGAGAGTATAGCATTTTGGAAATCTGCAGATCTCGGCCCGGTAGAGAGCTTCAGATACCTGTTTAGAAAGTGTCGGTTTAACTCCTAAGGAAAGAGTCGTTTTTTTTTGTTTTTTTTTCTTTTCCTTTTTAGAGAAAGAGTGCAACCCTTGGAGATCCTTAGTTGCATAATTTCTAGAACTCAACACCAATGACCGATGAATGGTGTGCAAAGCAAGCAGTAGGTGTTCATTCAAAATCTACTTCTTTATGCACTTTTGCAGTTTTTTTTCCAGAGTTTCCAGAGATGTCGCATGACTGCGAATCGTCAGTGTCTTAAGAAATAGACATCATGAGCCTCTTTCTTCAAATTCAAGTATCTTGTTTCACGCGCCAAGAGTGGGATACGCAGGGTGTTTGAATGATTTTGCCTTTGGTGGAGGAAGGGGCTGCTCATCTCTTTGGTGAGCCTTTGGACTTTCTTTCTTTCTTTCTTTCTTTCTTTCTTTCTTTCTTTCTTTCTTTCTTTCTTTCTTTCTTTCTTTTTTTCTTTTTTCTTTCTTTCTTTCTATAAATAAATTTATTTTTTATTGGTGTTCCATTTGCCAACATTCGGACTACTTCTTTCCCTTGCCTCTGGTCTTACAGATCCCTTTGCTTCTCAAGTTAACCTCCCGGAGGCTCCTAACTCCCCACTCCACCCTCGGACTGTGCTACATCTCCAAGGGGTTTTCTTCCCTACGAATGAGTCCACGCTATGCAGGGAAGAGCAACGAGGCAACAAAACCCCTCTGCCCTCGCTCTGCAGCTTCACATAACTTCTCTCATGTTACTCTCAAAGCCAAATGGGAAGACACCAATGTCAACTGTAAATTTTGTCAGTCATAAATTTTATAGAGGTTTAAGAAAATCACTACATTTCAGCATCTTCCTAATATCATTTTCCTCGGCTTTCATCGGATATCTCTTATCTTAACAAAACACAAGACAACAAAACAACTGGATAAATTTGCTGTCCCCTTCAGGCACCGATCTGCTTCTTTACTCCACTGATCTGGAATGGATAGTAGTATATATCAGTATCTTTAACATCCCTCGCCACCTATTGCCCTCTCATCCCTTATAATTTGGCTTTTCCCCAAATCTAATGCAATGCTTCTTCTAGAGTGAAGAAAATCCCATACTTCAAGTCCAATGACCTTTTCTTGGTCCTCATTTGCTTTAATCCTGATGGGTTCCCACCTTCATGAAATTCTCTCTCTCTTGATTGTCATACCATGGTGGATATCCTGCTTCTGCTCTACATGAGGTTGGAGTGTTTTTTGTTTGTTTGTTTGTTTTGGACAATTTTTGCCTCTGTGACCTTATATCCTCCATCTCCTTGCTTGGCCCCACCTTTGGTGCCTGTATACATAGCAAAAGGTTCAGACAGCGCTCCTTCCCTCCAAGCTGTCCCTCCCATAATTCATGAGAGAAGAGTATCACTGGCTTTGACTGGTCTCCTGGGCTTCAATTGAACATGGCCAATTGTTGGATATTCATCAGATAGCCTCCAGGTCTATAACACCGTTATGGACCTAGTCCTTGTGGTCCCGGCTCTAATTTAACCTCTTCAGTGTTTATCTGCCCACTCAGCTCCCATTGTTGAGATTTCCCTTTTGAAATGTTGTTGAGATTTCCCTTTTGAAATGCCACAGACACCTGATACTATACCCCTACCCTAACGCTGTTCTTTACGGTTACTTTGTCTGTAGGCCTACAACTGGTTGTTCCTCTTTCATAGTTGGCTCCACCAATCCTGCTCCCAGAGGCTACTTCCTATGCACATTTATGACATATAGTCTTCCAATACTAACACTGTTTACTCTATACTCAGGAAAAATCGTTTCTTTCAGGCCCCAGTTTTCTTGATACATCTTTCTTCTTGCCACTCATTCTGCAAAGCTTAGTTCACCTTTCATCTCTTCCATAAAGCTTTTCTTGGTTCCTCTCACACAATCAAAATCACCCTTTGAAATACAGTAGCCCTTACTGTTGAAATATATTATTATTATTATATATATTATATTGCAATAGCTTACTATTATTAATTGCATCATTTCACTTAAGCTATTAACTTCTGCACATGTTTCTTTATTGTTTTGTCTTTGTGAGATTTTAAGTTTCTTTAGGAAAGTCCCTGTGTTTTATTCTTATTTCAAATCCAGCATTTAGCACATGCATGATATAAATGCTCAGCACATAAATATATACCATATGTATGCATGGTTTCCATCTATGCCCTAACTCGCCTGTGTTCTTCCCATTTCATTCCTAACATACACCCATGCCCATGCACATATTTTTGTGGAAGAGCGCCACAAAAACAGCCTTATGATAACAATTCACATAGCCTTTTGGGAACTCATCCTCATTTGCAAAGCAAGGGATATAGAGGAGGAAACAACTAAAATCCCCACAAAGGTTGACATTTGAAATTGGTTTTCTTGAGACGTCTAGGTGGCTCAGAGATTTGGCGCCTGCCTTCAGCCCAGGGCATGATCATGGAGACCCGGGATTGAGTCCCATGTCGGGCTCCCTGCATGGAGTCTGCTCTTTCTGCCTGTGTCTCTGCCACTCTCTCTTTCTCTCTCTCTCTGTCTCTCATGAATAAATAAAATCTTTTTTTTAAAAAAAAGAAATTGGTTTTCTCACACATTCTATTCCTGCTCTATAATCTTCATCACTAATATCAGTAAAGGTGGTCCTGGACAATACACTTTGCATAGTGAAGATTTACATTAAATAGATCTTGGATTATTACTTTTCTTTGGGGAGGCATAGGTGGAGAGTTACTTAAAACTACCCTCAGAGGCTCTATCCAATTCCTTGGGGCATTTATACCAAAAGTTGATGGCTTGAATGAATAGATAGCATGACCTGGAAGAAAAAACAACCCTGATATCTCAGAGGTTTAGCACAAGAAATACTTCTTTCTTGCATCTGCTATGCGTTCATGGTAGGGCAGGCTCTGCTCTACATCACCCTCACCCTGGATGCAGACTGATAGAACCTCAACCATCTGGAGGATTATTGCTTGCAGGTATGGCGGAAGGAGGAAATGAGGTGAGTTGCATATTGGCTTTTAAAGTTTTGATGCTAAGTGCCCTGGGGGCTAAGTTGGTTAAGAATTGACTCTTGGTTTCAGCTCAGGTTGTGATGTATAGGTCATGAGATAGAGCTCTGCCTTGAGCTCCATGCTCAGTGGGGCATCTGCTTGAAGATTCTCTCCCTCTGCCCCTTCCCCACATGCACCTTCTGTCTGTCTCTCTCTCTAAAACAAACAAATAAACTTTAAGGGCTTTGATACAAAAGTGACCCGTTATTCCTGTTCCCACATCATAGGCCAAACCAAGTCACCCAGCTACCTTGAACTTTAATTCAAGCAATTCCACTTGAATTCATGCAATTTAACTATGTGCTGAAAAGGAGGAAAATCAGAATACTGGTGAGCAGGACAACAAATATAAATTCAATGAGAAATAGTCCAAGTGTGGAGAGGAGCATTCAGTCACTGAAAAAATTTGTCCATCTCATTTTTCCCTTCTAAGAACACCGCTTTTGCTGAGGTTTTTGAAATTTTATACAAATGTAAGATAGAGCAAACCTATTTTGAAATCTGGATTTCAGTGCATTTGCCATTTAAAAAAATGTGCAAATTTTTCTTTTTGGAAAACCAGGTAGAAATGTTAAAAATACATATTTAATTCCTTTTCTTTATTGCTTTAAATTAGATGAAATGGAGGGCAGGAAGATCATACAAGTCAAAGATTAAGTTATTATATTTTTAAGTACATTGATCTTTTGTATATGAGACCATATTTACTAAGGTACCATGTGATTGAACCCAACTGCACTGCTCTGTGATAGGATCCCAGCCTCTGTATGAGAATTTATTTTGGCAATAAAAATTATAAGAAAAACAGGATCAAAATAAATCATCTACAGCTTGTTGAATTTTACTTTTAAATAAATAACAAGTGTACATCAACTAATTTGGACCTTGTATAGTATGTAAAATAGATTAAAATACCTGGGCAAGGCACTTGTTTATTTGCTATTTTAGGAGCATTCTAATGACATGCAATTAGCCAGGTGATACTTTTATTGATGAGATAATTCAGGTAAAATGTGTAATTGTACTATTCCATTTAGTTTTGAGCATGTAGTTTTACATCTGAAGAACAGAAAGATTTAATAAACAAATGATGTGCAAATTCTGGCCTTTGAGAGGCTCTGATGGGGCTTTCTGAATTTGTGTGAGTGTCGTCAGTGTTTCTCAAAATGGGAAGAGCCAACTTTCATGGTCTGTGGGATGCTGCTTTCAAGCAGCAAAACAGGGACTATCTGGGTGAAGGAAAAAAGAGGACCAGAAATTATCCTCCAGAGGAATGAAAATGTACCTTTCAGAACTACAGACAGAAACAAATGTAGAATCAAATGTTTCCTTAACAAAATACAGATTAATACTTTCCTATTACTGGTACACAATATTTCTCAAACTTGAAGAAAATCAGACCTTATGACTCAGATCGCTCTGGTAGATCTAGTCTAACCCATGGATATACAGTTTGTGTTGGCAATAGGTAGTGTATACATAGTTGTGTATACATAGGTAGACTTGTGTTGAAAACCTTGTTTTATTTTTTTAAGACTTATTTATTTATTTATTTATTTATTTATTTATTTATTTATTTATTTGAAAGAGAGAGAGTGTGCACAAGCAGAGGGGAGGAGCACAGGGAGAGGGAGAAGCAGATTCCCTGCTGAGCAGGGAGCCCGATGCAAGGCTTGATCCCAGGATCATGAGATCATGACCAGAGCTGAAGGCAGATGCTTAACCAACTGAGCCACCCAAGCGCCCCTAAAAACCTTGTTTTAAATATGTTACTAACATTCAGTATATTTACTAACAGTTGATAGGAGGCAAAGGCTCCGGTGATGGTGGAAAGTAAGAGATAGAATTGATGCCCATGGTTTCCTTAGAAATTAGAACTGTGGGCAACCCAGGTGGCTCAGCGGTTTAGCACTGCCTTTGGCCCAGGGTGTGATGCTGGAGACCTGGGATCGAGTCCCATGTCAGGCTCCCTGCATGGAGCCTGCTTTTCCCTCTGCCTGTGTCTCTGCCTCTCTCTCTCTCTCTCTCTCTCTCTGTGTCTCATGAACAGATAAATAAAATCTTTAAAAAAAAAGAAAGAAAGAAATCAGAACCATAGTAGGTCTACACCAGGGTTTCACAATATGGGTACTGTAGACATTTTGGGCCAGATAATTCTTGTTGTGAGAGCCTATCCTGAGAATTGTAGGTGTTTAACAGCATCCCTGGCCTCAGCTCACCAGACAGCATTAGCATGCCCTATTGCATCCCCTCCACACCCAGTGTGACAAAAACATTTGCAGACATTGACAAATGTCTCCCAGAGGGCAAAATTACCCTACAGTTGAGCATTACTGGTCTACACTATGAGAGTATTTGCACTATTGAATCTGTACTATCATCTTCTTTAAGAAACTGCTTTTGCCTGGAGCCTGGATGGCTCAGTTGGTTGGGCATCAGACTCTTAGCTTCTCCTGGGGTCATGGTCTTGGGATTGTAGGATCGAGTCTGGCATCAGGCTCTGTGTTCAGTGCAGAGTCTGCTTGGGATGCTCTCTCTCCCTCTCCCTCTGCCCCTCCCTCTGCCCTCGTGTTCTCTCAATAAATAAATAAATAAATAAATAAATAAATAAATTCTTTAAAAAAAAGAAATTTTTTTCACATTTAATTAATTCTAGGTTCTCTATAATAACCTAAATCTTTCATTACATCAAACTATGTGATGTATCATTTATATTAGTTCTTATGGCTCACATTTTACAGATAAATTCCCCTAAAGGCTGTGGGGTAGGGGGAGATGGGAAATATCAAAGACATACAGACTATTTTGAACTTGTCACCAAATTCTTTTAAATATTTAGTTCTGAATTTTGGTACTGCTTTGGCACCAATATTTAAATAGCTGTAGAATAAAACAGTGACACTGGCTAATTGCTTTCTCAACCTATAACCAGGTCATAAAATTAAGTGATTTTAGAAATTATATAGTCCAACCTCTTGATGGGGGGGAGGTTAAAAACAGGTTCAGAAAAGGTAAGACTTGCCTAGTCAGTTACAGCAGTCAGGCTAAGATTCAGGTTTTTTTTTTTTTTTTGGTCCGTCTCTTAAACAGGTGTAATTTTTTGTTGTGGCTTACCTAAAAGTAACCCATCCTATAGGACTTTCTTTCTGAGACCTTATTTCAGCACAGAAGGTTGTCTTTCATTCATGAGAAACCTCGTATTGTAGGCCAAAGAGAAGCATTTATCCATGTTTTCTTATACTGAGACATCAAATAATTAAGTATCCAGAGGAATTTGCACAAAGTTGAGGCAGAAATATTCAGAATTTGGATATGATATACCTCGGGAAGAATCAGAAGGTATTTATTAGGCTATAAAGAAATATGAGGGAAAACATTCTTTGGAATATATAATCTAGCATTCTATAGAAGAACTTTAGAACCTTTCTGAAAAACTTTCTTTGATGAATTGTAAAAAATGGTAAAAATATATACACTCTAAGTGAGGAGTAGAAGTTGGTTTATACTAATAATTTAAGCTGGAGACGAAAAAAAACGGTAGAGAAAAGGAAGAATGCTTTGGTGTCATTACCTACAATGTGTCTTTGGCCTAAATAACTATCCAAAAAGTCACGGGTACACGTCTCACAATTTGCATATTAGAAAAAAATTGGAGAGGAGAGAAATTTATGTAGGAAGAGAACTTACAGCAATTATTTTAGGTTCTTTTGTAAAAAGATATTTTTTAGTTCAAGTGTAGTTGACACAGAATGTTGTATTAGTTTCAGGTGTACAACATAGAGATTCAACTTCTCGTATGTTATGCTGTGCTTGCTACAAGTGTGGCCACCTTCTGTCGCTATACAATGCACTTAAAAATACCATTGACTGGGTGCCCTATGCTGTACCTTTGAAATCAATTCAGGTTCTTAATTTAGTATAAACTAGATATCCTGGGGGCACCTGGGTGGCTCAGTGGTTGAGCCTCTGCCTTCGGCTCAGGTCATATCCTGGGATCGAGTCCCACATTGGGCTCCCTGCATGGAGCCTGCTTCTCCCTCTGCCTGGGTCTCTGCCTCTCTCTATGTGTGTCTCTCATGAATAAATAAATAAAATCTTTAGAAAGAAACACCCAAACTATGTATCCTGTAGCTCCCGTCTCACCATCTTGGTGTTCCGGTCAGATAGATGAAATCACTTAATTAAAAATTAGATTTATCCTTGCAGTCCACAGCAGCCAGGTGCATACGGTATGCTTTGAGTGTGAGTGGGTGGAAAGAAGAAGGATTGGAAATAGATATAAAAGAAATAAAGAGGGACAGAGCACAGTGGTTCTAAAGTCCAAAGTAGATATTTTCGCATAAATACTCAAACACTTCCGTTCAAGTTACATAACGGGTTCTCTTAGGTTTCAGATTTCTTTAGTGGCTATTAACTGGGAAGTACTATTGTCTTTTTTATATTAGAAGCATGGGAATCCCATGGATATCTCTCAGGTGATGCATGGAGCTATCTGGTAGTGCTAGGCAGCTGATTAGCTCATATTTCATATAGGGTGCTCTAAGCTTTTAGTGTTTTAGACCAGTGATTCTCCATCAGGGGAAATTTTGCCCTCAAGAGACATCTGTCAATGTCTGGAGACATTCTAGATGTCACAGCTGGGGGTGTGTGGGGGGTGTGGGGTGGTGGTGGTTCTCCTACTGGCATCTAGTGGATAGAGGCCAGTGATACTGCTAAGCATCCTAAAATATACAAGGCAGTCTTCCACATCTGAGAATTACCTGGCCCAAGGTGTCAATAGTGCGGAGGGTGAGAAATCCTTTTAGACATTCTGCTAATCTAGGAAAGTGGTTTCCAAACTATAGCCCATGGTCAAGGGCAACCTGGTGACTGTTTTCTATGGCTCGAAGGCCATGCGAAAACAGGTTTCTGCCTTTTGAAATTGTTGAAGAAGAGATTTAAAAAATACTACATCGTGACATGTGAGATTTTTATGAAATCCAATATTTAGTGTCCAATTAAGTTTTACCGGAAGGTAGCCACACCCATTTTTTTCATAGATCGTCTGTGGCTGCGTTCACAGTACAGCAGCAGGGCTGAGTGGTTGTAACAGAGACAACCTGGCCCACAAAGCCTGAAATATTAACTATCTGGCCCTTTTCAGTAGAAAAAGTTCACCGGACCTTGCTCCAAAGACATATCAAATAAACTATCGTGAATTCAGGAAGGTGATGTCATGGACTTTAGCTTAACTCCTGCAAGATTTTTGTGACTTGGAGATTTAAAGTGTTTTTATTATTTTCTGAACTCAGGGGTGGAGGTGGGAGGGGAGATAGGAGGGAATCCTGAAACATGATTACAAAACAGACTGTGATAATGAATATATAAGAGGGTGGTGGTGGCGGGGGGGCGGGGGGCTGCAACATGTTCTTGCTATCTGAATAGAAAGATAATTGTTTACTTGATTAACTAATACACTATTCAGATAATGAATAAGCAAAGCCATTTGTTATGAAGAGAAGGGGCAGTGTGTAGTCTCTCAGAAGTTTTTATAGCCATTGCAAGAGCACACCACAACCTTGAAGAGTGAACTACCCATGAATTTTCAAATGACTCCTCCAGCTTCTCTTTTTCAAAAAATAAATAAGCCTCAAGCAGCCAGTGGTGAATTAAAGACTTGTATACAGCATTTATAAAACTTATTGACAGCCGAGATTGCAGAGGAGTTTTCAAAAGGTGAGTATTTATAGGAAAAGAATCAAAATCCACAATTCATACCTTCAGAAATGATGTTAACAGTATTGCTCTTTGCCTTTCAGGAGCCGTGTCGATGACACTTTGAAAGGCAGTGCTGCTGGGAAGCTGTTCTAGGAACCCCTTCACTCTTAAAAGCATTTACAGATGCTTCTCCCACCTCCTGCAAGATGTTGCTTTTTCTTCCTCTGTATCTCTCACACTAGGTATTTTATGAACATTCATTTTTTTAAAGATTTATTTCAGAGAGAAAGAGATTGAAAGGGAGAGAGAGAGAGAGAGGGTACAAGCAGGAGGAGCAGAGTGAGAGAGAGTCTCAATCAGACTCTGTGCTGAGCACACGGCCCGAGGTGGGGCTCGATCCCACGACAATGCTCGATTCTGTACAATGAAGTTGACCTCTACTGGGTATCATATGTACAGTGCACTCGAGGGTAAAACTCCTTTTGGTGGGATCCCTGGGTGGCGCAGCGGTTTGGCGCCTGCCTTTGGCCCAGGGCGTGATCCTGGAGACCCGGGATCGAGTCCCACATCGGGCTCCCGGTGCATGGAGCCTGCTTCTCCTTCTGCCTATGTCTCTCTCTCTCTCTCTCTCTCTCTCTCTCTCTGTGACTATCATAAATAAATAAAAAATTAAAAAAAAAAAAAAGCTCCTTTTGGTGTCAGACTATCATTCAGATGCAAAACTGTATTTTCAAAAAATAGAATATTTTCAAATATAATCAGAGCCTTAAAGAAAAATTCTTAACATAGGTTAAAAGCTTTTTTTTTTTTTTTAAGATTTATTTATTTATTTGAGTGGTGGTGGAGGAGAGGCAGAGAAAGAAGGAGAGAGAGACTCTCAAGCAGACTCCATGCCAAGCACAGATACCGAGACGGGGCTCGATGTCAGGACGCCATGCCTATGACCTGAGCAGAAATCAAGAGTTGGTCGCTCAACAGACTGAGCCACCCGGGCACCCCAAGTTAAAGGTTGTTTGTTTTGTTTTGTTTTAAAGATTTTTATTTATTCATTTGTGTGTGTGTGTGTGTGTGTGTGAGAGAGAGAGAGAGAGCACGAGAGGGGAGGAGAGGCATGATCTGAGCTGAAGGCCGACACTTAACTGACTGAGCCACCCAGGGGTGTCCCCACGTTAAAGTTTTTTGACTACTTCATTACTTGAAAATTCACTTGTTCATGTACTAGTGATAGGCTTCTCAGTGTAATGCCTGTTTCTGAGGTTTCTAGGTTCGTGCCCTTTTTAACACCTGCCAGTATTTATTTTTCCTTATATTTGCTGTATCTGTATCTACTATTCTCTTTATAACATACCATGGGCTTAAGACTAGAGAAATAAACTTGGCAAGACTGATATTCTCAGCAGCATCATAGTTAAGAAGCCTGGATTTAAATCTGAGCCATGCCATTTTCTAGTTAGGGAACTTAGGCATTGTGACACATATATATGTATATATTGACACACACACACACACACACAGACACACACACAGACACACACACAGTTAACCTTTGAAGAACATGGGTATGAACTGCTCGAGTCGTTTATATGAAGGTTTTTTTTCTGATAAACACAGAACAAGAGTATAAGCTTATTTTCTCACCTTATGATTTTCTTAATAATACATTCTCTTCCCTAACCTACTTTCTTATAAGAATACAGCATATAATACACATAACATACAAAAATATGTATTAATTGACTGTTCATGTTACCGATAAGGCTATCGGCCTTATTATATTATTATCCATGGCCAGCAAGAGGCTATTAGTTAAATTTTGGCAGAGTCAAATTTGCTTTACTGAAAGTCTTTTGGCCTCAAGCTCTCTCAATATTTGTTTATCTTTCTCTCAACACTTTGTTTTTTCTTTTTCTCTCAACACTTTGAACATGTCGTTCTGCAGTCTTGTCTTTTAACTACTACACATACTCTACAGGAAAATTATAGTTATCCATTCAGACATGACTATCAAACATTTATTTAAAGGCCATTTCACATTATTTTGCAATTAGAAATATTTTAATTTAATAACAGTCTTTTTTTAGATGACTTTAAAAAATCAACATGGCTGTATTTATAAAATAAATGATACTTTTTCTCCACTGAGCAAAACTAGTGGATTCATTTAAGCCTTAGTTGAAATATTTTGTTGAAATAATCAAACTGAGTGCTATAGCAATCATGTATGTTACAGGTTCGATTTTTAAACATGCTGTAAATGATGCTGGAACAGTTATAATGAATGAATAAAAATTAAGTATTCTTGGAAATGTAAAATAGAAATTGACAATAGTTGTTTCACATGGAACATTATTACAACTTCCAAAGCAAATTCTTGACCAATTTTTAAAAACTTAATACATTTAATATTACGCAAATACTAATTTTTATTAAATATGTTCTAACTTGGTGTAGACTTTGTACCAAACTGTTTGTCTTCCTTCCTTTACCTAAATACCTGTTTGAAAAAATATATTTGGGGCAGCCCGGGTGGCTCAGCAGTTAAGCATTGCCTTTGGCCCAGGGTATGATCCTGGAGACCTGGGATCAAGTCCCATGTTGGGCTCCTTGCATGGGGCCTGCTTCTCCCTCTGCCTGTGTCTATGCCTCTCTCTCTCTCTCTCTGTGTGTGTCTCTCATGAGTAAATAAATAAAATATTTAAAAAAATATTTAAATATTAGTCATACAATTTAATTTGAATTGTTAATTTAAATTAACACACACAAACTTACTGATTTAAATTAATTTACATAATTAAACTACATGAAGAAAAATGCTCAGATCATACAAGACAGCTTGATGAATTTTCTTTTTTTTGATGAATTCTCCTAAAGTGAACATACCCAATGTGACCTAAACCCACACCCAAACCTTACCAGCAGCCCCGAAGTCCCCTTTTGCACCCCTTCTGTTCACTGCCATCCCCCCAGGGTAACTACTGATTTGGCTTCTAACACCTGGGCTGTTTTTTTGAAGAATATCTACCTGTTAAGCACACGGTACTACTGAAAAAATGTTTGATGGAAATTAGAACTTGGGTGAGGTCATTCACTCCTTCCTTCTATTTTGCATCTATCTGGATTGTATCTAAACCAAAAGATGAAAATCTGACAGCCCCTTGGCAACCCACCCCCTGCCACTCCACCCCCCACTCCCAGGAATAGTCTTTGGAAGGAAATGAGCACTCTCTCTTATATGTAGACCTGCTGTGTTTTTGCCTTAAGATTTCTGTGTGCAGACAATGGTAGGTGTGAAAATAGAGGTCATAAGGAGCCAGGTATTGCCAGGCATGGAGGAAGCCCCATGGAGTGAGGCTACACCCCGAGCTGCTTAGCCATGTGCAAAGGGTATGGTTTCTCCCCGTTGGCACAAATGCATGCTGCCTGCCTGCCTGCTTGCCCACCTGCCTGTCCGCCTGCCTGCTGGGGCAGGCACAAATTTGCATCTGCCAGTTCCCTCTGCTCTGGGAGAGCCTGAGCACTGAAAGCATGCCAATTCTTAATGGAAATCTGTTGCTAGTGATGTGGCTTGGAAGGATGCTCTCACCTGGCCTGTAGGGTTAAATCAATCCCATGCTTTCGCTTGGTATGGTCAGATACGTTATCAACGCACTCTAGACACCACAAGCTGGGGTGGCTTTATGAATGGCTAGTTTTGGTATTAAGCACTTCACCAGGATTATACCAATGAACTTGACTCCTCTATTACCTTACTTTCATCGTATGGGGTAACTGATCATGGGGAATTCATCAGGAAAATACCAGCATGCATCAGCCATATTGCTGCTATGTCTGAGGTTTACTTGTATTAAGCTACATAAGATATTTTCAAGTGAGAACCACAATTCAAGGATCGTTTTGTTTTGCACATTTTATATTACATGAATTAAAGTTTGAGTACATTTACTCTATCATTTTTTTGAAATTGCAAGTTGTAAACGTGGGAGTGATCCATCCATCCATTCACTGAGTGCCTGTGGGGGCCAGGTGACTTTCTTGACTCATCTGACTTAATTTTCATGAAACATTTTTGATCAAGGATTTGGGGCCCAGAGAGTCGAAGCAACTTCTACAAGGTCACTCAGCCAGCAAGCAACAAAATTCTAATTTAAAGCCAAAGTTGGTTTGACTCAAAACTCAAGCTGGTCCCAGGGAGGCTGGGTGGCTCAGTGAGTTAAACGTCTGTCTTTGGCTCAGGTCATGATCCTGGGGTCCTGGGATGGAGCCCTACGTCGGGCTCCCTCCTCATCAGAGAACCTACTTCTCTCTCTCCTCTCAGCTGTGCTGTTGCTATCTCTGTCTCTGTCTCTCTCTCTCAAATAAATAAATAAAATCTTAAAAAAAAAACACAACAAAACTTAAGCTGGCCCCATAGGCAACACATCTAAGACATTGCAGAAATCCAATGGTTAAGACTCAAGGATCTTGCAACCTTCAATTCCTCTGTAAATTGTTCTTTTTTTTTTTTTCCTCTGTAAATTGTAACTAAGGGTCGGAGGCATGGTCATGCCCATAGTCTTTTACTTCCCTATTAGTCAAACTCCTAAATGATCAGCTCTGACTTAAAATGCTATTAATATTTATAATCTGCTACCAACTCACGTTCACATAGAGTTTTATCATTTCAAAATCACTCCACATTCATAAACACGTTTGCATCTCCTAATAACCCAGGTTAAAAGGGGCATGTATTATGACTGCTATGTCCTTGGAGTTCCTCTTGGGCTGATTGAAAGTCTCGAATCAATGAAACACCATGTTAAGATCTTTTGCCACTATTTCAACAGAATTGTTGCAAGTCAGTTTCGCTGAGTAGTGTCTATTTCCCGCCAACGTGTCATCCACACGCAGACCATCCAGCCTATTGAACAATCAGTCCTCTCGGAAAGCTGGCCAACCCAGCGGCTCTCCACTGCTGGCATCTTTCCCGGGCTCACCACCACCTCATGACTTCTTCCAATGACCGATACTGCCTCAAGGCTTAGGATTTCTTCCTCATCAAAATCCTAAAGAGATTTTCAAATCTCTTCATTTCTGGACTAGGTCAAGAAGAGCAGAGCTCTTACTACGTGAAAGGTAGTGCTAGAGCTTGGGATGCCTCTGGGCGCTCACAATGACCAGAGAGTATACAGGGCAAGCACAGAGCATATACAGCTGAGAAGCTGGAGACCCAGAAAAGTTGAGTGACTTCCCTAAGGTCACCTGGGCAAGTGATGCAAGCAGGATTCAAACCCAGGTCAGGCTGGCTATAAAGTTTGAGCTTTTAATTCTAGTGGAATCAGAGCTCTTATATAGCGATGAGGTTCGAAAGCAAGTGCAAAACTAAAAAATTGAGAAAAGCCACAATTGCATTGGAGACCTCTCCAATCACCAGGCCCTAGGACCATGTCCCATTATATCTCTCAGGAGTTCCAACGCAAACACTCACGCTTCAGCACAAATAGATCAGTGTACCTTTGGATGGGCACCAGGAGAAGAGGTTGTTCTATGTTTAGGAACCACACTGTACAAAAATATGAAAAGCGTGTTCAGCTCAGCAGAAAGCTGGCTCTATGGATATATGTAGAAGGAGGAACCAAGATCTTGTGTCTGTCTCACCGTCACTTGGGGGTATGTGCTCAGTAAGCATGTTGCAGAAATACAGAATTGGGTTAGCTTCTCTGGGTTTATTCAGAATTTCGGGGGATGTACTCCACTGAGAGAGAGCATCCCAAGTGTTACTGCGTATATAAAAGGTTTACACTGTTAAAAAGCAACAGTGATGCCAGCAAAGCTGTGATCTAAGAGAACTTTTAGGGGTTAAAGAGTCATATAAAAATTTTCGAAAGATCAGTGAAGTTACATATTTGACTTTTATAGAGAAAACTGCAAGGCGTTTGGGTAATAGTGACCAACATACATCCTAGAAACCAACTATATTGGCCACCCCATGAAACACAAAATGGCTGGAAAATGTCATAAATGGAATGATAGATAAAATTCCTCACAATGTTTAAATTCTGTTCTTTCTCTCCCCCAAAGTTCCCTCGCTCCTCAGCGAGTACAGTAAAATTAGCAAGTGAAGGAGAGTCCACCTAGAAGGCTCTAGAATCCTCACGTCTTTTAAAGCCACTGAGAGAAGGTCGGGGGGGATCAGTTGTTCAGTACAGAACTTGGGCCGAGTTCTAACGTGAAGGCACAGGGCTCCAGGCCCAACTGCACGCAGCTGCCTAAGGAATGAGCCTAAGCCCTGGTTTCAGTAGTTGTGTCATGTGATCAAGCCTGAGTTGTAGAAACCCGGTGTTCTAAATATAAGGACCTGATTCTGACTGTCTTGTTTGGAAACAGGTGATGCAAATGGTGAGGGCAAATGTTCATGGACCCCTCTCCAACACAATACTTTCTTTGCTGCAATGGAATAGCTTTGCAAGAACTAGATGTTTGTCTGAAATAGTCCTTTTGCGAATCAGAACACAGTTTTGAAAGGTGTAAAACAGGATTACGACATACACTGTTTTTACAAATATCATAATAGATGTAGCGAATATTTATTCAGGTCTTTTAGGCACTGTATTGGGTGTCTAATCTCTCAGAGGATAAGTGCTATCATTATTATATTTTACAGATGAGGAAGTTAAGGGGTAAAATAATCAAATAGCTCGCCAGAGGTCGCAAATTTGGTGACAGAGTTGGAGTTGCTTATAGGATATCTGGCTTGGTCATTGCCACTCCTTTTAGGTGACATGGATGCAGTCTTTTCCCATAGAGAACAGAAGAATAAGATCCTATAAGCATTTGGGAGAGAAGTTTAATTGGCTCCAACCTAAAGTGGCTTAAAAGGAATCAATTATCATTAGGAAGAATATTTAAATGAATATTAACATTTCCAACAATTACCTTTGGCAGAGAGTCTACAAAATCTGGTTCCACGAAGGCCATAAAAGATGCTCAGTCATTTATGTACTTGGGAGTACATTTTGCACCTAACTAACCTTGGCTTACCTGGACTCTACATAGCTCAAACCCAGGGATTACTTGAGAGTTTTACTGATACGGTTTCTGTTCATGGTTTGCAACTTGTCAGACCAACTTTTGAAAGTTCTCTCGGGTGCTCGCTTCGGCAGCACATATACTAAAATTGAAAGTTCTCTCGGGGTCTGATCCGCCGTAGAGCTATGGCTCTTACCGACCATGTAGACACATGAATGCCATGGCCATTTCTTAAAGGAAGTGGGTTGGTCCTTCTATTCTGGTAAAGTTGTAGTTAGGGAACAGGGGCTAATTTCCCAAAACCTCACGGTGTTTGCTAAAGCTTACACGTAAATCTCCTACCAGCAACTCAGACTGCCTGGTGCCATAGTTCTCCTTTTAAGACTAGAGTTTTGACTTCTTTATTAAATGGTTCTGTTTAAAAAAAGGCAGTGGGAGAAGTCATGTTGATGGATTCTTTAAGGCCGAAGTAGCATAGTCCCGTTTTGTGATTAAATCAGATTACTAGACACAGACTTGTTGGACTCACTCTTATTTTACAGACAACGAAGCTCAGTCTTAGAGAAATTGTCCACAGTTCTAGTGCTAATGAGAAGAGGGATGACAGGCTCACACTCAGCCTTCCCAGCTCCCGGCCTAGCCCCTTCCAACACCTTGCCTGACACAGCGTGGGCAGGCAAGCAGAAACATCCCAAAGCCTAAATATTCAGCCTTCACTAAAATCAGAGAAAATTCATAATGGCTCTCATAATGATCTGACAACTCGTAAAATGTATTATCTTTTATCCTATAATCCCAACATAACCACAAATTTTGAGTGATAAAAACAAAACAACACAAAATTTGGAAGCAAGACCTGACAGTTACTCAAAATATTCTGTGTAGCAATATTTTAAATAATTCATAAGCATAATAGTTATAAAAAGTAATAATAAAAACAAAAAATGTCCCAGGTTTTCTCCCATCTTCATTGGTCCTTTCATTGGCTCCCATTTCCGTCATTGCTGTTTGGCCAAAACGGATGAAGTGCCGTCAAAATATTTATCTGTTACACTATGACCCAAAATGCAGATAATGAGTTTAAATTTTTGAAAATTGGCAGGGTTTTTGGTTTTAAACAGGAACAGCCAGAGCTGAGGATGTACCTGTATTTAAAAGTACACAGTATTACTAGGAAGAAAATTAGCATTTAAAAAAACATTAATCAGTAGAATGTTAAATATTTAGTTAGACTATTTTGAGAAACTTAAATTTACTGGATCACAAAAGGTCAAATTGCAAATTAAGCAAAAAGAGGTGGTTAAGATGAAATCTTTAAAGTTCATGAATTATGTATTTTTATATTTGGAACACACAGAAAACCATAAAGAAGAAAATATAAATTTCCCACAAACTCACTGACAAGAAATAATCTGTTAACATTTTCATTATGTTTCTTCCAAGCTTCATGTAAATACATGTAAAAATACATATTTGTAAAACTGGGATATTAGCATATCAGTTTTCTACCATGACTTCTTATCCAAATAATACCATGATCATGTGTTCATGTAAACAGTCTTCAAAAACATTCCTAGGGGATTTATTTTTAGGAAATGACATTATATGGCCGGATGAATGTATTTAGATAAATGTATTTAGCCATTTCTTCCTTCTTGGGGGGAGGGACAGACATCATTGATTACCATTGATTATAATGTTCATATATATAACTTTGGGAAAAAATGTATTAAGAAAGTAATGTGCATCATCTCTAACTATTTCCTTGGGGCATGATTTTAGAAATGCAAATCTTTGTTCAAGAACTACAAACATTTTAAAGATTATTACTCTCTTCTGTGAAACTGCTTGTCGGAAAGGATCCATTAGTTTTTGTTTATTGTACAAAAACCAAAGTAAAAATCTTCCCAACTTCAGAGATGATGAGAGGTTATATTATTTTTATTTGTATTTTTTAGATTTGAAAGAACTTCAACATTTTTTTACACCTTTCCTAAAGAACCCTGTATCTTCTTTTGTGACCTGGTTGTTCGTTACCTCTTACTTTTTTTGTGGTTGTTTTTTAAAAGTTTTGAAAAATGTATTACATATATGACAATATTATTGACAATATTATTATATGACAATATTCTTTGTCAATATATGACAATATTATTGACAATATTATTATATGACAATATTCTTTGTCAATATATTTCTGTTAATTTTGTATTAATTTCTGATATCTCATTTGCTGCATGAAATTTTAATTGTTATGTGGTTTGTTACATATCAATTTTCCTTTGTCTTTATGCTTATAAGAATTTTTTTCATTTAGAGATTAGAAAAATACTCTATTCTTAGTATCCTTCTTTAATCATTACATTCTTTTTTTTTTAAAAGAATTTATTTATTTATTCATGAGAGACACAGAAAGAGAGGCAGAGACATAGGCAGAGGGAGAGACAAGTTCCCTGTGGGGAACCTGATGTGGGACTTGATCCCGGGACCTCAATCAAAAGCAGACACTCAACCACTGAGCCACCCAGGTGCCCCTAATCATTAAATTCTTTAATTCCTTGGAATTTATTTTAGCATCTAATGTGAGGGATAAACTTAATTTTTTAAAACAATTGTCTTAGAATTTTCTCAGCACAATTTGTCTTCTTTCCCCACTATTTTGAATTACCAGCTTTAGTATGAGCTAATTCTTATATAAACAGTATTTTTGGCACACACTTGTCTGTTCCAGTGATATTTTCTGTCCGTTCTTGCACTGGTTATAGACTGTTTTAATTATGATAGCTTTGGGCTTCCCTGTAACATCAGCTGGTGCAAAGTTTGTGCTTTTATTTCAATGGCAATCTCTAAACCAACCAACCAACCAACCAACGAACCCCAAGACCACAGTGGAAAGACACTGTGTATCTCTGGATGGTTACTTAACAATCAACTTCTCCTGGGGATGTAAGTGCTCTCATTTCTACTTGAGTTTGGTGCCAAATGTTCCCACTCTGATTTTGGTCACCCATTGAGAAAAGAACATAGGCCAATTTAACACAGAAATGATATTTGTCCTACGTGAAGGCAAATCACATTAAAATACATTCTATGGGTTCGTGTGTTGTTACAAGCAAGGCACTCGGGTTATAACAGGGACTCAACAAATGTCAGCTGCCTTCTGCCACCAATCTCAGGTTGAATTTGTGGCTTTCATTTTTATTTAAAAAGGTGATGCAGTTGATCTTCATTATTTGTGGGTTCCATATCTACAAATTTGCCTGTTGGCTAGAATTTATTCGTAACTCCAAGAATATTCACAGTGCTTTCTTGGTTGTCAAGGACATGTGCATGTGCAGAGTGGCAAAAAATCTGAATCCCCTGACACGCATGTTCCTACCTGCAGTCCAACATGGTGACACACCACCTTCCTGCCTCGGATCTCATACTGGAAACAAATGTCCTTTTCACGGTCTATTTAGTGCCACAGTTTCTGCATTTTTTGTGTTTTGTGTTGGTGGCTTGGCTGATTAAAATGGCACCTGAGCACAGTGCTGAGTACTGTCTAGCGTTCTGAGCACAGGAAGGCTCAGATGGGCCTTATGGAATATGTATGCTACATATGTTTCATTCAGGCATGAGTTGTAGTGCTGGTGGGCCAAGAGTTCACTGCTAATGAATTCCAAATTTATATTAAATAAAGTACCTTACAAAAGAAATACACATATAACAGGTCGTGTATGGAAGGGCTGGTGCAAACATAGCAAGTGGTTCATAGGAACCTACTCTTGTACTTCCCCTCAGAGCTATGGTTCAGTATTCACTACTTCAGTGTTTGTAGTGATTATATAGGAGATAATTCCTGTGAATAATGAGAATTGACTGTAATTAGTGATCAATGGCAGATAGTTAGCACATAACATGAACTAAAGAGTCAACAGAGAAGGAGATTCTGAGAGAAACAACCAGGTTTCAAGGAAGGCAGATTTAGGTGGGGTGGGGCCCAAGGAGAAGCATCATTTTGGTCTATTCCCAATTTGCCAAATGCCATGTTTAATAATAATTCTGGACACAAAATCAATACTACAGTATTTATGTATCCTAAGCACGGAATCCATGCTCTATTACCTGTATGTCTTGGACAAAGAATCCGTGCTACACTACTTATATGTGAGGATCAGCACGGTCATTTAGTAAAAGCTCTTGTGCTCCCGAGATGAAAAATACTACACATTCTTTAAGAATAGACTATTCAGTCTCACAAATGTAAAATTAACATTCTTCTTGCTTAAAATATTACGAGTTGAAACAAAAGCAGTTGGCTTACATTAATGCAGATGATAGAACTCTTCTAGAGACATTATATCATTAGAATAAATATTTTCTGTGTTTTTAAAAGATTTTATTTATTTGAGAGAGCAAGAGCAAGTGATCCAGGGGAGGGCCAGAGGGAGAGGGAGAGAGAGAACCTCAAGCCGACTCCACAATGAGCATGGAGCCCAATGTGGGGCTTCATCTCATAACCTCGAGATCATGACCTGAGCCACAATCAAGAGTTGGATGCTTAACCAGCTGAGCCACCAGAAGCCCTTGTAATACCTCCTCAAAGCGCACTCATGCTAGCCAAAATAAGAACAATCATATTCACAAAAACGCAAAACTTCATTAGCATAAATCTGAATTTGGAAATGAAAATCAGAAGAGAAAAGGCAGGCTGGTTCTGAAAGGTGTCTAGTAGAAAGCTGCCCACTAAGATTTCTAGCAAATAAAAAAGAAATTAATAAAGAAGGAAAGAGAGAGAAGACATTTAAAATTGGACTTAGGAGTTTAATTGGTGGAATTTGTTCTTGGGCAGGATGGCCTCTAGAGATCAAATTATCCAGAGGTTTAAGAACTGGAATTCCAGACAATAATGGGACCACCTAAAGTAGCCTAGGATGTCAGGTGGCCAGAAAGGAGTGGTGGCAAGTCCAATCAGGAAACTAGATAGAAAGCACTATTAAGAGTTTACCATACTTGAAGGTAAAACAGGAATGAAATGAGGATAGTACATGGAAGTAGGCCAAGGTGAACATTACAGCTTACAGATACCATAACCTGTAAATCGCATGTCATTAGGTGAAAAGGATATATATGTGTCATACAACAATTGCTGAGTAGTCAAACAGATTTTGCACATGTTCATATGGTTAAATTAAAATTGAGTGCTATGTTCGGGCAACTAATATTGAAGGAGAGCATTAGAGGAGAGAAAGGGTCCTGACCACTAATCTAGTATAAGATTTTGATCACACTCTATTATTTATTTTTTCCATGTAAACTATTCTCAACCTTATGTCATTGTCATTCTTAAAAGTTTTTCTCCTTGTGGTTGGTGATTTTATGTGGACAAGAGTATCAAGTATATTTTATCACTTTGTGAGATATTGGAACTGTCTTATTTTTCTGAATTCCACAGAATACGACCTGCTCATCTGCTGGATTGTTTGATGTGGTTGGCCTTGCATTATATTATTTGTGTGATTGTATAATTGTTTTATTTCTCCTTCTGTGTGGTTCTAGTGATTATTATGGTTTCATAAACATGTCTGTCACTCAACAAATATTTGTTGAAATTCATTCTTCCTTTAAAATGTTTCTTGAATCATTCATTTTCTTTCTAATCCACTGCTGCCATCTTGGCCCATCCCTCATCCCTCCTGATCTCTCCTGCCTAGTTTACAGTAGGAGGAGCTCCTAACGACCTTGTCCTTCCTTGTTCTCCCAGCTCCAGGGGACCTAACTCACAACAAACTGATTGCTAAGAAGTATCAAGTCTTAAGGCCTCCCATGATCAACCTTAATGAATTAGAGTAGGTATCTCTATAATAGTGTCACAATCCTTATTCATCTAATCAACATGCTTCCTTGAGGAAAAGAAGAGAGAGGAATGGAGAGTATAGCTACAACATGGGGAATCAAGTATAATTCTGGATATGCCCAGGGTAATATAACACATAAGTCAATATTTTCAATCAATAGAAATGGAGAAAATTTTATTAGAAGATGCAAATCCTTAGGTGAATAACAGAACATTTCTTCTCAATTAGCTTCTATAGCTATTTCCCATTTTCCACAATTTGATTTTTTTTTTTTATTTTGAGAGAGAGAGGCAGCTGGGGAGAGGCAGGGGAGAGAGAGAATCTTAAGTAGGCTCCACATCCAACACAGAGATCAACTGGCGACTTGATCTCTTGCCCTGAGATCATGATCTGAGCTGAAATCAAGAGTTGGATGCCTGACTGAGTCACCCAGGTGCCCCCACAGTATGAATTTTTGGATTCATCAGGTCCCTCTCTTCACTGTCCCTTGAATACATTCCTGATGGTTCCCTCTTACTAAAATGGCTTCTCCTTCCAAATCTATCCCACATCTTCCTCAGTGTCTTCAAAGATCATGCCAGCCTACAATGATGTTTTCATCAGAGCCTCACAGAGGAAGTAGGAATTTGGGAACTATACAATTTATACTTATTCTACATACTATTCTGACATAGTATTTAATACCCCAGTTCTCATCTCACAACTTTCCTTTGCCTTTCTAAGCTTCTCATTGGGAGAGGCCATATCATGTATAACGTCTTCCCAATAATCAAACCTAATAAAATACCATTATGCACTCATAGTTCCCATATTAATATTTACATGATAGAGCTAAATTCCCTCCAGAGGGGGATTACTGACTTTATTTACTAAACAAATGTCTAATTCTTGATTATAGTTTCCATAAAAAATTTATTCTTTCTACGTGACACCACTGGTATGCTTCCAAAATCTGGTCACATTACTCTTTGGTGATGTCTCACTAGGATAGTCAAGTAACATATGGACATTGCTTTCTAGATAATGACTCTGAAGTCCAGAGGTGACTTTCCTGGAGGCCCCCAAATTAGTGAGATGTTCAGCAGCCCAGGTCATTAGTAAGCAGGAATCAAGTGTTAATTTTTAGCTAATTTTAATTAGTAAGCAAGTATCAAGTGTTAATTTTTATTTATAATTCTGAAATTCATTACGTAATTGTAGCTTCAGAATGAACATAATGATAATGTTTTCCCTACTCTCTCCTTCTGAAAGCCCATTTTATACAGTGCAATAGTTTGATTATCACAAGTTTTGGTATTTACCACTAGCCACATGGCTCTGAACCTCAGCATCCTGGTCTATGATATAGGTATGATAATAATATCCACCTACTATGGTGGTCGGGAAGGTTAAATAAGATAATGCATATAATAAGCACTCAATAAAAGGTATCCATGACAATGATGATTTTTTGAAACTATATTTCTGCACCTTCATGAATATCTTTTGAATGCATACTGAGTGATAGAAGGCATTCTTCTTGTAGTGTAATTACGGCTATTACCTGTTTTTAAAGAGGAAACACACTCTTATGAACACCTGTAATTTGCCAGGGATAGAGAGATGAACTTTCACATGTCACCTCATTGAATTGCAAGGTAGATGTTTAGAAGAGGGAACTTTGCCTGGTGGGTAAAACACAGACTGGAGACAAATTGCCACAGTTCAAAAATCCTGCCACCTACTCGCTGTGTATCCTTGAGCACATCACTTAGCTGCTCTGTGACTTCTTTTCTTTTCCTATAAAATGTCAGCAGGATGAGGAAAACTGTAAGAGTCCAAGGAGTTAATAGGTGTAAAGCGCTTATCACAGTTCAAAGAATTCTGGTTGCTATTTAGCTCTTGTTTTTAGAACTTAAAAGACTGAAGCTCTGTGTCCTCATCTAAGGTAACATAACTAGTAAGTGATTAGTCAGATGGGAACTCAGATCCCCATGGACTTGCCGCCTGAGTGCTTCTCGTCTTTACTGGGCTGTCACCTTACGCTTTTGGTTTGTTTGGTTTCATTTTGTCAATATGACAAATTTACCATGGGTCATTTTCATTTCTTTGTTGCAAGCTTGAATGAAAGCTATGTTTAACCATCTAGAACACAAAAAAGAGCTATGAACAATAAAGTCAAATATGCCACCAAACAGTCAGATATATTCCCCTGTGAAACCACTTAAAAGGAATTATGAATATATTTAGAAAATTCTTTTGGAAATGATCTTTGGGCATCTAAACTAAGTATTTATTTGGCCCTGGGCATCTAAACCATTTATTTGGCTCTGTTGGAAGGATAGTGGTGAAGAATGGCTGCATGGATACATCAAGTAAGGAAAGAACAATCAGCACAGTGGTCCCAACGGCATGAAGAAACCAAACAAAGCACAACAAAACCACTAGGGATACCCCAGGCACATTTCAGTGCAGGCCGGGGGCCTGCTTATTTGTCTAACCTACAATTAAACAGGAAGAGAGGGAGAAATAAAATAAGTTGAAATCTTTGTGTTAAAAATAGTCATCCAACTATAAACAGCCACCAAAAATATTTCTTTTCCTTTGTAAGACATCCCTTAGTATTATAGTTAAGGCAATGGGCAATGATTTTTCCATAACTCAGTAATCAAAGCCCGAGCTTGACAGGTGAAAGCCAGCATCAAACAAGAAGTGGCTCCCAGCAAATTGAAGACACAAAGGAAAATGGAGGGCCCCCCTGTGGGTTTCTTATATAAAATATATGTGTTTTCTTCTTGGGAAGTCTTGTAAAAATCAATGTCTTTGTTAGGTACGTTTATCACAGCACATGATTTTATAATGGTTAATAATAAGAGAATCAGAGGTGTGCTGATTATTTGCCTTCCTGGGGGTAATTGTCAAACAGCCTTTATGTGCTTTGCAAGGACTGTAAAGTGGTTTAGCAACATGTTTAATTCTGAGTTAGTGACACCGTGACTCACTGGGAGGTGGCAATGCATCAGGCTGATGGAATATGTATCACGTCAAAATGTCAGAGATATAGTGTCAGACCATAAATAGATGCTTTTAGCAGGTAAAGTCTTGCATTGAAGCTGATATTTAGAATTGTCTAGAGAGCATTTAAATTTGCACATAATTCTCAGTAATAATTTATAGAACATTTGTGTGATGCATGAATAACAATGTGCTGGAGACCAAGATTCTCACATATCGGATAGGGAACCATGACCTTTTTGAGATTGCTTTTGGTTTGAATGTATTCACTCTTCCCTGCTTCCCAGAATGGAAAGGTGGGGTTTTAAGCATTTTCCTAAACATGGTGACCGTACCTGTTAATTTGGGGGGAGTGGCAGTGGTATGTATCACGCGGTTCTACTGGGGATGCTGGAAAGGGATGAGCTGAACTGTATGCAGTGCAGGATAAGGGAAGAACAATCAGCGAGGCTGGGCATGGATAATGAATACCCAAGTGGTGGTGGGCTCTGCCGCCTGTGAAGAGCAGCAAACAAATACTTTTGGCAGAGCAGTTACAACAGGGTAAGAAGGAAAGAATACAGGGGAACAGGGGGCAGATCCAAGCTAGGAGAACTTGGGTGTAGGCAGATGCAAGGGCCTTTCTGGTCAGGCAGGACACAGCACTTCCAGAGACAGACCTGTGTTTGTCCTTAGGGGTAGTGACAGGTGGCCATGACGTCAACATGCCTAGCACAGAAGTCAAAGGGAAAACTGCGGGGGGGGGGGGGGGGAGGGGCGGTTTAAGGAGAAATTAGACAACTCCCCATGTTCCCCTCCCCTCAGCCCATCATTCTACTTTCCATTTCTGTGAATTTAAGTAATTTAAATACCTCACTCATATGCGTGGTTGTTGTTTAAGGGATATAGAGCTTCAGCTTTGCAAGATGATAAAGTTCTTGAGATTTGCTTATACAGCAAAGCGCATATACTCAACACTACTGAACTGTGTGCATTTAAAAATGGTTAAGATGGCAAATTTTGCATTTTTTTAACAATTAACATTTTTTTTTGAAAAATCAGGCACCTGTGATAGTTTGTTGGCCTTTTGTAGCCTGAGCTGACCTTTCAACGTTCCCAGAACCATACACGAGAGCCTGGTGCTTAGCTTTCCAATTGCAGCTCACTCCAGAATGTCTATACAGAAGGTTTTACAAGGTACATTCTAGAGTTTTTTTGGGGTAATTTTTACTCGTATATATTCAGCAGGGGTTCTAATAGATGCTATTTTAAACTGGACATAATTTACAACAAATTATTTGAAACTATACTGATATTTCTCCCCTAAACGCAGATTGTATTCTGGGATTCTTTATAGTCTAGGTTTATTACTATTATTTTTAAAGATTGTATTTATTTATTCATGAGAGACACAGAAAGAGGGAGAAACACAGGCAGAGGGAGAAGCAGGCTCCATGCAGGGAGCCTGATGCAGGACTTGATCACAGGGCTCCAAGATCACACCCGGAGCCGAAGGCAGACGCTCAACCACCAAGCCACCCAAGCATCTCTATAGTCCAGGTTTAGATGTACATTTGTACGGACTTTGAGAGTTGTAATCCAATGCAAAGAAAAAAAAACCAGAAAATTCTAGAGAGTATTACATTTTAGGAACATTTTTCACCTCTCTAGATTTTTCTCTGTGGGGTAGCAGCAAAAGGGAGCCCCAGATTAATCTAGTGTTGGAATGTCATGGTTCTCTGCTCTTCTCCACTCCAAATAGACTCCACGTTTATGGCAAATCATAGTTTTTAATATGTCTTTTATGGTGCCTTAGCTAGACTCAATGCTACTTTCTCTCTGGCCACATCTGTGTGCATACAAGGGTTTGCCCTTCCATTAAGGATTTGGGGACTTATTGTTCTACTGCATCAGTGCTATTTCCTGTTAATCGCAGTGTGGGGCTCACCTTGCTGCCAGGTGCCTTTTCTGAAATGCCAATATTCATTTGCCTGAAAGCACATCGTTGGCTATGTCAGTAAGAATGTCCCTTCCAACCAGAGAATAACCATGGTTGTGTCCATCTTGTTCTCAAGTGGGGGGAAAGGCAAGACAGTCGGGCTGGACAGAGTCACATGCTTTCATAGAAACTTTGTTTATTTAGGAATTATTTCTATTTATTCATGTCTTACATCCATAAACTATTAACAGAAGTTGTGGTAGAAAGTGCAAGTCCAGAACATACGACTGACTAAAACTGCTAGATGTGCTTCCATCTTTTTGTCACCCACAACATAAGACAATCCAGCATAAAGGTAGAATAAAGAAAAATGAGAACTGAGAGAAAAATCAGAAATTACCTCCTTTTTAAAAGAAAAAAATTTAAAAAATTGCTCACTTTGCATTTGCCCTCCCTCCACCCCAAGAGTTGCTCCTGTTTCTAGGTACCTTTACATATTCTCCACAGCAAGACTGGGAGCTTCTTGGTGGTAGAAACATGACTCCTTGCACAAAGCTAATATTCAACTTGTTGGTTAAATCAATACACAAATGAATGAAATTTGGTGTGTCTGTGCTTGTGTGTGTTTTAGGGAAGGGGCAGGTTGCGTGGTAGGGTTTGTAGAGAAGGGAGGCATTACAGTAAACATCAATTTGAACAGTTTCCAAGTATTGCTCATGTGGGCTTCTTTTCTCTCTCTCTCTCTCTTTTTTTTTTTTTCATGTGGGTTTCTTAATCCTGGTGCACATTCAAATCATTTGGAAGTCTAAAATTACTGATGTCAGGGCTCCATTCCAGACCAATTAAGTCAGAATATCTAAGGCTGGATCCTGGGAAGAGAAATGACATATAATGAGTAATAATAAAATAATCATATTTTACTCATCTGAGTAATTTTCTGCCTTTTCTTTAAGGCTTTTTGGAGGAGAGTGCCTCCTCCATAGTTGTCAGTTTATCCTGAACGTACATTATTTTTCAGTTAGTTCGGAAAGTTATCATTTTAATGCTTTTGCTTCTTTTGGAGGATTTTCCATTTATTTGCCTTATTTTTTGTTTCCTGTTAGCTTATTTTGGGCACTTGGTTTCATTTTAGAAATTCAAACATTTGCCTTAAGCTACATGTGAATTTAAAGAGCAACAAGTGAATTTTAAGTAGGTAAAAACCTCAAGAGAAAGAGCTGACATCTGAAACCAAAGCTAAGAAGTCCTTATTTATACAAGGTTGGTTCTCTGGCCAATTTAGAGAGAGAGGGGATAGTTTTGTTTATGCCTAAGGAACAAAGCGGCTTTGGTAGAAAGAACAGAGAATCCTTCCTAATAAAGCCCCTGTTTATTAATTCAGGAGGCAGCCATGATAGTGAGATTTTTAAAATCAGTTTGTGAGCAAACGTGTTAGAAATGAATGTGATCCTGCATTCTGTTGCTTTGGCATCTCTGAAACTTTAGAAGAAAGAGACCCTAAAAGTCCTAGTGTATGACCCCTGGAGGAGATGTGCGCATGAATGCTGCTTCAACACAAAGGTCAATACAAGTGTTGGGCTCCAAGTATCCTCACCTCTTCATCATGCCCCTGCTCTCCAGTGGATGTTATGTGATGATGGTGTAGAGCACAAAACTGGAGGTTGGAAAACCTGGGTAGTAATACTGGCCTAGCCTTTGACTGGCCACATGACCAATCACTATGTCTCATAGGTGCTCAGTTGCCTTATTGGCTGAGATGGAGTTAACTATAGATATTTATTCATCCTGCTTCTTGGGGTTGCTATAAGCATCAAATGGAATAACAGAAAACACTCATAAAGTCTTATATAAATCCAATTAAAGAAACGTTTAACCTAGGCCTTCCACAGGTTTGATACTCATTAAACTTCAAGAACACAGGAAAATTATGACATGCTTCTTGACTCTCTCCAACAATTCACTGCTTGGAGAGGAAGATAGGCATATCAAAGAAATACAACTGTCACAAATGCTCTAATAAAGGTGCAAATAAGGTGCTGTGGGGCTTTAATGAAGAGGAAGCAGTGGCTTCTCATGGGATGGGAGGCAACACAGGGAGGTACTGGGAAGGTTTCACAGGATGCCAGGTATTCAAACTGAGTCCTGAAGGATCAGAGTGTTTCAACTGGTAGAGGGCACTTGGGAAATAAGAGGATGAATGAAATGCATAGAATGTTCAAGGGGGTCCTCGTGATCTGGAGTGATGGGTGTCTAGGGTTGAAGCAAAGCAATATTATGGGGGGCAGGTTAAGGCATCGGGTTATCAACTGCCTTTGAAGATCAAGCTCCCCACCCTGGATGATGTTTTATAGCTCATAACATAAGAATATTTGAAAAAGTTTTGACAGGTGATGCCATCATTGAGTCTTCACATACATGAACTATCATGATCCTGTGCATTTAGGAAGAGAGAACAATTTTCGTCTTTCTGTTTCCCTCATGATAGCTGTATTTTTGATAATTGTGTTCAGAAATCCAGAGTAGCAACAGGTGGCCAAGCTGGAAAGTTTTCCAGTGAGGACAAAGGGAGGAGTGCAGATGAGTGAGACTTTAGGGGAGTTGTTTTCAAGAAAAGGATGTTTCAGGAAGGGCACATGCAAAAGTGTACATACAGAAGTCACCTCCCTCTCAAGTCAGGCTAGCTCTAGATTCTGGATCTTACATGGTGCATCCCAAGTTTTCTCAATTCTTGAATGTGTAGGGGAAAACAAGCCCCAGAGAGTCTGATACACATAGTACTTGCCTTACAATTTCTTCCCACCCTAATAAGTCAGAGGCATAAGGCTGCTTCTTTTAACTCACTTTTACACACTAAGGCTGCCATTTTGGATGGACTGTAATTTGAAGTGATAGAGGAGGGGGGAGGCCAATAAAAAGTCATTTCCGTTTTCCAAATACTCACAAGACAAAGGCTTAGTAAGGTATTCAAATACTTGAGTGCTACACCATCTATCTTTAAAAATATGATCAATGGACCATATTGGGAGGCAAGTTTGAGAAAAACTTATAAAGAGAAAATGAAAGCCTCTATTCAAACTTCCTAGGCTAAATTTTTAAAGAAGCCTAACGAGTCATCTCAAAGTAGCTCTTCTAAGTTTGAAAAAAAAAAAAGTGATCTGAATTATTACAATTTTTGGCTATTAGGCTTTATATCTAAAAAATTCATAAGGTTGACTTTATGTATCTTATATGCTTATTTTGTGAACTTTTGAATCCCTTAATCAGACATTTATGCCTGTTTTGTAGAGATAGGTAATAGCAGAAAGCAAATTGGGTTGGAAATTATAAATCTGCATTCTAAACTTGATTCTGTCACTGATCTATTAGATGATTGTGGGAGAATCACGTAACTGCTAATGAAGACGTTAGACTGAGTAATTCCAAATTTACTTTAAATTTTAACCTTTTATAACTTCTAATATGGATGCTGCACATTGGAAATTCCTTAACTATAGAGACCCTTAACTATAGAGAACAAACTGATAGGTACCAGATGGAAGGTGGGTTGGCGGGGAGGGGTAAATAGGTGATAGGGATTGAGGAGGGCACTTGCTGTGAAGAGCACCAGGTGATGCATGGAAGTGTTGAATCACTAAATTGTACCCCTGAAACTAATATTACACTGTGTATTAACTAACTGGGATTTAAATAAAAACTTAAAAAAGGAAATCCTACCACTTGAGATTCATTCACTTTATTTCTACATCAATGTAGTAGATATAGTTTTCTCATCTACATTAAACTGTCTTATTTTGATTCCTTTGCTAACAGGGATATTGGGGCAGGCACGTCAGCATTGTTCAATGGAGAGTTTTCTTCTGGTTCCTGCTTTCTCTCTGTTAATTCCGATATTCAAAAATACCTTTTCTTTTTTTTCCCTACTGTAGTGAATGATTTTGTCCCAGTGTTTGATAATTCTTGGCTATTTGCTTCCCCATGAAAGACTTCTCTAATTTTCTGGTTGGCAGGAGCACAGGGGGAGAGGAAAGGTGAGAGGTAATTTGTTTGACTACTGGTTTTCTGGAAGTAAAGGAGACTTATGTAGACTTTCACTAAACCTTCTCATTTTCAGCTGGCACTAGTATTCCTAAGATGAGAGTCTCCCACTCCAGGTCCTTCAAGTTTTAACATTTTTTTCTTTTGAGGGGAAACTTAGTTGCCTGGTTGTGTGAGAATGAGAAGATACTGGGTATCTGACAGTTCTGCACACTGACCTTCAACTAGCCTTTGTTCAGCTTCTGTTTAGACTCTGTCTCCAAACTACTCAGTATTCCATGTCTGGGTATCCCATGTCTGGAGCCTTCGGGATAGAAGGCCAACGGACTGACTACCTTTTTGTAACCCCCCGTGGGTTCTTTCTGCCATGATTCTCTCCATCTTGCTAAATTAATTGCTTCTCCTACATCAGCTTTCCATCTTCCTGAAATGAACTGAAATCACACATCTGCTTTATTCTGTCCTTGTGGGTTTATAGTTGTGTTTTTTTTTGTTATTGTTGTTTTTCAATCTTTTACTATCATTTTAATGGAGGCTGCCAAGGGAGAAAACTTAAACAGATGTGGGCAATCCACTATCTTTAAAGACTTTCTCTTTACACACACACACACACACACACACAAAATTTGGTATTATGCAATGTGATACAATCAATGGAAAAATTAATGACTAAAATAAACTAAACAAGTTAAGGTCTCATTCTAATTTTGAAAACCAATATGCATATTTTAAAACCTAGCAGATCACAACATTCGCAGAAATAGACATTCAGAATGATTTTATCCTGCTCAGAACCTTAGTGGTATAAATATCCTGGAGGTTGGGGATGGTGTAGGAAGAAAGCCTGAGGGAGACAGATCTTTCATTACAACTATGAAGAACTCCTCATTTTATCCTATTATTAAAGCATGTAGACTCAAAAATATCTTTAAAGTCTTTAGTAATGAGACAGAAGAGCAGGCAAGCAGATATGGACATGAAGACTACTTTGCTTGCAGTCCTTCTGGACTAAATATTTTCTGTACGAGCCACTAGTTCTGTGACTGGTTGTCATCCTGGACTATTAGGGAGCTTGGTCCTTGGGAGGGTCACAAAGCACTAGGATCCGGTAGTCCCATTCATCCCTGTTGCATGGACCTTGGCTGACACTTGACACTGGGCCACCATGTGGCCACAATGTACTAAAACAGAACAGAACGATGGAATGAACCATGAGCCAATATGGGATCTCCTTAAAGATCATTAGAGATCATTAAAGAAGTGTTTGCCAGAACAAGGCAAAGTAGTCATCAGCACAGGAAATCCCTAAAACTGGCAGGTGGCCCCCATATCCGTAGGTGGAGAGAATGGCCCCTCAGTGGTTCTCCGTTCTGCTCCGTACCCAAGGGCTGCTTCTTCTGTGGGTTGGCTGCTGTCAACCTCTAAAGATGAGAAGGAAAGAGAGGGTATAGGACACTTCGTTTTGAGAGATGTCCTACAAGTCAAGTGTCATGTTGGGACCCAGCATGCCTCTCTTGAGTATCTCCCCTGAGATGTAACTTCTCTCATCTTTGTTCAGCTGGCTCTTCCGAATTTTCTCCGACCTTCAGAGATCTGGGCAGAGGAGCTGCAAACTCTCCAGGCACCTCTCACTTGGTCCCCTGCACAGAGGCTCCCTCTGGCTGGCTTCTGCTCTCCATCTCATGTTGACCTCAGATGTCGATGCTGTGATGTAAGTTTCACGCAGGGCCCAGAGGGTCTGTCTGGGGCACCACCAATGCCCTTTGGTTCCTTATTTTCTTGAAACTTTAGCTTCCTAGTAGCCCCTGCAGACTTCACTAAGATCTTTTAGTAAGACTTAGATGGACTGCCAATGTCATTCCAGAACTTCTTTGCCAGGCAGATTGCCCCCCAAAGCCTAAGCCCCTCCTTAGCATTAAGTTGGATGCTTAGGGAGGCACATTAATTCTTTCGGACCACCAGGGAAACATCTAGGGCATGCCGCTGCAGTAACACAGCCAGCGTAGACAGATGGGAGGCGATTTGTCGGCTTGCAACAATAAAGCTGGCAATGTTACCCTGGAGACCTGGAAGTGTTGAATGATCTTCCCTAAGTAGCTAACTTAGTTCTGGGATTGGGGGGGGGGGGTGCATGTGTAGCCTTAGGGAATGTGGGTTTATTGTGATATTAGAAAGCAACAATTAATGCCCTCTCTGCCTGAGTCTCCTCAGGAGTAAATCAAGGGTAAAATAGTGCCCTTTACTTTAGAGAGACAGAGTACAGTCAGTAAAAACAACAGAGAAGTGCCAGGAAGCCCAGTACATGTTAACGCATTAGTCCAGCCAGCAATCTGTCCCCAAGGCAGCCTGAGAGGTTGTCACCCTGGTCCCCACCACTGGCCCCAGCCAGAGCACACGGCCGTGTCTGCTTTCAGCCAATGCTACTAATACTTCTCTTCAGCATTATTCAATATCTAAATACTAAAGAAAATGCATCAAGGATATGTAAGGCACAGATAATCATGGCACAAAGAACAGCTGTGTATCTACTGAGTTTTAGGAAAAAGAACTTCAGCATTACCTCAGAAGCCTCCTCAGCATGACTAAGCTTTATAGATTGGCCTCTTCCTGGCTAGGCCTCTGATTGCTCTTTTCTTAGAAAATGTAAGTCTTCTCCTTCTGCAGCCTCCATTAAAATGATAGTAAGAGAATAATAATAATAAAAAATACTACTAATACTACAGATAAACCTCTATAAACCCACAAAGAGAAAATAGACGCTTAAGAAGACAAATCCACAAGCCAGGACTGTCTTTCTCAAGGACCTGGGAACTATTTCTTTGCAACACAATCATCAAGAAAGCTAGGGCCCCTATCTTCCAGCATCTGTCAGGGAGCCGAACAGCAAAGAGGTGAGCTAATCACGTTGACCTCAGGTCCTCTAGGGCTTTTTTCACTATTTCAGCCCAGTGGTTATAGACTCTCTAGTCTTTGGGTCAGTGGAGTTGAGTTCACTCTCTCTCTCTCCTACTGCATAATCTTGGCTCTATTGCAATAGTCTTCACTAAAGTCTTCCTTGCCATTTTAAACAAGCATCTGGTATAATTTCTCTTTTACATTGGGTGCCCTGGCCTCATCCCATCCCCTTCTTCCTGATTCGCATGAAGCGGCTCTCTTGGATTTGAGGTTCCTTCTCTCTTTCATCTTCCTTACAGTTGATAATGTGCTAAACCCTAAACCCTTTGATTGTTCAGTTTTTGTGTGTGTTTGAACTTTATATAAATGTAATTACACTGTGTATTTCACACGAAATTATAAGAATAAGCTTTACCATCTGCTGAAAAAGAGATGGATAAAGGAAATTGTTACCAAAGTAATCATCTTTTTCATAATTCTACAAATAAAAGAATGGGCCAAGAGCCAGAAAAACTATAAAATACTTCAAAAACACACTTAGACTCCTAATCCTCTAAATCTCACAGTGATTGTACTTCATTCAAGCATATATTATTCCTTGACATTGAATTTGTGCATCATGTATAATCAGTAGTCCCCACTGGTAGATACTGCAACTATTAGAGATAATCAAGCTTTTCTTTAATTTTATATTTTAAAAGAAAAAAATAGTGACATATTAAGCAAGTGAACAATTCCCCTTTCTTTTAATTAGATTCCAATATTTTCCCAATGTAGCAATAGAATATGCACAATGATTAAGAAACTCTAATTGCAATTCTAGTTTCTGATTTCACTGAGGCCCAACTGTCAAATCTTTGTTGATGACATAGAATAATTCAAATTAGAGATGTCTAAAGAGGATTAAGGAAAACTCCAGAAGGACCAGCAGGATTTGTTAATTGGGCTGGGCTCCAGCAGTTGGGAAACACCACAGGCAACTGCAAAGCCCTCGACTAGACCCTGGAAGGTGCTGTTTCCCTGGCACATTCACCTGGGTGAGCTGATAGTTAAAGGCCATTCACCAGGTGTCTGTCCTACGAGGATTTCCAACCAGAAGGTATTAGGAGATTAAGAGAGCGGGCACTCTAGGATATCAACATAATTCCTAACACTCAGAACTCCCTCTTCCTCCCTAACACAATTCTGCCAAACATAAGACAGCACGGCAAATATTCCTTGGGGATTATATGAAGATAATTGGTCTTATTTTCATAGTTTGCTTGTTAGGACAACTTCTCAACTTTTATCGTCCAGCAGTTGGATAGTCTTTGCAGCACTACTCAAAATGTATTCTATAAATGTGACTGGGAATAAAATATGACCACGCATTCCTTGAAATTACAGTCACTTTAGGTATTCCATTTGCATATTTAAAATTGTAATTAAGATAAAGTGTAGATGCTGGGCTGATATTTATGGAAGCCATCAACTGTAGAGTGGGAACTGTATCTCCATTGACCCCAAAGTGTTTTTAGAACGTGTCTATATAGAGAATATAGTTATGTATTTTCATTTCAGCAGCCATGTAACTGTTCTCTCTAGCTGTTCAACGCATTAATTTTTTTTTGCAACTTCCTTCATATCTGCAGAGTGTCCCAGCTGGAAGTCAAAGCCATATATTTTCTGCAAGTATAACAAGAGAGATTCATACCTATTGTTGAGGGCAATTAGCAAACTCTGCAAAGGAAAAAAAAATCCCATATTTTCCGCAGCATAATGCCTCTAAAACTAATTAGAATATTCCTTATTATGGCTGCTTTTCTGGCTGCTTTTCTAGCTGCTTGGTGAAATTTATAACTGACATTAAGTGTAGAACTTCGGAGTCGTACATGTGTTGACTCTGCTGAGCTCATCATTACCTGACGAGAATAATCAAAAGAGAAAATTTACAAATGTAGCAAATAGAATGATAAAACTCACTCAAATTAACATCTCCTAAAAGAGTAAGTGTGTGGCCCTAAAGAAAATCTAAATCTCTCTTGTGGAGCACAATCCTTCTCAATGGCTACTTGTCTAGAAAGTGTCACTGAGGTTGGCAGAATATGGAAGGCAACCTCTGTGATTAATGGACCGTATTCACTGCCATTTGGGTTCAGCAAAGTTGAGAGTTCTGGAAGCTGAAAAGGCCTAAGCTGAGTGTTTCAGCCACATTAGGAATAATTTTCCATTTCTGTCAGGCCATTAATCCTGCTAGGACCATGCAATCCTTTCCTTTTTTCTTCAGATGGTGCATGTGTAACCAAATGAACGTTCTTATCTACAAAGGGAAAGGCATGATGAAATTAGACCAACGTTTCCGAAACTGTCTTGATAATATGATTAACTAGGATGTCTGTTAAGAATACAGATTCTTTGGTCTCTGATGAGATTTGGATTCAACAGTTTGGAGTGAAGACTAAGATGTTCCTTGGCAATTGTTTTTATTAGACTAACAGGAAAGTAAAAAAGTAGGTGACCTATATAATCTCTTCCATTCACAGCATTGCATGAATCCATCATCATTGTCTACATCAAGCACCCTTAAAAAAATAAGAGTGAAATCATTTCTTGATCAGTAATCAGATTACAAAAAAGAAAGAAAGAAAGAAAGAAAGAAAGAAAGAAAGAAAGAAAGACAAACCAAAAAAATTGGTAGACCAGATTTGAGAGAAAAAGGATTCAGAAAAGAAATCTAGATAGCTAGGGAAGACTAAAAGTGCTACATAGATTCTATTGGCTAAACTTTTCACCTGGTTACCATGACAACCTCCATACATGCTGTAATGTAGAGAAAATTAGATATTAACCTGGATGGGCCTTCAGAGAGAGAGAGAGAGAGAGAGAGAGAGAGAATGAGATCTTTCAGATAGTGCTGATAGGCTGTTCTGTGGACCACACTCTTAATGTTCTCATCAGTTCTTCTAGTGGACTTTGCTAAGATCTGAAATCTGCTTTTCTCACACAGAGTCATGCAAAAACCTAGAAAGAAAATTTGGGCTACAGTGAGATTTTTTAGCCCAAATCCCTTGGGTTAACAACTGCTCCATAGTTTGCATCAAAGCCTCTATTAATATGTGAGAAAGTTCAAGGATCAGTGGATGTTGCTGCTGTTTAGAGGATGTGTTTTGACATCAGCAATATGGGAGAGGGTTGTGGTTAAGTTTTGGATAGTTATACAGGGATTTGGTTTTGATGATATGTTTTGCTTTTGGTAAACCTCAGGTACTGATGTGTAGAGTTATTATTTCCACAAGTGAAGTCTTGCTAGCCTGTAGCAATATAATTAGGGTTCTAAATTTTATTGGAATGTGGCATTTCTAAACAGTAGTCTTATAGGTTCTTAGAGCCGGAAGAGTCATAAGAAGAGTTAGAAGGTATAGCAGGGGATCTGGTCCAAACTCTGTGTTTAAAAACATGAGAAATGGAAAACCCAGAGGATATAACTAACTTTACCCAGGTGGGGAGATGGGCAGAGATGGGATGAGAGCCCTGCTTGTTCTTTGCTCTTCAAAGTCAGTGCTCACTATAGTACTCAAGCTGCTGCTTATTTTATTCTCCTCACATAGAATACTTTTAATGGGTTTTTCCTACGCTGAGAACATTTTCTCTATTTTATGGGCCAAGCCACCATTTCTCAGAAGGCAGTGGCCGACCCTGCCTGTGTTGTGCTAAGGGAGATGCGCTCAGGTCTTTGCTCCTGTCTCACCTCCTCTTCCCAGGCCAGAAAGTCCTACCCATTCGGTGGCAAAGCAGATAACAGTTGTGACAACCCTAGGAAGGAGGCTGTCACCTATCGCTGTATTAGCAAGCCTGTAACCACATTAGAATCTGTTATACAGCCACATATGCATTTTGATGTAAGTTGATATAATGGCTTTCAAACACTTCTTTATGAACAAGATACTGTTGTTTTTCTCTCCTTATGAATAATTAAAAACCTTCATTCATTAGAATAAAAATAATACAGAATGGAGGTTTTGGAAGGGTTCACCCCCACTTTAATTTCAATTATGAAAATATCAAGCAGATTACTTCAGAGGATGACAAGGAAGCAGGTGTAAAAAAGGTAACAGACAATAAATAGTCTAGAAAGAGCAAAAGTTGGTAAGAGGGGGCCGGAATGGTCTTGGGTACTAAGGTGACAGAAAGGTTTTGCCCCCTCTATGGGATGTCTCAAAGGTATGAGGGTGAGCCCCTGGGACTTGGGGAAAGGAGAGGCACAGAGTCCTAAGAGCAGGATTGATGGCACGGCCCAGGGAAGAAGAGGTTGCCTGTGAAGAATGTCTTGTACTGTGATGGATGATGGGCTTTAATAATAATATCCTGTATGCTGTTTAATGGTTTTCAACTTTAGTCATAACCTGCAACCTTTAGAATTATATTTGTTGGATTATAGTGTCCATATTCAGGGCCATGTCATGTAAGAAAAAGCTAACCATTACAGGCATGATGGTGACACATTCAGCAGTAAGTGTTGAAGAGCTGAGAATCAGGGGCACCTGAGTGCCTCAGTAGGTTGAGTGTCTGACTCTTGATCTCAGCTCGGGTCTTGATCTCAGGGTTGTAAGTTCAAGAGTTCAAGCCCCACGTTGGGCTCTGTGCTGGGCATGGAACCTACTTTAAAAACAATAAGGCTGGGCACAAGAGGGAGAGTTGATCCCTAGGAGAAAATATACTCCCCACACACTCCCAGGAATCACTGATAATACTAAGAACAAAGTTAGATTTCCTACCATAGAGGATTAGAATAGTTTAAAGGGTAGCAGAGACATTGTTTCAGACCATGCAAAGGTTCTTTTATGACCAGAAGCATGAAGTATGTATATACCACACCTTGTTTTCTCTGACTGGGGCTGGGAGATGAGGGAGAAAAAAAAGAGACATGCCTGGCTAGTATGGAGGTCACAACTTCCAAATAAAAATGGGTTTATCTATGAAGCTGAGCTCTAACTATCCTTGATATCTGGAATTTCCCATCCTACATCTAGCTAGCTCTCCAACGGTCAATTCTCAGGCTATAATGAAGTAATTTCTTACACTTTAAAGGTTTACATATAAATTGATTATATAGGGTAGTTTATAAGTGTAAGGATTATGGAGTTGACTATGTGGCAAATTGCACTCTCAAGGCCACAGATTAAAAGGCAACATTTTCTACATCTGGGTATTGTTACATTCAGGACAATGTCCAGTGCAGGTACTTCTTTATTTTAGTAAGACCTTAGAGTTTGTTATAAAAATATCTCATTAAAGTTATTCTCATGGCTTTTCCCTTCTTCACTGTAAATGCAACTTCAATGTCTGAAGAGGTTCCTATTTGGGAAGAATATTCATATAATTCCAGAAGGCAGCATATCTGGAATTTCCAACTCAGGATTTAAATTGTGAAAAAAAAAAAAGAATTTAAATTTTAAATGCATGTGAAAGAGGGAGAACTTACAGAAGGGTGGTGTTAAAAGACTGTTGCATGAATTTTCAAGTAAGTCCCTTGGCCATCAAACCACATCCAAGTCTACCTCACGATTTCATCTTTCCCAGATCAGAAAACAAAACCCCTAAGCTGGCAGCTACTGAGTCTACCAAGACATCTCACCCAAGAAAGACGGTGTAGTTGTGTGTGCATTTCATAGCATGAAATGGAATGTTCTTTACGCCTTATATTCCCCAATCTTGGGTACCCTGGGAGCACTGCTACCTAGAATGTCACTGGGCATCTCTTCTAAAATTCAGGCAAACATCTTCCAATCAGACAAGAAGAAGTACTCAAGGGAAAACAGAAATAAAAAGAAACACAGAGATTCATCATAACAAAACAACAGATGAATATTTAAACTAATTTAAGTATGACCAATGAGCTGCATAAACTGTATCATTAATCACTCTGGCACACATAAGCATGCTTTCTGGGCTAAAAATTATGCCATTAAAATTCAGTAAAACTCAGTCACAGTGCATCTCTCTCTACTGATTGGGGTTAATGTTGATGAGTCCCAAGTATATGATGTATTTTCTGCATTACTTGAGAAACTTTTGTTTCCTCTCTTCATCTTTGGGTAGAGGAAAGGAGATATGGGGAATAGGTAATTTTAGAGGAACTGTCGAGTTGAGATGTCATTGGGACAACTTGTCTGAGCTTTCTAACATCCTTACAGCAGTAGTGTGGCAGTGCTGTGTGTGATGGTAGTGGCAGGCATGGAATGCTACAGGTGAAGCCCACACAAGTCACTGGACATAATGGTTTTAGTCTATGACTGCTTGTGGGGTATTCAGTGCTGCTGCCTAAACAGTGCCAGGCACCCTGCTTCAGGACAATCTATTTTAGGTTCATATTTCAACCATGAAGAAGCCATCCTGACTAAAAGGTAGGATTTCCAGGCTCTGTTCCCATCAGTTTCCATCACACTGATGAGTTGGCAGACAGTGTGGCCGAGAGAGACGGTAGTCACTGGGGCTCAGGTCAGAGAGATAAGAGCATTAGGCAGCCATTCTCAGAGTTCATGAGAAAAAGATGAAAAGCTCTGTGAGCAGTAATAAGAGGTAAGAAAAAAAATGGACATGCCAGGATGGCCCAGGCACAAACAACATGGGGCACATCAAGAGGGCCACATGGTCTCATAGCCACAGTCTCTAAGGCAGAGGCAATGCTGGACATTCCTGAAGGATTCTTGCATATAATTCTATCTAGTTAGTTAAATGTCATTCTCATTTAGAGCATGTGCTCCATTATGTTATTTATTTTTTAAAAAACTATTTATTTATTTGAAAGAGAGAGTATGGGCAGGAGGAGGGGCAGAAGGAGAAGGAGAGGGACAAGCAGACTCCCTGCTGAGCAGGAAGCCCAATGTGGGGCACAATCCCAGATCCCTGAGATCATGACCTGAGCTGAAGACAGACACCCAACTGACTGAGCCACCCAGGGTCCTGTGATCCATCATTAAACCACCACCACCACCACCACAACAACTCCTTCACTGTCATCATGAAACCCTAATTTAAAGAATCCTCATGACAAGTTTATAAGTAATACTTGCATCAAGTTGGGGCAGGGGTACTTGAAGCAGGAAGGAAAGAGAGTATCCAGGGCAATGTGGACTGGGAAAGGCCTAGGGGAAGAGGAAGCAAGGGACGGCACTCGAAGCCCTATGGAGCAGCCACAATGTTCTCTTCCTGCAAGCTGACCTTTCCCACCCACAAAGGAGGCAGACACAGTGAAGTGTGCCTCATGTGACAACGGAATAGTTAGACAGCCAGAGCAGGAATATAATGACTGATTCCCTTCCTCACACTCCCACCCCCATCCTGCAGGCCTAACTCTGTATAGCTTTGGGGTAATTGCCTGGGTCTTTGGGGGACACTAACCCCACTTCCCAGCTCTGAGTGGGGTGCCTTCTCTGTGAGCCACCATGGTCCTGCAGCATGGGCACTGGGCTGTTCCCCTATCTGTATTCTTGACTCTAAACCCTGAAAAATGCTCACAGTGACTTCTCGGTTCACCACTGTATCGCCAGGGCTAACTCACTTTCTGGCATCCAGGAATGCTCAACGATATTCATTCAATTGAACAAAGAGGAGGTTCTCAGTTCTTCAAAAGGCAGGTGTTTCCTCCATCACTGGACTCCTGGAAACCCCTTTTATCTTTCAGGACTCGGGGTTGGGGAGGCACCACTTCTAGAAAGCCATCCCTGATGCCTCCCCTTTCAGATGGAGTGCCATGGTCTACTTAGGCGTCCTGTGCTGACTTCCAGCATAGCAGCAATTCACGATATATTTTACTTATTTATTTACAACACTGTCTCTTCCTGCTAAACCCTTTGGGGTAGAGAGCATGTCTTGTTCTTTCATGTCCCTAACACCTAGCTGAAGTTGACTCACTGGTGCATAATAGATGTTTCGTGTATATTTGATGAATTTCACTGAGTTGACTCAATGGAAGACTCAGCCCAAAAAAACCAACAAGCCATCTTGCCCTAATTCTGAAACTGCTTGTCCGACCACCTTGGCAGTATTTCCTTTCTGGCTTTATTGTTAGAAATTCAACAGTCAGTGGTCTACAGAAGACAGGAAACTGAAAAAGGTGCTACTTGAAGATGCGATGCATTTCCTGTATCACATGAGCCCAAGGTCGAAAAGAAGACATACAAGAAATTATTCAATAACCAATTCAGTGATTGATGGTCTCAGTGCAGAGTGGCACCTGCTCCCAGGAGTCGCCTGAGATTTACCCCATCCTAGTATTTGACCTTTTCAGTTTTTCTTTAATTACGGCAGAGTTCAGTCCTGCTGGGCTTCTTTTTCACGCTCACCTCAGGAGACAAATACATTGTGTGTTTCAACAAAGTAGTTTGAAGAAAGGTAATTAAAGGTGTTTATTGTAAAAAAGAAAAATATAGCTGCTTTGGCTTAAGCCAGATTCCATGGTTTTAAGGCAGATAATAAATATATCGAAGGAAAAAAAATACTGTTTTACTAAAATGGTGGGGTATACCAATCATAAAACTCCTGCTTTAATCACCTGGTCTTTCCAAAAGTAACAAACAACGAATGAATAAAAATAACTCAATGTCTTTAGCTTGGTATATTTTTTGACTAAAAATGATATGAATTGTCAGGCAAAGAGAATTTATCAGTAGTGAAAATCCAAAAGCTCAGTCATTTACCTCACAAATCATAATTGGAACTTCCTGCCACCCCACACCCCTTATATGTTTTGGAAAAAATATGCCCGCCTAGACCGCATAGATATAGAGTAAAAAAAAAAAAAATGTAGCCAATCTGAGATCAGTGATAAAAATAGGATGAATTGCTCTTTCTTTGTTTTGTTTATAAAAATATGATCAGCAAATAAGAAGTGTAAGCGTGTACAGGGTACAGAAATGTCTTTAAATTGGTTTAGCATGAAGGCCAAAGAAGAACAGAAGTAGCCCCTGCCTTCAAGAGGTGTACTCTCCAGTGTGGGAAACGGACAGGTAAACTATGGACTGTAGCACAAGCCTCGATCACTTGGCAGCTGAGGGTGAAGCGATATCCTTTGGTGTTTGGTTGTGTAGAGAAGTCAGTCAAGAACACTCAGAATGAGGTAGATCTAAATTAGATGTTGAAAAATCTAAGATGGAAAAAAGTTAAGACTTCAGTAGCCAAGAAGAGGAAGCAACAACGTTACACACTGGCAAGTGGGAAAGCTGTAGGCCTGCGGGACGGATAGTGGATGGTCCGAGTCCAAGGTCGCTGAAAAGCGAGAATTCCTCAAGCGACGCTGGGAGATGTATTTTGAGGAAGCCAGAAGGCAACCAGGGGTGATCTGGGGCACATCTCAGAGGAATATGAATGCCACACTAAAGAAAAGGAAGACCTTCGCAATTCTTCCGAAAATTATTTTCACTCCGATAAAAAATCAACACAGGCATGGACATGCTACATCCAGACACATTCCCAGCCCGGCTCTGTGGCAGATGGTGCTAGGCTGGGGGGTAGGCATGGGGGAGGGCCAAGAGAGGAACAGATACCTGCCACTAAACCAATGCTGAAGATTTCAAATCGGGATTTCATAAAACCCTGTGGTTGCTGTGACCTTGTATTCACTGGTCTTCACATTTCTCAGAGCCTTGGACCAATCTCCAGGAAAAGGACTCTGACCCATCTTCCCTAATGACTTTTCACTTCAGGAAAATGAGCGAAACAAACCAAACCTTTGCTCCATGTGAGCCTGGCCTCCGACAGAATCTGAAGCTGTTCTGCAGGGAGAGTCAAACTCTCTCTGGGGCACAAATCAAAGTAGGTGGCACGCATTTGAGTGACACAGATCTGGGCTGGAACCCACTGTGGAGGATGCTTCTGGATACTGGCAGCCAGTGATCTCCGTCCTCTTCTGGACCGAGTAGCAAGACGCCGCAGCTCTCCCTTTCCCAGGCAGCCTGAATGCCCAGTGTAGTCTCAACTACAACTGCAATTCTGCAGACCCTTGTGTTTTCTTGGTTTCCATTTTGCTCCTTGTTTCACACGACTCTAGATCCTTGTGTGATTTTTCCCCTTAATTGCTGGCTCTTGGTTCTTTTTTTTTTTTTTTTTTAAGATTTTATTTATTCAGGACACACACACACACACACACACACACAGAGAGGCAGAGACAAAACAGAGGGAGAAGCAGGCTCGACACAGGGGGCCCAACGTAGGACTCCATCTCAGGTCTCCAGAATCAGGCCTTGGACTGAAGGCAGCGCAAAACTGCTGAGCCACCCGGGCTGCCCTGGCACTTGGTTCTTAAATACATTTTTGAAAATTCACCAACACCATCCTTCTATATTTACCATCATCCTTTAGAAATGAATTTTCTGCCCCCAACACAGATAATCACCCGAATCTATCTTACGACAATAAATATTACAGAGAAATAAACTGACATTAAGAAATTATGGGAACTTGACCATTACTATCATCAGCCCATATTTACAGAGTCCTCGTAAACTACCTGGTACCAACAGCTCAATAAATCAATAGTTAGCCGCAGTTGCAATTAGACCTTGGTCTCTTGTAGATATTCATAAAGCCTCCAAGATTAGATGGGAGATTGCTGTCAGAAATTGCAGGTACCAATCATATTATTTTTCACAATATGATGAAAAACACGGTTTCTAGGGAGCAGCAAGAGCTCCTGGGATGCTCTGAGAGAGTTCTTGGGATCTGTGTGCATCTGTGAATGCTTTTCTCCATCTTTGCAGGGAATTTTAACGGGAAGAATTTGTGTCCTGTGAAATCTTGCACGGGAAGATTAAAAATGTCAATCATTGCCTTTCTCAAAAACAAGAAAGCTTCAGCACTAGAACTGTGGGTTAGCCAATCCTATTTCGACCAGGCATTCTATTACCTGTTCTGAAGCAACATTTTTCACAAGTAGGGTGTCTATTTGGAAAGGGGTAAACAGACTACAACTATGTCACTCACCAGAGTACACTCTACCACTGTCAGTTTCTAAATCAGCCTAACACACATGGGCATTTCTTATTAACCTCTTTGGTGCGAGGCCTCGACAATGCTTTGCTGATGGAGTAGTGTTGCAATGGCTTTAGAATCTAAACACGTTTAGATCAATTAGTTTTGATACTAGCTCTGAGCTAGCTAGATACTGGTTAAATTCTAGTTCTAGTTTAGATTCTAAAACTAGAACATAGGTACAAAACAGATTTGAGTCGAGGTTGACAGTTTGTGGAACCAACCCAAAAATCCCATTTTAATTTGCATTATTAATATTCCCTTCATATTATCACTTTAGTTACTATCAATTTTTGGTGTAAGCAGCCTTTCTTATATAAGAGATATGAAAACATTTAACAACACCAGGAATTTTTATTACCTCCATTATATCTGCTTCAATTTGAATTATTTGCTAAAATGAAGTTTCTTTGTTTATCAAATGAACTGTGATAAGAGCAATTAGTTTCATAACATACTGATAGATTTTGAAAAGGATCTTATTGTTTAGGGAAAATGTTCATTTTCCTCTTGTACATTTCTGGGCAACCTTAGGCAGATGAGAACCTTAGACAGTGGGTTCCAGGCAGGACGGCCGCCGAATGAACATTGCCAGGGTAATTTACTCTGACCATCTATCAAGAGATCTTGTGTTTTGTGTCTAGGCCTCATTACAAAGCATGATAGATGGATTGAGTTTGAGGAAATCTCCTTCCTGAATATTTCTCTTCAAATCCCGAAATGAAAAAAGCCTTTTCTTTGTTGAGACTTTGCAAAGGGGGATGTGCTACCCTCAGCGTCTATTAGTCGAGAAGCCTGAAGAACTAGACAGATCTGTTGAAGAAGGGGAAGGAATGACATTTCAGAAAATCTCCCCTTCTTGGAAGTCCCTCTTGAAAATGCCACAACTTAGCACCTAAGATTATTTGAAAACCTCTGGGATTGGGGAAAAGATACCTTCTTACCTGACAACCAGAGATTTCCCTACTTCCAATACATCAAAATGTTACCTGGGGCCTATGATGATGGGAACTTTTTCCTTCTTTACAGGTCTTTGTATCTTCCCGAATTTTTACAATGAGCACGCATGGCTTTTATAATCAGAAAAAAGATACTCCCTTCAAGCAAGCAGTTTCTCTTGTGAAGCCTTGTGCCTCTGCTGTTCTCTTTCATCTCTGCACCACCTCTGCCTCTCTTCAAGTGCTTTTCAGACATGGACAGTTCGATGTGAGCACTCACTCCTAAAGAGTAGTCATCTGCTACTTCACGGAGGCTTTGAGTGACTTCGGACTTGAGACTTGGCAGTGGGTGGCCACAGCGGGGAGTGGCACACTCAGGAAGGCCACGCCGAAGTCATCAGAATAGTTAGGCATCACGAATCCTGCTCTAGGGCTGGCACCAGGGGGCATGGGTGTCACGGCCAGTGGCATCTCGGGCGGAGGTCAGGGGTCCACAGTAGAATCTGACCCTTCCTTCAGGGGAGACAAGCCCACACGGTTCCTCTGTAGGTGACATGCAGTTGCACCTGTAGGTGCAAGAGACTGGACCTCTTAATTCGAAACTGGTGCCCAAATCACAGGCGTGTGTGCTTTTTACTTCTGGAGACAAAAGTAAATGGAACTGTACAGCTCTGTCACGGTCACAGGGCTTGTCAATTTTCTTGGCTTCAAAAAAAAAATCATGAAAATGTCGTTGTGAGGGAAGATTGAAATCAGAAGCACATGGACCCTTTCATTAGGCTCTGACACCATGTTTTTGGATAAAGTGAGTTGGTGAATTGGAAAAGATTAGGGTTTGAGGTCCCAAAATGCTGAAAATATGTATCCTAATCCATCAAATCTACAAAATAGTGTTGAAATCTCCCACCTGGAAACTTTTTCATTTTGAAAGCTGGTTATTAATCTGTGTAGTCTAGCTAGAAATCCTGAAAAAGAAAATCAACTTTCTTATTGGCATTAAGGCAAAATACGTGCAGAAATATCTGTCTCTGAAGTGAAACACCCATTGGAGGATGAAAGAGGCATGTGCTCGGATCTGGGCATGTTTTAGGGAAAGCTGGAGATGGGGTTCTAATGTTTCCAGGTCACTTAGCATGTCAGGTACAGATTAAGTGACGCTAAATAGTGTGGAGGCTCAAAATCGTGCAGGACATCTGATCTGTGATGACATGCACAGAACAGCAGCAGCGGAAAGGCACCATGCTCTGTGACACTGGGCTTCCTGAACGCCCGCCCTCCTGGTTTGGGTGTTCCTTACCAGGGACGGCGTCTCTGTCCTTGGATTTATGGGCAGGGTCCCCTGAGACACTTTCACTGTGGGAGAGCTGTTTGCTCTGTTTGTGGAGTTGAATGTTGAATGCATCACAAAAGAGCCCTACTAGGAAACCAGGGGAGCCAGTTCAGCAAGGCCCTCAGCCCTTACACATTTGATACACTAAATATTCCATTAAAGCCCTTTAACCACAAAGAACAAGACTGCTCTTGGCATCCATCTTTAGAAAACGAAATAGTATATGACGTTGTACAAATTAATGAGATAAAATTGTGGATTTCCTTTATGCTAATGGCCAGGGACTTTCTATCAAGCAGCCTTGGACAATGCTGTGACAAGTAAAGTGTTTGCTCTCAGAAAAAAACAAAAAACAAAAAAAAACAAAAGACAAAAAAACAACCTGGGCCATAAAAACTCTAGGGCATGGTCTTGGGGTTCGACAATAATAATGACAGAATGTGCTAACATTCCTCTCACATTAAAACAAAACAAAACAAAACAATACAAAACATGAAGTTTCTCTAGTTTTCTCTCTTCAAACTTTCTCTCTCAGTTGGGCTTCCTTCAATTAAGGCAGCAGGCTTTCGACTGTGGTCTGCCCTAATTCCTGCATGGCACCACAGTCTGCTGTCAGCTGACATTTCCAGGTTGGTTCCACCAGAGTGTTTGCTTTCTTTTAACCTGGAGCTCTTCTTTCTTTAATTAGCATCTCTGTTGGGATCTCTAAACTGTGCTGAATGGGTTTCACTAATAGGTTTTAAAAGCACTCCTGGATCTCTTCAGACCCACCAAGAGGTGGCGGGTGACTAGTGGTGGGAAACGTGGTCGCTCCCATGTTTGGGTAATTTTTGGGGACAGTGGCAGAGCTATCTTTCTTGGTTAAAGTTTTCTGTTTTATCAGTGGAATCTGATGTGTAGATTTAGGGAAATTGACCAAAGTTATGGTGAAATGGTGATTTGGATCTCTGCCAGATATCTAGCAACCAGCTACAATAAAGAATGAGATTTCATTCCTCAATGCCCTTTCTCAGTGGATCCGTGGGGAGTGTTTTGTGGTGGTTGCCGCTGTTATGTGACGTGAAACTAAATTCCATTCTTAAGCTTATTATGAAGACTAAGTCAAAGAAAGGTGGGATTCTTTCATATTTACTTCCATTTCTTCTTAAAATACATGTTCCGAGTATCAAGTTTAAAATGGAGTGCTATTGAGCAGTCCCCAGCTGATGAATGAGTTCTGATGAACTCAAATTTTTGAATTTGAAAAAATTCAGAGCCCATTTTGCCATAAATGCTATAGTGATTGAGTTCCAAATGAGGACTTTAATACCTTTAACACCAACTGAGAGAAAATGAAATAATTCATGCAGAAGATTCAGCATTGCAACCATTCAGGAGCATTGCATTATTATATATATATATATTTCTGATTATTAATATATACATAGTTCAAAATCTAAACTATGGTTAATTTTCTACAACTGAGCTGTATCAGCCAATAAATACTATTTTGTTTCCATGATCGTGGTCCTTCATTTTGCAGCAGAAAATAAACCACAGGGGTCCATTCTACTCATGAGATCACTTAACTTTATTACAAATAATACTATATATTTAAATAACCAAATATATACGCCTTTGGATCAGACACTATTTGTGTACCTAACCAATAGCTATTTCCACATTTTCCTTTAATACAGAACTTGTAAGTCAGGGTACAAAGAGATTAAGGCAATTAGGGAAATTCTATTTCTCATGCCAAGAAGTGTTTAGGGATCAGTATAAGATTCAATGATTCAATTATTGTCAATGGTACACAGGGGAGGTCCACTTAGTAATTTTTGAGAAAATGTTTTTGTTTGTTTATTTCTTCAAACACAGAAATAAAATACAGTAATAATCTCTTTCTGCTGGATGTTGCCTCTCTGTCTAGATGTGATGCCTGGAACTGTGGCAGCCATTTTGTAAGAATGGGGGATGAGGTTAGTGCTTAATAGATATTTAAGGAATATACTGTGAGCACAAGATTCTCTACTTCTTTAAATATAATGACAGTTAATACCATCTATTTAAGTTCTTGCACTGTGGCTACTTTGGGCATTCACTGTTGACAGCACATAATCTGCTTACTTAGAGCTTTAGTGATAATTCAGTTCCACTATTTATTCTGCTTGGAGGAAAATCCTTGAAACCGGCACACTGGAACAATACCTTTCGTACCTTGAATAAGGTCAGTTTGAGAATGAGTTTCTATTGTCAGCATGTTGGGATGAAGGTGAAAAAAAAAGGAAAGTACATTACGCAATCCTCCTGGATTGAATGTATACCACGCACTTTCATCATTGTAAAAATTCTCAGAGTATCAGCTCTGTGTTCCTTTATCTCATCACTCGTACATAATAAGACCAAATTTAAACTATAATGAGGTGCCATATTCTTCTTAAGCACGTTGTCAAAGAGAAGCATGATGGGATACTCTGTTGGTGAGCTTGTGGGAAAACAGCCATTATTATAATTTACTTGTGGGAAGCTAAAGGTATGACTTTTTCAAGGGCATGTTGTAAAAATCTTAAAAAACTAAAATATTTCTTAACTTAAAACCAAAAATTCCACTTCCAGGAATGTTTCCTACAGACAGGCTCTACACATCCACAAAGTATGGACAAAGACATTATTGTAGTATTATGTATAATGGTAAAAGAATCACCTATGACACTCTGGTATTTAAAGACAGTATTACTTTTACCTTTGGAGGTTAAGATCAGGAACCTGAAATCCATAAAAGAAAATAAAAGCTTAATTAATTCTTGAAAACTAAATAGAGTAATGAGTGTGAATATTTTATTCTCCTGTTCATTATCAGTATGACACACTTCACTAAACAACTATGAATTCATTTCCTGGGTTTGGTTTTGTTTTCATTCAGAAAATAGTCTTCAATTATTTAAAGATGGTACAACCACTTTCCATTTCTGGAATTATGACAGACTAGGGGTTCTGAAAATCTCCAGAATAATTCCTACAAATGCCATATGAAATAAGACAAGTGTCCTTTTAATGCACTGATGAGCAGTTGAGAAAGTAAGAAAAATCCCAGTGGCATAAAAGGGAGTGTGGAATAAAGATCACAGCAGGGAGCAAGCACTTCTCTGGGGTCATTTCCTTATCTTGGAAAACAAGAGCATGGGGGTGTGCAAAGCCTTCCAGGAACAGGAAAATACATTGGGCTCCCACAGGGTGAAGTGTTGGAATCTAGATGCTGCACAGAGCTGAGACTCCTCAAAGTTCTATCTCCAATAACAGGCGAGGCTAGGAAACACACTTGACTACTTAACATAGGAAATGGTGATGAGTTTCTGTCTTGGCCAGGATATCAGATTAGCAAAAAAGCTTTCTCCTGAAAATTCATGATCACAAACCTGCTCTCACATAGGTTTACAGTTTGAATTTCCATTATTTGAGTGTCGGAAATCTCAAGCCAGGAAATAATAATAATAAAGCTGACCAAGACTATGTATCAAGGTGCCTAATGGAAGCAAACTCAAATCTTCTCAGGACAAATCAACATCAGCTCAACATGACATTTGCTCCAAGAATTGCAAACTGCAAAGAATAGAGCAAAGAATAACCAAACTTTACAAAACAGAAATAGGTCATTTCAAAGTGTCAGAAAAAAAGCCCTAGACCTTCATGATAACAGAATAAGCAAGATATAAAACAAATGTATATATATGACTTACAAGACACATAACAAGAATTTGAAAATGTGAGACAGAAACAAAATACCATCTAGAAAGTTGGAGAGATTTAAAATGAGCCAAAAGGAAATTCTAGAAATAAAAAGTATAATCAGGAATAGCCCAAACCTTGAAACTGGACATATGACTGGTGTTGTATTTCTACAATGGAATGCCCTACAGTAATAAAAATAAATGAATAAAACTACACACAAACTTGGATGGATCTCAGAAACATGATGTTGAGTGAAAGAGGCCAGACACAGAGAATTCATACTACATGCTTTTACATACCACAGTATCTATTTCAAAAAACACATCAAAGCCATTGATTTATGTATTTTAAATAGGTGAATTATATCTATGTAAATTGCAGCTTAATGAAACTGTCAAAAAATGCATTTCTACACACTGCCTGTAATTAGAGAATATAAGTCATTAAAAGATATTATTTACAAAAAAAGAGATACTAATTGCAATTCAAGAATTTCAGCTAGAAACTTTAAGAACTTTATTAAGAATCACAATATGGAGAGACTTACTCTATCAGAGATTAAGTGCTATTAAAAAGATGTATCAATACAGAATGCAATTTGCACACCCCTGACGATACGCCAAAGGGAACAAAATAGAGTCTCAAAAGAGACCCTTGTATGTATAAACATTTGATGTATGTTGATAATGGGGGAAGCTATCCATGTGTGGGGGCAGAGGGCATACAGATTTTCTCCTCAATTTTGCTGTGAACCTAAAACTTCTCTAAACAATAAAGTCTAAAAAAAAAATCTCTGATGTATGACAATGGTGGTTTTGCAGGTCAGTAGTGAAAGGATGATTTTCCTTCCCATTATGATGATGGAAAATTTCATTACTTATATGTCAAAAATAAGAAATTGGATCTTTATCTTGTACCATATCAAAAAATAAATTCCATATATACTAATGACCTAAATAAAGAAAAATAAAGTTTAAACTTCTAGAAGAAAAAAAGACATTATCTCTATGGCATGAAGCACAAAAGAGAACATTTTATGACACAAAATAGAAACTAAAAAAATTTGAGAAATCTTATTGTATTCAAATTAAAATCTGCACATCAAAATATATCATAATCCAAACTTGGATTATACAAGACCAAGACTAAGAAATGATCACTACAATGTATACAAGTGTTAATATCTGATCAATACAAGTCAATATAAATCAGAATAATAGTTAAAAATATAAACAGACAATATTGAGGAAACATGAAAATATGCTCAATCTCCCATTAATCAGGAAAAATCAAATTAAATTACTTTATCCTCATCAGTTTATATGAACAAATTGGTAAAAGTAAATTTGCCCATCCTAACTGTTATGGAGCATGTTGAGTCAAAATAACCTTTAGAAACGTATTTGGGAGTGTAAGTTGGTAGAATAATTTGGAAATATCTAACAAAAGGTTTAAAACCCTGCAATTCCACTCTGAGATAGAGTTATGTTTGAAAAACCTTCATTTAACCACACAGAAGCAGTAAATGAATTCTCAGAGGAGTAATATTTGCAATAATAAAAACCTAGAAGCAATCTAAATTTTCATGAAAGAATATATAAATAAATTGTAGTATAGACATGTGAATGGAATACCATTAAACAGAAAAAAGTAATGAAATAAGCTGCATACATCAATATAAATAACTCACAGAAACATAATATTGAACGAAAAAGCAAGTTGTTGAAAAGATGTGTATTATATGATGGTATTTATTTAAATTTTAAAATAGGCAACACACAACCTACACACACACACACACACACACACACGCAGTCTTAGCTTTGCATAGTTCTGATATGCAACTAATTCCACTTACTCTGGTTCAGTTCAATACACCAGTGTCCCAACATTATTCAAATTTCAGTTACTGTGGTATATAAAATGTGAGTAATTAACTGCATTAAATAAAATTTCTTTATGTGGATGCTTAATGTTCAAGTTTCATAGCTGGCTCGTCTGCCCACAAACGCCACGTGAATGACAGACGTGCACCATGATCACTGGGCTGATCCTGTCACTTCTTTCAAAGTCCGTTGATGCTTGGTCATGGCACATCTGTGATTCTTTTCACACACAGATGGCAAACCATGTAGTTGTGTGATCGCCTTGCCCTCAGTGAGAAACCTATGCCAAATTTGGCAAGATGGATGCTGGAAAAGGGATTGGGTCAACAAAACTGAGAGTGAACCAAGGACATGAAGAAGTGGTGATGCTGGAAATGAGATCTGAACTGAACACAAATGGGGGTGCAGAAGGAATCACTGACTCCGTTGTCTGAGAAACTCTGGCTGCGCAGCTGGAAGAACTTAGTGAAACAAACTTATCCACGTGGATACGGAAGTGGTTGTGGCCTCCTCCTCCCAAAGACAGATGGACACGTGTCAGAGGAAGTGACACCAGCAGAAACATTTGCAAATATCAGAGATATTTCATGATATTGAAAGAACAAAGGCTAAATGCTGGAAGCTGATTCAGATGTAGAAAGGAGTATGACTAGGAAAAATGTCTTGCCCCACATCCTGAGTTATACCGTGAGAAGAAAGGAAGCACTGTTTGAACTACCCCCGATAGGAATCAGCCACATGTCTAAGGCTTTAAATCACAGCATACTAAATAAATGCTAGTTTTATCAATCTTTTTTCTTCTACATCCATCACTGACAGTAAGAGTTTTTAAATATTTTAAAACTTTTAACAAAAATTCTTCAAGGCTTTGAAACAACTCTAATATCTGCCATTGATCATAAATATTGCCTTGCCTTGAATGGTTTCAGCTTGCACGTCTGTTTTTATGTTCCATCACTGTCCAAAGGGAAGACTGCCCATTTACACATCTATGTGATAAATTCAAGATGTAAGATATGGAAGTGAATGATAAGTAACGAGTTCAGCATATGACAGTCCCTTTGGAATGCATGGAAGAGGCAGTCTGATTGATAATAGACCCACAGTGAGCTGCAACCATATTCTAATGTTTTAAATATTTTATCTCACAGCGGCTATCTGAAGATTACTTGATTACTTTATGTCTTTCTGAAATCTGAAATCTTTTATTAGAAGAAAAAGAAACAACCATGTCACAGAGAAATAATGCTTTCCTAGAAAATATAAGCGATAAACAGAACCCTGGAAAACGTAACTAGTCCCTTGGCTTGTGTTGTCAGCCCTACAAATGCGGTGCAAAGTCTTTCAGGAAAAATATGAGTTTCTAGAAAGCTCACCATTTCTTTGATTATAAGTTGCTAATACGTAGTGAGGAAATAAAACTGCACATGCTCACCTAACCCCTTCTATCCAATTTATAGGCTGTTACATGATTTCAAGAACTAACTCTCTGGTTGAACTCAAAAGCGCTCGGAAAGCACAGCAGATTTTATGGTCGTTAAGATGTTTACCATGAAGAAATGCCCTGCAAAGGCAGTAGAAAGATGTTCATACCCCGTTGCCAGGTCACGAGAAAGTTATAAAGGAATTTCAGACATGAGAACCAAAAACATGCCTTTGTGCTTTAAGACTTCTCAATTTATGCACCAAGAGTGGAAAGTTCCCATCATTCCGAGAAACATTTTAGCATGGTTCTTTTCACATGAATCTAGTAAAACAAATTGTCGGACATGGTATTAGTTTCCTATTGCTGCTGGAACAAATTACCACAAACTTGGTGGCTTAAAACAATATAAATTTATTATCTCACAGTTCTGTGAGTCAGAAGCCTAACGTGAGTATCACTGGGCTCAAATCACGGGTGTCGGCAACACTGCCTTGCTTTCTGGAGGCTCTCCGGGAGAATCCATTTCCTTGCCTTCTCTACTGTCTAGAGACCACCTGCATTCCCTGGCATATGGCTCCTTGCCTCTGTGTTCAAAGCCAGCAAGAGTAAATGGAGTCCTCACATCACATCCCTCTTCCTCTTCTGTCTCTTCCATTTTTAAGTACCCATGGGATTAGATTGGGCCTACTCAGGGAATCCAGGATAATCTCCTCATTTGAAGCTTTATAACAATCATATCTGCAAAGTCCCATTTGCCGTGGAAGGCACCATAGTCACAGGTTCTGAAGATTAGGATGTGGACCTCTATGGGTGGGGGTGGCATTATTCTTCCTATGACTGGTATGTTTTGTTTCAGCTGCTGTACGAGAATTCAAAATCCCAACACAAGACCCAGACATTTTATGGTATCACGGATTTAATGATGAGCATAGGATGCAAGTAACCTCAAGGTTAGGAATCACTCTTACAAATATTCTTGGGAGTTTTGAGTGATGATACAAAGGAAGCTGGAATCTTACCCTAAAAGAGAGTATCCAGAGCAGTGCAATCACTATTGCCGCATTCCTACCCATGTAACCAACCCTAGAGCACAAGTTCAGTCAAGGTTCATGGTCAGTTCTTATGGTGCTTAGCCTGTATTGGGGGATGAATGAACTTTTGTGTTCACAAAGCCAATCTCAAATCTAAGTTCCCAGAGATTTGGTGGGAGGGTTCATTTTCATGTTTCAATATTATTTTCAGCCACAAGCACACACAAATCTATAGTTTGAGGGCTTTAGACTCGGTCTAGTTTATAATGAGATGGATTATTTCCATATTGTCAATGTATAAGACTGCTTACAATAGAGAATATCATACTTTCTCCATAAGCAGCACAATTTATTCGTCTGAACTTTAAAGAATATGGTATTTTGCCTCTGGTAGACTATCGCGGCAATTGAAGTAATCCCCCAAGTCCAATGAAAAAGCCCTATATTTTCTGAGTTTGCTCTGTTTTGTTGAGAGCATTTAGATGTCTTTTGAAATATGTGTTTACTTAATAGAAGACAAGGCGCCATTTTCCATCAATAAACTCATAAAGGAAAGAGATTAAATAATGAAATGTATACAGCATGTGTACTCTACGTCTCCGCTACCATCAATGCAGCAGAGCCCCTGAATCATTTTGCTCTTCATCTTTTCCAAATAAGTGTTTCTGTAAAAACTGCTCTCAGAAATGACCTTTCCTTCTGTTTATATAAGGCAAATCAGAGGTACAGATGAGTCTTCATGAATGTGTGAGCCAGAGATGTAATAGCTGAAGAAATATTTTCTGGAGAGTTCTATATATTCTTATGAGAAAAGGATCCGGTGCTTGGCGAAGCTAAGCCCTGATTAGAATGTACAAATTACTGTGAACATCTACTCAAAAATTGAGAGAAATTATTTGAATTGCCCACTTACATGAAATAACAGAATGTGAATTAAAGATTTCTCCCATCAATTCTTTTTCTTTTTCCTCTGAGCACATGTTAAAACAAACAAACCAAAGACAAAAAAAAAAAAAAAAAAAGGAATATTCAGCATTAGCCACCTGGTATCAAATCTATAAGCCTAATTCAGGCCTTTTTTTCCTTCCCCGTCTGGATCATACAAGTTCCTCTTACGCTTATTGGCATAAGTAGAGTTTTTTTTTCTTTTTTTTCATGTTGCTGTTCGGTTCGGTTAGTATCACTGCTTTCAGATGCTGATAACACTATTCTCTTTGTGCCAGGGCATGTGCTTTCATGAGGTTTTGTGCTCACAATGGGTGATTTAGGTAAAAAGGATACGTGTAGATTTGTTAGTAATATGTACAACTTTCCGGTTTTCTGTTTTTAAAGATTATTTACTTATTCATGGGAGACACAGAGAGAGAGGCAGAGACACAGGCAGAGGGAGAAGCAGGCTCCCTGCAAGGACCCTGTGATCACACCCTGAGCCAAAGGCAGACGCTCAACCACTGAGCCAGCCAGGCACCCCATCTTTCTGTGTTTTATGTTGTGTTTGTCTTTTCCCAAGATCACAACGCATGTAGGATTTTTAAAAGTCATACAGACACTGAGTCAGACTATGGAAAGCAAGGGCTTCCTAGGGGAACATGGTGCCCAGGAGAGACCCTCTTACAGGATGATACCAAATCCCAGTGACTCGCGTTCAACAATTTCAGTGAACAACCGAATCAAAACAAAAGTCTCTTAAGTAACTAAGCAGTAATCCTTCTAAAACATGCCGGACCACTGAAGCAGAACCCTCAGAAGCTTATTGGCTTGTTAGATCAGTTTATGATAAGGCCCTCCATGGATCATATATTTCTAAAATAAGATGGAGCTTTTTGAGGGAAGACATTTGTAAGATGCTGTTTCACCTTTAGCCCCAATTTTCCAGTTTATGACATCTGCACGTTGCCCTTGATGCCCTTCAGCATCTGTCCATTCCTTGAGTGGATGCAGGGGAAGGGGGCGAGATGAACAGCAGGGCTTCGGGAGGACAAGATGGTGTGTGTGTCTGCACTTTATGAGACGCCATGATGACAGGAGTGAGGGAGGACAGGCGACCTTGCTCTCTACCTTGGCATCTCCGGGAATTCTTTAGGGAGGGCTATAAGCAAAGTTTCAGGCCTGTTTTGGAAGGTTAGGTTCTCCAATAAATACATGGAAAGCATTTATTTCAGGATGGCATGTTACCAAGAAAATCTGTAATTGGGAACATACCCAATGGAGAACAGAACTCAGTCCCCTCAGAAGCCCCTTCCTCAGGCTAGGAGAGTAGAATACTGCACCTCAATTTGCTTTGCGACTCACACAGACATGCTTCAGAAGCTATCTGGATTAGCTAATGATGGGGGACAGAGATGTTCAATTAAAAATTCTTTCCTGGGACAGGTCGACAAGCACTATCCACATGGCGCTGTCTCTTCCTGTCCAAAACACTGAAAAAATTAGAGTTCTATTTAAAAATCTAACCAAACTGTAACTAATAACAAGGCTAAGAGGTTAGAACAGAAAACAGTTCTATGATGGAAGATGAAGCATTTTAATTAAATTTTAAAGAATGGGAGCCAAGAAAGAAGCCCTTTTTGCTTATAGCATTTTAAATGGATACTCGGCTGGGTCATTTGTTGTCTTAGGAGAACTTGCTGGAAGAGGTTCCACATGAAAGAATAATATTAAAAACAACAACAACAACAACCAAATCCACAACTGATGTAGGAAACTAAGGAACCTGCATCTAAAGGGCAAATGAACAAAGTTTCTCATATTTCATAAAAGGTAGTTATTCACTGGAAACTTTGCACAATACCTGCCAGACTGAACATGAGGTATTATTAGCTGAATTCACATCATCGAACTTTTCTTGTTAATGTTTTTAAGACTTAAAAGGCTATTTTAATTCCATCATAAACTAAGAAAAATTTCTGTGGTAATAATTCTCATTAACAACTATACAATTTATGTAAAGCAGTCAATTGAGAAATACCTTATTAAAATACAAGACATAATCACATACTAGAAATTATGTTTTAGGGGTGGCATAATGAAGAATTTGGAATATTGGAATATTTGCTTCATGGTTTAAAAGAGCAGTGCTTATACCAACCTGGTAGCACACAAACTACATGCAGAAACATTTTGTCTACTTGTTCAAAGTAAGATAGATTTGTTTATAAGTTACATACCATCATTTCATTTGCTCTATTGCTAATTTACTTTTGCAATAATTTTAATATTTGATGAAACACTGAATGAATTTTTAGAAGTTACCATAAATCCTTTCTTTATAGACTCAACTAATAAATCACTTAGATTTGTAATAGATATTTTTGTTACCTTTATTCATGAAATATGCATATAATAATCTTGATTGAGCACAACATTTATGTTAGGCACTGTTCTAGGCATTGGGGACCTACAGATAAATTAGAAGTAGTTTTTGCTGCCGAGAAGCTATTTATCTGTTATCTCGGTGAGACTCCTATGAATGAACTCTCTTTATAAGGAAACTTATCGAGCAAGGGGAGAAGTCATCATGCACAAATTTAATAAACTATAAGTTTTGTGAAGAACAGTGGTTAGCCATATCAAAAAAAAATTTAACATAAAGTTTCTGCATATGCTCATCTAATGGGATTGGTAAGATGGACAATCCTAGGGAAAAGATGGAATGTCTTTCCCCAAATTCAACTTTTGGTGGCCTTGCCAATTTTCAATGGTAACTCCCCCCACCAACTGTCTCCTAGAAACCTCTTAATAATGGAACAAGAGAGGGGTATGATCACTTGTGTCTGCTCTGGGAGTAGATTTAGCATGAGTAAATTTCAGCTGGTATGTTAACAGAATTTATTTTTTAATATTAGAATTAAAAGCTTTTTATATGTTACAGAGATTTCAGGGGTTACTAAGCAGATAGGAAGTATCGGTGACTGGGAGAAATATCTGGACACGTATTTATCCTACTTATCAAGTCTAGTCCTTAGGGATTCTGACAGCCCTTCACAGTGACCAGAATGAGAAATGATTATAAGAATCTGTGCATTGTCTACTGTATACCTCCAAGCTAGTTAGTGCCTGTTGCTTTCTTGGGAAACACACATGGAAGCTAAAAGTCCTCGAGAACTCCTCTTCAGAGTTACTGAGCATTGTGCCTTCTTTGCTTGCCTCATCCATAAAGTAGAATGCACCTTGTCAATCAAAGATTTTCCACCCACCTTCCCTGTGTTTCTTGTATGAGCAAAGGCAGGCCCCCTGACATCTCCTCTATGTTTAATTCAAATACGCCTTTCATCCTTTGCTCCCAGTGCCAATATCTGTTTAAATACAGACGACATTTTGGGTAGCATATACCTACATTTTTATACAAATACATGGTAAACGCTCCTATTTTTTTTTAAATAAATAACAACAGCAACAGTAACACTGTTTGAACTCCCTTTATGTGTAAATGTTATGATAGGCTCTGTAGCAGATACAGGGATAAGCAAGACTGGGTGCTGAACTCAAAAACATTCACATTCCAGTGAAGAAACTAAAGCCATTTGAGAGAAACTGAGGTATGATTTCAATGTGAGAATTTGAAGATTCTGAACTGTTAGAATGTATTTTTAAATTAATTTTTTCCTCTGAAAACAAGATTTGGGGCAAAACTGAGTGTGTCATTTAAATAAATCTTACTGGCTAACTCGGGTGTTTTGTATTAAGAGAAATGATTAATTATCATAATCAATGGATAATAAATATTGGTCTCTAAAGCTGGAATTCTTACCCTGGGGTTGACATATGACCTTCAAAGTTGTTTCCATTCTCTCTGAAACTATATATGAAATTTTGCATGCAATGGGGAACATAGGTAAGGGAAATTCTTCATTCAAAAAAAAAGTACAGATCTACTGAATGCTTGTTCTAAACACACATTCAGTCTATTAAAGCTTTATGAAATTCTTGATGAACATTTTGCTGTCATTTTAAAAATGTATGCTTATTATCTTCCCACCATGAAAAGACATTTGGGGCTGGAGGTGGATGTGGGAACTGAAGGAGAGAATAAGTATCTTGTAGAAATGTGGAGATGCTCTACTTTTCTCATAATAATTAACTATACATGCAGCTAATTACAGTGCAGAAAGATAGCATCAAGCCATGGAGAAAGAATTTGTGAACGTAATGGTCTTTGTTAGTAGCAAAATCATTTTTCAAGGAATGACTTTTAAGCATAAAATAACTTGTTTAATAAAAAATGTATAGACATAGAAAATGCCATCTATTTGGAAAGCCATGAGCATAAGGGTATGAATTGATGAAGCTTATTTCTGAATACAAGCTAATGTATGAACTTTATTTAACAGCCAAACTATTAAAAAATAACAATTTGAAGGGTACCTGAATGGCTCAGTTGGTTAAGCACCTGACTCTTGGTTTCAGCTCAGATCATGATCTCAGGATCCTGGGACTGGGCCTGCATCAGGCTCCATGCTCAGCAGGGAGTCTGCTTGAAGATTCTGTCCCTCTCCCTCTGCCCCCACGCCCACTTGCACACACACTCTCTTTCTAAGATAAAATTTTAAAAAATCTTTTAAAAATATCATTTTGAAAAAAAAAACAGATCAGAGACTCCTACAGAAATATTTTGTAACATTTCTACATGCTCCAATAAAAACACTTTATTTTAAAGATCTTTTTCACAAGTGTTAGATACCTAGATGGTATTAAATACCTAGATGGCTCAGTAGATATATCACTTATCAAGGAGAACAAATCCTCACATTAATTTATAGCTTTTCAATAACCCTGTGTGTGTGCGTGCCACTCTGTGCTCTCCTCTTCTGAGGGCATCAGTCATATGGGATGAGAGCCTACCAGGTTCCTGTGAGACTTCTTCTTGACTTGATCATCTGCAAAGACCTATTTCCAAATGTCAATGATCACAGGCACTGGGGGGTTAAGTCTCCAACACATCTTTTTTTGGGGGAGCGTAATTCGACCCACAGCTGTCCCCATATATAGATGGAGCAAAACAAAAGCCAACGGTCACCAGCAATCTTACAGACTTCTTAAAAATATTAAAATACTATCTGTGTCTGAAAGTTTTCACACAATTAAGAAAGGCTTGTCTAAAATTAGTAGCTTTTAAAAAGCCTTAAAAGGAAAGGTTGCTATTATGAAAATGAAAATCTGACAATAAGTTCCAAATGTGTGTTCCTGTTATACCATTGTTGGATGCGGACCTATTGTCAGCCCTTTGCTGAATTACTTCATTGCCTTTATTAGCAATGCCCCTTTTATTTTTTAAAGGATGCAGTTGAGAAAGATAAACTGCATTAACCCAGATCTTTGAAACTAGACATAAGTGAAGACTTTAATATTTTAATTAAATTAAACCTTCAAAAGATTAGGCACTCTCTCCCCTTTCTGGCTCACAAACTCGCTAGCCGACAGAGTGATTTCAGCTCTTGGCTCAGCATTTTTTCTGGTTCCAGGTCAGGTCTCATTTTCTAATGAGTATTTATCCAGATGCGTCGTGTGCTTATTTTTCTATAGGAACCTTTTGCTTCTATCAGTTTGGTCTACTTATTGTCGTATATATTCCAGTTCAAGCCCTCTGCCCACTGCACCAACCCCATGTATAGTGACCTTTACTCATTTCCTCTTTCTTTCCTTCAAGATCCTTCTCCAGGTGGTGCCCGAACCTTCTGCTTTTACCCTTCTGTGCTTCCTTGTAAAAGAGACGCGTCTTTACATCTCTCGTATTCTGATGTAGGTTATAAATTCCTTGGTTGCAAAAACCATCAGCCTGCAGCCTGTCACAATGCCTTGTATACAGCTGGTGCTCAAAATACATTTGCCGTTGATGATTGATTCTTTTGTTCACCTTAGGTTATGTAATTCATTATTTCTGAGTGACTTTGTCAGAAATAATAATGGTTGCATTTAGTAATTTGCATTTATGTTTAATTCATATTAGTTTTACAAAAGTGAGGGGTTTAAAGAAGTTTTGTTCCTTTTGTAAGATATGTATTACTACCATTATTGAGAACTTACTGCACCAGTCACTGTTAGAAGCTCTTTACATACACTTGTCTCATTTTATCCCCATAGCAACCTTTTGTACTAAGCATAATTATCTCTATTTTACAGATGAGGAAATTGAAGCTTAGGGAAATTAAACAACTTTCCCAATGTCACACTGCTGGTAAATGGAAAGTTTGAGCCTAGGTCTGTCTGCCCCCTAATGCTGTGTTCATAGAGTTTCTACAATTTCCCTGGCATAAAAACTTTTTAGGAAACTTCTTAAAAACAGTCTGGGGCTCCTCTCTAGAATTCTGAACCAAAGTCTCTGCGGGAAGAAGCTGGGGATTTGCATTTTGACAAGCACCTTAGGAAATTTTTGTGATCAGACAAATTTGGGAAATATTCCATAATTCGGTATGGCCTACCGAAGGCCTACTGCAAATCCCTGTGTTGAATGGTTTCCCATATTGGTTTAACTTTTGTCATGGTTTCAAGGAACACAAATGTTCCTTGAGGTTCAAACTGACTAGAGAAACAAGGCTTGCAGGTCCATTCCTGAAGGCCTGCTACACCTCAAGGATGCCAAGAGTCTGGGGTTGACTTTGCCTTCTGCCCAGGCCTCAGAAACATGGGTGTGTGACCTACACGGGTTTAGAAGGGCCTCATGCTTGATTTACTGTTCCACTGCCATTGTCCTGAAATTCCCAATAGTTTCTTAACAAGAGGTCCTGCATTTTCATTTTGCACCAGGCTTTGTCAGTTGCTTAGCTGGTCCTGCTCAGGAACCTGATGCAGCAGAAACTCCAGGTCACTAGATACAAATGACCTACTCAAGGGGAAACAGCACCATCTCTGACCTTCTCCATCTCTTTGGTTTTAAGATTTTGGGAAGGGGCTGTTTGAGGCAGGGAGAAATCAGGGGGTGAAGTGGAGTGAAGCAAGGTATGAAGTCATAGACCTGGATGTGAGATAAGATTCTTTGTGAAGGGGATCCCTGGGTGACTCAGTGGTTTTGTGCCTGTTCAAGCTCAGGGCATGATCCTGGAGTCCCGGGATTGAGTCCCACATCAGGCCCCCTGCATGGAGCCTGCTTCTCCCTCTGCCTGTGTCTCTGCCTCTCTTTCAATCACTGTGTCTCTCATGAATAAATAAACAAAATCTTAAAAAAAAAAAAAAAGATTCTTCTTGAAAGTAGAGGGAAGAGATGGGATTGTGCTCCAGGAGAAAGGGGTGGGAAGCAGAGAAGAAAGGTGAGGGGCAGCTCTGGTTTGCTAGAGAAGCTTTGTATTGATGGATGGAGAAAAAAGGGAGAGGACTCCTATACAGAAAAGAGTTAACATAGCAGATCTGACTGTTTCTCCTTGAAATTCCAGCAAGGCTAGCTGAATAACTAACGAGTGCCTTACTGTGCCTAATCTTTTGGTATAATGGGAATTGTGCTGAACACCCACCTGCTTTCCTTCTGGGAGTCTGGAATTTGGGTCCATGCCGGGCAGGGACTTCCCACAAAACTACCCCTAATAAAATCCTGCATCTCTAAGGAGCTCCTTCACTGGCATTTTTCACTGTGTTCTAACACAGGAGAAGAAACTAGGGTGCTCTCTTGGGCCTCTTCTATAATGGCACTAATCCCTTTCCATCCTCATGACCTGATCACATCTCAAAGGCCCCACCTTCTAATACTATCACTTCGGGGGTTGGGATTTCAATACTTGGATGTTGGGGAGACACAAACATTTGGCCTACAGCACTCACCTTCCCCATCCCAACCTTGCCTCAAGTGGCTCAAACTAGTGCTTAGGAGCTAGAGTTCTATACAACTCTCTCCTACTACCTCCCTTGAACAATCATTGTTTGTCTCTAAATTGTAAATGATGACATTTAACTGGTACACTAAGAAGGAGACATGGTTGTGAGTGG